>NW_026562377.1:887500-1557500 GCF_027474105.1 Poeciliopsis prolifica
GAGGCAGCTTCCCGCCTCACTGCACCATTCCTGGAGAAATCCGAACTGGACCTCTGCAGAACCCAGTAGTCTCTGCAGAACCCAGCGGTCTCTGCAGAACCCAGCTCACCGTTCTGTCAGTAAATCAGACTCGGACTTAAAGTGCAAAACCTGAACCTCCTCACCGTAAAAATAAATAAACCAGAATCAGTTTGTTTGTGAAGCATATAAATCATTTACAGTCAACTGTCAGCAGCAAACTGTTGATTGGACGAGTTGCTTGTTATTGGCAACATCACATTCCAACAGACCCACAGCAATCAATCACAATCAAATGCATAAAATACCTAAAGTATTTAAGATCTCTTCTAAAATGCTCATAACTTATTAGTTTAAACCCCAAATTAACCTCAACATGCTTTAATACACAGGGTGGAAACTGTCAGCGCTAACGCAGAAGCTAACATCTCAGTCTGCCTTATCTGCTCTTTGGTGTTCAGCCAATCAGCTTCAAGGAAAACAAATCCAGCTCCTGGATTGGCTGCGTACAAACTCCAGCTATTAGCGCTTCAGCTAGCATTTCTTTAAAATATTTCAGAATCCCAAGTTAGATTTTCTTTTGAATATTTTAGATACATAAATATTATGCAAATAATTTTGAGTCATATTTTGTTACGTCGTAAAAACTTTGTGGTCCATCAAGAAAAGGAAGATCTGAAATCGTCATGATTCCTAAGACGGGTGGCAGAAGCAGGGAGGGAACAGCTGCAGTTTGTGAGCATAAAGTTCATCAAGTAACAAAATGTTTTCTTCCTGTATGTTTTGTTCTGTCAGTGAAAATATCAGCTGATCTCTACAAATCATCGATTCACCAAAGAAACTTGTCCTGAGTTACAAAACAACCCTCTTACTTCCGCTAATGGCTACGCTCTTGACTATTAGCTGTATGCTAAGCTAAGCTAAGCTAAGCGTTTTTTAGCTACGAAGAAAGACAAAGAGTAACAAAACAGAGTACCATAAAAACAACAATAAAAAATGTAGAAACACGTAAACTAAACCACAAGGCAGAGCAGATTGAGCTTTCCGCTGCAGTCCATGCATCAGACATCGTTTGTTTGCTGCAGCTGTTGGCTAATATTGGCAAGCTGTGTGAAAAGAACTGTGCAGCTTTTATTGCAGGTCTGTCACATGAAAAAGCTCAGCAATAGATTGATGGTGTGAGATGTAATTATTTTTAGAGTCAATATTTCTAGTTTTATTTGTAGCAGTCAGAAGGATTTAAGTAGAGAATCAGCATTTTCTGTTACTGCATTTCTGGCAATAAAATGTTTAATTCATCCTATTTAAAATGAATTAAATAGTTTTCTAATTTAAATGTTATTTTTGTGTGTCGTTAGTATTTAGTAGCATCTGCAGAACCAGTCACTCAATTAGTAAAATAATGATCTGAAGGTTCGGCTGTGATCAGCAGCTCCTGCCTGCTGCTGAAGCCTCCATTTTAGCAATTCGACCTCTGATGAAGAGCAGCGGCTGAGGAAGAGGAGGACAAAGCTCCTAAAACTCTTCCTCCTCTGTGACAGAAAACGCTGAGTCAGCCTGGAGACACTGAGGAGAAACCAGGAGAGAAAACTGGGCTGCAGCTAAACATGGGCTGCCGCTGCTGCTGCAGCTAGACATGGGCTGCCGCTGCTGCTGCAGCTAGACATGGGCTGCCGCTGCTGCTGCAGCTAGACATGGGCTGCCGCTGCTGCTGCAGCTAAACATGGGCTGCCGCTGCTGCAGCTAGACATGGGCTGGATGTGTTTAGCATCAACCATCTGCGTCTGCAGTCGCTGCAGTCGTTGCAGTCGCTGCAGTCGCCAGATCGGCCGCTTTGGTCTAAAGGTTTTGGTCCAGATTCTGACGAGATGTGAAGCTCAAAACAGAAACTGATCTCACTCTTCAAAATGGGAACAACAGGAGAACATGTCTGACAAACGCACTAAAGATGTCAAAAGTTTCTCCACCTCTCCAGAGAGGAAGAGGAGGATGGAGAACTGTAGAAACCCAACAGACTGTTCCACTGAAACCAGTTCAAATCCTCAAACCAGTTTAAATCATGCCGAAGCACCAATGTTATTGTTTAACATAATAACCGTTAGTTATGGCGACCAGTCAGGATGTAATGAGCTTTGGAACTGGGAACCAGTTTAAACCAGTCCTCTGCAGAACTGCTTGCTGGTTTTCTGACTGGATGTTTATGAATCAGTTTTTCTGCTGAGCTGTTGGTTCAAAGTGCCAACAAATAAACCTGATCAATTGATTAAAAGTTATTAAAAGCTGATCTGCAGCCAGATCCCAGCAGAGGAAACATGAGTCTGACTGGATGTGCTGGAGGTCAGCCTGGCCTCTGCTGCCCCCTGCTGGTGGCGCCCAGCAGCGTTTATCATCATGGAGCAAATTAACCAACTGAACTACAACTTTCAATCTGTTGCAGCTCATTTCACCATTTTAAAGCTCAAAACAGTTTCAAGTTCAGTTTTTAACTCAATCAGAGAAACTGAATGATTCACTGGGACGAGTTTTAAGACTTAATAACAGATTTAAACTTTAATGAGCTGAACTTTGGTTTAAGAAAGTTTTTCTGCTTTCATCCTGATCAGCCTGACGGCTCATGTGAACTGTGCTGCCCCCTAGTGGCCGGAGTATCAACAGAGCCTGATAAAGTCCTCACACACGCACACACACGCGCACGCGCACACACACACACACACACACACACACACAGGACCCGTTGGGTTGGTACTGACCAGTCCGCTGAGCGAAGGCGCCGACTGGCCCAGAACCTGGCTCCTCATCCGGACCAGGCTGTTCCCGTCTCCTGCGCCGCCTGTCGGACCGGCCGGGACCCCGGGACCCGCAGGGGGTCCCAGCAGCTGGCTGACCCCGGCGTGGAGGCTGCAGGACAGCGGCAGCAGCTGCTTCCCTGGGCAGAGGAACCATCAGAACCATCAGAACCATCAGAACCTTCAGGTCCATCAGGTCCATCAGGACCATCAGGTCCATCAGAACCTTCAGAACCATCAGGACCATCAGGTCCATCAGAACCATCAGAACCATCAGGACCATCAGAACCATCAGAACCATCAGGTCCATCAGAACCATCAGAACCATCAGAACCATCAGGACCATCAGGACCATCAGAACCACCAGAACCATCAGGACCATCAGAACCATCAGAACCATCAGGACCATCAGAACCATCAGGACCATCAGGACCATCAGAACCATCAGAACCATCAGAACCACCAGAACCATCAGGACCATCAGGACCATCAGAACCATCAGGACCATCAGAACCATCAGCACCGTCAGAACCATCAGGACCATCAGAACCACCAGGTCCATCAGAACCATCAGGTCCATCAGGACCATCAGAACCGTCAGAACCATCAGGACCATCAGGTCCATCAGAACCATCAGGACCATCAGAACCATCAGAACCTTCAGATCCATCAGAACCATCAGAACCATCAGGACCATCAGAACCATCAGGACCATCAGAACCATCAGAACCATCAGGTCCATCAGGACCATCAGGTCCATCAGAACCATCAGAACCATCAGAACCATCAGGACCATCAGGACCATCAGAACCACCAGAACCATCAGGACCATCAGAACCATCAGGTCCATCAGAACCATCAGGTCCATCAGGTCCATCAGGACCGTCAGAACCATCAGGACCATCAGAACCACCAGGTCCATCAGAACCATCAGGACCATCAGGACCATCAGAACCATCAGAACCATCAGGACCATCAGGACCATCAGAACCATCAGAACCATCAGAACCATCAGGACCATCAGGTCCATCAGAACCATCAGGTCCATCAGGACCATCAGGTCCATCAGGACCATCAGAACCTTCAGAACCATCAGGACCATCAGGACCATCAGAACCATCAGGACCATCAGAACCATCAGGACCATCAGGACCATCAGAACCATCAGAACCATCAGGACCATCAGAACCATCAGGACCATCAGAACCATCAGAACCATCAGAACCATCAGAACCATCAGAACCATCAGGACCATCAGAACCATCAGGACCATCAGAACCATCAGAACCATCAGAACCATCAGGACCATCAGAACCATCAGGACCATCAGAACCATCAGAACCTTCAGAACCATCAGGTCCATCAGGACCATCAGAACCATCAGGTCCATCAGAACCATCAGAACCATCAGGACCATCAGGACCATCAGAACCACCAGGTCCATCAGAACCATCAGGACCATCAGGTCCATCAGGACCACCAGGTTCATCAGAACCATCAGGTCCATCAGGACCAGGTTCTGGACCCAGACGGTACCTACCGGTCATGGCCAGGCTGCTGCGGCGGGCCCGGTTCTCGTCCTGGCTCAGCTGGCGGTGCAGTTTGGACTTGGTGGCGCTGGTTGCCGCGGGCGACAGGTCGGGATTGCTCAGCTTCCTGAAGAGCAGAGGGGGCGGAGCCGCAAACTCCTTCTGGAAGAAACAAGAAGACGGTTCTGGTGAGACGGGTTCTGGTCCGGAACCGGGTTCAAGGGCTCTGATCTGAGGTTTGTTATCTGTAATAAATAGAATGTGCAGAAATGTGATTTATTGTTATTATTTATTCTATTTTTTTAAATGTGCAACATCAAAAACATTAAAATGTTTGTAAAGATAAATAATTTATTTGAACAAAATACTTTTCAAAGTTTATCCATCTGGTTTCTCTTCTTTGTTCTTATTTTTTTAAATAAAGTTTTTATTGTTTTCGTTGAACGGGAGAAAAAAGTCCAGACCTGGAATTGAACCAGCAGCTTTTCCTAAAACCAGGATCAGCAGCAGAGAAACAAAAACTACAAACTGAGATTCTTTGATTTTTCAACATTTTATTCATCTTTTTACTTTTTTTATTTTTTCTGCTTGAAAAGTCCAACCGGCTGGTTCTGTTACGTTCTCTGGACGGGATGAACAGAACTGTCAGTTTCACCCTGAGATTAGTACACCTCATCCATTCATCCACTCATTCATCCATTCATTCATCAAGTTGCTTTAAAATAGACCAACCAGCTACATGCAGCTCCAGCTGCAACCAGCAGGTGGCGGATTGAGCCCAGAACCAGCTGGGTTCTACAGAACCACAGCTGCTCATCACAGGCCTCTATATGCACAAACCAGAACTTAGACTTAGACTTGACTTTATTGATCCCTTGGGAAGACTCCCTCAGGAAATTATAGTTACCAGCAGCTCACAGGCAAAAATGTGGCACACAGTAAGCATACGCAAAAGAATACAAAAAAATACAAATTAAATACAAAACAAAGAATATAAATACAACACAAAAGGAAATTATAGCAATTTGGTGGATAGATTGACCAGTGATATGGTATTGTATTGTATGGTTTGGCCTGATCACATTTGTAGAAAAACTACTCCTTCTTCCCTCTGTCCTGTGTCACCTCCGACCCCCCAGTGAGGAGTTGTACAGTCTGAAGGCGTGGGGGACAAAGGAGTTCTTGAATCTATTGGTCCGGCAGTTGGGAAGCAGCAGTCTGTCACTGAACAGGCTCCTCTGGCTGCTGATGACGGCATGTAGAGGGTGGCTGCTATCGTCCATGATGTCCAGCAGTTTGTTCAGTGTCCTCGCCTCTGCCACCGTCACCAGAGAGTCCAGCTTCATGCCGACCACAGAGCCGGCACGCCTGATCAGTTTGTCCAGTCTGGACGTGTCCTTCTTGGATGTGCTGCCTCCCCAGCACACCACGGTGTAGAAGAGGACACTGGCGATCACTGACTGGTAGAACATCCACAGCAGTTTGCTGCAGATGTTAAAGGACCGCAGTCTCCTCAGGAAGTACATCCTGCTCTGCACCTTCCCGTACAGGTGGCTGGTGTGTTTTGACCAATCCAGTTTACTGTCCAGCCACAGCCCGAGGTACTTGTAGGAGCCCACGACCTCAACCTCCGTTCCCTCTAGTACGACTGGTCTCGGCATTGGTCTGGACCTCCCAAAGTCTATAACCAGCTCCTTCGTCTTAGAGGTGTTGAGTTCCAGGTGGTTTGTGTGGCACCAGAGAGCAAAGTCCCTCACCAGACAGCGATATTCCTCCTCTCCGTCGTCCCTGATACATCCGACTATGGCTGTGTCATCTGCATACTTCTGTATGTGACACAGCTCCGAGTTGTAGTGGAAGTCAGAGGAGTACAGGGTGAAGAGAAGAGGGGCCAGCACTGTGCCCTGAGGGGCTCCTGTGCTGCTGACCACAGTGTCAGACACGGTGTCCTTTAGCCTGACATACTGCGGCCTGTTGGTGAGGTAACTATGGATCCAGGTGACCAGGTGCTGGTCCACTCCCATGCTGTTTAGTTTGTCCTGGAGCAGAAGGGGCTGGATTGTATTAAAGGCACTGGAGAAGTCTAAGAAAAGGATCCTCACTGTGCCACTGCCCTTATCCAGGTGGCAGTGGGCCCGGTGCAGCAGGTAGAGGATGGCATCCTCCACACCAACATCTGCCTGGTAGGCGAATTGCAGGAGGTCCTGAGCATGTTCCACCTGAGGTCTGAGGAGGCCGAGGAAGAGCCGCTCCAACGTCTTCATCAGGTGTGAAGTGAGTGCCACGGGCCGAAAGTCATTCAGCTCGCTGGGCCTGTTCTTCTTGGGCACTGGGACGATGCAGGATGTCTTCCAGAGGGTGGGCACTTCCCTTAGCTGCAGGCTGAGGTTGAAGATCCGCTGTAGTGGCTCTCCCAGTTCAGCAGCGCAGGTCTTCAGCAGCCTTGGACACACCTGGTCCGGCCCTGCTGCTTCCCTGGGCTTGAGCTTCCTCAGCTGTTCTCTGACCTGGTCTGTGGTGATGTGGGGTGGAGGTTGTGCTGAGGTGTGTGGGGGGGTTGTCAGTGTTTTGTTGTCTGTGGGGAGGTGTGTGGTAAGGAGCAGAGGTGGCTGCAGTGAGAGAGGAGGTTGGGGGGGCACAGACTGGTTGAACCTGTTGAAGAAGTTGTTCAGTTGGTTTGCCCTCTCCATTGTTCCCTCAACGACTCTGGTCTTTGTGTTGAGGCCAGTGATGGTCCTCACACCTTCCCAGACCTCCCTCATGTTGTTCTCTCTCAGCTTCTGCTCCACCTTTCTCCTGTAGCTGTCTTTTGCTTCCCTCACACACTGCTTCACCTCCTGCTGTGCTGCCTTCATGGCCTCCCTGTCTCCTCTCCTGAAGGCAACCTCTTCTTGTTGAGGACAGTTTTGACTTCCCGCGTTACCCAAGGCTTGTTATTAGGGTAACAGCGGACAGTCTTAGCAGGGGATACCACATCTGCGCAGAAGTTCAGATAGTCCGTCAGGCAGTGTGTCAGCCCCTCTATGTCCTGGCCATGCGGGCTGAACAGTGCATCCCAGTCCGTGGTGTTATAACAGTCTCTCAGAGCACTCTCCATCTCAGGGGACCACCTCCTGATGGAGCGAGCTGTTGTAGGCTGCTTTTGGACCAGGGGGGTGTACAGTGGCTGTAGGTGAACGATGTTGTGATCTGACTTCCCTAGTGGGGGTAGGGGTGTTGCTCTGTATGCATCCCTCACATTGGCATACAGGAGGTCGATTGTCCTGTTATTCCTGGTGGGGCAGTCAACAGCTTGGTGGAAAGTGGCCAAAGTAGAGTCCAAGGTCACATGGTTGAAGTCCCCAGAGATTATAATAAAAGCGTCAGGATGTTTTGTCTGTAGCCCTGCTGTGACAGAGTGGATTTTTTCACAGGCAGTGGTAGCGTCCGCTCTCGGTGGGATGTAAACGCAGATGGAGATCACGTGACTGAACTGCGGCGCCACCCTGCAGCGGCCTGCAGGAGGCGCTGCAGCATCGGGGCAGCAGGTGAAGCCTGGTTGAGGTCAGAGGGGTCACAGGTTAAATATATCCTGCTGGCTTCAGCTCTCTGACCTTTCTGTGACCCCGCTTTCAGAAAATGGAGCCACTAGTGACCCGTCAGAACCAACACTGCTCCTAAATACACACAAAGCTTGGTTCTACAGAACCAATCAGTTGCTATTGATAACATATCGATTATATTCTTCATAAACACTGACAGGTTTTCCTTTAAGAGAGAAACACAAGGTAAAACCTCCCATCATGCATCTGTGCTAGAACAGCAGCGACAGTTGGCGCAAATCAGAACCAGGAAGTTGGACCGGATCACAGAACCAGACAGGAAGTAGATGGAGCATGGAAAGCAGCAGCTTCTCCCCAAGAGCTTCATCTCTGTTCCTCGATCTTGGGACCTTTGCATGAATATGAGCCCGATTCATATTCATACAGTAATTAATTAGCCTTAAGATGTAAACGTGGGATAGGTGTGGAGGGAGTGAACCTTGTTAAGGTTCATGAATTATTGATGCTGCAGCAAAAAGACCTTCAGTTATTTATTACAATCATTTAAAAACCTCCAGGAGAGAAAAGGTGGCCGCTCCAAAAAAACACCAAACATAAACCGAGAACTAATATTCATATCTCGCAGGACAGGAAAGACCATAAATGAGAAACTCCTGACCTTGTGCACCCGGTGACGTCACCTGACCAGGCATCACCTGGTGACGTCACCTGACCAGGCATCACCTGGTGACGTCACCTGACCAGGCATCACCTGGTGACGTCACCTGACCAGGCATCACCTGGTGACGTCACCTGACCAGGCATCACCTGCCTCCTCCTGTCTGATGGAAACCAGGCCAGGCGATCTCTCCTCGGCTGTCTGAGCTCCTCCATGTTCTTCTGCTTCACACCTGATCTGGAGTCAGACGACCTCAGGATGCCATGACATCATCGAGGAAACCACATGCCGGACCCATCATCATCAGCATCATCATCATGAAACACGCCTGCAGCTCTAGCTGTTCTCACGCTACAGAGAACAGCTCGGCGGCGTGAGCTACATCAAACAATGTCGCCATGGTTACCTAAGCCAGACATGGACTCCATTAATCCTGGGAGGCGGCTGGCTGCTTCATGAGGAAACTCATGGGTCAGAGAGAGGTCAAAGGTTAGATCAGATGGAAACATGCAGAGAGGGAGGAGAGAACGGTCAGCTTTATCCAAAACACGGCAGAGGCAGCATCATGCTGTGGGAAGCTGCAGCTAAATTCTGCTGCAAAAAACACATACCAAGACGCATTATGGGATAGTTAAGATCAAAACTGAATCAGGAGTTGGAACGGCCTAGTCAAAGTTCAGATCTAAATGTAACAGAATCTGTAGAAATAAAGTGAAGTTCTCCAGTAAACCCCCAGCAGGTTTCACCAACTCAAACTCAAGACAAAAATGTACAAATGCTAAGCTCATCTGGACATACATTTACTCTTACCCAGCAAAAAAAACAAAGAAAAGCTAGCTAGCTAGCTAGCTAGCGAGGCTACATGAGCAGTGAGTGATGATGTTTGCAGCTTAAACTTCTGCAGGACAGAAAAGTCCAGAGAGAGAAAACAAAACACCAAATATACATGAATAAAAAGTTGGCCAAGACAGAATTGAAGACGATTAACTTATTCAAGGCCAAAATATTAATGACTTCTTAAAGGGGCAGTATCACACGTTTTCCACTTCATAGCAAAATCAAGTAACTATATTACCCTCAGTTATAATTTGCTACATAAATCAAAATGTGACTTTCAAGACATTTTACTCCCTGATTTAACGCCTTGAAATTGTGTCTCTGTCTCTTTAAAAGAATTCCTTTTGTTTCTGAAGCTGTGCCTCCAGAAAGTCATTCCAACATGGCTCCTCTATTAACCCCTTAATGTTTTTACCAGCATTGCTCTGAGCAGCAGCTGTTTGCTAATTGCTGCTGGCTAGTCTGAAGGAGCCCGAAGGCAGGTCTAGGTCCAGCCAGGGGTTTTGCACAGCTGAGGGCTACACTCCATGGAGTAACCGCATAACTTGATGGAAAGGGACAGTGTCATCATTTTAGATGACACTGTCCCTTTAAGGAGGTGGACACCCTGACCCTGGGGCCCCTCCGGAGAACCTCTGGGTCCCTCCGGAGAACCTCTGGGTCCCTCCGGAGAACCTCTGGGTCCCTCCGGAGAACCTCTGGGTCCCTCCGGAGAACCTCTGGGTCCCTCCGGAGAACCTCTGGGTCCCTCCGGAGAACCTCTGGGTCCCTCCGGAGAACCTCTGGGTCCCTCCGGAGAACCTCTGGGTCCCTCCGGAGAACCTCTGGGTCCCTCCGGAGAACCTCTGGGTCCCTTCAGGCGTCTGTAGGGATCCTTCAGAGTCGTTTCCTTCCGTCTCTCTGATGCTGAACTCGCGTTTCCTCCAAAACAGGATGTTCTGCTCATGTTTCCCTGATCTTTTAATAGCTGTTTCTTACAGCTACAGACGGCTAATGCAGGGTTCGGGTGGAGAACGGGTGGCGGGTGGAGGCAGGAAGAGTCGGCGCGCTGCACCAGTTGTCCCTGGGTCTCTGCTGCAGAGCTGGAATCATGTTCAAACATGCAGACTTCGATAAGATCACATCTTCCACCGAATCAGTGCAACAATAACAGTTTGATGCTTCGGCCATGACAGTTTCCTGAGCAGACAGGAAACACCAGCAGCTCTGCAGTCTGATTTATGGACCAACATGCTCCTGACACAAGACACCAGGGTTCAGCCTCGTGTTTACTAGCTTCAAGGGGAAGCTGAGAGAAAAACACGGCTAATCTTAGCACAGAAAAGCCACAAGCTTATATTACACAGGCTAACCAGGCAGCTAATATCAGCTGATAACAAGGCAGCTAGTTAGCCAGAACAAACCAGCTAAAAAAACAGTTAGTGAACCAGCAATTATTAGGTCAGCAAATTAGCCAGCTAACATCAATCAGGCTAATTAGGAAGCTAATGTTAATCCGATTAGTGATTCAGCTAATATTGCGTCGGACAGATAATATTATCCCAGTTAATTAGCTAGCTCATATCAGCATTTTGAGTTTATTAGCTTATACTACAGTGGCTAGTCAGCTAGCTAATATCAGTTCAACTAATTACTACTTCAGATTCACTTTATTTTGGTAAATTTAAAAGTCCCAAATCAGCAGTTTGAACATGAACCACAAAGTAAGGAAAGTGATTGGCTGCAGCATTTGGTGAGACGTTGTCACTCAGGAACTGATGCCCTGTGTCGGTTCGTTTCTGGGGGCGTCTGAGAAAATGTGGCGCTGATAAAGAGGGAGGAGGCGCTGATAGCTGCAGCTGAATGCCGTCACTCTGATGCTAACGATGAGCTAACACTGATGCTAATGCAGCTTCCTGTGCAGATGGAAAACGCTCACAACTCCAGAACTTTCTGCTGGAAACCCAGAAAATGTTTATCTGGATACGGCAAGTTGTGTTAACATAAAATCAGTTTCACCTGACGATCTGTAATTACATGCCAGATTTCTAAAACCGACTTTTGACCCAACACAGCTACAGTAGTACTTTACAGGAGTTTACTAACGTTACTATCCTGGTATCTGTGTTGATATTCTGCCTAGCAACAAATCAAGATCATCTCCAATTACATTTTGAGGAAATTCCTTTCAAGATGGCGTCACCGGATTTGTCATGAGGAGGGTGAAAGATCCAGTTATAACTCAACAGATATCAGATTTAATCATGACTCATCAACATTTCATTTTTAGATATGTGAATAGGGACAACATAAGGTTGCCACTTCCTCTTTTGAGTTTCCTGCACAAATTGTCAGAAAATGCCAGGAAGTAGAAAGTTCAGCAGTTTGGGATGAAAGTAGAACTTTGTTAATCTGAAGACGGCTGCAGAAATCTGAAAGGATTCCCGATATGTTTTCTGCCAAGACACAAAAAATGCATTTAAAAACGTCTTTGAAGAGCAGGAAGTGCTGCAGTCGACACTTTAATGGGCTTTTCAGAAGGTTTCCTTTAAGATTTATTTAAGTAGTCAGAATAAAAAACTAAATATATTCACTTTACGATTAGTCAATTTTATTAAAACTCGGATAACTAGAAATTAATTATCAATATTTTCAATAATTTAATGGTGAATTACTTTAATTAGAATTATCCTAATGAACTAAACTAAAATAAGCCAGATTCAGATGTCTGAGTGTGGTGAAGCTGATTTTATGATAAAACGGCCTGCCATAGTTCCTGTTGTAAACAGAGCTGTGTTTCTGGCTGATCAGCTGCCGTGCGGTACCGTCTGTCAGCGGCGGGTCAGAACACGCTGCAGCACACGTTGATGCAGCCCAACGGTCCAGATCTGTGGTGCATAGATGCTGAATGCTGCTTACCAGCAGATCTTCAGTCCGTTCAGTGATTTATAAACTACTAGCAGGATTTAAGGATCAAACGAGTGTAGAACCGGGCGCTGTAGAACCGCCGGTTGTAGAACCGGTGGGTGTAGAACTGGGCGCTGTAGAACCGCCGGTTGTAGAACCGCCGGGTGTAGAACTGGGCGCTGTAGAACCGCCGGTTGTAGAACCGGTGGGTGTAGAACCGGGCGCTATAGAACTGGTGGGTGTAGAACAGCATGGAAACTGAACAGTCACAGACAGAACCAACTAGCCGCAGTAACTTTAGGAAAATTGGGATTTTGTTTATTGCTGCAGAACAGAACCTGTCACAAACACCAGAAGAATCTATATATTGAAGATTAACTGAACTGATCCAGAACCACACAGCATTCTGGGAGATGTGGGCAGAGGAAAGACTTCAGCCGCTCGTCCTCTCACGGCTAGCTAAGCTAGCTGGGCGCCATCAACTAACTCACTCTTTGGTTACCTAGCAACAACATTTTGAGTAACTGGTGCAGCAGCAGTTCCAGGTTTTGCCTCATAACTGATTAAAAATAAAAAACAGCGTGGGTCAACAGAACCAGAACCAGGGTCGGTTCCTCGGTGCAATAACTAAAACAACTGAGCAGCATCCACCAGAACCGACCCGTTATCTGCTTTACTGCTTCCATGGAGCCGGGTCACTGACCCAGAACCGGATCATCAGTGTAAACAGAGTTCTGAGTAAACAAGCCGCCGGGTCAAAGGTCCAGAGGAGCATGGACTGCAAACTGGACCAAACAAAACCTGTCCAGACAGGACTCTACTGCTAGTTCTCTTCATAGCCTAGCCTAGCTTAGCCTAGCACAGCATAGCCTAGCCTAGCATAGCATAGCCTAGACTAGACTAGAACCCAGCACATGGATCCTGGTGCAGGTTTGAATATTTCTGCATCTTTGCAGAAAATATATACATATATGAAAAACTCAACATCAAGATATAAATCTGTTTAAATCTGGGCCCAAAAGTTGAGCAGCAGCTAAAGAGCTGATGAACCTGAGGGTCCAATCACTGACGACGCACTAAAATCACCAACCAATAAATGCTTGAACCTTTTTAAGGATTCAGTTTCAACAGTTTAATGATTAAATATCAGCTGTGTGAACAGCTTGATTCAGCTTCTCCAGATGCCACACAACCAGCACCGGCCAACAGAACCCGGTCAGAACCTGCAGTGACTGAGCAGAATCTGCTGCCTTCGGACCGGACCGGACCAGCGTCCAGCTTACATAATCACCCTGCAGAGGAATTACAAACAATCCTTCAGGACGGCGTTATGACAAAACCAGCTGCGGATCAGAACCAGAGCCACGCTCTCAAAATATAAACGGGTCAGAACCACATCGGTTCGGTAAAAATGACCAGAAACATTTCTAACATTTAATTTAAGATGAAGACAGAAAACAATATCAAAATTCTGTCTAAGAAAAACAAAACTTTACATAAATTTACATAAAATCTGAGATTTTACCAAAACTTTAGGGTCAAGATATTGGTGTTAAAAATCCATGTTTTATGTCAAAACATAATTTTTTATTCAATGAAAGTGGAACACATTCAAGTTTAAAAGTGGCTTCGCAAAATTAGTGATACACGATATATCGGCATCGTATCGGCTGATCCTGATCCGATAAGCTGATATTTTCACACAGTATTGAAAGTTCAAGGAACATATGAAATATCATAACTACTGATTATCAGACAAGGTAATAATATCAATATCGACTCAAATTCTTTATTTGGAATATTTCTACTAGAAATTAAAGCAAATTTTCTTACATTTTAATGCATCATAAATTGTTGAACATCTAAAAAAATTGGATGTAAAAAATTCTGTTTCAAAATGTTCCGTTTTTAAATTAAATGGAAAACATTTAATTTAAAAACGTATTCTAGATTTATAGTCTGTATGAAATTCATATCTCAGTTCACTGAAAGTTTAGCTTAAATATTTTTGTTTTTATTGCTTTACTGGGTCAATTTGCATTTTTCTCATTTTAAAAATGCATAATTGTTGCTGCGGGGCTAATATTTCCGCATAATCATTTGAAAAGTCAGAGATTGATCAGATTGTTGAACTTTAAGAGCAAACAGAGTTTCAGCCCAGTGCGCGGACTGACAGGCTCACCTCATCCTTCTGCTGCTCTCCGCTCTCCTGCTGCTCCAAACTGCTCAGCTTCCTCTTGTTCTTGTTCTCCGTCCTCTTCATCTCCTCCGCAGAGTAAAAACACCGTTTCTGATAAAAAAAAATTCGGTAACCAAACCGGTTCTGGTGCAGTGAACCCGGGTCGCTTCAGTAACACCTGACCGCCAGAATAAAACTCATCTCCGGGTTCAGAGCCGAGATCCTTCCCGTCAGGAGTCTCTTCCAGCCCGCCATGTCCGCTCAGCGGCCATTCCGAGCCCGAACTTGGCTCCACATCTGGGGGGGAGCAGAAGCAGCAGTGTGTCCTTCCAGACAATACCCCGGGATAAGCAGCGGACCGGGTTCACACGTGTAACGCAACGTTCGGGAGGAGAACCGCGGCCATTCCCGCCCTGCGACCCGGCCCGGCCACCCGAACCTGCTGCTTCAGGAGTTAACCCGTCAATGGCTGGTGGATCCGGGGCAGCTAAAGGAACAGCTAGTCGAGGTTCTGCTACCTGCCCCAATACGACCGGAACCTCGGGGATAAACTCGCCCGTTCCTAACGAACGGCGGAACCGTTTCTCGGCGGCTCCGGTTCAGGCGGCGTCTGTCCTCCGGGGAGGGTCTTCCATCCCCGGATAAACCCTGAGCTCAGCGCCGCGGACACCGGCTAATCTCTCCTGGAGCTGCGGCGGTTCGGCTCGGTTCTGTCTGTTTCCTGACTCTGACACCGTCGCTCTGCGGGTCAAAGCGACGTCAAGCTAACAGCAGGAATGAAGCCACTTCCGGTGCTTGCATTCCAAAATAAAAGCCTGTTCACAAACATGTTTCTGTCGGTTCTTTGATGTGATGCGTTTTAAAGTGTAACTAAAAAAAATAAAGTTCAGAAAGTTTCCATTGCTTCAGTAGTCTAGTAATTATTACTTTTAATATTAAAATAATTATTATATAATAACAATATAAATGATTGTTATTATAAGTAGTAATAATTGTAGCTACAGTCTCTCTACCTTCCTGTAGGGCTTCAGGACGAAAGCACTCTTAGACCAGCTCTCCAGACCTTCAGACCAGATACACCATCATTCAAAATGGCATATAGCTACTTTAAGTTATAATTTTGTAGATGTCAAAAGGTCACAAAAGAAACTCAGTCATAAATGTACAGACATAAGAAATATTACCAAAACCTGGCTTCCAAAATAAAAAAATCAAACTTTAAAAAAATGAAATATTTTAAAATAAACTCTTAAAGCTTCCTGTTAGCATTTATAAACACTTAGTTTTTATTTTGACGCGATGCACCTCGTTTCATCCTTCCAGCAGCACCAGTCTCTAAATATGAGTTTAATTTTTTAAATCAGTTATTCTGGAATATTCTGGATGATTCAACGTCTGTAGAAATGAGGAGGAAAAAATGTGACGGAAAATAGATGCCTTTTATTTTGGAGGGAAGTCTAATCTGCTTCCTCTCTGCTGTTCAGCGTCACACAAGCTCTGATAAAGAAAAAAAAGACAAAATAATGAATAAAATTTAGAGAAAGCAGAAACTTTTCATGGAAACAGAGAGACTGTATTATTGTTACAATTATTCATATTTATCCAGTTTATCTGAACATTTTGATCTGACGCTGTTTGCTGCAGTCTGCTGCCCCCTGTCGGCAGTTACACGTCATTTCCTTATTTGATTGATTTGGGTGATTTTTTCCCTTAATAAATAAAAATATTGTTCGGAAACTGCCTTTTGTATTAACTGGAGCTATGTGTATCTGATGTTAAAATCTGTTTGATTCCAACATTTAAGTTGGAAAAAAAGCAAAAGGAAAATCTAATTCTGTTTAGTGTGGCTGTGAAACAGAAAACAAGTCTGTAGTTCATTTCCACCAGATTTATTAGTTTTATTGAAAACATTGTTTTATTTTTATCTCAAAACAATTGAGCAAAGAGAACATGCATAAAAATCCAGCAGGTCAACAGCAGAAAGTGCTGCAGTTCCTCCGTTAGCTTTGGTTTCTGAGCATCCCAACGTTTATCCGATTAGCCGTTAGCTCTTTAAATGGGTCACTTTGGACCCGACCTGCTGACAAACAGGCCGTCTGCTTTGGTTTGCCTTATTGCTCCATAAATACGACAGTGAAGGTTAATGCTGCTACGTCTCCTACTGAGCATTTAAAGCCAGACGCAGATAAATATCAGCACCTAAAACTGATTGTCAACAGCTTTAAGAGACGTCATGGCAACCACACAAGGCCCAAAAGTTGCAAATTTCTGAAAAATTAACTAAAAACTAAGAATAACCAGGAATATACCAAAGAAAACTAAGATAACCAAACATAAACCTCATCACCACGGCGACGTTCACACTGGAGGGACAACGCCGAAACCAGCAGAACCCGACCGGACCGCGGTTTGGACTGCGCCGTCACTGAACGCATCACTTCTGCTGACGTCAGGTCGGGATCAGCGCCGCCACCAAGCAGGAAGCCATGAGGCTCCAGGAGACCCGAAACACCTGGCCAAGGTCCTGGAAACACCTGGCCAAGGTCCTGGAAACACCTGGCCAAGGTCCTGGAAACACCTGGCCAAGGTCCTGGAAACACCTGACCAACACCTTGATAGGAGCTTGGAAAGACTGCATGAGGTCCGACCCGGTTCCGGCTGATTCCAGTTTCAGATTTACATGTACCAGTTTCTGAAATCATAATAATACTTTGTAGGTTGAGAAGGTGAAACAAAAGAAGGAATTTTCTGTTGGTCTCGTTCGTTTCTGTGTTTTGAGGATTTTCCCAGTGATTTAACTACGAACAGGTTCCAGTAACATCATGGCTTCGTCTCCACTGAACACAAACACAGGCAGCAAAGAAGCTCTCTGCTTTCACCAGACTTTCCTCCTGGAAACCTGGATGAGGACTTTGGACCTGCAGGTTCTGGTTGTGATTCCAGGTTCAGAAACTGCGTCTGGGATCTCTGAGGGTCCAGATTCTGGCTTCAGGCTTTCTCAACCTGCAGCTTCAAGTCTGGAGGTTCTTCACTGAGGGCGGGTTCAGCCGGAGCCGGGCCGGGCCACCGGGGCGCCGGGCCCCAGGGTGTCAGGACGCTCCAACCAGCAGGGGAGCTGAGCTCAGTGGCGCCCCCTGGGTTTTCACCTGGAAGAAAAAGCAGGAGCTGAAGGTTCTGATCTTCATCCGGATCAGAGAGGATTCTGCAGGGCAGCAGCTGCAGGTTTGTTCAGGAGGAAACGTTATGAAGCAGCATGCGGTCTAAAGAACCGGTACCTTCACTGGGCCGGAGGGGGGGGACGGGACAGAGACAGAGGCTGGAAGGGAGCAGATCCTGAGTTTGTTCTCCTGGAGAAACTCAGCAAGACGACAGAAAAGGAAGCAGCAGGAGAAACGTGAAGGGAACGGTTCTCACTGGAACCAGAGAACAGAACCAGAGACTCACCTGCAGGTTGGTCTTGGCTCTCCTCAGGACGTCCCGCGTCCTCGATACTGGACACAAAAAGAAAAGTAGAACATTAAACCACCAGAGCCAATCAAAACTCATTGATTGGCTCTGGTGGTTTATAATCTACTTTGGATTAAATCTCTCTGAAAGAAAAACAGTAATCATTGTTACAGATGTTTAAAGGTTATATGGCGGCTTTACTCACGCTGGCTAACGATGAACTGCTCCATGCTGTCCTTGGTGAGGCTGGAGCTCTTCAGTCTCTCCATGGCGTCCCTTAGAGCCTGGTCCCGCTCTGAGAGCTTCACCCGGAGACAGGCGACCTCGTCCCTCAGAGACTCGTCCCTCAGAGACTCGTCCCTCAGAGACTCGTCCCTCAGAGACTTGTCCTAGACGACACAGCAGCTCGGTCTGCATCTGCTTTATGTCCGCTGCTTTAAATATGCAGATGAGGTTTTTACCTGTCTGGTTTCCTCAGAGTGGCTCAGATCCGCCGTCCAGGTCGCCTGCAGCAGAGACTCCGCCTCCTGCAGGATCCGCTTCAGGGTTTTAGAGTCCGCCAGCAGATTACTGATGCATTCTGGGTCCAAAGGCTGAAACAGAAACAGGCTGGGGCTCAGCAGGGGTTGCTAGGTAACGGGTGGAACTCTGCTGGGGTTGCTAGGTAACGGGCGGAACTCTGCTGGGGTTGCTAGGTAACCGGCGGAACCCGGAAATATTGAATTTGTTTTAGTTTATGATGCGATTTATGGATTTATTGTTTGCTGTAACAGGTCTGGATTAACTTGTTGCCTAAAAACAGCTGAGTGTCTTTTAGAAGCACTAAAAACTCAAACCGCAGAATAAAAACATGAAAAGTAAATTTTGCATCACAGCTCTCCCTTAACATCTGTGTGACCTCTGACCTGCTGAAGCCTCTGCGAGGCGCTCAGGGAACACAGGGCAGCCTCCATCTGAGCAGCCAGGGCGCCCCCATCCAGGAGCTGCTGCTGCAGGGCCCGGAGGTCTCCAAGATGGCCGACGGCACGATGGCCTCCCTCGGGAGCGCCGCCCTGCTGGGCGCAGGCAGCTGCAGGAAAACCAGGGAGAAATGAAGAGCTGCAGACCTGAGATCTGTTACAGTCTGAACATCAGCCTGACCTGGATCAGCCGCCTGGCCGGGAGGAAACCGAGACGGAGCAGCGACGGGACGGATGTCTCGGATTGGGCCGCTGTCTCGGATTGGGCCGCTGTCTCGGATTGGGCCGCTGTCTCGGATTGGGCCGCTGTCTCGGATTGGGCCGCTGTCTCGGATTGGGCCGCTGTCTCGGATTGGGCCGCTGTCTCGGATGGGCGGAGAAACGTCTTCACCTGCAGAACAAAAACACTTCCTGTTGGAAAACGCTGACAGGTTTGGAGTTTCCCAGTTAAAATCAGGCGTGGAGACGAACTGACCGCTGAAGAGTCGCCTCCTGGCTGCAGGCTGGCTGCTCAGCTGCTGCTTCAGCTGGATGTGAAGCTTTCTGGGGTCAAAGGTCACTGGCAGAGCACCATTACCCACCTCACCTGCTCAGCAACACAAAGTGTAGGAACTCAGTCTGAACAGGGAGCCGATGTAAATCAGATCATTTCCGATTCATTCTGTCTGTTTGGGTTAGCTTACATGCTATTAGCTTAAAATGCTAGTGAAGCTCCAACGCAGCGTTTGATTCCAGATCAGTGATTATTCACACATTCTAGTTATAAATGATGACTCAAAATATCTGGAAAAATGAAATTCACTCATCTTCCTCCTACTGCTGTCCAGTTATTCATTTGCTGCAGTTATTTCAGATAATAACTTCATTCTTTCTGTTCTTGTTTCTCTGGTCTGGACTAATTATAAAGAAATACTAAAACCAAAGTCGAGGATTCTGATTAACATTAGATAGATTTTAACATTTAACTTTACATTTACATTTAATTTGACTAATTTTTAAATAATTCTGATAGAAGTATTTTTTAAAGTGAAAAGGTCCTGGAACCTTTGCATTCACATGTTTCTGGTACGCTCCTGAATCTGACGGGACAGCTGCCTCCGCGACGCGATGGAGGACGAAGACTTTCTGTTTTAAACGATCTGAAATGACTACTGATGTGTTCTAGTTGTGCTAAAAGACGTTAGCCTAGCTATGCTAGCCTAAAATAGCATCTCAATGCTAACATGGAGCAGCTAACGCTAATGTCAGCATAAATCAAAATCAAATCAAATCAAATTTTATTAGTATAGCACATTTCAGCAGCAAGGCATTTCAAAGTGCTTTACATCATAAACACAAGAACACAAAGTCATGCAACATATAATAAACAACACATTGTTCCATATTACATTTCTAATCAAACTCTAATCAGCT
Organism: Poeciliopsis prolifica; assembly: GCF_027474105.1. Classification (NCBI taxonomy): domain Eukaryota; kingdom Metazoa; phylum Chordata; class Actinopteri; order Cyprinodontiformes; family Poeciliidae; genus Poeciliopsis; species Poeciliopsis prolifica. Next base: position 907,755 of record NW_026562377.1, read on the forward strand.
GGTTTTTAGTTGAGATTTAAAGGAAGTCAGGGTTTCTGCTGTTTTACAGTTTTCTGGAAGTTTGTTCCAGATGTTTGGTGCATAGATGCTGAAAGCTGCTTCTCCTCTCTTGGTTCTGGGGATGCAGAGCAGAACCAGAACCAGAACCTGAGAGTCTGGAAGGTTGATACAACAACAGCAGATCTTTGATGTATTGTGGTGCTAAACCGTTCAGTGATTTGTAAACTAACAACAGTATTTTAAAATCTATTCTTTGAGCTACAGGGAGCCAGTGGAGGGACTTTAAAACTGCTGTTATGTCTCTATCTTCCTGGTTCTAGTGAGAACACGAGCAGCAGCTTCTGGATCAGCTGCAGCTGGAGGATTGATTTGTTGGACAGGCCTGTGAAGACGCTGTTACAATAATCAATGCGACTAAAGATAAACGCATGGATGAGTTTCTCTAGATCTGGCTGAGACATTAGTCCTCTAATCCTGGAGACGTTCTTCAGGTGATAGAAGGCCGACTTTGTAACTATCTTTATGTGACTCTGAAGGTTCAGGTGTGAGTTCATCACGACTCCCAGGTATCAGGCTGATCGCTAGTTTTTAGTTGTAATAACTGAAGCTGTACATTGACTCTAGATCTATAACTCTAGAATCTAGAGCTATACATCTATAGCTCTAGATCTATAACTCTAGATCTATAGCTCTAGATCGTTCCTCTTTAGGTCCAAAAATAATGACTTCAGTTTTGTTTCTGTTCAGCTGTAGAAAGTTTTGGCACATCCACACATTTATCTGTTCTAAGCATTTATGCAGTGATTGGATGGGGTCAAAGGTCAGCTGGTGACATCATAATGTAGAGCTGTGTGTCATCTGCACAGTTGTGGTAGCTAATATTATTTCCTGTTATAACCTGAGCTAGTGGGAGAATATAAATATTAAATAAGAGGGGTCCTAAGATTGAACCTTGGGGTACCCCACATGTGACCTTTGACCTCTTTGATGAGAAGTTTCCAATTGAAACAAAGAAATTCCTGTTCTTTATGTAAGATTCAAACCAGTCGAGCACCGAACCGGAGAGTCCAACCCAACTCTCCAGTCCATTCAGTAATATGTCAAAAGCTGCACTGAGATCCAACAGAACCAGAACCAGAACCAGCACTGTGGTTCTGCCACAGTCTGTATTTATATGGATATCATTGAATACTTTGACTAGGGCAGTCTCCGTGCTGTGGTGAGCACGAAAACCAGACTGGAAAGTGTCAAAGCAGTTGGTCATCATGAGGAAACTATTTAATTGTTTACACAGTTTTTTCAATACACAGTTACATTTTTAAAGAATTTGTTAAGAGAAAAAACAGAATTGAAAATATTGCTTACTTTGTTGATATATAGTTTCTGGTGCGATGTGATTGGTTAATGTTTGTGTTTTCTAATTTCTACCTGCTTGTGAGTCTCTGGAGTTTTCCCAGACGCGGCTCTTTGCGTCCTGCAGCGCCTCCTGCAGCGCCTGGATCAAACTGCGGCTCTGGTCCAGCTGCAGACGCAGGACGCTCGCATCGTGCTGCAGCCTGGAGACAAACTAACGTCATGCTGCTGGTTTTCCTCCAGCAGCGCCCCCTAGGGGACATGTGGAGATCTGTTCTTCTGCATTCTCTCACAATAAATGAGCAAAAACATCCTAGGTTTATTTCATTTACAGTCGGAGTGATGAACGTCAAATTCCTCTAAAGATCCTGAGTGAAAACATGTTTCACTCAGGATCTGCTTGATGCAGAAACTGGTGGAAACTCTATGAATTAACTGCTAGTTAACGGTTCTTCATTAACTACTCAGACACCAACATGAAAAAAAACAATAAAAATGGATTTCATGATTCCATGAAAATAACTCAAAAATATTCCAAATAGTTTGGCTCTTTCTTTCAGGTAAAGTTTTGTTTGTCTTGGAATGGCGAGAGATGGAAACGCCATGTCTGAGTTTCCTCAGGAAATCGATGTAAAACATGAAATGCCTCACTAACAGGGTGTTAAGACAAACGTCACAGAAATCTTATTTTAGCAGAAAGACTTTCAGTAAAATTAAAACTTATAGTGAAGGAAAACTTGGACCTGTTGATGGTTTCCTGCTTTCTCTGCCCGTCTTCTCTCAGCTGCGCCACCTCCTGGCAGCGAACGGCATCCTCCGCCTGCAGCCTCTGACTGAGCTCCGCCCACCTCTGTGTCTGTAGCTCCGCCTCCTTCAGCCTGGCGCGCTCCCGGAGGACCGCCTCCCTCAGATGCTCCGCCTCCCTGCGAAGCTCCGCCTCTCTGCTGCCCTCTGCAGGTAAAACATTGAGTTCATTCTGTTTTCCAGAGTTTTCCTGATGTTGTCGGAGATGCGGATCACCTCGGCTGGCGCGCTGCAGCTGCGCCTGCAGAGCGGCGTTCTCCTCCTGCAGGAGGCGCAGCTCGGCGGACAGCTGGCCGGCCGAGTCCAGGCCCTGGATGTAGATGTTGGTCGGAGCTCCTGGAAAATCAGCAGGAATTCAGTGGAACTGGGATCCGGAACGCTGCCGCCTCGGCTCCATGAGTCCTGCTGACACTCGCCGTGTCAAGAGACCGTCATCAAGAGACACTTGATGACGGTCTCTTGATGATGTCATCAAGAGACGCTGAGGCCAATTTCAAAATGTTCCCATACGAAAAAGAAAATACTAATTATGCGTGTTTTCATCAACCTGGTGATGCAATGCGTGATGTCATCACACAAACAGGAAGAAGAAGCTGCAGGAACCAGGCAGGACAGCAGTGAGCACTGCAAAAACTAAATCCTATTATGGGTTGGTTTAAATATGATCAGGATCAGCAGATTGATTCAGACGGTTTGTTTCACTCCGACGTGAAATCGATAACAGATCAATAATAAATCGATAACAGATCGATAACAGATCAATAACAGATCGATAACAGATCAATAACAGATCAATAACAGATCAATAACAGATCAATAACAGATCAATAACAGATCAATAACAGATCAATAACAGATCAATAACAGATCAATAACAGATCGATAACAGATCAATAACAGATCAGATTCTTCATAAAAATATCAATGCAAAAAAGAACAAATGACTGGATTTCTGTCAATCATCCTTAATATTGACGACAAACTTCCAGTTATGATTATTTCACTGAAAAAGCAAAAATATTTTTTACATTTTATAAGTTAATTTATTAAAAATTTATTCACTTTAAATCTCACTGATAACCAGAACCAGAACCAGAACCAGACCCAGAACCAGAACCAGAACCAGACCCAGACCCAGAACCAGACCAGACCCAGAACCAGACCCAGACCCAGACCCAGAACCAGACCCAGAACCAGACCCAGACCCAGAACCAGACCCAGACCCAGACCCAGAACCAGACCCAGAACCAGAACCAGAACCGGAAGCAGTTTGAACTCAGCACCTTTGTCCCCGGCGCTGTGGGCCAGCCGGTCCTCCAGCTGCAGCCGGAGCCGATCGTTGGTCTGGATGGACTCCTCCAGTCTCCGCCTCAGACTCCGGATCTCTGCCAGATGTTCCTTCATCAGATCCGAACCTGCAGCAGAAACACCAACAGGAAGTGGATAGGAAGCAAACAGGAAGTGGATAGGAAGCAAACAGGAAGTGGACAGGAAGCAAACAGGAAGTGGACAGGAAGCAAACAGGAAGTAAGGAGCGGCGGCCGAACCTGCATGTCCGCTTCCTGACTGGTAACCCGACGACCCTGACGAGAGGTCGGCTCCGGCGCCGCACGGCGTTTCCCAGGACGCGCCTCTCTCCGGCAGGCCGGCCCGGGCTCGCGTTGCCATGGCGACGTCCAGGCCGCCGAACGGCGGAGGAGGGAAGGCCTGGTAGGAGAGCGGCAGGCAGCCGGCGGCGTCGGCATGATGCTGAGGGACGAACCGGGGGAAACCGTGGAGAGACCTGGGAGTGGAAAACCCTGCAGAGAGCAGAGCGCTAACGCGTTAGCATGCTAGCATGGCAACAGCAGAAACACACACACAGTTTAACGGAAACATCGACTTTGACCAAACACAACCGGCGTGCCGCAGGGCTGAGAACTCGGCAAACTCATGCAAAAATATCTGCAGCCGTTTGCAAAGTTACACAGTCAGACATCGACAGCAATAATTTGGTTTATTCAGTCATCGGAGAAAAAATGAGGTTCAGACTCAATATTTATTGTCAAATCTTAAATGAGCGAAACATTTAGCAGGTTACTATTTAGGGAACGTGCAAATTCTTGCCAACAACTGGAAGTGGACTACCAAAATAAAAGCCTGTTCTCTAGAAACAGTTTGTAAAGCCCTCGCTTCATGCAAGGAGTTTATAGACAGGCTAAAGTAACTATTAGCTTAGTGTGGGGTTCGGGTTGAGCTAAACATTTAGCTTAAAGCTAAACATTTAGGCTGGGACTACATATTTACATTTGAGGAAAATATTTAGTTTATAGTCTGTAAATATTTAGGAAACTAAATATTACTAAACCAAACATTTAGCTTACTAATATATGGTTTGAAACATTCATGAATGGGTGTTAGTTTTTCACGCGGCTGTAAACTCCATGCAGACGGAGTCGCAGCGACTCACTGCCGTCGGCTCTCAGCTGCTTCTGCAGCGTCTGGAGCTCCTGCTGAACCGCAGCCAGAGAGAAAGCCGGCGCAGCGCTCCTCTGGGAGCGGCCGCCATGTTTGATGGGGGAGGGGAGAGGGGCGCGACTGGGGGCTGGGAGAAGAGACAGGGTGAGGAAGAGTGATGAGCAGAAGAAGGCGGGGCTTCAGCTGCATCTCACCTGATTGGCTCTGCAGATCTGCGGGCCTGAGCGGAGAGCTGGAGCAATGCATGCTGGGACAGCTGAGGCAGGACTGGGAGCGTTGGGAGGAGCCGACGGACGGCCGGCGGGACGCGGCGCCTTGCGGAGACGCTGAAACAGACGAGAATCTTCTCCTTACATGCAGGCAGTGAAATCATCATGAATTTAGATCCACAGCTCAAAGCAGAACGTGGGAGGAAAACCACAGGATGTTCTCCAAACACAGCAGAGAGCAAAATGTTTCACTGATGAGATGCAAAAGAAACAGCCAAATGGACTGATTTGAACCTGCAACCTTCTGATTGCAAGACTCTAGCCACACAGCCACAGTTTATAGTTTATATGTGTGTTCTGCTGCCCCCTGCTGGTCAGATTTGAACAGTTTATAGTTTATATGTGTGTTCTGCTGCCCCCTGCTGGTCAGATTTGAACAGTTTGTATGTGTGTTCTGCTGCCCCCTGCTGGTCACTCACCGGTTCCAGTAGCGTTCCTGTTTTCCTCAGGTTTGAGTCCGCCGGCAGCGTCTGCGTCGCAGCACAAGTCCGGGTCGCCGTTGGTGGAGCTGTGCTCATCCGACACGTAGGAGATGCGATCTGATTGGTCGGTGATGTCAGAGAGGGCGTGGCTGCTGCTGGGTGAGTCGGAGCGATGAAGATGATGATGATGCTGCTGGTCGAGTTTGGCTTGAAGAGACTCGATAACTTTATCCTTCTGCTGCAGCTCCTGACTGAGCCTGACACAGAAACACAAACATAAAAAACCTCAGGCATCAGAACCGGATCCACACTGAGGTCAGACGCTATAGGTTTCAGTCAGCAGGCCAAAGGTCACAACACTGAACCAGTCAGCTGACTGGATGGGGTGAAGGAGAAATCTGCTAATCTGCTAATGTCTCAGTTAGCGCTTTAGCATGTTGTTAAATTTGAAAACATTCAGCTTCCCCAAAACGCTAATTTCCTGCTTTTCAAAACTTTCAGTTGAAAAAACTTCAACATTTGTTTGGTTAACTAGTGTTAAATAGTTAGCAGCTTATCTTCATGCTCTTATTTTGACATGTGCATACAGCGGTTCCGTTTCCTCTCTTCCTGTTCTCTAAAATAAGATAAATACAAGAACAAAACAAACACAAACATAAAATCTTAAGTTGGTCCACAAGGGTTGTAGTCTTTGAAGGAAGATGTAATTTAAATTGTAGTTAGTGCTTTAGCATTAGCATCTGCTGAATACTGTGTTAGCATAGTGCTTTAGCATTAGCATCTGCTGAATACTGTTAGTATAGTGCTTTAGCATTAGCATCTGCTGAATACTGTGTTAGCATAGTGCTTTAGCATTAGCATCTGCTGAATACTGTTAGTATAGTGCTTTAGCATTAGCATCTGCTGAATACTGTGTTAGCATAGTGCTTTAGCATTAGCATCTGCTGAATACTGTTAGTATAGTGCTTTAGCATTAGCATCTGCTGAATACTGTTAGTATAGTGCTTTAGCATTAGCATCTGCTACATACTGTGTTAGTTTAGTGCTTTAGCAGCCACTGCTGATGTAGCACGTTAGAATTAGCGTCCCCTAAATTCTGTGTTTTTTTGCGCTTTAGTGTTTATGTTCAGTGGTTTTAGGTTAGCATAACTACCTCTTCAGCTAGCTGTGCTCAGCACTGCTGCAATGTCGGCTACTTTGTATCAATTTACGTTACTTCATAGCAACTTTCTTGGCTCTGTCCTGAAGTTGCCAACTTTCTTTACCTGAACTCAGTTCTTCCATCCAGTAATGATGAGTTACATTCACAGGAAGAAGAAGCCAAATTGAAATATTTTAGAAATGTAGAGATTATTAAATATTTAGAGATGAGAGTTGATGGGTAAAGCTCAGTGGGTTTATTGAGCTGGACGTCAGAGCGCCTGTACTGTGACCTGATGAGCGTTAGCAGGAAGTGAGTCACCTGCTGAGGTGTGGCGCCGCTCCAGGGAAGCCTCTTAGTGACCGCAGGCCTCACGTGTTCACAGGAGCAGCCACCAGATAAAAATAAAAACGGGGACGGACCGGGCCACACGGCTGCAGCTGAAATGTGTGGCCTGCAGCTGATTTAATTAACGAGACGCATGGAAAGTCACAGGAATCGATGCTTGACTGGCTCACAAACAGCAGTGATGATCTAAACAATATGGCTGTCGGCTAATTCCAGAGGAATCAAATCCAGGTTAGCATGAGCGGCTCTGCTGTAAAAACTCATTTCCATTCTGAAGCTTTAAGATTCTGTGCGGCTTTCAAAGGTCCGGATCTAAACCGGAACAAGATCCCCATCATTGGCATAAAGTGCAGTTTGGAGGCCGGACTGAAGGGACCGCAGGGTCGACCCGGAAATCTAATCGTTTTGTTCTCATGTTGTCAAGTTTACAGCGAGCAAAGCTGAAGGTTCCAGACTGAAGGATGAAACGTTTCTGGATTTTGGCTATAATTGATTTGAATTTCTGACATGTTGCCCCTCCCTAACTGTTTTAGGGTTCTGCAGGGTTCTGCTGGGCCGGGTCAGTCTTACTTGTGGAGCTGTGTGAGCATGGCTCTCCTCTCCTGGTCCGCCTGCTTCTTCAGCTGCTGCAGCTCCCTCTCCTGCACCTTCCACTCCCACAGGCTGAAGGAGAACAGAGCGTCTCTGTACAGCGGGCTGCTCCTCGACAGCATCGTCTTCCACAGCGGCGCCATCCTTCCGACCCGTCCAGCGGGTTACCGACCCGCCGCAGCCGAGCGCTCGCCGTCGCGCCGCGTCGCCGACTGCCTCATTGGCCCCGGGTCGTGACCCCGAGGGATGAAGAGAGCAGCGAGCAGGTGAACAGCAAATCCTGATTAGGCCTGAACCGCCAGGGAAACCGGGTCCAACAGGCAGATGGTCGGGCAGACGCTCGTTCTAATCGCTGCACTTTCCAAACCGAGTCCGTTTGGCCGAGCTCCGCACGGCTTCAGGCTCCAGCAGCCAGAGAGACGCAGACTTCCTCTTTCATCGGCGGTTCTGATGGGTCCAGGCTGGATCCTCTGATCCAAACGGCACTGAGGTCAGGAACCGCAGTGGGAGAATCTCTCCCTGTCAGGACAGGAAGCGCCAGCTTAATGACGGACCTCTGTCTGCAGCAGCTGCAGCAGAGCGCGGCGCCTTGTGCTGCAGCCTTTAGCTCCTCCTGACCCAGTTCCCCCCAGCCGGGCTTTAATAGCTTAACCTGATTAGCGGCTGCGCTAACGACGCTGCTGGACCAGCACTGCAGTCACACTGGAAAACCCAGAGGTCAAGAGGTCAAAGACTGGAAACACTGAGGGGATGGTGCTGGGATTACTGGGATTAACATGAATTATGATGATTAGACCAGAACCACAGCAGAACCACAGCAGAACCATTTCTGCTGCTTTGCCAGCTTTGGTCCGGGTTAAGAGATCATCCATCCATCATTCCTCTCTCAGTGGTTCATGGCTTCCAATCGTTTCCCTCCTTTAAACTCGGCCTCTTTCCGCCCAGCAACAAGGAGAAATCTCGGTTAACGTTCGAGTTGAGAGTTCAGTGTTTGACGTCCAGCAGAAGAAAACAATCTGACATAAATTCAGGTTTTCTTACAGCAGATTGCTTTCACTGAAAAAATGTCAAATGGAGCTAATGCTACAGCGCTACAACAACATTTAGCTGGCGCTAATGCTACAGCGCTACAACAACATTTTATTTTGTTCCTGTTTGATTTGTGTGAAATAAAGTTATTGGCAAAATGTGAAGAAAGGAAATGGAACTAATAACGGGCACTTCAAAATAAGAGCGTGAATATAATCATTAACTCCTTATAGAGCGTTAATAACAAAAACCCAGATGTCTAATTGATCCTGTAATCGATTCATTTAGCTACGATAAAAAGTTAACTGATGAAAACAATACGTGGATGTTAAGTTGTGTTTCTGTCGGGTTCATGAATAATAAATCTGATTTATAATGTTCTCCAGAACCTCTGCCGAGCCATGTAACGGACCGGCTGGACGGTTCTGGATCCGTCATCAAACAGGTTCTATGAGCAGCAGAACCGGTCCGGGAGCTCAGACATGGATTTCTATCCATCGGGTCTGTTTTAACCGGATCGGTTCTGCCCTCAGGAGGAAACGCTAGTTTCCCAAACAGGAAGCAGAGTTCTGACCGGACGGCGAGCCGCTCCGTGGTCTCCTCCGGGTCCTCCGGGTCCTCCGGGTCCTCCGACGGATCTCCTGTTGGGAAACGGCAGGAGGAGTCAGCCAGGGTCCGTTCGGTTCCGAGCTCGTCGGGACCGCGGTGCCACTCACCGATCCTGGCGCCGACCCGCCGGGCCAGGGCGCCGCTCTGGGCCAGCTGCTCCCTGAAGCTCTGACCCGTGTAGTAGTCGACGTCGTTGGCGCGCAGCAGCTCCTCGAAGGCCCGGGTGGCGTCGGCCAGGTGGCGGCGCAGGACGGCGCAGGCGGCGCGGCCGTGACGCAGCCGCTGGCGCAGCAGCGACAGCTCTCTGGCCTGCGCCTGCAGCAGGGAGTCCAACTTCCTGCAGCAAAAGCAAAACGCTGGTTAGCGGCAGGTTCAGGAGGTTCTGCCCCGCCTGGTCGGACCGATGCAGCCGAGCGGCTGCCGTCATTTTACGGTTTGGTTGATGCTGATTCGTATCGTCAGGGTTTCAGCAGGTTTTAATCCAGATTTAATCCAGATTTTTCTGCTTCCATTTTGATATTTATCTCATTTTAATCCAGCATTTAATGTGTTTCATTTTGTTCTGGTTTCATTCAGATCTTTTTATTGATTTATCCAGATTATAAGCTGATGTGTGTGATGGACTGGCGTATCCATGGCGACAGTGGATAATCCCAGATTTCACGATGGATCAGCTGATCTGGTTTCTGTGAGTCGGACGAACCCCGGCCAGTTCGCAGAGCTTCCTTCCTCCCTCCTGCCTCCTTTCCTCAGCTGGTCCTCCAGAGCGTCCACTCTGGACGCCAGCTCCTGCCAGCCGTCGTCGCCGGAGAGGCGGCGCCGCAGCCCGCGGACGGCGGCCTGAGAGCGGCACAGCTGCGAGCGCAGCTCCTCCACCAGGCGCCGCAGCGACGGCACGTCGCCGGGGTAGCCGTCGGGCTGGGCGGCGCCGGGCCACCGCTGAGAGCCCAGGTCCAGAGACGTGCACATCTCCAGGTCGTCGAACTCTGAAACACGCAGAGAATCGACATCAGGTTGGAAGAATCGGATCAGAGGTTCATGTTCATCTGGATTGAACGTTTTGAAGCCCAGCTGAGGATTATCCACTGATTCCCAGTGAAGCTTTTGCTTCGGTTCAGTGGAATGAACTGCTTGACTAGCTAGTTACCACAGCTAGTTAGGCTGGTTATGCTAAACCTGATCACTTGTCATAAAAACATGTCTGAAGCTTCATGTCCAAGGCGAGGCCCTCTGCTGCCCTCTGCTGTGTGTTTGAGTGTACTACAAGGGGGGGAGGCGATAGGCCTGATTCTGTGACCCCCAGTGACCCCCAGTGACCCCCAGTCCCACCTGGGCTGCTGGCCTCCTCCCTGTCAGCCTCGTTCTCGCTGCGGCCGCAGGTCTCATAGCCCAGGTCCTGCAGGTCCACCTGGACCAGCTTGCTGTCCTGCTGCACGGCTGTTTCTGCTGCAGAGAGACAAAAGGGTCACCTGACTGCGCCGCAGCGGCTGCTGCAGCTGCTGCAGCTGCGGCTGCGGCTGCGCTCACCCAGCAGCTCTCTGTAGTCCTGCAGCTGCTCGGCCTGAGCCTGCACTGTGGCCTCCGACACCATCAGCCTCTCCTGCAGCTCCCGGCTCTTCAGCTGCAGACGGACCGTCTTCCCTCCCGTCGCCGAGGCGTCCGGCTCTCGCTGCTGATTGGACGGCTCGTCGTCCTGGATACAGGCAGGGGGAGAAACAACATGGCTGCCGTCCTTCCTCTCATGTCAGCCAGACAGAACAGCTGAGGACCAGAACCTTCCAGGTTGGAGAAACTGGTTCCAGTATCTTTACTGGCTCCTTAAAGGGGCAGTACCTTCTAAAATCTCATTTCTGTGTTTTTGTAAACAAACCTGCAATGTTGTTTTGATTCATTTATGTTTAAGAAATCTCCATGGCAACCATCCAGCTGTTAAACCACCTGGGGGGACCTGGCCCCGCCTCCAAGGTGAAGCTCCTCCCCCAATTAGCAAACAGCTGCTGAGCTCATCATGGAGCTGCTGCTCTGGTCAAAACGATGCTAAAGGGTTAATAGAGGAGCCATGTTGGAGGCGGAGCTTCTTAAAGTGACAGAGACCCAATTTCAAGGTGGTAAATCAGGAAGTGACATTTTGTCTCCAATCTGTATGATAATCCTCAAAGTTTCATCGTTGGATTGAGAAACTGGCCACTGGTTGACATGGTGACCGTATTCTGGCCCTACCTGCGAGGAGCCGGCGAGCGTCTCCGCCCCGTCTTCCTCCTCTGTCTTCTGGTTGCCGTGGCTCTGAGTCCTGACGTCAGACAGATCTCCATCCCAAGCGTCCCACATCCCAGAGCTCTCCTCCTCCTCCTCCTCCTCCTCCTCCTCCTCCTCCTCCACAGCCTGCCTGCCACCAGCCAGCTGGAGCTTCAAGTCTTCGTTCTCTGATCGCAGGCTGAACAAAGCTCTCCTTTAAGAGTCAAACCATCAACTGGTGTAGCTGAGAATCACCAAGCTAACCTGCTAGCGATTCCTGTAGCGATTCCTGTCGCCACTGGGTCGGTACCTGGACCCGCAGCGCCTTACCTCATCTGGGACAGCGAGGAGAAGCCGGCCTTCTCCAGCTGAGCCTTCAGCTCCCCCAGCTCTCTCTCCACCAGCTGCTTCTGCTCCACCAGCTGCTTGACCTCCACCAGCCCTTCAGCGACCGGCTGCCGAACCTGTCAGGAAGCAAAGGCCAAAATCTCACTGCAACTGTTAGCGGCAACGAGGAGATCATTAAAAATTAGGTCTAAAAGTATCTGCAATAACCCTGAGATACTAATCAGTCACCAGATCCGCTAAAGCTAAAGCGCTACACCAACACAGTATTTAGCTGAAGCTAACGCTAAAGCGCTACACCAACACAGTATTTAGCTTAAGCTAATGCTAAAGCGCTACACCAACACAGTATTTAGCTGAAGCTAACGCTAAAGCGCTACACCAACACAGTATTTAGCTTAAGCTAATGCTAAAGCGCTACACCAACACAGTATTTAGCTGAAGCTACTGCTAAAGCGCTACACCAACACAGTATTTAGCTGAAGCTAACGCTAAAGCGCTACACCAACACAGTATTTAGCTGAAGCTAACGCTAAAGCGCTACACCAACACAGTATTTAGCTGAAGCTAAAGCGCTACACCAACACAGTATTTAGCTGAAGCTACTGCTAAAGCGCTACACCAACACAGTATTTAGCTGAAGCTACTGCTAAAGCGCTACACCAACACAGTATTTAGCTTAAGCTAATGCTAAAGCGCTACACCAACACAGTATTTAGCTGAAGCTAACGCTAAAGCGCTACACCAACACAGTATTTAGCTGAAGCTAATGCTAAAGCGCTACACCAACACAGTATTTAGCTGAAGCTACTGCTAAAGCGCTACACCAACACAGTATTTAGCTGAAGCTACTGCTAAAGCGCTACACCAACACAGTATTTAGCTTAAGCTAATGCTAAAGCGCTACACCAACACAGTATTTAGCTGAAGCTAACGCTAAAGCGCTACACCAACACAGTATTTAGCTGAAGCTAACGCTAAAGCGCTACACCAACACAGTATTTAGCTGAAGCTAACGCTAAAGCGCTACACCAACACAATATTTTACAAAACAATCTAGTAAATCAGCACTTTTTAATTTATCTAGAGAAGTTACTTTAGGACAGTGGTTCCCAAAGCGTGGGGTGCACCCCCTAGGGGGCTGCAGTGCCATTGCAGGGGGGCAGGAAGCGTTATGGATGAATGAAAACAACAAGTTACACAAAAGTGTTTCACTGTAAAGATGGTTTGTTTTTTTGTTTGAAGTGTGAAATAACTTGAGTGAGTTTTGTGGTTGTTCTGTTGTTGTGTGGATGAACGATGTTTGTGTCCCGCTGATTCTTTTTCTTTATGGGGGGATTTTATTCTAATCCATGGGGGCCAGCAAATCTCTGCTTTACAGGAAGCTAAGTGCGCTAAACGTTTTCTAAGTCAGCATAAATGCTATACATGTGGTTAGCTAGCAGCTGCTGCTGGAGTTCTTACCCGTGTCTCACACTCCTCCTTCTCATCATCATCATCAGCAGCAGCAGCAGTGAACTCACTCTTCACGTCTTCATCTGCCTCGTCTTCACCGCTCAGCTCTGCAGGGAAACAGATGCACAGAAAGCAGGAAAATGTGAAGGTCAGAATGGAAAACCTGGAAAACCCAGAGGAACTTCCAGGAAATGCTCATTCAACATGTCGCAGCTTCCAGGAGAATCTGGGGCAGAGAAACTGAGCTCCACTGAACGCTGACTTTAAATCTGAGGAAAATGAGATTCCTCAGATTGCATGTTTCCAACAATCCCGATTTAAGCTAACAGCTCCTGATTTAATGAATATTTTATCTTCCTGGTGAAAAAAAAAAGACAAATCAGTTTTAGTCTGAAGATAAATGGATCCAAAGCAAAAGTGAACTTCCTGATTATTCATAAGTTTGTGAGTCATTCATGTTTTTGTGGATCAATTTAGGATTTTATCTGGATGCAGCCAAGAAAGGTTCAAATGACGCCTTCGCTTGTTTGGTTACTGCTGCTGCTCAATAATCACATTTGTTTCAGACTAAAAATATGACTTTAGATGTTTTACTGCATATTTAACTGGCTGTGGTTGTCAGAATGAAGAGTTGCTGTTTGTGTCTCTGTGAGGAATTAAAATCACAAACACGATGCAAAAACTGCAGCTTTATTTTTTATTATCGAAGCTCCAGGCAGGAAAACAGTGGCAGTTACTGCTGCAGGCAGCGTGACACACACACACACACACACACACACACACACACACACACACACACATTAAGTAATGAATAAACATCCCATTAATCAGTCCAGGAAACGCTGGAAAAAAGCATCAGGTTAGATTTTCTTATAATTTCACACAGAAACCCAAAGTCTGAACAAGCTGTTAGTCACTAAAACTGAAATATGAGCTTATTAATAATATTTAATAATATTCAACAACTGTACTTACACAAACTGATGATACCAAATTGAAGCATAATTATTATAATTTTAGCAAAAAAACAGTAAGTGCGGTAAAGAATTTTTATTTATTGAAAATAATAATTTATGCACATAAAAGATAAATGTTTGTCTCCATCTGGTCCTGGATGTAAACACAGTTTATATTTTATTTGACAAACATTCAGAAGGTTGTTAGTATTTCCACCCAGATCAAGCAGCTGCTGCCCGTCGCGCCGACCCGTCACCGTGGTAACAGCGCCCCCGGCGGCGGGGAGGGGAACTACAGGTACCGGCTTCTCTGATGCCCACCTCCAAACTCAGGTTGCCAGGCGGCTTCCTGCCGGACCAGAACCTCCCTCAGCTGCTGGACCTCCAGGGTCAGCTGCTCCACCAGAGGAAGGTCCGACGGGTCCGCCATCTTCCTCTGAAGGTCCTGCAGGGCAGAACCAAACCAGAACCAGCAGAATATGAACACCAGGACCAGAACCAGCAGAACAGCAGCGGCACCGCAAGGGGGAGCAGGAAAATATCAGGTTATTATTTCCTGTTTTTAGCAACATGCTCTGCAGCAGAACATGCTAGCTGCTAGCTCGGTTAGCTGCAGTGTCTCACCCTGATGATCTCCTCCTTCAGGCTCAGACTGCGGCTCAGATGGTCCAGCTGCTCGGCCCGACTCTTCGTCTCCTGCTGGTTCTGCTCCTCCCTCTGCAGCGCCAGGCGCAGCTGCTGCTGCAGCTCCTGCTGCAGCGCTGCAGGCGCGTCCGGCTGCGACCCGGAGCCCAGCTGCCGCCGCAGCTCCTGAACTCTGAGGGTCTGCTCCTCCAGAACCTCGGTGAGTCGGGCCGCTGAGTCCTGAGGGAGTCGGCAGCATGTTAGAGTCCGAAACCTCTGAAGCCAAAACTCACTTCCTAAAACAAATTATTACTGAACATCTTTCACTCTGATGGATTCCAGGGTTGTTTCTGAAAGCAACATTTTCTCTCGTTTCACAGAAAATGCGACTTTTGTTCCTCAACATCGATCACAAACTGCAACCTGACATCAAATAGGAAAGACTGCCACCTGCAGGTGGGAGTTAGCATCACTCAAATCCAATGTTTGTGACAGTTTTGTGCAATAAACTCATTTTGTTGATTTTCTGCTGGTTGATGTGATTTGGCAGCAAACAGGTGAAACTGCTTTGATTTTTAAAATAATATTTAACGGCTGTAATCTTGAATAATTTGTGTTTTTGTGGAGGCTGGAGGGCCACATGGGAAGCTTCGACGGGCCAGATCTGGCCCCCGGACCTCCTGTTTGGCCACTCTGTTTAAAGGTCCGGCTGTACCTGGATGTACTGGTCCCTGGCGCTGACGGTTCTGAGCAGATCCTGGACCTGCTCCTGGTGCTCCCGGGCCTGCCGGGTCCGGTCTGACATCACTTCCTGGAAGAGACGGTCTTTCAGCTGGAGGCGGAGCTTCAGCTCCTCCAGAACCTGACCCGGCGCCGACTGGACCTGAGGCAGCAGAGAGCAGCGCAGGTCCTGCAGGAAGCAGGGAAAGAAATATACTTTAGCCTGCTAGCTTCATGTAGCTGACTTGGCTAACTTTGTTTTCCTTCACTTAGACAAGAGAAGCTAACCGCTGCTAAGCTGGTTTTTATTTGTATTGTTTACTCAATCAATATGTCAAATATTGATTCATTTGAATGTTTATTGATCTCTGACAAACTGTAACGGCTTTATTGTTAGCATCATATCAGCTAAAAATGCTCTCAAAACTTCTGGGTCGATTTATGGTCCAGCACCGTTGGTTCTGGAGAGACGCGGCGCGAACAGAACCGGCTCTGGAGCCAGAACCATGTCAGTGGAATCATTTAAACCGGACGCCAGGAGCGTTTGAATCACCTGAGTCTCCTGCGTGCGAGCGATCAGCGCCGCCTGCAGCTGCTCAATGACGCCGTCTCGCTCCTTCAGGATTTGACTGGTCCGCTCGTCGGCGTCCCGCTGCAGCCGCCGGGCGCCGGTCCAGGCGTCAGCCAGCTGCTGCAGCTGCAGCTCTTTCCCCCTCAGCAGCGCCTCCAGGCTCTGGGTCAGACACACAGAGGGTGAATGGGGCGGCGGGGCGGAGCCGGCGGGGCGGGGCGGGGCGGAGCCGGCGGGGCGGAGCCGGCGGGGCGGAGCCGGCGGGGCGGAGCCGGCGGGGCGGGGCGGAGCCGGCGGGGCGGGGCGGAGCCGGCGCGGGGGAGCCAGTGGGGAGCGAACACTTACAGCGATGGTTTCCTCGTTGTTGGCCAGAACGCGGCGCTGCCTCTCCAGGTCTCGCTCCTTCTCCTGCAGCAGCAGCTGCAGCTGCCGGTTTGCCGCGTCTCGCTGCTCTGCCGAGCGAAACGTCTCGTCGACGGCTCGCTGCGAGGAGGCGGGACCAGCAGGGCGGGGTCAGGTTTTAGTTTCAGCTGATAATGATGTCGAGATTAAGAGTTTCACCTCCAGCGCTCGGTCTCGCTCCGTTATTCGCTGCCGAAGTTTCTGCAGCAAAGCGTCTCTGTTGTCCTTCGGTTCCTTCAACGTCTCGCCGTATTCCTGCATCACCATTAATACGTGAAGAAATTAATAATGGAAGAAAAGGAGGAGAAACTGTTAACAGACTTTTACATCAATCCAGAAGAATAAAATATAGAAAATGATGTAAGGAAACATGAGAAAAATACATCAATATAGAATGAAGAGAAAATTCATATTTGTTCATTAAATTTCAAAATTTGAAAGCAAAAAAAAAAAAATTACAAGGAATTATTCATATTTTAATAATTACACGGAACATAAATCCTAAATCTAGAATTTTGTTCCAACATTAAAATGAGCTGCTGCACTTTTGACCTCTGACCTGAAGCAGCTGCTCCTTCAGCTGCAGGTCGGCCCTCAGCTCCGCCATGCTGCGCTCTCTCTCCTCCCTCTCCCTCCGCCTCTCTTGCTCGCCCTCGCTCAGCTGCTCCTCCCTCGCCTGCAGGTCGGACCGGACCGCCTGCAGAATCAGCTGCAGCTCCTGGACACAGAAACCCATCAGAACCTCTGCTGCAGGCGCCGGCGTCCGGCCGGGTCAGTCGGCGGGCCTGCTGACCCGATTGTGTCGCTCCGTGTCCCTGCGGTGCTGCAGCGCCCCCTGCAGGTCTCTCTCCAGCCTCTCCAGGGCCCGGTTCTGGTCCTCCTGAGCGCGGTCCGCCCGGCGCTGAGCGCGCTGGGCCGCCTGCAGCTCCAGCTGAGCCTGGAACAGCGCCGCCTGCAGGGCCAGAACCTCGCCCTGACCCGGAGCCGCCTCGGTACTGGACAGCTACAGGTTGGGGAGGGGCGACGAGTCAGTTAGCTGCATGTCTGCTAACGTCTAACAATAAACTCTGCAGAACCTGAAAATGATACCAAATGTTTCTGCTCCCGATTCTGACCGTAAATATTTCACTGAAGGAAACATGAGATGCAGCCATGATGGCGCTAGAACTCATCACCTGTCAGCCAATCAGAGGAGACGTCGCCAACAAGCCCCGCCCACTTGGAGCGGCTGCATATGCTATCAAAGCGTGTTTGTATGAAATTTGCTGTGTGTGTTGGTGAGTTTAGTGACAGTAACACACCTGGCGGCGGTTCGCCGCCTCCCTGAGGGAACACAGCGTCTGGTTCTGATGGTCCACGGCTCGGTTCAGATCACAAACCTGCAACAAGTAAACCTGGAGCTGCAGCTGCTGTTCGCTCAGCGCAGGAAACCCCCAGGCCCATCGCAACAACAGCTCCACTGTCCAATCAGGACTCAACAAACTAACATTTCCACAGGAAGCAGATTGAGTCTGCTCCAGTCTCACCTCCGTCTCCTTGGACACGGCGCCGTCCATCAGGTTCTGGATGAGTCTCTCCTGCTGCTGCGCCTCATCCTGCGCCGAGCGCAGCTGCAGCTCCATGGCAGCCAGACGCTCCTGCAGCTTCTGCAGACCAGACAGAACATCCTCAGCATGTCGGACCCGGGAGCCGGGTCTGGGACCCGGGAGCCGGGTCTGGAACCCGGGAGCCGGGTCTGGAACCCGGGAGCCGGGTCTGGTACCTGGTTCCGAGCCTCGCTCTCTCTGATGTTGACCTGCAGCGATCGGACCTGGTTCTGGGCCTGCTGCAGCTCTCCCACGCACAGACCCGCAGCACTGTGGTACCGACTGAGCTGGTCCTGCTGCTCGCCGACCAGCCGCTGGGAAACACATCAGGAAACGCATCAGGAAACAGGAAACACATCAGGAAACAGGAAACACATCAGGAAACAGGAAACACATCAGGAAACGCATCAGGAAACGCATCAGGAAATACATCAGGAAACACATCAGGAAACAGGAAACGCATCAGGAAACAGGAAACACATCAGGAAACAGGAAACACATCAGGAAACAGGAAACACATCAGGAAATGCATCAGGAAACAGGAAACGCATCAGGAAACAGGAAACGCATCAGGAAGCAGGAAACGCATCAGGAAACAGGAAACACATCAGGAAACGCATCAGGAAACAGGAAACGCATCAGGAAACAGGAAACGCATCAGGAAACGCATCAGGAAGCAGGAAACGCATCAGGAAACAGGAAACGCATCAGGAAACAGGAAACACATCAGGAAACGCATCAGGAAACAGGAAACGCATCAGGAAACAGGAAACGCATCAGGAAACGCATCAGGAAGCAGGAAACGCATCAGGAAACAGGAAACACATCAGGAAACGCATCAGGAAACAGGAAACGCATCAGGAAACAGGAAACGCATCAGGAAACGCATCAGGAAGCAGGAAACGCATCAGGAAACAGGAAACGCATCAGGAAACAGGAAACACATCAGGAAACGCATCAGGAAACAGGAAACGCATCAGGAAACAGGAAACGCATCAGGAAACACATCAGGAAGCAGGAAACGCATCAGGAAACAGGAAACGCATCAGGAAACAGGAAACGCATCAGGAAACAGGAAACACATCAGGAAATGCATCAGGAAGCAGGAAACGCATCAGGAAGCAGGAATAACATGAACATGAGGAACAGAAATCTGTTAAAATCCCAGAAACGTTTCAGCTCAGTTTTTCTGGCTGAATCTCGTTGGTCGTTTTTGCAGCGACATCAGAACATTTGATAAAAACCGATGCAGGAAGCAGAAGAGCTGCAGCTGACCGAACGTTTCTCAAGCCAACAGTGAAATTAAACGTGGCGAAGCAGCGCTGCAGCTGCAGCTACTGCCGCCGCTGCTGCTGGACGAAGTGAAAGTCGACTGTGATGTCATTGCAGGAAGTGGTTTCTGTAACTTCCTGCTGTTAGGATTCTGCTTTCGGTTGAAAACAAGAAGCTGATCAAATGGAGCTGAATACAGAAAAGTTTGTAATGTTTTTATTGCTCAGAAAATGTGAAAAATATTTTTGTTTCCTTCTGAAAAATCAAACTTTTTAAAATGCTTTTACTTTGTTTCACAAGTAAATTGTGTAAAAACAATTTGAGGTTTTTAATTTATGATCCGACAAAAATAAAATCTGATGTTTTACATTAAAAGTTTCTGGTTGTTTGTTGTTCAGCAGAAATTTGCTGATTTTTTTTTTTGGGCAGCAAATGGTGAGAATTTAGTGGAATCTGGTTCTGGATCCTCACTGGTTGGGTTCTGACTGAAACTGGTTTGAGACCAGCAGCGGTCGCCTTCAACCGTTAGAGACGATTCCTCGCTCCGCTGGGTGAACTGGGAGCTCTACTGGGTGAACTGGGAGCTCTGCTGGGTGAACTGGGAGCTCTGCTGGGTGAACTGGGAGCTGTACTGGGTGAACTGGGAGCTCTGCTGGGTGAACTGGGAGCTGTACTGGGTGAACTGGGAGCTGTACTGGGTGAACTGGGAGCTGTACTGGGTGAACTGGGAGCTCTGCTGGGTGAACTGGGAGCTGTACTGGGTGAACTGGGAGCTGTACTGGGTGAACTGGGAGCTCTGCTGGGTGAACTGGGAGCTGTACTGGGTGAACTGGGAGCTGTACTGGGTGAACTGGGAGCTCTGCTGGGTGAACTGGGAGCTGTACTGGGTGAACTGGGAGCTGTACTGGGTGAACTGGGAGCTCTGCTGGGTGAACTGGGAGCTGTACTGGGTGAACTGGGAGCTCTGCTGGGTGAACTGGGAGCTGTACTGGGTGAACTGGGAGCTGTACTGGGTGAACTGGGAGCTCTGCTGGGTGAACTGGGAGCTGTACTGGGTGAACTGGGAGCTGTACTGGGTGAACTGGGAGCTGTACTGGGTGAACTGGGAGCTGTACTGGGTGAACTGGGAGCTGTACTGGGTGAACTGGGAGCTGTACTGGGTGAACTGGGAGCTCTGCTGGGTGAACTGGGAGCTGTACTGGGTGAACTGGGAGCTGTACTGGGTGAACTGGGAGCTCCGCTGGGTGAACTGGGAGCTGTACTGGGTGAACTGGGAGCTCTGCTGGGTGAACTGGGAGCTCTACTGGGTGAACTGGGAGCTCTACTGGGTGAACTGGGAGCTCTACTGGGTGAACTGGGAGCTCTGCTGGGTGAACTGGGAGCTGTACTGGGTGAACTGGGAGCTGTACTGGGTGAACTGGGAGCTCTGCTGGGTGAACTGGGAGCTGTACTGGGTGAACTGGGAGCTGTACTGGGTGAACTGGGAGCTGTACTGGGTGAACTGGGAGCTCTGCTGGGTGAACTGGGAGCTGTACTGGGTGAACTGGGAGCTGTACTGGGTGAACTGGGAGCTGTACTGGGTGAACTGGGAGCTGTACTGGGTGAACTGGGAGCTGTACTGGTGCGTCATTTGCATCACAACGGGAGTTATGAAGCCGCGCGTGGAGACTGTTGCCAAGGCGACGCAGCAGTTGCTCGGATACGGATGTTGTGGTAACGGAGGAGCAACAGGGATGTCCAACCTGCGGCCCGGGGGCCGTTTGTGGCCCTCAGGCTGATTGAAGTTTGAAACGGATATAAATTTATCCCGTCCATTAAAGGTGGTTGATGCAGATTTACTTTATAAAATTTATTAGAGATGATTTTCTTACAATTGAAAATGATAAAAAGAAAATATTAATTGTTTTATCCAGAGACTTTTACTGAAAAGCCGACTTTGCTGAACCCAAATTAGTAAGTTTATTTAATTTATTTAAGATAGTTAAATATTAGGAAGCATCTTGAAATTCAGCACTTATAACTGGAGATAAGAACTATAAATAGTTTATAAATTTGTTTATTTAAATTTTTTTGCCCATTTGACAAAAATTTGCTGAGTCATGATTAAAGATGGGCGACGTCATGAAATGTTATCAAAATATTTTGCAGCGATATCAGAACATTTTATAAAAACCTGTGCTGCTATTTTTGTCAACCATGTTATAATAATGTTAAATCCAGAAAATGCTAACTGGAAACTCTCAGGTCCCCAACATGTGGCGCCCCCTGCAGGTGGTGCACCTATGGCGCATGGCCACTAGTCCCACCACTGTGACGCTGGGCTCTGATGGAGACCTGATGGAGGCCTGATGGAGGCCTGATGGAGGCCTGATGGAGACCTGATGGAGGCCTGATGGAGGCCTGATGGAGACCTGATGGAGACCTGATGGAGGCCTGATGGAGGCCTGATGGAGGCCTGATGGAGGCCTGATGGAGGCCTGACGGAGACCTCGGATCTCCATCTACCTGCTGGAGGCGACACGGGAGGTAATCATCCAGCCACTGCTCCTCCAGCTCCTCCAGCTCGTCCTGCAGCTCCTCCTCTGGACAGAGCACCACCACCTCTGGGACGGCCGGGTGGGAGGACTGGCTCGGGTCCAGTTTGCCTTTGACCAGAACCGGGAGCTTGCTGCCCCTGGGCGGGGTCACCGGCTGGTACTCCCAGCCCCGCAGGAGGCCCAGCAGCAGCTCCGCCCCGGACAGGGAGCTCCCAGCCTGGGGTTTTCTCCAGAACCGGCCCGCCTCCTCCGGGTTCCGGTTCGGGTCCTTCTTGGTTCTGTGGAGCTCCAGAGACTCCACGGAGGATGCGGGGCTGTGGTTGCGTCTGTCCGCTTCCGCTGCAGGAACATCCATCGGGACAGGTGTTGCCTCGGAGGTTCTGCTCAGGTCCTCCACCCCCAGAGCGGAGGCGGAGCAGCGGGTCGACGGCCCGCAGGAGGTGCTTCTGCGCCCGAACCTCCTCGGAACCTTGCAGACCGCCTCGTAGTCCGAGTCCGCGACCCGAAGCGCCGCGCAGCCGCGGCACCTGCGGGGCTTCTGGCTGGCCTCCGCGCCGCCGCAGTGGTGGAGCGGCGGGTCCGGAACCGCATCCTCCCGATCCGCCCAGGACTCGAACCCCGAGAACACCAGGTCGTCCCGGATCAGGTCCGAGTAGCTGCCGTGCAGGTCCGCGTCCTCCCCGCCGGCCTCCCCCGGGTTGCTCCTGCGGTACAGCCCCGCGATGCAGAGCCGCAGCCGCTCCTTCTCCAGCAGCAGCCGCTGCAGGCGCTCCAGGGACAGCGCCTCCACCCGGGCCACCACCGTGTCGAACCGGAACATGCGCTCCAGCATGAAGGCGCACTTGGAGCAGGCGAACTCCCCGCGGCCGTCCCGGTCCAGCCCGCGGCCCAGGGCGTGGGCCAGCAGCACCTGCAGGCTCAGCTTGGCTGCGGGGTGGAAGATCCAGCGCCGCTGGTTCCCGCACAGTTCCCGGGCGCAGATTCGGCAGGCCTCCTTCATCCTCACCGCGTCCAGCATCCCGCAGGGGTCAGAGGTCACGGCTGGTCTCACTTAAATCTGATTTAAATCCTCAATGATCCGCAGAGTCCCGCAGGCTGATGGTGATGCACACAGAAGAGGCTGTGGCGCAAATCCCGCCGGCGGGTCGTGAATCACGCAGATTGGGCTCGGATTTTTTTCCGGGAAATGAAAGCGCGGCTCCTTTAAGTCCCGGGTTTCCTTCTCCAGGGTCAGAATCTGTAACGGTCCCGGTTCTGGTTCCGAGCTCAGTTAACGGCAGAACCAGCCGGAACCGCTGCTTTCTCACAAAGATCCTCTATGTCTGACAGGATGCGTCACTCCGCAACCAAAGACCATATGTACGAAGGAAGATGCTTCACTCCAAAAACTACAAAAATCCCTGATGAACGGCTGTACTGCGACCGTGGCGCCACCGTGTGGCCAGGGCGTAGAATGCAGCTTTTAACATTTATTTTGATGAATTTAGAGAAATGGAGAAACTCAACTATATATTCAATCTACTGAATCAAAAAGCGGAATGCTGTTTATTTTCTGCTCTGGGATTTGTGGAGGAGTGAGACCTCTTGAAATTGAATGGTACTGACAGGAAGAGCGGCTCCTCTGCCTGGTCTCCACCTCACTGCCTGCCTACAACCAGGAAACGTCACATTTCCTCCAGAAATTAATCACTTCCTCCTGGAAAATAAAACGTTTCCTGAGAGCATTTGGTTACCAGTGGCAACTGATGATAGAGTCTGGAAATAAAAATCCTCATAAAAACATTTTTCTGATGCAGGTTGGACTGGACTAGGTTTTGGAGGACAGAATATCCTGCTGCGGTTCTGGAGAAGAGCTTCCAGCTTTCGCCTCGTTGTCTTAAAGGGACAGTACGCCTCAAAATAAGCTGGAGTGTTTCACTGGGAAAGGAAAGTTTCCCCAGCAGAGACAGACTGGGACCAGTGATGGACGGAGTCTGTCTCTGGTCACATCAAATTTAAAGCTACTTTATTCATCCACACAGAATTAAATTCTGGCGAAAAGATGGGAAGAAACAACATGCAGAAGCAGTCAGTCTACCAACGTTTCTGACCAGGCCTCTGTGGCTTTGTGTTAGTCTCCTGACCGTTTTGACACGCTAACATCCATTACTCCACAGCAACACTTCCTGGATGACGTCATTGCTGCTAATCCACCTCCTTTGCTTTTGCTGCTTCTCTTTAAATGTGTCTGGTTTTATGGACAGAGACGTTGAAGTAGGGGATCTGAGCCCCAAAACTCTGGCTGGGTTGTTCTTTTGGGCCTGAAGTTCATCCATTTTGTTTGCCAAAGATCTTCTATTTCCGTCATGATGGAAGGAAGAGACGCTTCGAACTTCCTGTTTCTCTCTGCCCTGCAGCCGTTGAGCCTCCTTTTCAGTTCCTCTGGGATTTCAAGTCAGTTTCAGGTACTATTAGTAAAAAATATCCCACATTGTTCCCATGGTAGTGCTCCCTAAAGCTCTTCTTTTATTCTATTTTTATAGATATTAATAATTTTGAACGGTTTTGGATTTTTGTTTCCACATAAAAGCTTCCTGCAGACCATCGAGCCATATTGACCGTGAGAGAGGAAGTTTCTCGCATCGTTTATCATTTTGTCACAATAAATTCCAATCAATGATCCATTCACAGCTGACCTTACTCTCAGCATTATTGGCTTTTATTTTCTATAAATACCAATTAACTTGGAGGTAAAGCCTGGTGTCCTAAATCAACCTGTTGCAAGAGGGAATGTTTTTAAAGAGCTGTTTCTGTGGGGCTCTTATTGCTGTGACACTCGGTCATTTATATCACAACAGAATCGTTCCATGACGTCCCGTCCATTAGCTGGTCCAAGACCGTTTCCGCCGCACAGATAAACCAAACGTCTCCATCCGTCACAGCGTGCAGCATCTACGTTGATAGATCTACGGCCATGTGGGCTTTGTTTTCCTGGACCGGATCCGCATCCGTCTGCAGCCGCAACGGCAACCATCCATCGTCTGGGACGAGGCTCGCAATCAAAGATCAATTAATCCCAATCAGAGGGAAGTGCCAAACATGGCCGACTGACGGAGACGGACGAGCCGTCGCCATGGTTTCTCCGCCTGCTGCTCAGGAAACGCTCATTGTTGCGAACGGTCAGCGGATCGCGATTACAAACTAATTTACTGGCAAACGTTTTACTGCAAACAAAAGTTTTAATGTAACATTTATAGAAACTGAATAAACTTTACAAAGTATATCTGTCTGCTGCAAAGATTAACCTGGTGCACCAGCAGATGGCGCTACAAAATATGAAACAGCAGGAATTCATTTGAAAATAAACAGATAATAGGAGTTTTCTGGAGTTTTTATTCAGTGTGGTAAAAGCAGTAAATACATTTTTATGAAGCTGGTTTTAGAGGAAACATTTTGCTCAAGATCAGGAAGATTTCAGGCAGAAACATTTTGACTTTAGCTTCCCTGATGCAGCTTATTAGTTTCATCAAACATATTTGAGGACATCTGGCGGCCATGTTGGATGCCATTTTGATGAAGTCCAACCGAGACAAACAGAAAAGATCAGAGGTCCGAACACACGACCCTGTGGGACTCCACCATCACTTCAGTAGAAGCTCCTCAGACAACCGGTGGTTTAAATGTTTCTAATTTAACATTTATTTTGTTTTTACTTTCAGTTGTTAACATGAAGGAAATCAAACTCCAACTCCAGAAATGTTAAATAAATTACAGAAAAACATAAATATTAAATATGTTTCAACTTTAACTAGACATTTTTTAAAATACACATCAAGTTTGTTTAATATTCTTAACATTAATTACAGAATAATTAAATCCACTGCACATTAAAAGCTTAAAGCTGTTTTTTCTTGTTCAATCAGCAGAATAAAATTATTTGTTTAATTAGTTTTGATTAATTAGTTATATGGATTTATAATTAATTACAGAATTAATTATAAATCATGAAAACCTTTTCTTGTATGATTAATTACACATTTTTATATAAAAGTTCCAGTAGGAACTTTTGTAATTGCATGTTTATGGTAGACCAGTGTATCTGACGCACAAGCTACTTTCACTCCCAGCGACAGGAGATGAACACTCTGAACTGAACTGGCTCATTTAGTCCATAAAGATTCACATTAAAATCTGATTAATTATTTACTGACTTTATTAAATATTTTCTCATTTTGCATTAGTTTCAAATCTTCAGTCTGAAGTTTTATTTTTGCTCAAGGCGTCAGGAAAAGACAGATGGGCTGAAAATACCTCGGCGTCTCGTTCTCTGTTCTCCAGCGAGGATGAAAGGTCATGAACTTTGACCTGGAGCTCTTCGACCTGGAGACTTAGCGACTGTTTCTGCTGCTCCAAATCCTCCAGCAGCCTGAAACAGGAAGCGGAGCGAAGCTCAGAGATGTGAGGGAGGAACCAGACCTTCAGCCTGTGGTGAACTTATGTTCGCTTGATGCTGAAGAGTGAAAAGGTTCTCAGTCACCTGTCTGCGTCGGTCCGACTCGTCTGGACTCCAGCCGAGTCTCCGTGTTCCTCCGTCTTCTCCAGCATCTCCCTCTGCAGAGCCAGGCAGCGCCGGGCCTCGGCGTCCGCCAGCGACGCCGCGCGCCGGGCCTCGCTCCGGGCCGCCTCGGCCTCCTGGACCACACAACCACAGCGATCAGGCGTTCAGTTTATGATGAGCGTTTCTGGGTGATGGGCCAATCAGGAAGAGTCTCTGAACCTTTTGCAGCAGCTGAACTTTGTCCTCCAGCATCTCCTGCATGTGTCTGACCTCGTCCTGCCGCCCCACCAGGCGGCGCTGCAGCTCTGCTTCATTCTGATTGGACAGGACCTCGGCTGTGGCTCTGAGCGGGTCAGAACATCAGCTGCTGGTTAAGCCAAGCGGCAGAAACACTTCAGGTCCTAAACATCAAAGACTCTCTGGTATTTATAAGGAGAAAATCTAAAAACATGTTTTTTGTTTTTAGATGGATTTTTCAGGAAGTAAAAAAAGAGACTCTAAAAACCCAAATGTGTGACGCAGGCTGAGGTTTCGTCAGTTTCAGTTTAACAGTTTAAACGTTCAAACATTCAGTCTGGTCTGAAGGAAGGAACCCGACGCCGGCCCTTTAAGAGCATCCAGCAGTCAGCTACGTTACAGCGCCCCGTTACTCACAGCGCCCCGTTACTCACAGCGCCCCGTTACTCGCGGCGCCCCGTTACTAGCGGCGCCCCGTTACTCACAGCGCCCCGTTACTCACAGCGCCCCGTTACTCACGGCGCCCCGTTACTCACGGCGCCCCGTTACTCACGGCGCCCCGTTACTCACGGCGCCCCGTTACTCACGGCGCCCCGTTACTCACGGCGCCCCGTTACTCACGGCGCCCCGTTACTCGCGGCGCCCCGTTACTCACGGCGCCCCGTTACTCACGCCGCCCCGTTACTCACGGCGCCCCGTTACTCACGGCGCCCCGTTACTCACGGCGCCCCGTTACTCACGGCGCCCCGTTACTAGCGGCGCCCCGTTACTCACGGCGCCCCGCTACTAGCGGCGCCCCGTTACTCACGGCGCCCCGTTACTCACGGCGCCCCGTTACTCACGGCGCCCCGTTACTCACGGCGCCCCGTTACTCACGGCGCCCCGCTACTCGCGGCGCCCCGTTACTCGCGGCGCCCCGTTACTCACGGCGCCCCGTTACTCACGGCGCCCCGTTACTCACGGCGCCCCGTTACTCACGGCGCCCCGTTACTAGCGGCGCCCCGTTACTCACGGCGCCCCGTTACTCACGGCGCCCCGTTACTCACGGCGCCCCGTTACTAGCGGCGCCCCGTTACTCACAGCGCCCGGTCCAGAAGCTCCTGCTTCTCCTGCAGATCCTTCTTCAGACTCTCAACTTTCACCTTCAGCTCGATGTTCTGCAGGACAAACAGGAAGAACAATAACAAATTTCTGACAACTTCCTGTTTACTTCCTGTAGGATCAGAGTTTCTTTCCCTGGATTCTGGATCAGATTCCAGAGGTCAGAGGTCATCATCAATATGTTTTAAGAAAAAGCAGCACAGACAAAATTTTGGCCGCGAGTTGATGGACACCAATATTTTGGTTGAGCTCTAATGACCTCTGGAAACTTTCTTAATAATATCTTTAAAATGAGAATCAACATTTTTACTGAACAAACATTTGACACCAGTTCTGGATTTGGGTGATTTGAGGTTAACTCACATTAACTTTCACTAATATCTTCAAAGAAAAGCAGCAAAACAAACGTTTGAAATTATTTCTGTTAGATCTGACATACAGCTCTACGATTTCCAGCCGTTCTGCAGGCTGGAGGAACCATGAGCCGTCCAGAACCAGAACCGGACCGGGTCTGGGACTGGAACCAGAACCAGAACCAGGACTAGGACCAGCAGCAGAACCAGAACCGGGACCGGGACCAGGACCAGAACCGGGACCAGAACCAGGACCAGAACCGGTACCAGAACCAGAACCAGAACCAGAACCAGACCCAGAACCAGAACCGGGACCAGAACCAGAACCAGGACCAGAACCAGACCCAGACCCAGAACCAGAACCGGACCGGGTCTGGGACTGGAACCAGAACCAGAACCAGGACTAGGACCAGCAGCAGAACCAGAACCGGGACCAGGACCAGAACCGGGACCAAAACCAGGACCAGAACCAGTACCAGAACCAGAACCAGAACCAGAACCAGAACCAGAACCAGACCCAGAACCAGAACCGGGACCAGAACCAGGACCAGGACCAGAACCAGACCCAGACCCAGAACCAGAACCGGACCGGGTCTGGGACCAGAACCAGAACCAGGACTAGGACCAGCAGCAGAACCAGAACCGGGACCAGGACCAGAACCGGTACCAGAACCAGAACCAGAACCAGCGTCCTCTCCTCTGGGTTTGTTTGGGTCTAATCTTAGCTCCTCCACCTGCTGCGTCTGTAACAACATCCAGCAGCGGCTCCACTTTTAGCTCCGTCTACAGCAACAAACCGGACCGGACCGGAGGCTGTGCTCACGTGCAGCGGGTCGCTGACCCACTGACACACAGACCCAGGTGTCCGGTTCTGATCCGGAGCAGGGCTAAAAATGGAGCAGGGGCAGAATGTGGGTCAGGGGGCTGCAGGCTGAAGATGCACAAAATAAAATGATTATTTTCAGTATCTTACAAAGAAACGACGATTTTGTCTTTTGAAAGTCAGAAATGTTTTAGGGTGTCGTAAAACATCCATGATCATAACAAGAAAACTATATTTAACATATTTAAACAACAACCATTAATTTATCTACATTCAACAAAAAGCAAAACAAGAATAAAGAGCAAAATCACCCAAAATGAGCTGAATAATAATAAACATATCATGTTTATTGATCATTTCAACAGCTTATAAATTAATTATGTAGCAACACTTTTTGTTCATGTTACTGTTTTACCAAAGATATTAATACAGGAAAGATTTAATCATGTTTTAGTTGATTTTTATAACTTTCTTGTTTTTTTCTTGGTGACTTTTATTTTTTCCTCTGATATTTTAGTTGTTTGAAATAAATACAGCTTTGGTTTGAAAGATATCAATAAATGTCTCTGGAGATCATCAAAGGTCACCCGGTCCCTCAGGTGTCCTAGTTAAAGTCTGCTGAGTCTCTGTGGGTTGTGCCACTCACCGCTCTGTGGACGCCGTCGCCGCTCTGGTCAAACTTCTGCTGGATCTTCTCCTCCAGGAAGTAGATCCGCAGCTTCAGGCTGAAGTTCTCCTTCTTCAGGTCGTTGAGGTGCTGCGAGACGGTGCGGTAACCACGAAAACCAGAGTTAGCCAGGAGCGGCGGCGGCGGCGCGGGGGCCTCTACAGACCCCATCGCAACAGAAACTACTGAAATGTCCTGCAGACACGCAGCACAAGCTGAGCAACTGCAGCACAGCCGAATGAAGCTATCGCTAACGCTAAGACAGTCTGGGCAGGATCAGCTGGGCGGGGCAACAGGGAGCTGGATTTACCCCCAGAGAGAGACATGAAGAGCAGAGCGTCTGACGAGAACCAACAGAAGCTCCGACTGAGTCCAGCTGACAGGAGGCGGAAGAGCAGAAAAACATCCTGAGTAACTGATCAAATCATTTAAGACTTTCAAATTACATGAATCTCCCATCACTGGGGAAATCCACATGAACGACGATTAGAAACGGAGTTTTCTCCACACTACATAACATTTAGCGCAGGGAGAATCTCCAGGAGATCCTGCCTCCCTCTGGGAATATTTCCTCCAGTTCGGAAATATAACGGCAGAAAAGCCTGATGGACACAAGCTGCCATCCAGAGCGAGAGACGGAAACGTTCTCCCATCGCAATAAACGACTGAAGCAGCTCTGGAGTCTGTTCGGTATCAAACCACCAACATGGTTTAAATCCTGATACACAACATATAACTACTGCTGCAGATTTATGTTTACTACTGGCAAAAAGAGTCACTGTCATGGAGGAGAGAACCAACAACATCTGGCTGAAATATGCCTAAATAAATCATTATTATTATTTAGGAATAAATAATAGTAATTACAAACATTAAAAACTAAAAATGAAACAGTGGAAAAGTACAAAAGAACATAAAAATATGAGGGATTCCTAAAATACAATTTTATATTTAAAAATGTTCAATTGAATGTTTCAGTTAAAGACTTAAGCAAATAATAAATTAATTCAAAGTAAATATTTGTAAAACAAAAGCAGAAAAATGTTCTGACAATAAGGATCAAAAGGTAAACAAAATGAAACTCATATTAAAAATAGAATCAACTTTAGTAGCAAACATTTAGTGGATAAACAAACGTAAATATTTAATTTCATAAAATAAACCAAATGATTTACATTCAGCACAAGAAACTGACATCAAATGTGGATTTTTGTTCTTGCTTCAGTTCAGCAGAAACACTGATTGAAGCTACAGGCTGTGACCTTTGACCTCTGATGACGACCTGACAGTGTGACCCGTCCGGCGTTCAGGTGAGTTCGGCAGCGTTTGGGTTTTTTCCTCCCGTCCCTGCATGAAGGAATCAGTTATGATCCAGCCACAGGGAGGCGCTGTGGCTCCAGCAGGCCTGATGCAGCTGCATGCAGAGCTCAGCTCCACATCTTCAGGCTGGAACCCGAACAAACTGCCCAACAAACAAACTGCGCTAAGAGCTGCAGGAACGTCTGATTAACAGCAACCCAACTTATTAACGCCCAAACGCACCAGTTCTTATGTTTTCATCAGAACTTATTCTCCTTTTGCTCCTCAATTATGAACTGATTCTTCTCAAGCAGATCACCACAAGTACCTGCAGGATCACTTTCAGAAGAATTTCTGCGCCTTGCTGCAGTTGTTTGGCTTCAGCCATAAGGAGATCTAAAAATAAAAACAGATTGAATTTCCTCACAGACAGCTGCGGCATCCCAACGTGTCGCTGATTGCACTGCTGCTTTCCTCATTTAACAATTTCACATTAAAGACAGTCCACAAATAAACTGAAAAACACGATGCAGTTCTGCTGAATTTCACCCATTTTCCATCTAAATTAGCAGCTTTTAGCTAACAGCAGAACTTTCATACAATCTGCCACAAACAGAGCAGATCTTTCTGAAGGTGGCGCTGTCGCTCAAACAACTGAACCAAAGAACTGAACCAGAGAACTGAACCAAAGAACTGAACCAAAGAACTGAACCAGAGAACTGAACCAAAGAACTGAACCAGAGAACTGAACCAAAGAACTGAACCAAACAACAGAACCAAAGAACTGAACCAGAGAACTGAACCAAAGAACTGAACCAAACAACTGAAACCAAACACTGAACCAAAGAACTGAACCAAACAACTGAACCAAACAACTGAACCAAACAACGGAACCAAAGAACTAAAGCAGAGAACAGAACCAAAAACTGAACCAGAGAACTGAGCCAAAGAACTGAACCAGAGAACTGAACCAAAGAACTGAACCAAAGAACTGAACCAACAACAGAACCAAAGAACTGAACCAAACAACTGAACCAAACAACTGAACCAAACAACTGAACCAAACAACTGAACCAAACAACTGAACCAAACAACTGAACCAAAGAACTAAAGCAGAGAACAGAACCAAAAAACTGAACCAGAGAACTGAGCAAAGAACTGAACCAGAGAACTGAACCAAAGAACTGAACCAGAGAACTGAACCAAACAACTGAACCAAAGAACTGAAGCAGAGAACAGACCAAAGACTGAACCAGAGAACTGAACCAAACAACTGAACCAAAGAACTGAAGCAGAGAACAGAACCAAAGAACTGAACCAGAGAACTGAACCAAAGAACTGAAGCAGAGAACAGAACCAAAGAACTGAACCAGAGAACTGAACCAAAGAACTGAACCAGAGAACTGAACCAAAGAACTGAACCAAAGAACTGAACCAGAGAACAGAACCAAAGAACTGAACCAGAGAACTGAACCAAAGACTGAACCAAAGAACTGAACCAAACAACTGAACCAAAGAACTGAACCAAAGAACTGAACCAAACAACAGAACCAAGAACTGAACCAAAGAACTGAACCAGAGAACTGAACCAAAGAACTGAACCAGAGAACTGAACCAGAGAACTGAACCAAAGAACTGAACCAAACAACTGAACCAAAGAACTGAACCAGAGAACTGAACCAAAGAACTGAACCAAACAACTGAACCAAACAACTGAACCAAACAACTGAACCAAACAACTGAACCAAAGAACTGAACCAAAGAACTGAACCAAACAACTGAACCAAACAACTGAAGCAGAGAACAGAACCAAAGAACTGAACCAGAGAACTGAACCAAAGAACTGAACCAGAGAACTGAACCAAAGAACTGAACCAGAGAACTGAACCAAAGAACTGAACCAGAGAACTGAACCAAAGAACTGAACCAAACAACTGAACCAAAGAACTGAAGCAGAGAACAGAACCAAAGAACTGAACCAGAGAACTGAACCAAAGAACTGAAGCAGAGAACAGAACCAAAGAACTGAACCAGAGAACTGAACCAAAGAACTGAACCAGAGAACTGAACCAAGAACTGAACCAAAGACTGAACCAAAGAACTGAACCAGAGAACTGAACCAAAGAACTGAAACAGAGAACTGAACCAAGAACTGAACCAAAGACTGAAGCAGAGAACAGAACCAAAGAACTGAACCATAGAACTAACCAAAGAACTGACCAAACAACTGAACCAGAGAACTGAACCAAAGAACTGAACCAAAGAACTGACCAAAGAACTGAACAACAACTGAACCAAAGAACTGAACCAGAGAACTGACCAGAGAACTGAACCAGAGAACTGAACCAAACAACTGAACCAACAACTGAACCAAAACAACTGAACCAAAGTACTGAACCAAAGAACTGAACCAAAGAGCTGAAACCAGAGAACTGAACCAAAGAACTGAACCAAAGAACTGAACCAAACAACTGAACCAAAGAACTGAACCAGAGAACTGAACCAAAGAACTGAACCAAACAACTGAACCAAACAACTGAACCAAAGAACTGAACCAAAGAACTGAACCAGAGAACTGAACCAAAGAACTGAACCAGAGAACTGAACCAAAGAACTGAACCAGAGAACTGAACCAAAGAACTGAAGCAGAGAACAGAACCAAAGAACTGAACCAGAGAACTGAACCAAAGAACTGAACCAAACAACTGAACCAAAGAACTGAACCAAAGAACTGAACCAAAGAACTGAACCAGAGAACTGAACCAAAGAACTGAACCAAACAACTGAACCAAAGAACTGAACCAAAGAACTGAACCAGAGAACTGAACCAGAGAACAGAACCAAAGAACTGAACCAGAGAACTGAACCAAAGAACTGAACCAAGAACTGAACCAAACAACTGAACCAAAGAACTGAACCAAAGAACTGAACCAGAGAACTGAACCAGAGAACAGAACCAAAGAACTGAACCAGAGAACTGAACCAAAGAACTGAACCAAAGAACTGAACAAACAACTGAACCAAAGAACTGAACCAAAGAACTGAACCAAACAACAGAACCAAAGAACTGAACCAAAGAACTGAACCAGAGAACTGAACCAAAGAACTGAACCAGAGAACTGAACCAGAGAACTGAACCAAAGAACTGAACCAAACAACTGAACCAAGAACTGAACAGAGAACTGAACCAAAGAACTGAACCAAACAACTGAACCAAACAACTGAACCAAACAACTGAACCAAACAACTGAACCAAAGAACTGAACCAAACAACTGAACCAAACAACTGAACCAAAGAACTGAACCAGAGCACAGAACCAAAGAACTGAACCAGAGAACTGAACCAAAGAACTGAACCAGAGAACTGAACCAAAGAACTGAACCAGAGAACTGAACCAAAGAACTGAACCAGAGAACTGAACCAAAGAACTGAACCAAACAACTGAAAAGAACTGAAGCAGAGAACAGAACCAAAGAACTGAACCAGAGAACTGAACCAAGAACTGAAGCAGAGAACAGAACCAAAGAACTGAACCAGAGAACTGAACCAAAGAAACTGAACCAGAGAACTGAACCAAAGAACTGAACCAAAGAACTGAACCAGAGAACTGAACAAAGAACTGAAACAGAGAACTGAACCAAAGAACTGAACCAAAGAACTGAAGCAGAGAACAGAACCAAAGAACTGAACCAGAGAACTGAACCAAAGAACTGAACCAAACAACTGAACCAGAGAACTGAACCAAAGAACTGAACCAAAGAACTGAACCAAAGAACTGAACCAAACAACTGAACCAAAGAACTGAACCAGAGAATTGAACCAGAGAACTGAACCAGAGAACTGAACCAAACAACTGAACCAAACAAACTGAACCAAACAACTGAAACCAAACAACTGAACAAGAACTGAACCAAAGTACTGAACCAAAGAACTGAACCAAAGAGCTGAACCAGAGAACTGAACCAAAGAACTGAACCAAAGAACTGAACCAAAGAACTGAACCAAACAACTGAACCAAAGAACTGAACCAGAGAACTGAACCAAAGAACTGAACCAAACAACTGAACCAAACAACTGAACCAAAGAACTGAACCAGAGAACTGAACCAAAGAACTGAACCAGAGAACTGAACCAAAGAACTGAACCAGAGAACTGAACCAAAGAACTGAACCAAAGAACTGAAGCAGAGAACAGAACCAAAGAACTGAACCAGAGAACTGAACAAAGAACTGAACCAAACAACTGAACCAAAGAACTGAACCAAAGAACTGAACCAGAGAACTGAACCAAAGAACTGAACCAAACAACTGAACCAAAGAACTGAACCAAAGAACTGAACCAGAGAACTGAACCAGAGAACTGAACCAAACAACTGAACCAAAGAACTGAACCAAAGAACTGAACCAGAGAACTGAACCAAAGAACTGAACCAAAGAACTGAACCAAAGAACTGAACCAAAGAACTGAACCAGAGAATTGAACCAGAGAACTGAACCAGAGAACTGAACCAGAGAACTGAACCAAAGAACTGAACCAAACAACTGAACCAAACAACTGAACCAAACAACTGAACCAAAGAACTGAACCAAAGTACTGAACCAAAGAACTGAACCAAAGAGCTGAACCAGAGAACTGAACCAAAGAACTGAACCAAAGAACTGAACCAAACAACTGAACCAAAGAACTGAACCAGAGAACTGAACCAGAGAACTGAACCAGAGAACTGAACCAAACAACTGAACCAAACAACTGAACCAAAGAACTGAACCAAAGTACTGAACCAAAGAACTGAACCAAAGAGCTGAACCAGAGAACTGAACCAAAGAACTGAACCAAAGAACTGAACCAAAGAACTGAACCAAAGAACTGAACCAAAGAACTGAACCAGAGAACTGAACCAAACAACAGAACCAAAGAACTGAACCAAAGAACTGAACCAGAGCACAGAACCAAAGAACTGAACCAAAGAACTGAACCAGAGAACTGAACCAAAGAACTGAACCAGAGAACAGAACCAAAGAACTGAACCAAAGAACTGAACCAGAGAACTGAACCAGAGAACTGAACCAGAGAACTGAACCAAAGAACTGAACCAAAGAACTGAACCAGAGAACAGAACCAAAGAACTGAACCAGAGAACTGAACCAAAGAACCGAACCAAAGAACTGAACCAAACAACTGAACCAAAGAACTGAAGCAGAGAACAGAACCAAAGAACTGAACCAGAGAACTGAACCAAAGAACTGAACCAGAGAACTGAACCAAAGAACTGAACCAAAGAACTGAACCAGAGAACTGAACCCATCAACTGAACCAAACAACTGAACCAAACAACTGAACCAAAGAACTGAACCAGAGAACTGAACCAAAGAACTGAACCAGAGAACTGAACCCATCAACTGAACCAAACAACTGAACCAAACAACTGAACCAAAGAACCGAACCAAAGAACTGAACCAAACAACTGAACCAAACAACTGAACCAAAGAACAGAACCAAACAACTGAACCAGAGAACTGAACCAAAGAACTGAACCAAAGAACTGAACCAGAGAACTGAACCAAAGAACTGAACCAAAGAACTGAACCAGAGAACTGAACCCATCAACTGAACCAAACAACTGAACCAAAGAACTGAACCAAACAACTGAACCAAACAACTGAACCAAAGAACTGAACCAGAGAACTGAACCAGAGAACTGAACCAGAGAACTGAACCAAAGAACTGAACCAAAGAACTGAACCAGAGAACAGAACCAAAGAACTGAACCAGAGAACTGAACCAAAGAACCGAACCAAAGAACTGAACCAAACAACTGAACCAAACAACTGAACCAAAGAACTGAAGCAGAGAACAGAACCAAAGAACTGAACCAGAGAACTGAACCAAAGAACTGAACCAAAGCACTGAACCAGAGAACAGAACCAAACAACTGAACCAAAGAACTGAACCAAAGAACTGAACCAGAGAACTGAACCAGAGAACTGAACCAAACAACTGAACCAAAGAACTGAACCAAAGAACTGAACCAGAGAACTGAACCAGAGAACTGAACCAAAGAACTGAACCAAACAACTGAACCAAAGAACTGAACCAAAGAACTGAACCAGAGAACTGAACCAGAGAACTGAACCAAACAACTGAACCAAAGAACTGAACCAAAGAACTGAACCAAACAACTGAACCAAAGAACTGAACCAAAGAACTGTTTGTAACTCGCTGACCCAGCCTAGTCAGAGGAACTTGTTATGGCAGAACAATCGTTTCCAGGATGCCATCAGCCAATCAGAAGCAGAGTCTGTGTCACGCGACAGCCAATGAGAACCGACCGATTATCACCAGTTCTTTCAGATTTTTGGGACCAAATTTTCTACATCTTTGATTTTGTCATTTGAAAACAAAATTTCAAAATCCGACAAAGAACATTGAGGCTGACTCTCTGGTTTTCCAATAAATTCATAAAACTATAAAGTGAAACCAGAGGAAGTCAGAGGGACGATGGCGCCAGGAAGCAGAATGGGATCTGTGCTTTTGTCTGCTTGCAGAAATAAAAACCTTTTGTTCGTGGTGATGAGAAAAATGTGAGGAGTTCACCAGAGAATACGGAAGATTTCAGCCGTTTCAGACCATAAGGGTCGTTTATCCCTGAGGCTGCCTGGAAGGCCAGCAGGGGGCGACGGCGAGACGGGCCGCTCCCGACGCAGATCCACCGGGTCACCGGGACATCAGAACCAGAACCAGGGTTACTGCAGCTTCAACTAATGAAATAATGAAAACTGGAACTAATAAAACAGAATAAAAATGGAAATTAATGGAGAAAATTGGTAACATAATACAAAATAAAGCAAAGTATAAAAAACCTAAAACTAATACTATAACTAATAGAAAATAAACTCAATATTTTTATAACTAATACAAATTAACAAACAAACTGTAAAAACTAATTAAAACTGAGTCAAGCAGAAAGTGCAATAAATAAACTATAATGTAAAGCAAACTGTTTCCTGCTGACGTTTGGTGGACAGAAAAACTCGGCTGATTTATTTTAGGAATTACTTCAGTTTTTCTTCTTCAGAAAATATTATTTTTAATGAAAACCATTAGCTGGAACACGTCTGGTTCGGAGATCATTCTGTTCAAATACCTTTCAGGATGACACACTGAGACCCAGGGTGTCCAAAGTGTGGTCCGAGGGCCATTTGTGGTCCTTGGAAGAATGTTGCAGTTCAATAATGCAACAAATTTGGCAGTAATGAGAATTTTAATGGAGCATTTATTCTTCTTTAAGGGAACTCTTTAGGCAGAAAGTAGTTTTATGTTGACATGTTTTCTTTTCATTTTATCTTCATAAATAGGATTATAAATATCCAGCAATATTTTACTAAAAACAAAAAAAACCCATTTATTGTTCTATTAAACGTCAGTAAGGCAAATCTATAGAAACTTCTGATGTTGCATTTTGTGCAGATGTCAAATAAAAACTGTGTGTATGTTTTAATGAACCATATTTGTGTCTGAATAAATAGCAAGAATTAATCGA
Source organism: Poeciliopsis prolifica (assembly GCF_027474105.1). Taxonomy (NCBI): domain Eukaryota; kingdom Metazoa; phylum Chordata; class Actinopteri; order Cyprinodontiformes; family Poeciliidae; genus Poeciliopsis; species Poeciliopsis prolifica. The sequence continues at coordinate 946,039 of NW_026562377.1, forward strand.
TATAAAAAAGTTAGTATTTAAAAGAGTCTTGATGCCAGTTTGTGTTTAAATGTTCAGTGTTTGCTGTATCATCTGTTTCATTAAGAACCGGATCAGTTTAATTTCTCTGCAACAGGGTAAATAAATCACATTATTGATGTAAATTTTGGCTGTAACTTTACAAACATAAAACCCACCAGAGGCAGAAGACATTAGTTATTTACTATAAGACATCAGATAAATATCGTCCTTGTTAAGTTGCCACAGTGACGCAGGTTTTCCACTAATGCTGGGTTGAGCTGCATTCAGCCAATAACCTGTTCAGTTCAGAGTCTGATCTATTTAGATCCGTTTGTTTGGAGAAACTAAAGAGGTCAAATATATTCATCTGAAAGTTTTGCAGCTTCTTTTTTTTCTCCAAACCTGAAACCAGAACAGAAACCAGAGCAGAAACCTCTAATTTTTTAGAAAGTCTCTCATCGTTTTTCACTGAATTTATTTAATTTACCGTCAGGCAGCCCAGCAGGCAGCCCAGCAGGTCCTTTTCTGACGCTTCTGGAAATTCTTGTGCAACTTTCTCTGAGCTGATCCAAAGTTTCTGTGGAGCCTGAAGACATCCCGACTCCAAACCAGGAAGCAGAGCTGACCTCTGCCCCCTAGTGGCGGCTGGCGGCAGCGCAGGCGGCTCCTGGCTGCCTGACAGCATCATTACTGGCAGAAAGCGTGTGTCCACAGTGTCAAACATCCTTCAGGCCCGACATGTGTTTGCTGCCTGTTGGCGCTCGGCGTGGAAACACTTGATTTGTGCGGATCTGACAGGAAAGCGTCCTGCTAAGTTAATCTTTGTGTGAGCTGCAGTGCCAGAGCTAATCAGCGGACGTCAACACGCGTACACACTCCGTAATGAGCCAGCGCAAAGACAAGCACGGCTCTGTGCCGCGGCCCAAACAGCCAGAGCACAATATTTACCACAAACCATTCATCTTCAGACAAACGCGCACGCCGGCCCGCCGAGGAAACACGGAAACCAGAGAGAGCCGGCCCAATCTGCAGGCGTAAACAGAACCGGGCCGGGCCCGGCGCTGCAGGCCAGCCCGGGCGAATACTTTCCATCAGTTTGTGTAAGCAATGATAAACACTTTACATGCAATCATAAGAGCATGTGTCTCACTGGAGAGCGCAGAGCTTTTCCCACCGCTGCACTTCACAGAGAGCGGCTCTGCGTCTCATTCCGGCTGTTTATGGCAGATCCAAATTATGGTATCAGGTTCCCCCCAGAACCCAACCGACTGTCATGGCCGACCCTCCCTTCCAGGCCGGGACGGGGAGGAACGCTACCCCTCTCTGAACTGCAGGCTGTGCGGGAAGACAGAGAAAAACAAACCAAAACCTTCACTCCTCAGAGGAAGAGCTGCTCGCAACGTCCCAGTTAAAGCCCGGACAAAAACATCAAGAATCTGAACTTCTGGGCCGTGCCTGCGTGTAAACCTGAACTCATGTTCAGATCCGATTCCGGAAGTGAATCCAAAACTGGATCTGAACATCTCAGTCTGATCCAAACATCTCAAAACGTCTTCATGCTTTGCAGCTTCTAACAAGCCTGCGGTTCATAATGTGTCCACTGGGTGGCGACAGCAAAATGAGACTGACGTTGAAAACTCATGGAAGCTTTCTGGTCATGATGCAAACGTTCTCAGTCACTATTTGTTGCACATTACGGTCCACAAGGTTGGAAATAGTTCTGACATACAGTCTAAGGAACCGTCGTCTGAACGCAGACGGTGGAAGGAACCGCCGTCTGAACGCAGACGGTGGAAGGAACCGTCGTCTGAACGCAGACGGTGGATATGACGCAGCAGCTGAGCGTTTGTACGGTCATGTGTTGTCGGTTGTGTCTGCCCTGCTTTCTGCTCTCTGTGGATGGAAATCAAAGCGTCGGGTCAGCGCTGCCTCAGGGCCGCTGCACTCAACCATCAGCTGGCATAATGAGAGCAAGAGGAGGGCGGGGGGAACGGACCAGAACAGGGAATGAATCAGGATGAAAGCAGGAGAGGGAAGTGCAGTGGAGAAAGGAACAAGGTCAAAGGTCATGGCAACCTGAAGCTGAGTGTGGGACGGTTTCCTCTGGTTGAGCTACAGACTGAGAGCTGGAGATAAACATGAGCCTTAATGTTTCATCTTGTTATTCCTTCATCTATAAGTGAAATTTGCTCAATTTAATTTGGAGCTAAATATTTAGCAAAATAAATATTTAATTTACTATTTAGCTTCAACTTGAATATTTATGTTGCTAACAGTTAGTTAGCTAAATATTCCAAACTATTTAGTCTACTGATTAAATATTAGCTAACTGAATAAATATTTGGTTAGGAAGCTAATTATTTAACTTACTAACTAAATATTTAGTATGAAGATAAATATTTAGTTATTGAACAAAATATTTAACTTACTAAATTTTGCATCATTTTTACCCTAAAGCTAACTATTTAGCTTTAGTATTTAGTTTGAAAGTGACTGTTATAAATTAATAAATTGGTGAAAACATGACTGAGAAATGAACTCAGACTCTTTTGTCTTACACTAAATAATCCAGATTATTCTCAATTTTTGACTGAGTAGTTTACAAACGGCACCAATAAAGAGATGTTATAAAAACAACAATTAGCATCAAAAGATTGAAATGACTTCATTAGACACACAGCTCCTCTAATATTTGTTAAATTGCCAAGGAGATTCATGTGTTCGACTAAAACCTGATGATGCATTTTCTACACATACCAAAGATCACATATTATTATATTCTTAATCCAACAGAGTTATGATGCTAATTTGCATTTTAAACACCTGATTTTATGTTTTGTTTGCGCTGCATTGAGTCTAGAATCTATTTCATTTAGATCAGTCTGGCTGTAGGAACCAGGAGGGATGTAAAACTTAATCTGAAGGTCTTTACAGAACTGGTAAAAACGATCCTGCTCCAGTGAAACAGGAAACAAACTGCTGTGTTTTATTTGTAGTAATCTGTTTACTGTTGGCTGGTGGATGTGCTGTAAACATGACTCCTTCCTGAACGTAAGAAATGAATTATTTTAATGTTCTATCGCTATTTTTATGTCCCATGTTATAACTGAGATAATGTTGTGAAATGAAAACCAGCTGAGTATACTCCAGCCTTACTGACAGCTACCACAGTGTTAGCCTCTCTGTGTGGAGCGGCCAAGCCTTTAATTATGCTGAGGTCAGGCTGGGACATCAGCTCAACACTTTGTGGCTCCGCGTCGTGTGAACATGTTCCATCTCTTACATTTTAAGCTTCTAAAACTGTTTGGGTTCAATTTACATCAAGAGTCGCGTCAACCGCTCGTCTCCAAACATCGTATGTCAAGATTTCAGGCACTGGAGCCTAAATGAAACACATTCTCACATCAAACTGGCAAGCCAGGGCCTGTTTCAATTGCATTTATTAGTTTGAAATTTCCCCAGTTGAATGAAATGAGCAAAAAAGCCCAACAAATTTGGAAAACATTGTGCCGGTGCCAGGCGAATTATGCAGCGCTTGGCGGTCTGGCCCTGGGCTTGGGCTGCACTTCATTAGCCATCTTCCCTCTACCTTTCTCTGACAAATTCAATAAATGTTCATCTGGCTCCAATTAGGCCCTCGTTAGCAGTAATTGGCTTGGTATTTACTCACAGCATTACTCAGTAAGGGTACGCTCAGTCTTTCAGGCTTGTTATTTACCTGCCAAGTGTGTGCGCCCTCAAGAAAGCCTTCAGATCTCCTGAAAGGTCAACTTTCCTCCATCTAAAAACCCACATGGCAACATATATCTGTCTGAAGCATTGTTCCCGTCTCGAGTACACTCAGTTCCTGGCAGCTCTACTGAAAAATATGGTTTTCAAGACGAGATTTAAGCTGAAGCTGAGGAGAGTCGACCAAATGCAACAGAGGAGACCTTGACATGAGAATGGCCACGTTCACCCAGCAGCCCGATGGGAACCAAACGCCACAGCCACCATCTCTCTCTTCTGTTCGCAGAACTAGATCAGATAAACGTCCCAGTTTGCACAGCGTCTGCAGTCCCAACACTCATGTCGCATTTATCCGACTTTGACGCCACTGACGTGAGACGTGCGTCATAACTCTGCACCAGAACAGCCAGGCAGTAAATCCTGACGTATTTAGAAAAATATAAAACTTATTAAAGAAGTCTGTGATCACAGCCCCACTGTTCCTACATCCAGCGGCGCTTTAAAACCATTTCTCTACAGAAGCTGCAATAAACCCAGACGCATCTTTATTCATGTATTTATCTGCTTTTATTAGAAGGTTTTGTTTTTTGTTTAGTAATATATATGATGGACGATAACTAATTAGATCTGAGAAAGTTTCACATATTATCTAGCAAGAAAGTTGAAATGATGGAGTTAGTTACATATTTATAGTTAACCATCTATTCATCTATTGCTGGCTATTTTACTAGCTAGTTAAATAGTTATTTTACTAGCTATTTAACTCACTACCTATCTTAGATAAACAGATAGCTAATTATCTAATCCACATGTTACTTTTAGAGATTTAATTAGTGAATTTCTGGCGTTTCCAGGTTTCTTTGGAACATTTGTCTAATTGTTTTCTGGAACATTCAGGTTTGTTTCACAGAACTAATCAGTTACTTTCTGTAACTCTTTCACAGAAGTAGTCATTTACTTTTATGAACCTCACATGTTTGTTCCCTAATAGCTATCAAAACGTTTCTCTGACGTTTGGTTGGAGGTTTTAATCTTCTGGATACAGAATTCACAAGACAGATTAAATCCTAAACATAACAATTAGACCCGAATATATAAATTAACTATCCAAATTTATTCTGCGCTTATAAAAGTCTAAAAAGTCCATTTTAAAGGTCTGCAGCCTGTTTGAGTCATATCTCGCAGCACAGCTGCTTGTTATTACCGGATGGGTGAGAAACGCAGGGAGACAGTTTGCTGGTGTTTTTCTGTTTTTCGGGGCATTCAGAGGGAGGATTAGCGTTAAACAGACAGGGATGTGTTTCAGGGAGTTTTTTGTTCAAGGTTTTTACTGGAAACTGACGCAGTAATAATAAGACTCGGCCTCATTCAGCTCCAGGTTCTGTACCATTAAACTTGATGGTTCAGTACCAACGTTTCTCTGGCAAAAGGAACTATTTTTCCAGGGTGGCCTGAGACTAAAACGTAAACTGGGAATGCTGCCATTCCAGATCCACAGGAAGAAAAAGATGAGCCTGCAGAAGAGCCTGGCTATGTTTCTGCTTCCCGACAGACTCAAAACAACAAAAATATTCACTAAAATTAAGATTATGAAGCTTCTGCCGCTACAAACGCAGCTCAGCGTTGTTAAAACCTGATCAGGGTTAGAAACAGGAACATTACGGAGAAACAATCCGACCCTGGAAGAGTCGGAAGGTTTCAGATGGAGAAGCTGCTGCTAACAATTACTCTACTTTATAGTTCCCTCAATTATAGAAAAATCAGAGGATTTAACCCAAAAGCACCTGTTCCTCCTGGAGCGCAGCACCAAAAAGCGAGTTTCGACACTGCACCCTGAAAGTGCCAGTTCCTGGAAGCTGCAGCGTAAGCGATGCCACGTGGACGCGCAGCAGCCAGAGACCTTCTTCTTCTCCTCAAATCATTTTTTCTTCCCATTTTTCTCTGGAATGTGAGGAAAGCAGGAGGGCTGCGCTGCACATGTTCCTCTTTCACAATATCTGACCCCAACAGGGAAAACTCAGAAAGTCTGAGGAACGCAAAGACATCACATCAAGCAGGACGCAACTGCTGACTTTGACTAGACCATTTGTAGAGCTGCAGGTGATTCAGAATCACTAATCATATGTCTAATTATGTTTTCTGTAGAAAAGGTAAAATCCAAAATAACTTTCTCAATTATTTTTTTAAACTGGATTTTCCAAAACAGAAAAAGGAGATTTATGAAATAAGTGGCTCAAACGTTTCTCTGCGCCTTACCAGAGGCACCACGCCGTCTCCATGCTTCCTGTTTGTTCCAGCCATGAGTAGCATCTGGTGACATCACACTTTGAGTCACCTGATTAATTTGCTCCAAACCAGGAAATGGAAACAAAATCAAAAAGGAAAAAACTGCTTATTTTGCTTTTTTGCCAAAGTTTCCAATAAAGTTCAGTGGAACAGAGCATTTCAGCAACAAGTGTTTACATCATAAAAACATCATAAACGTCATAAACGCGTCATTCAGTCACCAGCTGCGAAAACCAGAAGCAGATTTTGCATTTTCTTTCAGAAACTCAAATATGTGATTATTCCAATTATTCTGGTTCAAAAGTTACTAAACAGCTGAAACTTATTTAAACTTCATTTAAAGGAACTTTCAGCTGTTTGTCCTATTTGTATTATTATATATTAGATACATTTATTTCACTGAGTTTACAGAAAACATGAACCCGTCAGAAATAAACTACTGAAAAGATTAAAACGCTTCAGAGAAACATCTTTAGATTTGGTTTCTGAAAACGCAGCAGAAACCCAGAAAGATGTTTTCCAAGTTCAGTTTGGACTTTTGGGAAAGTAAAAAAAAATTCTCAGAATGAAAAAATTATTATTTATGAATAAATAAATTGATTCTAAATAAAAACGTGCCGATAGCTGTCCATCCCACTTGGCTGTTTAATAACAATGTGGAAAACTTTTTAAACTTGTTATAAATCCATAATTAACAAAATAAAGATCAGACAAACAAACTGCATGTTTCAGTTTGTACCAAACCTCTGCTGCAGGGCTCGATCCCCCCCCAGCATCATCCTGCCACCACCGAGCCACAATGTGGAGGGAAACCAAGCGGTTCTGATGACACGACCAACACAGGAAGCCCATGTTTCAGATTCACCTCCAGCCGGTTTTCCAGCTGCACGACTCGCGGTTTCAGCCATGTTACTGTAATAAATTGCGTCTTGTACGCGGCTATTAAAGGCTGACATTACTGCCGGGTAATGGCAGGATCCAAGCAGCCGCAGAGTAACAGACTTTTCTTAGTTTATAACTGCTTCCATATGATCTCCGTTCAATAGATCATATTAAATAACCTCTTACTTCATAAACATGCAGGTGAGTTTTACATGCGGCAGAAAGGAGCCGAAATGAAGAAGCAGCAGCAGAAACACAGCGAGGCGATGAAGATCATTTGTTTTCAGAATCAAAGCCAGTCGGTCTAATATTCATACAACTGGGAGCAGATTATTGGACACTTTAACTGAACAATTATCATCCGTGACCGACGCCGTGATCAAGTCAATATGTTGTCTCTGACCCGCTGAAGAGGGCTGCAAATTTACTGCACAGACCTGGAAGCAATTAGCAGTTTGATGCGCTGCGTGTCTAGCAGGTGGCGCTAGAGCAGCTGAGTGCAGCTGCATGAATCCTCCACAGATGTTAAAGTCAGAGATGACGTTATGCAGTTCAGAGTTGACACATGTAAGAACAACAGTCATCATTTTATTCATTAATGTCTGGAAATCTGGACGGAAGGGAAAGTTTTGCTGCAGCAGTGGGTGCAGCTGTAGCTGCAGCAGTGGGTGCAGCTGTAGCTGCAGCAGTGGCTGCAGCCACTAGCTGCTGCTGCAGCTCTCAGGGTCCTAATGAACTGCTGCTGCATTATGCATGCATCCTGCAGAATGTTCCAGGAATACACCTGCACTGCTGCACAGCGAAACACACGCCTCCAACTCCTTCATCAGCTTCAAATACTGGTTTACTCTGCAGAACCAGAACCAGAACCAGAACGCAACCTTCAGGCAGTGTGAGCACAGCTGAAGCCAGACGGACACAAAGCTGAGGATTAACAAACAGTTTAAGTGGAAAAGCAAAAACCAGAAAACGTATTTTCAGTCAAACTCGTTTAAAACCTTTAAACTGCCGCAGTGACTCGTCTGTTTCGGTTCTGACCCAAATGTCCAGGAGTTTCAGAACCAAACATGAACAGAACCAGAGCAAAGCTTCATCTGTTATGTGATGAACGGCGAGTTTCCACCAAACTCTGTGGAATCACCTGCATCAAACTAAAAAAAACTAAAACAAACTGAAACAAACTGAAAAACTGAAACAAACTGAAACAAACTAAAACTGTTTCAGTTTTGATCTTTTTATCCATCTAAACAACTAAACGTCTTTATGAAACAAAACTAGTAAAAAATGCTCACAGGTTGGATTTCAAGCTGGTTCTCAGTCAATGAAACCGAGAAAAGATGAGCTACATTAAAAAGAAGCTAGGCTAAACTAAACTAGCTTGGTTTATTACTTTGTTTCTCATTTGGTTCTTGGTCAAACATTAACAACTTGATTCAATCTGTGAAATTTGAACATTAAGTCCAACATTTTTTACATTAATGATTCTGTTGAATTTGGCAAAAATGTCTGAATATTCTGAATTTTTACGTAGAATAATCTAAAAAACAGGACAAATTAATCACACACTGCTTGGAAAATCCAGATAAAAAAAATTTTTGTTTAAATGTGTTAATCTCTTGAATTATTTTTTAGTAACTGTTCAAGTATCAATCTATCCCAGAGTGAATTAATAAGCTGTAAATCTCTGAAGAAAACACTGAAAGATCTTTCAGAAATACTGGATTTCTAGATTTTAATCTTTCCTTCTACTAACCTGAATCTGAGTTATTAGAAGGAAAAATGTAGGAATGTAGGAGAGCAGATTAGAGAATGAAACTCGTTAACTTCTGAGGGTAAAGCAGAGTTTTGGTTGATTCCACTGAGGATCCATCCTATGTAGAGCAGCAGAGTTTGCATCAGTGAAGACGCGGACGGCTCTCCTGTAGAAAGGTGAAGTGACTCCAATCAGCAGAACGTTTCTGTGTGTGTTGGTGTTTCAGATGTGCTGGTTGGCTGAGCTGAAAGCTGAGCTGCTGAGTATCGATCCGCCGGTCTGAGTGCTGAAAGCCGACCCGTCTGCCGTCCATCACGGCTCAGCTGCCAGATAAACGGCTAAAAGCTCCACCAGGGGCGGGTCTCAGTTACAATATTCTAAAATACACATGAAAGATGCCATTATTACTTCTAAACCTGATCCTGCAAAATTTATAATTATATAATTTTACGGCTACAAAATAAACTAGAAAAATTAGCATGTCCTGTGACAATGCAGTGATTGCTGTTAGCTGATTTGTTTTGGTGAAAATTGCAGAAGCATTGTGAATCAGCTGCAGAAGAAAACAAAACTGTAGAAGAGGAGCAAAAGGTTTCAGTAAATGCAAAACAAAATCTGTGCAGAACATTTTTTCAAAACTGCAGTTTATAAGGTAAAATGAGCAGCTAGCATTACCAAAGCTAATGCTAGCTGAAATACTAATGACAGCATGGAGGCCTTCATTAGCATGTTGACCTACAGTGAAATACCTCAAGCAGAGTGATAAACCTATATGAATGCTAAAATTGGCTGAAGAGCTAAACCTAGCTTAACAGTGTAATATCCGGCTTGATTAAAGCAGAACTCACAAAGAAACACACAAGGGGGATCTTGTTCCAGGTAAAGGTTAAAAGTGTTACTAGGTCAATTTGATAAAAAAACAAATGTTCACCCACTCAGTATGAAATTAAAGGTTTGCACCAGAAATAATTTATTCAGAAACCCAAAATTTGAATAGTTAATCAACCTAAATCAACATGAAAACCCACCCAAAATATCAAGAGTCTGATTTGCCTTGTCAGGCTGATTCACAAACCACACTTAAAAAATAGAAAATCCCAAAAGTCCTGTTGCTTTTTTATATTTTTGTCCATAAAGGAGTCCCATACATCCAAATCTAACCACGACCTGGATGCGTCGCTCCGTATTAATCCCCGTCTTCTTCCCCAAGAAAAATCCAAAACGTCAAAAAAAAAAAAAAAAAAAAAAAGATGAGAAAAAAGAAGAGTGGTACCACCCCAAAAACCCCAAAAGAAAATAAAGTCCAGATCTCACCGGGAGCGTCCCTTTTCCCCCCCGGTGGTTTCCTCCATGGACTGTCGTCGTCCTTCTGCACCGGGCGGCGTTCCCTCGGTGCACCCTCCGGTCCAGGCTTCCGGGCCCGATCTGTGGCGCTGGGACGAACCTTAATCGATGTTTTATCTTTTTGTTACTTTTCTTTGGTTTAAACAGACACTAAGGATAAGGCCAAAACTCCCGCTGCACAGATCGACACATGAGCGTCTTTCTTACAGATTGCGCCGCGCCTTCTGGCGCACACGCCCCCTTTTTATCTCTAATTCCCACACACCTGGCCCCAAACATGATTTACCCAACATCAGTTTAACAGTGGAACTTCGACATTTTTTTCTTATGTTTTTATTTATAATGAAATCCACAACTGTTCCACTAGACAGCTTGGCATTTTTAACATTTATTATATTTGCTGAGAAAAACAAAACATAGTGGTTATGTTACAACAGCAATGATAGCCCCGGCGTTAGCACTAGCATGTTGGAAAAGCAGACGTCCCTGCTGTCAGTGTTTCTGCTGACACATGCACAGGTCTATGCATGTTTGGCCTCCTCTTCCTGGAATCAAGCACATTTTGAAGAAGGGTGGAGGCAGCAGCTACTGAAGAAAAAAACGCTGATTGGCTGCAGCTTCCCTGCACTGACACGTGATTGGTGAATCAGAGCTCAAACTAGTTTCTGTTCTCAGGAAATTAAACTAACAGTCACTGTGGCAGAAAGGAGAATGGCGCAGCAGGGAGTTCATGTGGACCGAGAAACTTTCTCCTGTTTCATCTGTCTGGATCTACTGAAGGATCCGGTGACGATTCCCTGTGGACACAGCTACTGCATGAACTGTATTAAAAGCTTCTGGGATGGAGAGGATCAAAAAAGAATCCACAGCTGCCCTCAGTGCAGGAAAACCTTCAAACCGCGGCCGATCCAGGAGAAGAGCACCGTCCTAGCAGCTTTAGTGGAGCAGCTGAAGAAAACTGGACTCCAAGCTGCTCCTGCTGACCACCGCTATGCTGGACCTGAAGATGTGGCCTGTGATATCTGCCCTGGGGGGGAGGTGAAAGCCATCGAGTCCTGTTTGTTCTGCCTCATGTCTTTCTGTGAGAAACACCTTCAGCCTCATTATGATTCAAATACTTTAAAGGAACACAAGCTGGTGGAGCCAAACAAGAACCTCCAGAAGAACGTCTGCTCTCGTCATAATCAGTTGTTGGAGATTTTCTGCCGTACTGATCAGAAGTTTATCTGTTATCTCTGCTCTGTGGATGAACATAAGGGTCATGACACAGTGTCAGCTGCAGCAGAAAGGACTGAGAGGCAAAGAGAGCTGGAGGAGAGACGAGGAAACATCCAGCAGAGAATCCAGGACAGAGAGAAAGATGTGAAGCTGCTTCAACAGGAGGTGGAGGCCATCAATCACTCTGCTGATAAAACAGTGGAGGACAGTAAGGAGATCTTCACTGAGTTGATCCGTCTCCTCAGGAAAAGAAGCTCTGAGGTGAAGCAGCAGATCAGATCCCAGCAGGAAACTGAAGTGATTCGGGTCAAAGATGTTGAGAAGAAGCTGCAGCAGGAGATCACTGAGCTGAAGAGGAAAGACGCTGAGCTGGAGCAGCTCTCACACACAGAGGATCACAACCAGTTTCTCCTCAACTACCCCTCACTGCCAGCACTCAGTGAGTCCACACTCTCATCCAGCATCAGCATCCGTCCTCTGAGACACTTTGAGGACGTGGCAGCAGCTGTGTCACACCTCAGAGACATAATGATGGACATCCTGAGAGACTCATGGACAAACATCTCACTGATGGACACAGAAGATGATTTAATAACAGAACCAGAACCAATAACCAGAGATGGATTCTTAAAATATTCATATGAAATCACTCTGGATCCAAATACAGCAAACACACAGCTGGGGCTCTCAGAGGGGAACAGGAAGACGACACTGATGGACCAACTTCAGTCTCTTTCTAGTCACCCTGACAGATTCACTGATGAGCCTCAGGTTCTGAGCAGCCAGCGTCTGACTGGACGGCGTTACTGGGAGGTGGACTGGAGCGGGAAACTGGTTCGTGTTGCAGTCGCTTACAAGAGTACCAGCAGAGCAGGAAGGTGGAATAAATCTTTATTTGGAAGTAACAACAAATCCTGGGCATTAATTTGTTCCCAAAAAGGTTTTCAGTTTTCTCACAATGACATCTGGGAATCCATCTCAGGTCCGGTTTCCTCCAGAGTGGGAGTGGACCTGGACCACAAAGCAGGTACCCTGTCCTTCTACAGAGTCTCTGAATCCATGACTCTGATCCACAGAGTCCAGACCAGATTCACTGAGCCGCTGCATGCTGGGGTTTATGTAGGGGAGGTTTGGGATTCTGCACAGTTCTGTAAACCCAGATCGATTTCCTCTCCTCTCTGATTATTGATCAGGGTTCATTGATCTGATGCTTCAGCTCTGCTGTTCAGATTTTTTCTGTTTAAATGCATTTCTCTCTGTTTTCTTTCATTCTTTAATGACTCTAAAACAAAATGTAAACTTCTTTATCTCTGATATTTTGATGTATTTAGATGTTCTGGTTTCTCTTCCACTGTTCTGCAGAACAAATATTGTTCTTGTTTAAATCAGTTGAGATTGTAATGAACTGAACTTGCTTCTGTTTTCCTCACTATAATAAAAGAAACTGGAATCAACATCAAACTATGAAGTGATGCTGTTTTTCCATGTAGAAAAACTGTTGTGTGTTTTTGCCTTCAGTAAAACATCTTGATGACTCAGAAATGCTGACGGTTTTCTCTTCATTGTGATTTGCACTGACATGTCCACACAGTCTGCAGGCGCTGATTCAACACTCATCACTTCTCAAGGTTTCAATAGAGAACAAAATGTGATCTGGCGACTAATCTACAAGATTTGATAATATTTCAGAAACAGTTATTTTAGATTTAAAAATAACTGTTTTTAAATCTTCTAGATTTAAAAACAGTAAAAATAATGTAGGTTCATTTTTACAAATTTCAATGACATATTTACATTGCCATGTTGTTTATGCAGCAATGCATCCTGGGTAGAAGGCGTGCTAGTTGCTAGCTCCATTTAGCCAAAACAAAAAGAATGTTTTGCAAAGGAAAAACATTTAGCCCTTCCAGTTTGAACCAGAACACATTGAAATTAAATTTAATGCAGAAATGAGGAGGAGAGATGAAGATGAGGAGACCTTCAGTGAAACGGCTGCAGTCGCTGCTTGGCGATGCTAACCAGAAGGAGAGCAAAGCTGCAAACGGCTCCAGTTCCTGAATCATGACGCTTACGGTTAGAATCTGATTTGGTGATTGCTCCCCCCATGATGTTAGCTCCTGCTAATGACAGGCGTTAGCTCTAGCTACTGATGTTAGCTCAAGGTAATGGTGTTAGCTCTTGCTAACTGTGCTTGCCCCTGATAATTAGGCTAGCTCCTGCTACTGGAGTTAGCCGCTGGTTATTGTGTTAGCTCTAGCTAACATAGCAAACAGTCAATGATGTTAGCTTGTTCCAGTCGACATCTTGTCAACAGCAAAACATGGAAACTTTTCATCCTCCTCCCTCCTTGTCTTGGGTTTTGTTTGGAGGTTTTAGGTCAACTTTGACCTGCCCACGCTGTCGACCCAGCATGCATTGCACAGATGAAAAAAAATGGTGAAAAAAACAATAGATTCAACATTTCTAAAGGAATTACTGCTTTTAAGTGTCACAAAGAACTTAACCTCTGTTTTGACTCGTTAATTACATTCCAACATGGAGTCGCCTGGCAGAACTTCCCTCTGAGGTTCTGCACCGTGTGAGCAAACTGGACCTCTGCTCCAGCGTCACACACTGTGTTTTATCGCTTTTAATTCAGCACCAGCAAATCAGAGGCAGCAGCTTCAGGGCTCAAACACACACACACACACACACACACACACACACACACACACACACACACACACACACACACACACACACACACACTGACCTATTTAAAACACCACAACAAACTGGGATCCAGGAGAAGCTGGAGGAGATGAAACCTCCGCAGATAGGATGCGGCCGGCACTAACGCTTTGTTTCTGGAAGCGGTAATCCATCTCTGACAGACGCGTCAAACCATGCGAGGCTTTTCAGGAGTCAGCCCCGACACTGAGGGCAGAATAACAGATTAGCAACCCTAATTTGTCCTGAGGTTTTAATGGCTGAAATTATATGCAATCCTCCCCCATCTTCCATCAATCTAAGTGTTTCCGTGGTCGGTTTGATTTCACATTTATAGGCAGCCATGTGCTTCCAATTTCTCCCGAGGACTAATAAAGACCACTTGAGACGGCGGCCGTTTTGACTGGGTGATTTTTCTCCTCACAGTTCTGAGAACCTCTGCTGGATGTTTGACAGCTCCAAAAGCGGCTCCGGCAGGTTCACGTTTCACCCGAGTTAGCCGGTTCCCTAACCCGACCCAAATGTGGATGGAGGACAAACAGAGCGGGCCGCGGCCTGGATCCAATAAGCCTGTTAGGCTGAGGGGAGCAGCGCGCCGCCGCTGTCAGGAGACGTTAGCGTGACGCCGCTGCGGCTTTAATGAGCGCTTCCTGTCAGAAATCAACGTGTTTCCGTTGGTTACGCCTGGAGACGCTAACCTGTAAACAACATGGCGTCCTGACGGGAATCAGACGGAGTTCAGCTGAGTTGTTTCAGAAAGCCTTCTCACATTTACTCCACCCAAAATAACCCGACATTTCAAAACAGAGGCTCTTTGGTTATTCAAAGAGATTAGCGCTGAAATGATTGATAACTTAATACGAGGCTCTGGGGAGAGATTCCCATTAACCAGCCTTACTGGTGTGAAGGCAACCAGTAAGGCTCCATTCACACCAGCACTGATCAGTCCGCCCTGAGGAGACTCCGGTCCGCCCTGAGGAGACTCCAGTCCGCCCTGAGGAGACTCCAGTCCGCCCTGAGGAGACTCCAGTCCGCCCTGAGGAGACTCCGGTCCGCCCTGAGGAGACTCCAGTCCGCCCTGAGGAGACTCCGGTCCGCCCTGAGGAGACTCCAGTCCGCCCTGAGGAGACTCCAGTCCGCCCTGAGGAGACTCCAGTCCGCCCTGAGGAGACTCCGGTCCGCCCTGAGGAGACTCCAGTCCGCCCTGAGGAGACTCCAGTCCGCCCTGAGGAGACTCCGGTCTGCCCTGACATAACTCCGGTCCGCCCTGACGTGGCTCCGGTCCGCCTTGAGGAGACTCAGGTCCGCCCTGACATGACTCCGGTCCGCCTTGAGGAGACTCCGGTCCACCCTGAGGAGACTCCGGTCCGCCTTAAGAAGACTCCGGTCCACCCTGAGGAGACTCCGGTCCGCCTTAAGGAGACTCCGGTCCGCCCTGACATGACTCCGGTCCGCCTTAAGGAGACTCCGGTCTGCCCTGGTCTGGTTTTCCGTCTGTTCGTCTTCCTCAGTGATTCAACCTGGACTCTTCCAGACTAATCCCAGCTCATCAGAACCAGAACCCTGTCCTCTTTGGATCTGTCTATGGGCAGAACCTCCTGAGCGATATCAGAACCGTGATGATACTGGCCGGGCTCCCAGAACCCGTCGGCCCGGTGAGGAAAGCAGAACCAGAACCACTGCGGCCCGATGACCTCCAGCATTCAGGAACACTTGATCCCAGCGTCTCCACTGGTTTTCCTTCTGCGCTGATGGAAACCAGCAGAAACATTTCAAAGAACCACAACAGCCCAGATGATTAGACACCGGGTCAGGACGGGAAGAAGCTGGGTTTGCTCGGGCCATAATTACAGAAAGCTCATGCTTTCGTTTTGATTCAGATCATGTATTATTTGACTGCTTTGATGATCCGCTCTAAGAAAAGCAGTTATGTAAAAATAAACTCCAGAGAAACACGGAGACGATTATTGCAGTGAAAAACGAGAAACTACTTCGAAATAAAATAAAAACACAAAAATACCAGTGAAAAGAAAACAAAGAAGAAAATAAATTTCAATGTGGGGAAAAATTTCTGGTGAACAAAAGAAAAAACTAACCAGAAATAACATTTTAAAAATCCAGAGAAAAAAGGGAAAAAACTGCAGTGGAAAGAAAAAAAGTTTCCAACATGAAATAAAAGAAACTTCAGTTATGAACAAATTGTGTTTGACATCATAATTACTGTAAATTTCCTGGTAATCAATTAACTGGTTGCTGTGGTGATTGGCGTCTTTTTTAGGCCCAAACAGGAAGAGAAACCGACAGCAGGAAACAGATTTACCCTCAAACAAAATGAAACGTTGCGTTAAAGTAATTCAGAGAATCAGAACCTCCTGATGGAAACCAGCAGGAGATCCGAGACGTCAAACAGAACCTTGTGGCCCGGTTTGTCCAGAACCGTTCACTGGAATATAATGGAGTGAAAGAGAGTGGGCGTGTCCCTCTGAACCCTGGCCTCTGATTGGTCAGAAGAGTCCAAACATATTTTATGGCTTTAATTCAAATGGAACCAGAAAAAAGGGATGAATAAAAATAACAGTTTCAAAGCTTTTTAATTCTAAACTTAAATAAAAACATTTAATGTTTTTCATCGGAATCTTTTGAATATTTAATAAAATAAAAATGAAAGCGTTTCAAATGTTTTTCATGGTGAACTTTAATAAAACATTTGTGGGATCCTGCATTAAACACGTGTTGCTTCTGATTTAAAGTCAGTTACCCGGATGAATCGGCGCCCATTCACACGCCGCTCCGTAAATCACAGCTCATATATGGAAACGCCAAGCGGCCTGTTTGGATGCATTAAAGGCATGACTCAGCATTCTGAAGCCATTAAACGTTAAAAACGGTTTGACCCCAAGTTAAAGACCCAGAGCCGTTCTAAAAGCTGTCAGTCTCAGGACGCCGTCCAGATTTTTCTCCTGCGTTTCCAGAAAATCCTCGCAGGCGTCCAGGAGGTGAGTCACTGCCCCAGTAATTACCTCAGCCGGCCTAATTAGAGCTGACAAGTCTGAAGGTAAAAGCCCACCTGCCTGTACGCTATAAACGGCTGCTTTTGATTGGACCGCATGGCTCACCGCCCAGGGCTCCACCTCATCAGGGGAGGCTCATAAAAAACCCAACAAGTTTTCTACTGATTCCCTGCATCGATATGAGCACGGTTAGATAATAAGGTCATAAACAGCTAATAACCCAGTTATTCTGGGTCAAATTAAAGGCACACTTCACCTAGTTTGAAGAAATCTGCTCAAATAGATCCATTTCATGTCACTGGGACATATCGGGAAATTTAACGCCCAACACCGCCATCCATGGCGGCGCTTCGCATTAGAACCGTTAGCTCACTGAAACCTGGAGATGCAGGAACTCAGGGCAGTGCACCACAGCAAAGGAAATTAACGCAGATAAACCGTGACAGAACAACTCAAAAGCACTTTGATCGTCCCCTGAATCGGCGATGCCGCACACGGACACGCTGCCATGGCAACTGACAACAACGCTGCTTAAGTTTCAGGATTCAACACCCAAAAACACTCAAACATTTTCCACACAGAGCAGAACACTCAGTCTGCTTCAGTGTCATGTTTTCAGTCTTATTTGTTTTGTGATTATTAATAAATGATCGCTGTGGTAGATTAGCTACCGCTGCCATTAGCTAAGCTAACACAGTGGTGGTTGAGTAGCTAATTTAAACACCTGCCCGACTGATGAAGTAGTGTTTAGGTCGCCTTTTCTAATTTTGTAACTGAACCGAAACACATACAGTTCCACAGCACACCTACATGTTAAGGTTGTCATAGTCAAGCTAGCATAATTGAACTACCTCCCTCTCTATTTTTTCTTAATGAAAAAATTTCCTGACCTTCCTGACAGTTGTCTCAGTGTTGATAAGCAGTAGCAAAGCAATGTGTCCCTTTTTCTTTTATTTATATAAAATGTTGTGTGGTATGTAGCTAAAATAGCTAAAATCAATGCTAGTCATCGTTAGCGAGCAGCTTAACGATGCGGGGTGCAGCGCACTTGATGTCACGCAGCAACGGGTTTAGATTCATTGTGAGATTTTTCAAACAGCTTTAGCACTAGCATTAGCCAAAGTTTGGTTGTAACTAGTTACATTTACTCAGAATATTTCATTCTGAGGAAGAAATCTGCTTTTAGGAGAAATTTTACTACGCTGTAGTTTTTACTTGAGTAAAATTTGTGGATCCTCAACTGGGAGAAACTTCACTGAATGAAGAACAAACTTCCGTTCTTGTGAAAGTTTCATCACATCAGATGATGCAAATTTTAAATATTAAATGATTGATGTTTTGATCAGTCACTCGAGTAGCATTTTAAAAAATACCTTTTTACTTTACCTTGAGTAAAAACATGTTAATGTTGAGCTAATTTAGTCTAATTCTTGGCTCCTCTCGGCCCTCTGGCGTTAGCTTAGCATAGCTTAGTGTAGCTTGTGTGTGGAACAGTTTGCCCTCTGTTTTGCTGACTCTGCTGGTTTTTAAAAGCAACTGAAAACTCTTTTAGTTTCCCAGGCTTTGTTTCATTCTTTAAGGTCAACTTTTATTGTACTGTGTTGTGATTTTGGCTGTGAAAAGCGCTCTATAAATAAACCACACTTCACTTACAAAAGCATGAAGATGCTAAATCTGAGAGCTACATGGAAATGTGTTTGGATGGTGAAACACTGAGGGAAAACGACGTCAACAGTGAAATTACAGTGGTGCTTCTGCAGAGGGAAGCGTTTAGACTCATGCATTGTTCCACCTCATCTTTCCAAACACACCTACCCGGTGATTAAGAAGCGAGCAGAGACAAGTCTGAACGCCTCCGACACACAGCTGAAGGCCAAACCCAGCCATTCACTCCTTCGTCACCCAGATACGTTTAATGAAAATGTTTCTTACCTGTTCGAACTCTCTGAGGCTGTGCATCTGGACCGGAGGACCTTTTCCTGTTTCATCATACGAGAAATCTAAAGGAGGACAGAGAAAAAACAAGCTGTAATTTAGCAACAAGGTTTCAAAGGTTCTTCATTTAGTTTGTCTTCAGAGTTTCCAGCAGATCTCTGAATGTTAACATTTTAGATTAATGTCATGAAAAGCAAGAAAAGGTGAAAACAAACTGTTTATTTGTCCCGTTTTAATAAGAATCCTGTGATCTGACTACTAGAAACAAGTTGATTTCTGCAGCACATTTCAGCAACAAGGCAGTTCAAAGAGCTTTGACAAAAACAAACAACTTACAAGAGCTGCATTACAGTACTAACATAAACAGAAGTCATAAGATGTTGTAATCCAGACTATAATGAATGATAATCCAGTTATTATGAATCAAAGGAAGCTCTAAACACGTTTTACATTTGATTTATCCTAAAACAGCATCAGCTCTTTAATCCTGGAAATGTTCAGTGGGTGATAGAAGGCCGACTTTGAAACCGTCTTTATGTGACTCTGAAGGTTCAGGTCTGAGTTCATCAACATTAGCCTGAAACAGTGAGTTTCAGGCTAAGCAGGAACTCACTGTTAATTTATTTATCCTCATAAATATATGAGGATTCTGTTAAGAGTGTGGGACTAAAGAACTGACCCAGGAAAGGTTAACCAATCAAATAAGCTGTTTAATTATTTCATTGTGGCCTGCAAATCTGAAATATTTTGAGAAATATTAACATTTTTGTGGGAAATTTTCACGACTCTATAATCATGATGAAAATTCAGCGTTTCTCATACTTTAGTTTGTTACAGTTTATTGTAAAAGTTTTTATTTTTAGATTTGTGGCACATCTGGGCTTCCATAGGTGGCAGTTTGATATTAGTGCTGCTGAAGCTGGAACACTAAGAGCTCATTATATGCTGATTATAGATAGATTTATTCACACATATTTATAAACTGTGAATAAATACTTCCACATGACGTTTCTAAACGCAGCAGACCGGATCTGAGTTTTATTGGTTTAAAGGTCTGACGGTTCTTTAGTAAAGAGGTTCCTGATGAAATCTCATGAGGTTTCAGGAAGAGTCTTTATTTATTGGACAGAGAGGATTTTAACAGCTGCCATTTTGTGGTCAGAACATGATGACTAGGTTTAAATTTTGAGGAAAATCTGAAATATTTATAGACTTATATAATAAACTGTTGAGTTTTTTGGCCCTTCCTGTTGTTCTGTTTGCTGGTTGACCGAAAACCAGCAAATTTACCTCCATATTTGACTCTGTATGTATAATTATGAGCCAGCAGATCAGAGCAGCCCATGGTTCTTGTTTTTAACATCTTAAAAACCAGAGAAAGAAACTGTAAGGTTAGTAACTTTTAATATAAATTCACAAATCTGTAATAAATAATACTTTAGATCTGAACACCTAAAATATGATAATGATTTACTTTAAATAAAGAAAAGTTTCCAGAGTTTCCAAACTGAAATCAGGAGTCGCTCTGCCATGGTAAGTTTTACTGGAATCTTATTGAAATAAACAATAATATTGTTGTTTTGAGACAAATTTCCAGCAGTTTGATGGTGATGGGATAATAATGATGCAAGAACACATTCTCAAAGATCAACAAACTTTAAATTCTGATGAACATTTAACACTGGAAAACATTTTAAAGATCTCAAATAAATAAATAAAGCAAGAGAAACAAATAAAATGAATTATGAAATCACTGTGAACAAAATTATCCTTAAAATCTGTTTAGAGCAAAACACCAGACAGGATGATCAATCACTCAGACTAGGAAGTGATTGTTTTGATTGTTTATTGCTTCTTGTGACAGGCGCAGCAGCGAGGAGGGAAACGTTTCAGGAAGTTCTTACCCATCGTGGGTCCGAGGCTCCTGGGCCGGGCCGGTTTCTCTGCAGCGCCGTGCCTGAAACCAGAGACAGGGTCAGCCAGACCGTCCCAGAACCCGGACTCCTAACGCAGATGGTCCAGATGCTGCAGGAGCGCAGCAGAAATCCTCCAGAGGCGCTGCAGCAGGGCGGGCCGGCGCTGACCCGTCGGGCTGCTGCGGGTCCTGAGTCAGCGCATGCCTCAGGTCACACCGCCGTCACTCACCAATGAAGACACAGTAAACAGTTAGAGGAGTTTCTTCCAACCGCTCATTACTGGCTGGATCCAGAGGCTGCAGGCACCGCTTCAGAACCTCAGCAGCAGTTCTGGATTACTGTAACTGGACTTCATACAGAAATCAGCATAGTTCATATGAACAGAGTAAAAACTAGTTTCTGCTTTTCTTCAGTCTGTTTTGATGTTTGGTGGAACTGAAATCATTTATTCTGCAGCTGGAAAAACAAATGCAAAGAACAAAACAAACGGCCAGAGTGTGTTAAACACACACAACATGGCACAAAAATCAGCACGTTAGCATTAGCTTCCACAAAACACCATGTTAGTCTTTTGCTTTAGCGTTAGCTTGCACTAACTACAGGTTCTGCTGAGCTTTAGCATTAGCGGTCTGAAGCAGTTTATGTTTTTGATCTTTAATAATCAAAGATCAATGATCTTTAATCATTGATCATTTGATAAACATCAAATGTTTGTTTATTTTTCAGCGGGTAAAACAAAACAACAAAAATCACAGAAAAACAAATTTTTGTAATTTTAATGTAATAATTTTTGTTTCCTGTTCAAATTTGACACTTTTGGCAAAAAGTTTGGACTCGACTACCTTAAAGGCACAATGCATGTAAATAATAATAATAAATGTAACACAATAACATTTATTATCATTATGCAACTGTTATTTCTTTAATCATAACATCATCACTGCAGTTCTGTCTTGGTTTATCTCAGCTGTGAGATAAAACTTGAGCTCATTTTTAGCAGCTCAGAGTTGATCCAGATGATTTCCTGACAGGATCAGCTGTGGCCGTCTGAGCCTCTGAGCTGAAGAGGCAGAAAGTGAGCGGTGGTTCTAACAGCAGGACGGCCGCAGAGAGCCGCATTCGGACCCGTCCACTGCGCAGAAATACCTCCATCCCCACAGGTCCAGAGTCAGCAGCTTACCGGCCCCTGTAGAGGAATCCACTCATGTCTCCTCAGGTAAACACCTGAACACCTGGACTGGTTCAGACTCCTGACCCGGTCCGGTCCGGTCCGGTCCGGTCCCGGAGCAGCAGCGGGGCGCAGAGAGGAGCTTCCCGCCGACGTGGCAGAGCAGCAGCGCGGAGAGGAGGTGAGCGGCTCAGGGGAGCAAAAGGTACAGAGAGCTGTCTGTCTCAGCGCCTCACTGGGTGTGTGTGTGTGTGTGTGTGTGTGTGTGTGTGTGTGTGTGTGTGTGTGTGTGTGTGTGTGTGTGTGTGTGTGTGTGTGAGAGAGAGAGAGAGAGTGTGAGTGAGTCAACATGTGCACAAACCACCGTAACGTCTTTCCACTCAGACAGTCGGACTGTTTGCCTGAGGTTCATCCTGAATGCAGGGTGGAGCCCCCCCTCCCCTCCTCCTCCCTCCCTCCAGGTGAGTGCATACCTGTCTGAGCAGGTACCAGCTGGAATGTCTATAATCTTTGGCTGGCAGTCGTGCAGGAAAATCACAAACAGACTCAATTGTTTGTGCTCTGACTGGATCAGAACCGGACCAGAACCTCCTCTGTCCGTCCACTAACTGGAAGGTGTGGCCCCCCACATCAAAGCTCCAGTCCAGCCCAGTTCACCTGAGGAACTGGGCTGGAGCTCCAGCCAGCAAAACACCCAAAGCAAAAATAATAAAATTATCTAATTTATGACTCAGCAAGTTTTTCTGCAGAGTCACTGGATTTAAAATCAACCAAACCTGAAAAAGGGAATAAAATTAAAACCTGATGGAAAGATGAAAAAGTAAATCAATAAAAATCTGGATTTGTTTTTTGTCTTGATAAATGCTGAACTTTTAGGGTAATTTCAGTTTATTTGGTCTTAATCTTTTGGTCTTTTCCCAGCAGTGAAACGAGAACCACAGAAGAATTAACGTCATATAGTGTTTTGTTTCTGCTTTGCTTTAGTTAAGAAGTGGCTCAAAGTTTACAGCGCTACGAACTGCAACATTAAATCACGGTGGTTAAAATACTTTGCATCTAAGAATTTAAAGAATTTAATTTGGTATTGAAGTTCTCCTGCCAAAATGATCAAATTGTCCACTGGAGGACAAATCTGTGGCATTCTGGGGCCACACAAAATCGTTCAAAGGACCGCCAATGGCCCCTGCGCCACACTTTGGGCACCCAGACTTGGAGTAACTGTTTCCTCCCAAGTGTTTGATGGAGCTGAAGTTAAACGCTGTGCGAACAGCCCCAGAGAAATGTTCCCTCGTCATCAGTAAACAACCTGGAGCAGCTGAACGGTACCGGCAGACGGAACCAGCTGGGACAGCAGGAGGCGCTCAGAGGAAATGAAGGAAAAGCACCAGCAGCTTCAATCAGCCGGGCGGTTCTGATCCGGAACATTTCTGGTTCGCTCTGTTCACGACTCCTGGTCCAAGATCAGGAATCTGCTGGAGCCGCTCAAACACCAGCTCCACATTCCTCACATGCAGGAATGATGAGGAGAGGCCAAAAGGGAGGGGCGTGGGCCGCAGCTGGACCGTAGGTGTGAACATACAGGACCCGACGTCAGAACTATTATTGTGCCTTAAACATAAAAACGTGCCAAAGCGATGAGCTCCTTGACTGGCTCTCCTACCATCACAAACATAAACGGCAAGTTTTCTGCATTGGAGTTTAGAAACTAAATATTTAGCTTTAAATTAACATTTAGACAGCTGAACTAAATATTAAGCTAATCTGAAAATTCAGCTGAAGATAAGCGGAAGTGGACCATCAAAACAAGCTTCATATTTTCCTTGCTAATAAAACATTTAGCTGCAGACTCTGGGCCGTCTGCGGACAGTCTGCAGACGGTTTCCAGACCGTCTGTAGACCATCTGTAGACAGTCTTCAGACGGTCTGTAGACGGTCTGCAGACAGGAACAAGCCAACATGTTCTGCAGCAGCAGCAGCAGCAGAACTGCTCCTCCTGGATTTTAGTGGTTTGATATTTTATCATCTTGTTGTTGGACAGTCTGTGAATAAATTAGACATCAGACATGATTCCTCTGTTCTTTACGGCTCAGTAATAAACCACCTGTATGAACTTAATGACCATCCCTCCTCCAGCTCCAGACGGCTGATGCTCTCACAGGGACGGTTCAGTTTGCTCAGAGTTTAAAATCAGCCGTGAAAACTTTATGTCCTGCTGGTTTCCCAGCGCACGGTGGGATGGGTTGTTATTTCACTCCTCAGCCCAGGAGGAGGAGCTGCAGTGAGAGTTACACCCTGTAATTATCCTGCTGACACTTTCTGCCTTCGCTCCATCTGAGGCACAAAACGCCTTTTCAAAGAAAACATGACAACAAAAGTTTAATATCCAACGAACATGATCTTATTTTAAATTACTGGGCAACTTGTGTTAAAGTGGAAATCAGCTGATAATAGCCAGTGGTGAAGGACTAGCGACACGAAGTAGGCCAAAGGATTTCAAAAAGCAACAAATCGTCCTGATCCAGAACAGATTCTTCTGAACAGATTCTTCTGAACCGATTCTTCTGAACCGATTCTTCTGAACCGATTCTTCTGAACAGATTCTTCTGAACAGATTCTTTACTCTGAACCAAATCAGTCAGTCGTTCTTTATTACAACTTTGATTTATTTTAATGCTCTAAGCATTTTAACAGCTGCTATCTTCACTTGATTTCAAATTATTTTTACTTATTTTCAAATAAACAAATTACAAGATAATAATTGATAAGTGTTATATTTAACGACAGTTTTTGTTCCTGCCAAAGCAGCTCAGGTCCATTTTTTCTATTATCTGTTGCATTTTCGTTTAATTTGTTTCTACATTACAGTCATAACATGATATTAAATTACTTGAACTAAAGACCTACATCAATATTTAATATTTATATTTTATGATCATACAGTGGTTCAATTTTTCACCTTCTGAATCAATATTAATTTGACCTTTTTGTTAGTTTCACTCAGAAATGGATCCCAGCAGCAGTCAGACATGGTGGTGGCAGAGTGATGATGTGGGCTGCTTTGCTGCTTCAGAACTGGGAAGACTTGCTTTAACATTTGTTTAGTTTCTGAACTGAATGTTTAGTTTGATAACTATTTAATATGCTAAGTAAACATTTGCCTTTCTAACAATTTACCTTCAGAACTAACAAATTAACTTTCTAACTACTTAGTTTGGAGGTAAATATTTGATTTCTAAGCTAAATATTTAGCTTTATAACTATTTAGCTTGCTAAGTAAACATTTAGTCTGGATGTAAATATTTAGTTTATAAACTAGATGACTGGCTTGCTAACTATTTAACTTGGTAAGTGAATACTGACTAAATATTTAGCTTGCTTAAATAAATTAGCGAGTATGCTAGCTGCTAATTAGCTTGGAGCTAAACATTGGAAAATAAGGCTTTGCAGAATGAACCCATTTTTTCCTTGTAAGAAAAGCTAAGTAACGAAACCTTTGCTTTAATTTTTGAAAGTGTAACTTACAGAAACACAGTCAGATAAATTTATCGTAGTTTAAGTTAATAAAAGTCTGCTCTTTCATGTTAAACACTCTGGCGGTTTTTGCTGTGAGGAGTTTGAAGAGCCGTTTGTTTCTCATCCAGGAAACATCAACCTTCAGAAACCGGAGCCCTGATGACTTCACTGTAAAAGTCTCCATCTTTAAAATGCATCTGCAGTTTTCTGCAGCTCCGTTCGGTTCAGTGGGAGCATGTGGCCTTTATTACCGGCCTGCATGTGTTTCCACTCCAGCATCCCAGCAGGCCCAAGCATGCATTATTAATAAGCGTCATGACGACCCCCCCGTCCAGGGCTCACGTTACTAAAGAGCGCTTTTCCCAAATAATCAATAACTCAGAGTGAAGTTTAGGCTCAGATTACATGAATCTGCAGCCAGACGCGTTCTTCAGACAGGAAGGGAACAAATACAGCGACATAAATGGAGTTCTTTAAAGGAAAACCGAGCGCTTAGCGGGGTTAGCTTTGCTCTTTCTGCTTTTCTGGGTAATAAGAACTGAGCGAGAGGTCAAAGGTTGAACACATGGACGATTTTTAGCAGTTTTCAGTGAAAACATTAAAAGAAAAACATATGAGAAACAATAATAGTTTTAAAGACTGCAGCGGCGTTGATTCAACGTCCTGACAGAAACAAACGCTTCGTCTGAGAGGAAAGTCACTGGAAACATCCGACTGATTCAGGGAGGAACAAACATCAGGTAGAGAGCAGAGGTCGGACTTAATGCATTAGGCTTACTGGTGTTGGTGGGGTCAAAGGTCAGGGTTAGGGTTAGACCTGACGCAGGTCTTCACGTCTCATTCTGCTACCAGGGGACAGACGACGCGCCGATGGCGGCTAACCGTCTTCTGTCACCACATTTAAGGACATCTGGGCTCCAAATGTTTTCATGCTCTTCCTACAATCTCTCACTTTTCTCCCATCATCGCTGCACAATTAAACTGACTTTATAATAAACTGTAAATAAATGATTCACAGATCAAAGTCAGTGAAATATCCCAGAATGCTGCTATAATCAGACGACTTAACATGTTTGACCCTCTTCAGGATTTTCTCTGTAATCATCGACACACTGAGCCTAAATAAAGCTCAGAGGTCAAAGTAACCCTGACAGGACAGGCTGTACGCCGAACCCAGCAGGAAACATCCGGGTTAAAGTCTGGTTTTCTCTCTTTCTGCAGGTGCAGAAGCAGATTTCTACGTGTCGGCGGGTATTCTCTCTCTGATTCTGATTCTTCAGACATTTCTCCTGTCCTGGTTTCTCTTCAGTCTCTGTTACATGTGAAATTACAATTCAAGCAATTTTGAATCAAGTTGTTAATATTTATATCAGGTGGAGCATCATTTAAAATGCTGCAACGCTCCACTAGTGAAAGTAAATGTGTTGGGCTTCACCTTGACACTAGAGGTCACCATGGAAACAGGGCACAAGCAATGAAGACTACTAAATAAAAGTAGTTAAAACTACTGTAGTAGATAATTCAAACTGTTTTTGCATTTTGATGTTAAACACAAATGTTTGCACCATAAACGTCCCAAAAACTGGGATGAAAAGCCAAACAATAAAACAACCTCATGTCTGTCTGAATGGATGCTACTGAGCATGCTCAGTGGCCAGCTGCTGATACAGACATTCACTCTGGTTCCTCAGCACACAGCGGAGTCACTGACCAATCAGACGGCACAGAAATATCATCAAAATGATCTGTCTCCATTTTCCTAACATCCAGAGGTAGTTCACACAAATATTCCAGCAACAGAGAGGAGGACAGACTCAACTCTGGTTCAAAAATGAAATAAATTGAAACAAATCACAACAATTCCAGGCAGCAAAAATTAAAAAAACTTCAACTTAAATCCAGAATCAACCTGGAGCAATACAAGCAGAAAGCAGGAGGAGAGGAAGTGATGACAGAGGTGAGTCAGAGAACCTGCAGCAAACACAAAGTTCAGCCGGAAAACAAACACAAATGCAACAAACAGGAAGCCTAACCAGAGCAAACAGGGCCAACTGGGAACCACAGCTCCCACTGCAAAACGTCAATAGTGAACAGGAAGCAGGAGGAAGAGGAGGAAGAGCAGCGATGCTGTGCTGCCTCCTCTTCACCAGCTCTAACAGACAGTCTGCAGGAAGCAGAGATATTTATAGAACATGTCTGTCCCTGAAGCAGCTTCAGCTCAAACATCTCACCTCACTTCCTGCTGGGAGTCCCGTCCAGCTCCGGTCCCGTCTGCAGCGGCCCGACCCGATCCGCCATGCCGGTCCGGATCCAGGAGTCCGGCTCCGTCCCTGAGCATCACCTCCGTCTGGAGGCAGAGGGATGATGCTGCTGCTGCTCACCATCCACCGCCGCTGCTCCGCTTCCAGCTGATTGGCTGCTTCGCATGAAGGGGAACCCCCCTCCTCATCCTCCTCTTCATCATCTCCCTCCACAGTGCAACACGGGCCAGACCAGATTGACACGCGTGACATGTGCAGCCTGCCTCCCAGCGGCACCCTGCACCCACACAGAGGAGGAAACACGTTAGCTTTAGCTAACACGTTAGCTTTAGCTAAGAGATTGGCTTTAGCTAACACATTAGCTTTAGCTAAGAGATTGGCTTTAGCTAAAAAAATGAAGAAATAAATCAATTCTCCTTCCCACTCTGGTCTGCAAACAGACCAGCACATTTGTGCTGGAAAATGTGTTTTCCAGCACAAATGTATGCTAATAAAGTAACTGTTACCTTCAGCAATTATAAAAATGTCATTAATATTAAATATGACTTAAAAGAAACTTTCTTCTTCGCTTTGTCTCCTTGAAATTGGGTCTCTGTCTCTTTAAAAACTCCTGCTGTTTCTGAAGCTCCGCCTAAAGGGAGTCATCCCAACATGGCTCCTTTAATGTTTGTACCAGCGCTCCTCTGAGCAGCAGCTGCTATCACAGCTCAGCAGGTGTTTGCTAAATGCTGCAGGCTAGTCTGAAGGAGTTGACTGGAGGAGGAGCTGCACCTCAAAGGCGGGGCTAGGTCCAGTCAGGAATTTTGCATAGCTGAATGGTTGGCATGGAGATTAAAGGATTCGTCAAACATGAAAAAATCAAAGCTATGATGACAGAATAATAATAATACGATACCGCCCCTTTAACGTTGGGAATTACACATACATCATTATTACCATCATTAGTCAGAAATAATACTATTAGCAAGTGCTAACAACATTAGCTGGAAGTTAGCATCATTACCAAGAGGTAATTTTTCCATTAGCAGTAGCTAACACCTTTAGCAAAAGCTAACAGCATTAGCGAGAGCGAACATAATTAGCAAGCACTAACGCAAAATCAAGACAAATTGGAATGAATTGATCTTTAAATAGACTGTAAAGCATCTTTAAGTCTTTGTAAGAAACCATTCTGATATGTAAGGGAAAACGTTTTAACTCAGATGCTAACCGTTAGCATCTCGAGTTAGAAAGCGGAGCGTTTAGCTGTGACTGCTTCCGGGTTAGCATTCCCAAACAGGAGAGCAAACTCCGGATTTCAGCCGACTCTCGCCTCTTCCTCTGTTTGCTCCTCCTCCTCCTCTTCATCTCTCGTATCATTTCGACGCGGTCCGGGCTGAAGGGACCGGATCGGTCCGGTTCTCGTCCCCGCTGCGCACCGACCGAGTCGCTTGTACCGCCGCTAAAACAGCGAACTACGGACACCGTGAAAGCCCAAAAAACGTCTTTCAGAGAAGTTGTACCACTTTATCCGCTTTTTGCAGCGCGCTCTCACCAAACACACAGATATAAATCATTCTTGTAGTTCACCTCCTGTTGGAGCTAACAGCTGGCTTCACAGACTGATGTATTTACTGTCCATATCTGGCGGCCCTCGAAGGTCATAATTTAACAAAAAAAATATTTTAACAGAATTTTTATGAACCGTGACAGCCCATTGGTTGATTTTACTGACGGACATTGGGCTTATCCAATGAAATCCCTCAGTCCTCCCTGGCCCCGCCCCTCCTCTCAGAGGTTATGCCGCCAGTTCTACTGGATACGAAACGAGGCAGGTCAGAAAAATATATCAAACTTTATTCAGATTCAGGAGCTGAGATGGAGGGAAGTGACTGTGACAGGATGATGATGAGAGACAGACAGATGGAGGAAGAGTTCAGGTCAGGAGGTTTAGGTGGCGTTAGCATGAAGAAAGAGCGTTTCATGAGGGAGAAGGAAGCGAAGCTAACGCTAAGCTAGCAGGTAAAAACCTTGAATTTCAAAAGAAAATTGAAATTTTTTCCATTGAAAAAAAATTCAATAGAAATTTTTCTGTTGAAAAATAGAAAAATGTATCAATAGAAAAATTTCCCTTCCGTTTGTAAGGGAAGACAAACTGAAAAATTAGAAAACAGACATTGAAACCATTTAAAAATGTTTAAAAAATGACTAGACACGTTTTCAGTAAGTACTGTGTGGGGAGTTGTACCCAAAATGTGGAAAATATTCAACATTGGAAATGACTGCAAGAACGTCAAGGCGGTCTAGTTAAAGTTTGTTGTTAGTAATTCAAGTGAAATTATTGCACTTCACCTCTGATAGGGTATCCATGCTTCAAGTTAAATTAGTCTGTATTCACATGTATGATAAACTTATTGTCAGTGACTCGACTTTCATAGAGTTAAGAATAAAAAAAAATATTGATATAATTTGCTTGTACTGGTGGGGTTTGTAAGAAACAGTGGCTGGTAAAAAATGTTAACATTTTTAATTTCCACCCCTGAATTAAAGCTAATTATAAATCATCTTCATATCGGCCCGGTTTTACTTATGGAACCGGTTCCGATTCTAATGCAGATTTTTCTCTGTAGGGAATGTACTGATGAAGTTCACACTTGGCTCCATCAGCTGAAGATGCCTGAACTGAACTGAACTGAGTCATTCTTTACTTCCTTTTAGCTTCTACTGTATTTCATGAATCATATCTTCTAAACTTGGTTTTCCAGTTGAAGCGTCACTCAGAACCAAAAACAGCAAGTTTCCATTTGAAAGGCTGGTTCTGGTACTGAACGTGTCAACCCATCCGGACCTCTTCGGGAACCCAAAATAACTATTGTGTAAATATTGCAACATCATTTCTGTGCATCAGATAAACCGGAGTTCATCCTTCACAGGAAAAAACAAATCAGCCGATCTGACTCAGGAGGATTATTTTTGGATCAGGTGCGATAATCACGCTCAAAAATATCAAACTTGTGAAACGGAAATGAAAGTGATGCTTATAAAAACTTCCTGAATAGATGAGCGTATCTTGTGAAAGCAGGATAAACGACTAAAATAAAACCAGACACTCTTTAGAACGGCTGCAGTTTGTAAAGTTTAGTTCATCTGAATATTAAATAAATCATTCCAAGAAATTCACAAAAATTGACAAAATGTCCTTTTTATTGGATTAAATAAGGTGATTACAACTTACACTAGAGTAAATAAACTTTGGCTCTGAATGTTTTAAGAACATTTACAAAAATATTTAGAAAAAATTCATTATTTTCCTCTGCATTGTTTTATTTTATAATAATAACAATAATAATCTTTAATACACAAATTTACCTTCATTAGTTAAAAAAAGAAACATAATAAAAGATCACAAACTACAACAAAGTTTGTGATCTTGTACGTAAGTAAGGAATAAAGACAGTAACTCCCTGCTTCTGGTTCTGGTTCTGGTGGGATCAGAGCTGACTGACGGACTGCGTCGCCGTCTCCCTGGTCCGTTTCTCGGCAGTTTCCTCCGGAGACAGACACAGAGTTTTCCTGCAGACGTTCTTGAAGACGGGACTGGAGAAGTAGTAGACGACCGGGTCCAGAGCGCTGTTCAGGTAGGTGAGCGTCACGGAGACGTAGAAGGCGACGGCCAGCTCCTCCGACGCAGAACACACCTGCACAGGTACGAGGGACAAAGTGAAGAAGTATCTGGTAAAATCTGATCATAACATCAATTATTTAATTTTTTTCACTAGTTTTAGCTTTAAATCCTTCCATCATTTACAGATGAAAATCAGCCTCTGACTAAACCCGGCATATTTGCATCATGTTTATTAATATTCATTATTCCTTTAATCAAAACATTTAATTCACAAAATCACTGAATAATTATGTCAGAATATGACATAAAGTTATGTGGAAATTGTGGCGTTTCAGAGAGCTAAAAGGAAAATGATTCATATCAATGAAATAACAAAAACAAGAAAAATATGTCCAAATGATTTTTTTCAATATAAAATTGATCAAATTTCAATAAAAGCTGCAGGTTTGCGTTTGGTGAATCTGGTTAAAACAAGTTTGTTCTTCATTCAGTGAAGTTACTGAAGAGGAGCGATCTGCATGGAGTCAGAAATAAATGATATTCTTGACTTTAATCTCAGAAGTTACTGACTCATTTTTTCCCTCAGAACTTTTTCAAAATTTTGACCGTAAACTCATAAATGACCTTTTTTTTTTGTTATTCTTTTCAAAATTCTGATTTTAAAAATAATCAGAATTAGTTTCAAAATTGCTTCAGTGGCCCTGATGGTCTGTAGCGTACAATTACTCCTGAAGAACTTTCAGAAAACCTTTCTGGTTCCAACAGAAGTCTGCACCTGCGTCCTGGAGGAGTCGGCGGCCCGTTTGGACCTGATCCAGATCATCAGCAGCGTGACGTTGCTGGGCAGGAAGCAGACGAAGAAGACCACCACCACCGAGACGAAGCACAGAACCTTCCTGATCCGGGCGTTGTGGGCCAGCTGGCGCCGCCGCAGCACCATGTGCACGGTGCAGTAGACGATGACGAGCAGCGGCACGAAGAAGGAGGCCAGGAAGACCAACTCGTTCCAGGCCAGGCTGTGCCGCGCGCTCACGTCCGTGTTGAAGCTCTCTCAGTGGCTGCCGTTGGCGTGCTGCAGGACGAAGATGGGCGCGTCCACCACAACGGCGAGCAGCCAGACGCCCAGCGCGCCCAGCGCCGCCTTGGTCACGCTCAGCGAGTTGATGGGGTGATGGGGGTGCACCACGTGCATGTACCTGTCCACGGCGATGGACATGAGGAACAAGGTGCTGCCGCTGCGGTTCATGGCCAGCATGAAGAGGCAGGCGTTGCAGAGCGTCGGGCCGAAGCTCCAGCGCAGCCCGGAGAAGTAGTAGCTGGCCCTGAGCGGCAGCGCCACGTTCAGCAGGAAGTCGGACATGGCCAGGTTGAAGAGCAGAACCGTGCTCTTCCAGGGCCGCAGGTGGAAGCAGAAGATCCAGAGGGCCAGCCCGTTCCCCAGGAACCCGAACGCAAACTCTGTCAGGATGAGCGGCGGCAGGGCGCTGATCAGGACGCTGGCGTTCAGGCTGCAGAGCATGCTGAAGAGCAACGCAGCGCCTGCAGAGGAACCACTGGAGTCACACCTCAGCAAGCTGTGCATCGGCTTTCAGGAAGCTGCTCACTGCTTCCTTCTCAGGCCTTATATATCCTTCTACTTTCTCTGCTGTAGCTGTGCTGGCATCAGCACAGCTACAACGTTTCATCACCAACAGCTTCAGCAGATTCCTGTCTGATGACTGAACCAGATCAGAGGGACGTGTAGCTGGATCCAGAGAAAGACGCAGAGGAACCTGCAACTGACAGAACAGCTGCTGCATGGAAGACCAACCAGGACTCAATGACCTCTGACCCGACAGAGTGAAGGGTTTCACAACAAACCTGATGGGAGGAGAAGAGCAGCTGCAGAGGGAAGTCCTGCCATGCATCGTCATGATCGCTCTGATGACGCAGCACTAACTGGGTCTCTGCTGCAAGTCGTTACAAATACAGACAATGTTCCTTTGAAACTGGGAGGTTTCTGCATCTCAACCATCAGTTTCAACATTTGATCATTTTGAAGGTAGGTTTTGATAACCCTGTTGCCATGGTTACACGTCAGAACAGCAAAAAGTAAAATAAAAAGAGCAGAAATCGTCCCGGCATCCAGAACCAGAAGGATTAATTGTCCAAACAGGAAACGCCTTGACCAAAAGAAGAACCAAAGTCCAGAAGAAGAATAAATCAGAACTAACTCCGACATGAGTTCCAGAATATAAATAATAAATCTAACGCGACTGTTGCTCCCATCAGTCTGGAAGGAGTTATGAGGTCATTTCCAATCAATCTAAATATAATTCATTTCTGCCTTCGTGTCATATTTAATCTCCAGTGAAAACCACTGGACCAGTTCCTGCATTAACACTTAGCAGATCTGGTTCTGCTGGTCAGAATGGACCTGAGGAACCTGGACACGGAACCTGTCCAGAACCTGGACAGGTTGTTATCAACAACATGATTTATGTCTGATTTTTCTCTTCTTCTTTCTGGTGAATTTATTCCCAGTGGATCTGCATCATTTTAAAGCCCAGATAAACTGACCTGATGTAGCTTTGGGTGGAGATAATCTGAGCTTCTTCTCTAAGCTCACAGAATAAAAAAAAGAGGCAGGAAGACGTCATCGACTGAATCAAGCTCCCAATTAAACTCTGGTCCACCTCCAGTCTGGGTTCACTTCAAGTGAACTGGTTCGGTTTGAATGTATATGTGAACACCAAGTGGACCAGAGACCGCTCCACACACTGGAAGTGGATTACAGTGCAGGGCATTCTGGGTAATAGCTAACATCCTAGTCTAGCGCTAGCAGCAGAAATGGCTTCTGGTCTTCAGCCAAAGACTACAGAGAAATCCTCCATCTTGTTTCATCTGGTGAAGCAGGAAGTTGCTCTCAGTGTTCAGAAGTTTTTGTGTCGTTTCCTTCAGTGGTTGTTGGTGCAGCGCCCCCACAGGCCAGGAGGGGAACAGACTCAGAACTACAGATTTATAGATTTACCGTCTGGCTTCCTTATGATCAGAGTTTCACATCAAAAGTCGCATTAATACGACACGACGCTTTGAAAACTATCGGATGTGATTCGGTGGACGTGGAGCAGATCGGACTTTCTGGGTGGTTCAGTCTGCCGTGTTGCATTTACCTGCTTTCTAAATCTCTTGGTTGACGCATTTCAGAAACAGTTTGTGTTTCAGACGGTTCTCCTGTGGCTTTGGTTAAACAGGTGGGCTGGGATTCTGAGGTTTTCCCTCTAAATCAAGTGAAAGACGTTTCATTACGTCCTGTTAGGAAAAATCTCCTGGAGGCTCTTCAGCACGTTTAGTGCGCAGATGAGTGATGCTTGGCTGATGAACATTCAGCTGCAGAAGACATCTAACCCCAGCTCGGCCCGACCCGGCCCGGCTCCGCTGCTCTGTTTGTTTGGATCTGTCATAACTGAGTGGGACGGGTCGGCCAGAACCACTCAGCGGCGTTAGCAAGACATCAAACGGGCCGCTGACCTGAATACGCCTGCTGGCTCTGGAAGCAGAACCAAGGATCACTCAGAACAGCACCGGATCACACCTTCAGATTACATCACTCAGAACCTTCAGAACCACCGGCACACCTTACCGGATCACTCAGAACCTTCAGAACCACCGGCACACCTTACCGGATCACTCAGAACCTTCAGAACCACCGGCACACCTTACCGGATCACTCAGAACCTTCAGAACCACCGGCACACCTTACCGGATCACTCAGAACCTTCAGAACCACCGGCACACCTTACCGGATCACTCAGAACCTTCAGAACCACCGGCACACCTTACGGATCACTCAGAACCTTCAGAACCACCGGCACACCTTATCACCAGAACACCACAGAACCTTCCACTACCTTACCACCGGAACCCCGCAGGAGAGGATTACATAAGTCCCGCCTCCTGGCTCTGATTGGTTGGTTCTAGGTATAACTAGGAGAACATAAAGGAAATTATGTTTTTTTCCACAAATTGTCTCATAAACTGGGATGACATGGTGACAGTTTCAACAAAAAAGTAAAAAATATATTTTTCATAATATTTACGTACTGCAGCTTTAAGGATCTACCTGTTCAGAACGCCATGGCAACGTAAAGTTTAGATGCTACAAACTGCGAATAGACTCAGAATGACGACAGGCAGGACAAACCAGGGATCTGACAAAGAGCTGACGGGTCGGGGATGATTAGAAACAGGAAAGCATCAAAACCGCAGAGCGAAAAACACGCAGAGCGGAAATTAATATTGAAATCTCATACATTTGCATCAAAGGTAAAAATAAATCAGAATGTTCTCACTTTTGTTGTATTCTGCCGGCCCTCACGCTTCGTTCCTGCTGTCTCTGGAGAGTCCAGACGTCTGCAGGAGAAAAGCCAACCGTTCTGGAGAAAAGACGAGCCGCGATGCAACAAGAGGGGAAAATCAGGACCAGCTCGGATTTTTACTCCGGCGTCTCATGAAGCGACAGGGAGGAGCCACATGTTTGTCCGTCATCAGGCCGTTTTGTTGCTGGTCTGAATGAGATAAAACCTTCATGTTCCAGTTTGGTTTCAGTCCTGGAAACTTGGTGGAGATCAGGATGAGCTGCAGCTCGTTTAGACGATCGGCTGAAACATCCGGACGTCACAGACACATTTTATTCACCTCCAATGAAGCTGTTGGCAGATTTTACATGAAAAACCTCCATATTGTCAGCAGCAGGTCAAATACAGTTAGGGCCAGAAATATTTGGACAGTAACACAATATTTGTGAGTTGGGCTCTGCATGCCACCGCATTGGATTTGAAATGAAACCTCTACAACAGAATTCAAGTGCAGATTGTAACGTTTAATTTAAAGGGTCGAACAAAAATATCTGATAGAAAATGTAGGAATTGTACACATTTGTTTACAAACACTCCACATTTTAGGAGCTCAAAAGTAATTGGACATATAAACATAACCCAAACAAAAGAGTTTTTTCTCAATATTTTGTTGTGAATCCTTTGGAGGCAATCACTGCCTTAAGTCTGGAACCCATGGACATCACCAAACGCTGGGTTTCCTCCTTCTTAATGCTTTGCCAGGCCTTTACAGCCGCAGCCTTCAGGTCTTGCTTGTTAGTGGGTCTTTCCGTCTGAAG
Source organism: Poeciliopsis prolifica (assembly GCF_027474105.1). Taxonomy (NCBI): domain Eukaryota; kingdom Metazoa; phylum Chordata; class Actinopteri; order Cyprinodontiformes; family Poeciliidae; genus Poeciliopsis; species Poeciliopsis prolifica. The sequence goes on from NW_026562377.1 coordinate 982,523, forward strand.
TCTGGATTTGAGCAAGTGAAATGCATGCTCAATTGGGTTAAGATCTGATTGACTTGGCCATTGCAGAATATTCCACCTTTTGCTCTCATGAACTCCTGGGTAGCTTTGGCTGTATGCTTGGGGTCATTATCCATCTGTACTGTGAAGCGCCGTCCGATCAACTTTGCAGCATTTGGCTGAATCTGGGCTGACAGTATATCTCGGTACACTTCAGAATTCATCCGGCTACTCTTGTCTGCTGTTATGTCATCAATAAACACAAGTTACCCAGTGCCATTGAAAGCCATGCATGCCCATGCCATCACGTTGCCTCCACCATGTTTTACAGAGGATGTGGTGTGCCTTGGATCATGTGCCGTTCCCTTTCTTCTCCAAACTTTTTTCTTCCCATCATTCTGGTACAGGTTGATCTTTGTCTCATCTGTCCATAGAATACTTTTCCAGAACTGGGCTGGCTTCTTGAGGTGTTTTTGGGCAAATTTAACTCTGGCCTGTCTATTTTTGGAATTGATGAATGGTTTGCATCTACATGTGAACCCTTTGTATTTGCTTTCATGGAGTCTTCTCTTTACTGTTGACTTAGAGACAGATACACCTACTTCCCTGAGAGTGTTCTGGACCTCAGTTGATGTTGTGAACTGGTTCTTCTTCACCAAAGAAAGTATGTGGTGATCATCCACCACCGTTGTCTTCCGTGGACGCCCAGGCCTTTTTGAGTTCCCAAGCTCACCAGTCAATTCCTTTTTCCTCAGAATGTACCAGACTGTTGATTTTGCTACTCCAAGCATGTCTGCTATCTCTGTGATGGATTTTTTCTTTTTTTTCAGTCTCAGGATGTTCTGCTTCACCTCAATTGAGAGCTCCTTTGACCGCATGTTGTCTGGTCACAGCAACAGCTTCCAAATGCAAAACCACACACCTGGAAACAACCCCAGACCTTTTAACTACTTACTTGATTACAGGTTAACGAGGGAAAGGCCTTTTGAGTTACTTGCAGCCTTTAGAGTCCATTGTCCAATTACTTTTGGTCCCTTGAAAAAGAGGAGGCTCTGCATTACAGAGCTATGATTCCTAAACCCTTTCTCCGATTTGGATGTGGAAACTCTCATATTGCAGCTGGGAGTGTGCACTTTCAGCCCATATTATATATAAATTGTATTTCTGAACATATTTTTGTCAACAGCTAAAATAACAAAACCTGTGTCACTGTCCAAATATTTCTGGCCCTAACTGTATGATGAAAACACTAAAAAAACAGAAGTCAGTAGAAACTAGTTACATTTACTGGAGTAACTTTTTGGAAAATATGTACTTTTTGTTTTTACTGTACTTTAACTTAAATGATTTTATCGTGAAGTATTGCGACTAAAATATCCTCAAACAAACTGGTTTTAAAGAGATATTCACCAATCAGACACACCGCTGCAGCTTTTGTTTAGTTTTTGCTTGATGTTGTTTTGTCGTCACGTTTTGGATTTAAATGATTTTCATTTTGCTCTTAAAATACCAAAGTTTCCACTTCATTTTGTATTTGGTCCTTGTGATGATGTGGTTTGTAAATAATGTTCTTGGGTAACGCCTCCTTTAGCTTTCCATTGTCATGTTTTCACTGTAAAAACTCTGAAAATGAAGCAACTCCGTTGAAGAATCATCAAACTGAAACTGAAGTCCTGCTTTTTCACATGATTTTACACACAAAAGAAACTTACATCAGACGAGGAGTTAAATTTAAAGCAAAGTCGAGTCGAAACTTTGTTTTGATGGATTATTAAAGAGACGACATGATGAAGTAAATTTCTGCTAAGACTCAAAACTTTGATTTCTGCAGCTTCAACTATATAATTATTTGTTTTGGTTAAAAAGAAGATTCCCACACTTTGGGGATTATTTTTAAAACTTTTCTAGTTTTAGATAATTAAGAATAAAATTATCAAGTTTGATTTCCATGAATTACACTCAACCTGAAACACTTCACTCATTCTGTTTTCTCTTCAAGGAAACTTGATTTTTCAAACATTTTTAAAGTTTGCTGTCTCTGTGTGGATAGAAAATAAACTTTACACTGCAAAAAATCCTACCTAGTTTTTTCCATTTTCTGGGCTGAATATCTCATTAAACTGGAAACATGACAAACAGCAGCTTGTTTTATTCACTAATTCCTTAACATTAGTTAAATATATTATAGTTTTGCTGGCAGATTGTTTCAGTTAAAACTTTGCAAAAATGTCTGGTTATAAGTTAAATCATCTGCCGGTGAAACTGATCCATTTCATTAATAAGTCATTCTTGACAAGCTCCCATATGTTGCTGAAAAGTTACATTTAAGTTAGTTTAGTCATATTTCCAGAGTAATGAGACATTCACACCAGAAATTAGAGGAAACTTGGTAAGATTTAGTTTTTGCAGTGCAGACAGGCTTCCACAAACCAGCAAGAACAAAAATAACGCTGCAGAATAAACTTTACTAAAAATAGATTTCCTTCATATATTTTGAATATATTTAACAAAATTGCACAGTGACAATTATATAAGACAAAAAATCCAGACAAAAAACTTGTGCTGTTTGAAAACAACCAATCAGAGCCAGGAGGCGGGTCTTACTGCTGTCAATCATCCTCACGCTCACAACTTGTCTTGGTCTCTGCTCTGTTGAATGCTAATGCTAGTTAGCCTAACCCTCTGGAAATAATTTTGCTACAAATAAACCTGGAACAGTAATAAGAAGCAGTTTAGTTCTTAATGTCAAATTACTGCAAAAACACAAAATCAAACCAAATCATTTTTTTCTGAAATTTAGGCCACATATTTTATGACACTTTAAATAAGACTAAAAAACTTTTCTGCAACAAAAAGAGTAAAGTTACAAGTGAAATAATCTGCCAGCCTAACAAGACGTTTTTCTCACCTTATAACTAAAAATGAAACTGAAACCTAAATGACTTGGTAAGATGTTGTGTTTTTGCAGTGAAGGACGTGTCAGCGTGACGAACGTGAGAAACTAAAAAAACTCTTTAAAACCGTCAAAAATCTGTGGCTGGTGTTGCAGCAAAGCAGCCATTAAGGGTCAGAGGTCAGATGTGGTTTGTTCCTGCTCTCTGCAAACTGTTCAGAACCAAACAGTGGGGATGTAAATCAGAACATGGAGCAGCAGAATCACATCCAGGTGTCACCGCCGCAGAAAAACACCGAGTGGGACTGAAAAAACAAAGAAACAAGTGGAGCAGCTGCTTCCAGCTCTGACTCACTAATCAGTTATTAGCTTAACCAGCATCGCTAAATAAAGACAATACAAACATTTCCTCCGCCGCCCAACACTTACACTAAATGGATAATTGGGGGAAAAAATAAACTGTGGGGTCCACATGGAGCAGGATCTCCTGTGTGTGTGTGTGTGTGTGTGTGTGTGTGGATGTGTGTGTGTGTGTGTGTGTGTGTGTGTGTGTGTGTGTGTGTGTGTGTGTGTGTGTGTGTGTGTGTGTGTGTGTGTGTGTGTGTGTGTAAATGGGACAGAGTGCACTCAGCCACCAGCGGGGGGAAAATTGAAGGCAGATTTTCCACAGCAGGCTCGGCTCCAAATTGCTCATTTTGGAGGGAGAATTTGCTCTGGCACAAGATGTGACAATGAGATTCATTTCAGGGCACAAAGACACACACTCACCTACACACACTACACACACACGAAACTATTAGAGAAAACTCAAACCGCCTTCAAAGGAGGAAAAGAAACGCTCTTGTTAGCCTCAAGTTTTGACTTTGATCAAAAGGCTCAGACTGAATGCTCCTTTCTCATTCAGCACGCACACACACACACACACACACACACACAGCTCTACCGTGCAGTGTCCTGTTTCTCTGCATGATGGTCTCCAGCTGTGCAGCGTCTCTCTGGTCGTCTCACACCTTCTGCACATCGCAGCAGCTTCAGCCGACCAAACAGGGAACAGTTTCTACTTAAGATTCCTAAAAAAACAAAAAACACACCTGATGGGATCACCTGGATCAGCTGGATCAGCTGGATCACCTGATCACCTGCAGCTTGTATTTCAGTGTGGATGTCGCTGATGTTGAGCTGAGACGTTTCAACCTGAGAGACTCTTCAGTCATTTCTTAACGTGTGAATTTCATCAAATTATTGATTAACAGCAATAATTCTGGTTTTGTCGTCACTGGAAAAAATGGGAGTTTATTTTGCATTTTTATCAATATTAATATTAATAGATGTCACAATCTGTCAACTAAATATTTAAATATCTAATTAGATATCAGGCATGCTAACTCTATTATTTAATTTCAAACTAAGTTTTATAATTGCAAAATTTTTACTGAGAAGCTAAATATTTAGTTTCCTTAATAACTACAATATTTATCATCAAAGTAAAATTTTGCTAGCAAGCTAAATATTTAGCACTTAACTAAATATTTAGTTTGTGGCTAATATTTAGCTTACTAACAATATATTTAGGTTACTATCTAAATACTTAGTTTCTAATTAAATATTCATTACAAAGCTAAATATTTAGTTTGTAGCTAATGTTTAACTAAATGAATCCCATTATGAAAATATTCTACAAAACCAGAAAAAGCTTCTAACTAATCAGATTGATGCCGATTTCCTCCACAAGCAGCAGGAGCAACAAAAAGCTTTTAAGATCTTAGCTGTTCACACAGTCGTCCAAATATGTTCATGGAAAGTTAAGTGGAAGGAAAAATCCTGCTAGAAAGAGGTGTCCATTCAGAGGTTTGGGTGAGATTCAGAAACAGATGGCAGCTCCTGTTACTGATCTAAATTTAGCAGCAGTTGAGTTTTTATTTTATTTATTTTTGGTTCATTTTTTTCCTGTACTTTGCTACTTTCTCCTACTACTCTCCGTTCAGATATTTCCTGTCACCACACGCTTCCTCTGGAGGAGGGATTGCCGTAAAACCAGCAACAAGCTGCAATCAGCTGACCTTCCTGAATGCTTTTACCAATCAGTGGTTCTGAGTTTGGTTGGTTTGGACTGAAGTGAATTGGATCCATCAGAACCATTGCAGTGAACTGAACTGGAATTCAAACTTTATTAAAGCATTTTTCTGATAGGCTTGGATTCGGTTTCAGGTTTTATTTCTGCCTGGATGATCCATAAATCAGAGTTCAATGATTCAACAGCTGAGATGAAAACAAGCAGAAAAACTGCTGATCCAGCAAAGAAAGTATTAAAAAATGCTGACTGGATCAGCAGATTGACACAGAATTGAATATTCATCAGTTTTAGAGATTAATGGAAACATTAAAAATCACTGAACCAAAACAAAAGTGTTGAATCTCAGACATGAGTTGAGCTGTCTGTAAATCTGATGTGATGATGCTGCAAGTTCTCACGGTGTCCAGCAGGGGGAGTAAAAATCACATTATTCCTGTTCCAGAGTTGGAAGCAACAGGAAAATCTTGATGATTACCAACCAGATTCAGCTTTTATTTCTCCATTAAATCTTTAAAGTTTTAAATTGACGCTGAGAGTTAATTTGAAACTTCAACATTTAAAGTTCAGAGTGGAGCTGCTTGTGATCAGTTCAGTAAAGAAACCTCTGAAATGACTTCCTGCGTGTTTCCCAGGTCAGCCGTGATGCTGAGAGGTCAAAGGTCCCAGGAAGGTTGGGACGGTCCAGAGTCATAACGGTTACCCGGCAGCATCCCGTCGCTCAGCGTGATGCTGCTTCAGTTGCTGCAGCAGCAGCAGCTGCAGCAGCGCCAGCAGCTCCAACAGCAGCAGTAGCTATTTTAGCCCAACCAGAAATGGCTTTGATTTCATTTCCTTCCAGGACAAAAATAAAAATATGTTGGTCTGCATGTTCGGCGCTACATGGGTGTAATTTAAGGCTGCAGCAGACAGACTGAAACGTTGAGCCTGCAGGCTCATTTACTGACTTATCAGCAAGTTTAAACAAATCGCAAAACACATTTTCTCTCACCACAAGCAAAATGAAACTTTTAGTAAAATGAATTACTGCACACTTTGATGATGACAACTTCTTACAGCTCATGAAGCAGAAACCCATCAGGGTCTGCAGACTGTAAATCATCCTCAAATGAGTTACCTCAGTCAGCAGGTGGCGCTGTTCCAGGCAGCTGAAGAACAGCCCTGCTGCCTGCAGCTGAAACAGAAGAAGATGAAAACAAATCAGGAAAACATGAAGCAGGAATGAAACCCTGAGAGCAGAACCAGATGACAATACTTACAGCCATGGCAACAGTCTGGCAACTCACTCCAAGCTGTCACCAAAAACGAGAACATCCACTCTGCAAAACAACGACACGCAAACCGGCCTATTCCAAGTCTGTGGACTGGAAGTATTTAACATCCAGTCAGACGAAAGGCTGAAACTTTCTTGCTTTTCAAAAGTTTTATTCATTTTTATGTAACAAAATATGGAGAGTAACTTCCAGCTGGAGGAACCAGGACAAACATCCGGCTCTCCTGCCAAAATACACACTCATGTTTGGTTTTGTGTTTGTTTATGTTTGGTTTTTGAGCAGCCTGTTCCCCTCCTGGCCTGTGGGGGCGCTGCACCAACAACCACTGCAGGAGACGACACTAAAACCTCTAAAGACACTGAGAGCAACTTCCTGTTTCACCAGAGGAAACAAGATGGCGGCGTCAGAGTTTAGTGATTTCTCTTTAGTCTTTGGCTGAAGACCAGGAGCCATTTCTGCTGCTAGCGCTAGGCTAGCATGTTAGCTTAGGTTACCCAGAATGCCCTGCTGTAGTCCACTTCCTGCTTTAGAGCGTCTCCAAATTGAGCTGTTTGTTTCCTTTCAGTGAATCAGCTCAGCATCGTGTCCTGATTGGAGGATTTTATTCAGTTGGTTTGATGATCAAATCCCAGTCAGAATAAAATTATTTTTTTTATCAACAGAAAAACCTCCAGGAAGGAAGAAACGGACTTTAGCTGAGATCTGCTGTCAGAAAGCACTTCTGTGTTCTGAACTCCTGCAGACGTCATTCTGTTCCGGTTCTGGTTCCGGTTCTGGGTCCTGAGCCCAGCCGGTCCGTCAGCTCGGTTCCGGTCATTTCTGAGCCTCAACCTGCAGACGATCCGCAGCGCTCAGATTTCCTGAGAAAAGTTTCACCCTGAATGCCGCAGCGTATTGGCGCAAACAGTGACTTAATCAGACAAACAGCGCAACCTCTGAGTCAACTGCAGTTTGCGTGGAAACTCCACATCTTGGGACATTCTTCTGGTTGCTCGCTCCAACCACACACTGTTAACAGCTGCGCAGTATTTCACCGCGCTCCAGAAACCGCTCATTAATGAAGCATTCGCGATCATGTGGCACTGACAGCGGGACAAAGATCACTGCAGGAACCGGAGAGCAGCGCTCCGCTTCCCGCTCCCATGCATGCAGACGGCCGCCCCGCCCTCACTCGCACTGTCTCCTCTGTAATGAGCTCCAGATGTGGCGCCGCTGCCAGCGAGGGGGGGGGGGGGGGGGCGCGTCATGCGCTCAGGCGAGGAGAGACGCTGTCCGAGGGGACGCTGTCAGCCCTGATGGAGTGGCTGGCTGGGCCCCGGGGGCCAAACGGAGGGGGCGGGGGTCACAAACATCCCACATCTGGAATCACTTCAGGTCAGGCCGGGCTGGCCGTGAAAGGTGAGCCGGGCGCCTGGCAGGGGGCAGGAGGGGCAGGAGGGGCAACACTGGACATACCACAGTCAGGGATCAGTGGGCAGGAAAACAAGCGGCAGCAGAAACTAACCCGAGTCTCTCCTCTAACAGCAGGAACAAACTTTAAGACGCATCATTTGGAAACAGAAACTTTACAGAGAAAAGATCCTAAAAGAAGAAAGTCGTAAAAATAATCAAATCAAATCAGCTTCCAGACATTTGAGAAGCTCCTTCAGGTCCAGGTGTTTGTCAGACTCCACCGGTTCGCCTCGTTTTCACTGATAATTATTTTATATGCAGATGTTGTTTATTTCTGCGGTTTCTCGGTTTGGTTTTTCTCTCTTCTGCAGGTGGAAACAAACTCGTTTCCTCTCAACGTCTCTCTTTTCCCTCTCTCTCCTTCACGTTAGAAATAAACACATTTATGATAAAGTTTCCCATAAATCAGTAAATGATTTGAGCTTCTGCTGAACAAAACACAAAATAAAAAAAGCAGCTAAAAGAAATCAAACTTAAGAAAATCAGTAAATCTAAAAAAAATAAAAAATCTAATTTAACTGATTTAAAGTTGCTAAAATCTGCATTTCAGAAAGAAGCAGAACAATGTTCAAGTTTAATGAAGTTCATCCAGATTTAACCTTCAGACACATAAAAACATCAAACTACTAAAATATTAAAATGGCACTAATGCTTTTTAACATAAATGTCTAAAACAATAAAAACTAAAGGTTTTTATTTTCAAACATTCAGTGTTTGAAACGTTTGGTCATATTCATACATCACGATTTTTTATTAAATCAGGTTAAAAAAACACGATATCAGCTCATTTGTTTTAAATGTCCAAATTAAAAGTTCATATTTTATTCTGAAAATTATTTTTAGTCAGAAAACAATTTTAGAGCAAAAACCTGAAAAAGTATTTTTTGCATCAATTAATACAGATTCCAGTTATGGATCAATTATTGTTATAAAATATTTAAACTATTTCATGATGTTGAAATAATTGAGGTTGTTCTAAAAGTGGCAGCTCAGATAATAAATCACGATGTTTGCAAACAGGAAATATTTTTCTTTTTACATCCTGAGAAAAACCCAAAAATGTTTTTCTGATCATTCAGTTTAAAATGTTGATAAAATCCAGATTTAAAGAGCAAAAAAACTTCAGCAAAAAAATCACAAAACTAGCAGAAAAAACAAAAACAGCTAAAAATGTTTTTAAAGAGATTTGAAAATGAACTTTATCAAGATTTAATTTCTCTTTAAAATAAGAAACAAACATTCAGGAAGAAAAAATGTTTGATTTCAGAATAAATCTAAAAATCAAATACAAATTAGTTTCAGACATTTCATTTCTGTCTCTAAATGATCCGTTTATGAATCTGTTCATCATGCGACTGTCAATAATTAATCTTTAGTTCTGAGAGACGTTTCGCAGCAGAACTCGGAGCAGAGACGTTTTCAAAGTTTCGCAGTTTGATCCAAAAGGCTCTAAAAGTTTTAAAATCTGGAATAAATCTGAAACTGAATCAGGTTTCAGAGAAGCGGAGCAGCTCGGCGCTTCAGGCGATGAAAGTTTCTGAATTATAAATCTGCTTTTTTCAAGGCTCTTGCTCCAATATTCGGCCCGACTCGGAGGACGTGTGTTGGTCCGTGCCGGGGGTCACCAGGGGTCGCGAAGAAGAAACGGCGAGCCGTGGAGCGAACGAGGCCCCGGGGCCCCTCCGCATTAAGGAGAGGACTTCCCTCCTCGTAAATATTCGGTTTTAAAGATGGAAACTTCAGGCTTTTCTAATCTGGGAAAGAAAACACTCCGGACAGAAAGCATGAGCAGCTCCAGGTTTTCTGTTCTCTGGTGATAAATCTCTCCTTTATGGGCCGAGCGTGAGCGCCGCGATCAGCTTTGCTTTCCAAATGGCCCCGGCTATAAACAGACTTTATTTCACAGTGTCTGAAGTGTGATTTAACTTAGACTGCACTGTAAAAAACAACAACAAAAATCTGATTTCTGCTGCACAGACGTAACAAATCCTCCAGCTGGAACCTGTTTGGGTTGCTTGAAATGCTTTTTTTATTCATATACAAGGTTCTGTTACAAATAAAGAATATCATAGGAAATTATCTACTGGTTTGGCTTCAGAAATACATTAACTTTATACTGGACTATATAACATGTAGGTCAGAATGCACTGAAGCGGCTTTTCAGTGGCATAAGAAGGAGAAAAAACATGTTTTTACAAAAATATTGAGTAAATGACAAAGTGTTTGGTTGGCTGGTCCCACTTTTGGTTTTTATCCGCGACGTTTAAAGAAAGAAGGAAAAGGGAAACGGGGAATCCAAACGGTCCGAGTCTCAGTCAAAGCCAGACGCTGAGCTAAATCCGCTCAGGAAGTCCTTCAGAGTTCAGAGAACCTCAGGAGGAAGTAAAGTCACCTCAGGTTCGAAGCCCCGCCCTCGTCCGGGGCGTTTCCTGTCCTGTCCGGCGGCGGCGGCGGCGGCGGCTCAGTTGACCGTGGGAACCTGGTTCAAGCTGTACTCCTTGGCTTTGAGCCGCAGGTTGGCGATGCTGTTGGCCATGTTCATGCCCTGGGACGTGTTGGTGTTGGAGCAGGTGGGCGGGTAGGTCGCCATGGCGCTGCGGAGAGACGCAACCAAACGTTACACAATCCGACATTCACAGCCTGAAAGCAGCTCGAGTCTGATGAGCGAGTTCGCTTTTCATCCCATACTGATGGGATCTTCATCTAAAGTCACAAACCCGTTCACGTTTCTGAGAGGAAAAGATGAACATAAAAACCACAAACAGTTTCACTGGGCTGATGCAATAATCCTGGAATTTAGCTTCTATGCTAACATCACAGTTAGCTTCATTTCCCTGGAAAAACTCAAAACGCTAATTTACTCGGCTGTTGAATAAAGTTCAACTTCTGTGTCAAAGTTTTGGTTCTTGACTTTCAAGAATCCTTCATGTATTTAGAGGTTTCATGCTCTTATTTTGAAGGGGGTGAAGACTTGTTCCCGTTTCCTCTCCTCGTCTTTTTCTCCAATAACTTTAATCAGAACAAGAAACAAAACAAAGACAAAATACAACATTTATAGAAAATGTCAATAATAACGTTGAAATTTAATTTGTTCTCAAGTGTTTTTCAAGGTCAGATTTAATTTGAATTAAACTTAGCTCCTTAGCATTAGCTTCTACTAAATACTGTGTTTTAGCTCTTTAGCATTAGCTTCTACTAAATACTGTGTTTTAGCTCTTTAGCATTAGCTTCTACTAAATACTGTTTTAGCTCTTTAGCATTAGCTTCTGCTAAATATTGTGTTTTAGCTCTTTAGCATTAGCTTCTGCTAAATACTGTTTTAGCTCTTTAGCATTAGCAGATCTAATGTTTATGATTAGCACTTTCTGGTGAGCGCAGCTAGCCTTTTAGCCATCGCTGACAATCATAGATAAAATTCACAGATTTGGTTTATTTTGTGTTAATCAGTTTTAATCTTCATCATCATCATCTTCACCCTCACTTCTTCTCCATCTTGATTCTCAGACTTCAGCTCTGATTGGTTCTGAACAAACTGGATTTAAACGACCATTTAAACTCGATTCTGTCTGATCCGCTCAGTTTAACAACTTCTCTAAATTATCAAACAATTTTCATTAATAACACAATAAATCAATAATTATCTAAATAAACTCTAAACTCTCCTACTTCAATCATTTCTAGTGACAGTTTGAAGTTATTGGATTATTGTAATCCTTGGGACCGGGTGGGAATCTGATTTCCTGGAATCTCTTCACAGCAGAAGCACTGAAGTTACTGACTGGTTTAAAAAATAAAATCCATTTTTAAATTCCATGAGACTTTTTTATTTTCTGTTTCTCTTTAAAATCTATTTCAGTAAAAAAATAAAAAAGGAAAGAAAGAAAGAAATAAAAAAAATAAAATTAACAGAAAAAATTAAATATAGTTAATTTCACTTCTGGAGAAAAAAAGCAAAAACTGGATTTAAGGTGGATTTAAGGTGGATTTAAGGTGATCTAGTCTGCAGCTCGCCGCTGCAACCGTGGTAACTGGGCCAACTGCACTGTGAGAGGATCGGAAAGAAATGGCTGCCGGACCATTTCTCCTCAGGCCGGTTCCGGTCCGGCCTCAGGAGAATCCTGCGCTGGAGAAAACGCAGAGAGCCGAAGCTTCATCACGTCGGTTACTGGAAACCAGAGCGGCGAAAGAGCTGCGAGCCGGCAGAGGTCACGGGGTCACCGCTGGATTTAATACGCTTTGTTTTCACATTATCGCCTCGTCGGGACGGAGGCCCGGTCCGGCCCGATCGCCCCCGACGCGCGCAGAGAGAGAGATGTTTACACTGAACACAATTATCCTGGAGAGCGAAGAAACCGGAACCGGTTCTGGTTCTGATTTATGATCCACAAACAACAGAGAGAAACTGGATCTGACAATCCAGCAGAGTGAAGACGAGCCGCTGAAGCTGCAGGCGGCGTCCAGCCGTCTTCGCCTCAGGAAGAGAGAAAATGAAATAAATAAGCAGGGAAACGTTTCTCCATGTTTTCTACACAAATCCTGACACAAGCAGCTGCAGCACGTCCAACACATAGAAAACTAGTCCTGCTCCGTGGAAGGATACGCAGAGAAACACTGATGTTTTCTGGAGAATGAAACAGAGCCGACACATTAAAACAGACTTTTATTAAAAACCTAAAACCAAATGAATTTATGTGAATTGTTTTCGTTCAGGATCTAAACTACTAGAATCTGCAGGTTGTTTTCCTTTGAGATCATGGTTCAATCCGGAACCGAGGCGTTCGGGTCCGGAACCGAGGCGTTCGGGTCCGGAACCGAGGCGCTCGGGTCCAGAACCGAGGCGTTCGGGTCCAGAACCGAGGCGCTCGGGTCCAGAACCGAGGCGTTCGGGTCCAGAAGAGGAAGAATAAATGCAGAAGTCATGTTAAAGTAATGCGGCATGTAAATATGAGCAGCTGATTGGTGGAAGGATACGTTGGTGAAAAAAAGATTTAATTGAATTTTATTTATCAATTAAATCCTGAATTTTAAAAAAACGTTTCAGAGAATTTTTACGCTTCTTCACTTTCACACCAGTGGATTATTTTAATCGTTTTAAACTGAATGATGGGATTTTCACTCTGGCTGCTCGCCATATCCTTCCGCTGCTCAGACCGGATCTCCTTCTCACTGTAAATTAGATCTTAAATGTGTAAAAACTTCAATCAGAGAACTGGATCAGAACCGGACAAGAACCGAGCGTTGTCTCAGAGCAGAACAAACTGTGGATATTTTTAACCAATAGATTCAGTCGATTGATTTTAATCAGTAAGTGTAACGAAGTGGGTTTTACAGTAAACCAGTTCATCCTGCTGGTTCTGGTTCTGGAGACCATCTTGGTTCTGATCCAAGTTGGTTTGACTGGAGATCAAATATTTGGTTTTAAAATCGGTTTTCAGTGGTTTGAAGTTAAAATATTAATTATTGATAAAACCGACAACAGGAAGTTAAACTCGTTTAGCTTTAGTTCTCTAATAATTACCACTTCTGTCACTTTATTCTCATAATATTTCCATATTACTAAACTTTAAACAGGGAATATTAAATTAAATATTCTTAGAGAAAATAAACATCACAACGTTTTGACTTATATTTCCATTCATATTATTTTAATAGCTTTCATTCCTCATATTACAACTTTATTCTCAAAATAAAATATTATTTCTTGTAATATTCTTGTTATTTCCAAAATGTTCTAATCTGACCGTAATGATGTAAATTCAGTCCTAATTTAACCTGGACTGAATTTCAGCTACAAACTGTCAGAATATTCATGTTTCTTCTGTTAATGTTTGTTAAAAATGAATCAGTGAATTGAGCTTTTAGTCTGTTTGTAGTTCAGATGAAGTGAAACCGTTTGGTTTCAAAGTTTTCATAAAACAGTTTCTGAGCTGCAGGCAGATCAGAGGAGATGAAGACGCTGAGGAAGACGAGGAGTTCAGGCGGCGCAGCTGTTAGCCGCTTTAGCGTGCTAACAGCAGCACACAGTGGTGATCAAATAAAACCACAGCATTTGCAATCACTATTTTTTCACAACTCTATATTCTGAGGAAAGCATGAAGAAAAATAAGTTCCCAATTTACAGAAAATGACAGGAAAGTTTTGTCTGCTCAGAAAAAGTGCAGCGTCAGCAGATTCTACAGAACCGCATCCAGGAGCATTTCTGCTTTCAAACTCAGCAGCAACACGATTTAGTGATAAAAGCCGTAAAGTGAGCAGCTTTTGGATACATGCAGCAGCCATGTTGAATTCTGAAGCTAACGAGGCGTCGTCATTTTCTCTTTGCTGAGTCCTGGTTGTACTGGGATTACCTTTGGCTGATCACTGGTCAGACTGGGAGCTTTCTGTATGTCCTAGTTAAACTCCAGAGTTAGCTTGAGCCAAGCTACTGGCTAACAGGACATATCTGGATCCCTGTGGTCCGGTTCGGTCTGATGAGGCCAGTCGGATATAAAAGAGGTTTCTCAACAGTAAAGACCTCAAAATCCAACATGAGTGTAAAAATCATTCAATTAGCATCCCTGTCAGTTTGCATTTTATTAAATCTCTCCAACAACCACCAGTAAACACATTGTTTAGATGCTTAAAGTCCAATAAACAGACGCTGTTAGGGTTTACGACAACTGGGAGCCATTAGCTGCAGAGATAAAGCCTCTAATTTAGTTTTTAACTGCAGTGTACTGAAGAACAGCACCAGGGAAGAATCTCAGCTCTGGGTCGGCTGGTGTTGAAGAAGCAGACCGTACCTGTAGGGGGCAGCGCTGCCCCAGGACAGGTAGTCGTTGGGGCGCGGCGCGGGGCGTGGCACGATGGGCTGCTCCACTGCTGTGACTTCTCCTGAGTAAGACTTGAGCAGCGAGGCGTTTTTGCTGGCCAGCATGGCTCGCTCATTCCTGCGAAACTTGGCTCTTCTGTTCTGGAACCAGACCTGGAACGACACGAAGACGCCAGGAGTGAGAAAAAGAAGGCCCCAAAACACAGCAGCCACCAAATAAAACTGGGATTATAGCTCAGAAACATCCTCACGATATTTATGTTCTGCTTCTACCTTGAGGGCAAATAACTGAAACCTTTAGTGATGTTGAAAACCCGGTTTTCTCATTATTGTTCTGAAAACTTTCAGTGAAGTAGAAAAAGTTCAAGAAATTCGTTACTTCCTGTAAATCCCAAATGAAACTTTATCAGAAGATTAACTTCAGGGATGTTTCAGGAGTAAAGTGGAGATTTTGACATAATCTTTAGTTTCATTTTATCTTTGAATCCTATAAAACCTGGGAGGCTGGAAATGTGCACCACCGGCGTCACCCCGTAAAAAGTAGCTAAAACGTTAGCATCACTCTCCCTGAAGCACCAATCATAAGGTTCTGCGAACGCTAACGCTCTACACCAACAGTGTTCAGAGAAAGCTAATAAAGTTTATTAGCAAAGAGAAATGGAGGAAACACTTCAAAATAAGAGCATGAATATATAAACATTCAACTACATGAAGGATTATTAACAGTTCAAAACGTTGAACTTTATTCAGCTGAAAGTTCAAAGAGCATCCAACTCAATCAGGGATTTCATTCATTTAGGGGAAGCTAAGTGTGCTAACCCCTTTCAGAGTTAGCAAACGGCTAAAGCGCTAAATGAAGCATTAGCTCTGCATTAGCAGATTGATGGAGCCTGAGGGTGGAGGTGATGGGTGGAGGCTGCAGCTGACATCCTGAGCATTTCCCTCCGGTCTGTTACTTTCAGCAGACAGTCGGATTCTCAGCGCCGGTCGGATTCTGGCCTGAACGCAGCAACCTTTTCATATCTGCTTCCTGGGTTTTCACTCATTATCTGCAGTTAAATTCAGAGACCGGAGCCATCTAGAAGTTTAAACCATGACATGTGAGGAGGTTTCTTCCTCCTCCTCCTTTTCCTCCTCCAGGCCTCAGCGCCCGGCCGCCTCCGTCCTCGGCGTCAGGCGATGACTCAAAGCGAGGACTGGGGGGCCGGGATGTTGTTTCTTGCTGTGAAATCAAATCCATTATTAGAAGCTGCCGGCGCTCACAGGGCCTCGCTGACGCACAGCCTCTGGAATGAGTCTCTTTTATCAAAGGATTTCTGCACATTAATCACAGATGTGCAGCTCCGCTTGCGCCAACATCACCATTTCCTCCGTTTCCCCGCAGAAGAAAAACTTTCAGTGAGCTGTGCTAGAGGAGGCAGAGTTTATCTGCAGCTCCAGACCAACAGGAGGGCTGGCTGCTTGTTTTCCTGCTTTATTGGATGCAACCTTAAGGCCTTTAAAACAACAGTTGCAGGAACGTTTTCTGCAGAGCTGTTTTCCCAACATGTGTTCGTCGCCTATAAAATCTGTTTTGCTCTTCGCACGATTGCTGCAGCTGCAGCCGAATGAGTCACAAAACCCTCCTGACATTTGGAGCTTAAAAGTCAAAATAATTCACAAAATAAGCCTGGAAAGGTCTGGAAAGTTACGGGCTTGTTTTCAGAGGAGTTGATATGAAAACACTCAAAGAAGAGATTCCTCCAGTAAACATCAATAAATAATATTCTGCTCTGTTTATTGCGTCGCTAATATTTAAGTAAAAAGTGATAAATATGAGATCAGAAACATGAGGAATCGGTTTAGTTGGGTTCCTGGATCAAACAGTCAAATCGATTCAAACTGATTCACCGATTACGATTTTCACCATCAGGTAGCGATACGTTCATTTCACCAACGTATCCCTCCGCCAATCTGGTGCAGGATGCTGTTTGTGTCCCGTTTTCACACAACGTCACTTTAGTTTCACCTTCCTCTGAAATAAAGGCTCTAAAAAAAACAGGACAAACATTTAAGATCTAACTAACGTGAGAAGAAGATCCGGTCTGAGCGGCGGAAGGATACGATGAGTCAGCATGTAAATAAGCCCATAATGATGACATCATTCAGTTTAAAACGATTAAAATAATCCACTGGTGTGAAAGTGAAGAAGCGTAAAAATCCTCTGAAACGTTTTTTTTTTAATTCAGGATTTAATTGATAAATAAAATTCAATTAAATCTTTTTTTCACCAACGTATCCTTCCACCAATCAGCTGCTCATATTTACATGCCGCATTACTTTAACATGACTTCTGCATTTATTCTTCCTCTTCTGGACCCGAACGCCTCGGTTCTGGACCCGAACGCCTCGGTTCTGGACCCGAACGCCTCGGTTCTGGACCCGAGCGCCTCGGTTCCGGACCCGAACGCCTCGGTTCCGGATTGAACCATGATCTCAAAGGAAAACAACCTGCAGATTCTAGTAGTTTAGATCCTGAACGAAAACAATTCACATAAATTCATTTGGTTTTAGGTTTTTAATAAAAGTCTGTTTTTAATGTGTCGGCTCTGTTTCATTCTCCAGAAAACATCAGTGTTTCTCTGCGTATCCTTCCACGGAGCAGGACTAGTTTTCTATGTGTTGGACGTGCTGCAGCTGCTTGTGTCAGGATTTGTGTAGAAAACATGGAGAAACGTTTCCCTGCTTATTTATTTCATTTTCTCTCTTCCTGAGGCGAAGGACGGCTGGACGCCGCCTGCAGCTTCATCTCCACACAAACAAACAAACTCCAGCAGGAGCAGAAATAGGAGCCGTTTTCTCAGGAAAACTCTGATTTGCAACAAGTTGTACAGAACTCAAAACAAGACGCTGAGCAGCGACAGAAACATTAAAGTTTCAGAGACAAAGACAAAATCAAAGCCGTGTTAAAATCTTTAACAACTTTTACTCAGACTGATCTGGTTTTAGACAAAGGAAATTACTTTTTAAACGTATCCCTCCAACAATCGCCTGAGAAAATAGTGCCTCAGTAACTGGATTATTCCAGATTTCCAACCTAACTGATCAGAGGAAGAATACATCACAGTGCAGAAACCCGGGCGTTATCCGGCTGAATTAAATTAAATTAATGTCTGATGAAAAAATCCTCAGTTAATTAATTGCATAGCTTTGAAAATCTTAACGCAATTAATATTTTTAATATATACAAAGGTTCCGACTGGAACCGCTTCCGGTACGTCCGTAAATCTGACGCACAGCTACTCTGCTAACAGCTACTTCTGCTAACAGCTACTTCTGCTAATAGCTACTTCTGCTAATAGCGGCGATAATAAAGTTTCTTTTCCCGGTTCATTTCTGATTGGACAAGACAAATATTTGTTGTATCCACGATGTGCTGGAAGGAGTTAGCCTATCAGCTATCCTAAGATAGCATCAATGCTAACATGTAGCAGCTAATGCTAATGTTAGCGTCAGGAGACCTGATGGCTGAAGATCAGATTAAATATTAATGCATATCTTTATTGTCTGTTTTCCAATAATTTTGCAGGAAATGCGACGTTTTAATTGAAATAGTTGGTGATTTAGCGGATTAATTGTGATTAATTAATTGCAGAAACTCCAGTGAAACATTAATGGAGTCAGGATGAGATCTGGCCCAGCGCCTCATCTGCTGCACTTTATCTGAGCCGCAGGGAAATTACACATCATTACATCCAGTTCTGATCGCATCCAGTCCACACACACACACACACACACACACACACACACACACACACACACACACACACACACACACACACTCACACACACTCACACACACACACACACACACACACACACACACTCACACACTCACACACATACGCACACACACTCTCACACACACACACACACACACACACACTCACACACACACACTCACACACACACAGATCCATGCAGCAGACAGAAAGCCGGTGTGGCGGCAGGCCGCGTCTCTAATGAACCACAAACCTCTTATCGTTTCCCTGATGACAAATCTAAACATGTTAATGACTCTCAGCCACTCAGCCGCGTTATTAGCTAAATATATTCATCCGGGAGGTTTGGCAGGGCGACCCGAGCCAGATTTCAGAATAAAAGCCTGACCTGGACGCGGGCCTCGGTGAGGTTGACCCGGCGGGCCAGGTCCTCCCTGACGAAGGCGTCCGGGTAGTGCGTCCGCTCGAAGACCCGCTCCAGCGCCTGCAGCTGGCTGCTGTTGAAGGTGGTCCGGTTCCGGCGCTGCTTCCGCTTCTTCTTCTCCTCCGTGTTCATCTGCTCATCTGCGGGAGGAAGAGGAGGAGGAGGAAGAGACGGTTACCATGGAGAACACCAGGCTGCTGCGGGTTTCAGATTTTAAATGTTTTCATAAAAGACAAAAATGAAGGGATGTTGACATTCAGGAGGAGAAACTGTTGAATATATTCATATATTCATATTCATGCTGTCATTGATCATATGGAGGTGAAGCGGCTCTGATTGATTCACTGAACTTATGAACACAGCAAAATAATCTGTTTTTATTTGAATTTAAAAACTTGATGATTGTCAAATATTCTAAGTTGTGTTTTATCAAAAGGTTGTGAAACATTAAACCGGGTTTTATTCAGCGGAACCGAGAAAAGAACCGGTTCTTTACTAAAGAACCGGCTCTTTAAAAGAACCCATAGTGTTTATTTAAAGCAACAGAACCAGATTTACTCTTTGTTCCTATAAATTAAATAAAACTCGTTCGCTCAATTAAACGACCTCCAGAACCGAACCGAATCTCCGTGTGAACGTTCCTGCAGAGGAACCGGATCCTGCGGCTCCACAACAAAACCACAGAACAAAACTTTCACCAGCGACTAAAGATCCTAATTACCAACAGGCAGGAACCGGAACCAGAACCGCCTCACCGAACCGAACCGGTACCGAACCTGTTCATCGGGTCCAAACTCAGCTGGACTGACCGGATGTAAACAGGAAGAACCTCCAACACTTCCGCTGATTTCAGCCTCAACAACTTCCTGTAAAATATTATAGAAATATTTTATATATGTCAAATAAATACATGAAAAATTTAAGAGTTTTTAAAATATGAATTAAATTATTAGAAACTTCATATGGAGGAAATTATTAAAAACAAACTATTGATAAGATTTTGTTAGAAATAAAAACCTGATTTAACTAAATTAGGAATTTTGAAAAATATTTTAATGGAAAATTATTTTGTCAGTTTTTCCAACAATTTTATTTGTTTGATTTGACTGATTATTGAGAAACATTTCAGGTCTGGTTTCATTTTAGACACACACACACACACACACACACACACACCACACACACACACACACACACACACACACACTCTGTCATCTGCCTGTTTGTTTTGCTGTCAGCAGGTCGTCTGTTATTTGAGCTCAGAGTTGATTTATTGTTTTCAGGTTTTATCAGGATAAATTTAAACTTTTATCAGGATAAATTTAAACTTTTATCAGGATAAAGTTTCGTGTGACGGATTTTCCTCAGGAACCTGAACGTCTCTTCAGGCTCAGTGTTTAAATCCGAACCGCTTTACGGATCAGAACCAAAACATTTTCTCCAAACATTGTTTCAAAAATGTAATTAAAATATTTAGTCTTGTTTGTTTTTTCTTTTTTAAATTTGCTGCAGTGTTTGCCTGTCAGGAGATTCATTTCTTGCTGACCTTTGACCTTTCACAGAAAGCTGCATAATGGTTATTATAGATGTGAGCGAACATTCTCGGTCCTGATTTAGTGGCTGCTGTTCTGGTTCTGATCTGATCCAATCAGGTCCAGATGAAACTGAACTGATTTGTTTTCCTTCAGCTAATCACCCTTTGACCTCTGGGGTTTATCTGGTGACCCCTGGCAGGGGGCCCGGGGCCCCTGGCTGAAAACCAACAGATTAGAGAAATGAAAACATCTTTTCCTTCAGCTGCGTTCCAGTCCGAAGCAGTCGGGTTCTGCAGAACGTCTGGGTCAGAACATTTTCCTCTGAAGGAAAACCAGCAGCAGGTTTCATCTGTTCAGAAATCATCTGATTATTTTCCAAAAATCACCTGTTTTACAATAAAAATGAAAAAAAATCTCCTTCGTGGGAAAAAGTAAAGAATTTTCAGATTCTATAAAAATATAAATATTTTTATTTTGGGTCAAATTATATCTAGAAATAACTAAGATCTGACTTAAAAGAAAATAAACAATTTTATATAATTCTGATTCTATTTTAAAGATTTTTTTCATCATTTTTTAAATTAATTTGACTGATTTTCAGAAACTAAAACAGATTTTATTTTTTCTTCAGTTCAATTTGACAGTTTTACCCAAAATATAAAAATTTAAATAATCAAAAACTCAACTAATGTATCACACATAATTAAAATTATTATTAATTAAATCTAAAACCGCTTCAGTTCAGAAAAAGGAAAAAAAAATGTTTTTTTTTTTTTTTTTTTGTTTCTGTTATTTTTTCACATTTTGGGGTAAAAAGTTTGACTCATAATTCTCTGTTATTATTTTTGTTTTATTTTTTCTACAAAACGCAAATAAAGATCAAAATAAATGTCCTGATTCCCGCAGTTTGCAGCTGAAACTTAGCGGAGGTTTGATATGCGGCAAAGTGGCTGCAGCGGCAGAATGAGCGGCAGAATGTGCGGCAGAATGCTGGTCGGTGTAAAACTGTCCAATCTGAAGGTTTTTGAGCTTTTAGGTTTTTTTTTTTTTTTTTTTTTCAAAAAGATTGCAGCAATAAAGGACAAAGGGAAAATATCACTGAATGAATTAAAATGAGTTAAGTTGATATTTTTCATAAATCTCTGATTATAAATAGACAATAAAGCAAATGCAAATATAATTTAAGATTTTTTAAATATGAGCGTCTTTGTTGTATTTTAGCTGCAAATGTTTGAAAATGGATTAAAATCTGACTTCAGATTAAAACCCAAATCTTTGCGTCGTTTTCATGATGACGCAGCGGCTGAGCGGCACTTTGGTCAAAAACCTGCAGCTTTAATCAAAGCCATCCTCATCCTCATCTTCATCACGTGTGACCGCATGGCGTCATTAAAACTGAAAGTTTCTCCTGACATCAAACCAGAACCAGAACCAGAAATGATTTGGCAGGTTTGAATTATTTAAAGGGCCTAAAAACATCCATCTGTTAGTAAAAATATATGAATAATTTCTCTCGCAACAATAAATATTTGTCTAATTTTTCTGATGATGAAAAACCCCTGATTGTTTTTTTTTTTTCATAAATGAAGAGCGGCTCTGATTGGCTGATCTGCGGCTTGACACGCGCGCTAATTATGACAGATGATTGGCTCGGATCATCTGAGAGAGTTTGACAGGCTGAAAATAAGCGTGAATTAACGACGTGACCCGCGCACTTCCTGCCGCACAGCGCTGCGCCTTTTCCCCCTTTAGAGAAATAACAAAAACAGTCATTAAAACCCAAAGCGGTTCCGTCAACTGGCGCAAACGGAGAGGAGGAGAAGCAGTTTATTTACTCTTTCTGCGGCGCGCAGAGGAAGCCGCCCGGCGCCCGGCGCGGCGCTTCGCGGCGGTTTGCGCCTTTAATGAGGAAGTTCTGGCGCTTAAATGCGCTTTTTACGCACAGAAGAATGAAACATTGAACTCCTTCCTCCCTCTGAAGTAAATAAACACCTGATCAGAGTTTTAATGGGAACTGAGGGAAAACTCCGCAGCTCTGCGCCAATCAGGCGGCGCTGCGTCATCATGTGACTCATATTTTCTGAGTTATTATGTTGTTTTTTGTCTGCAGAGGAAACCTGCAGCGTAAATGCGGCCTGGTTGAGGTCAGCGGCGCAGATTTATGGCCCGGAGCCTCCCGCCCTCTCCGGGTCCACCAGCGCGCCGCGCGGACTTCAAAGCGCGGCCGAGGAGTTATGGCGGCTCTGCGGGGAGCCCGTCAGGATGATGCATGGCCAAGGCGCGCGCGCGGCTCCGCGGGCACGTGATGAAAACAGATGAGTTTAGTTTGCGGCTGACAGTCGGACTCCATCTGCGCACACTTACTCTCCTGCTGGGTGGTGTCGCTGCCGCTGGTCAGCCCCGGGGACTCCAGCATGCTGCGCCCGGCCTCCCCGACGCCCTCGTCGGCCTGGGTTCCCACCATCTCCCCGGCCTCCTCCAGGTCCAGTAGGTGGCTCACCGAGAAGTTCTTCTTGGCCTGCAGGTTGTCCAGGTTCGCCGTGATGGGACTCTCCAGCCGGTTCGAGATGGCGGCCTGCCGGTCCATTACGTGCGCATAGCTGGAAGTCATGGCGCAAACGCAGGAGAAGCGGAAAAGGCGCAGCGCTGAGGAGGATCACAGCGAGCAGATCCCCGGAAACTCAGACTGGGCTCCGCGGAGCTGTTCACATCCAGAGGAGCCGCGGAGAGCCCGAACCGAGTCCCGAACCGAGTCCCGAACCGAGTCCCGATCAAAGCCAAAGCGACCAATCCATCCGGCGGCGCGCGCGCGGCAGAGGAGAGGAGAGGCGGGAAGCTGGAGGAGGAGAGGAATCACAAGTTCTGCTCCGAGTTGGACCGAGTCACATCTGAGCAGGAAGAGCTGCTGCTGCTGCGAGTGAAGACGAGCAGATGCGCAAAACTCCGAGTGCGCAAAACTGACCGAACTGCAGCCAAGAGGCGCGAGGAGGCAGGACTCTCTCTCTCTCTCTCTCTCTCTCTCTCTCTCTCTCTCTCTCTCTCTCTCTCTCTCTCTCTCTCTCTCTCTCTCTCTCTCTCTCTCTGTCTCTCTTTCTCTCCGCCCTGTTTTTATTTTAAATCTGTTGTTTCTGACAGATTCTTCTGTCACTCAGCTGAAACATAAATCACTAAAACAAAGTTTTAGTCACTTTTTTTGGCAGCCATTTTGTTTTCATTTAAGGTCCAGAAACTTCGGAACAAGAAGATCCAACCAAGCAGGTTCTGTTCGGTCAAACCTAAAACTAAAAGTTCCCAAAATATTACAAAGAATCAATAACAACAATGATAATAAACCAGGAAGTCTCCAAAAATCAATAAATCAATAATCACTGAGAACCTAAAATCACTTTCAGAACCAAAAAGAAGATTCAAAAAGAAGATTGTTTTATTGACATTTCAGGAATGAGAGAATAAATATGATTTTTTAATGTTAGAGAAAAACTGGAGGACCAATAATCCGACCCTGTGGAACGCCAGAGCAGCAGAAACAAAGTGAAAGTTGAGGAATCTGCGAGTTCCATCAATGTTTCTCATGTTCAGATAAAATTCAGACAAAACGTCAAACTGAGATTATAGATTTTG
This sequence comes from Poeciliopsis prolifica, assembly GCF_027474105.1. Taxonomy (NCBI): domain Eukaryota; kingdom Metazoa; phylum Chordata; class Actinopteri; order Cyprinodontiformes; family Poeciliidae; genus Poeciliopsis; species Poeciliopsis prolifica. The sequence continues at coordinate 1,006,362 of NW_026562377.1, forward strand.
ATCCATCCTGACAGTTTCTGAAAAACTTTCCTAATTAAAATCTGTTTCTGTTTGTCATTAGTGGGAACAGCTCCATTAACATGCTAGCAGAGCTAATGTGTCATTAGCATTCCTGCTTCTCTTGAAAACATGCAGCACATTTAGCATCTATAGCTTTAATTTTGTTTGCTGTTTGTAAAGTTTCAGCTTTATAAAATTTGACATGATGAAGTTTTGGCTATAAAATTAAAACAGAGTTAAAGAACAACGTAGCAAAAGCAGCACAGATCAAAATGTGTTTGACGTTTATCTTCTGCTAAAGTGTTTTAGCATCAGCTTCCTCTAAATAAGGAACTTAGATTGTTCATCACATGAACTATTAGCACATCGCTAACATTTTAGTTAGCGCTTCCCATCACTGCTGCTGCTGCTGCTGCAGAGGATTACAGTTATTTTATAAACTTTTCTTCTTCTGTCCTCATGGTTTCTGTCTCACTGTAACGCCGATCCGATCCGATCCGATCCGATCGGATCCGATCTGATCATCAGAACTTGTTCCAGTTGTGGGTCCGGCCTCTGGGTTTAAATTCATCCACATTTCAGGCTCCTGAGTCCAGGATTCGTTCTCAGGTGAGACTCTCAGGTGTTCTGCAGCCAATCAGAGACAGTTTTCTCTGTTCAGGTGGAGAAACTCCAGTAACTACTTACGTTTAGTTGAGTAACTTTATAAAATTCACTTTTAGGAGTATTTTTATTTCTCTGTATTTTCTCATTTTATTATCAATATTTTTGCTGCAGATTTCACCTACAGAATGAAAAATGTTTTAACAAAACTCACCTGCAGTTTGTTAAAGTTTTTTATTAAATTAAACTGATTAAGAAAAATGTTTATTTTGCTGGTTTTAAATTGGTCCTTAAAATACTGAAATTTCATTTTTATATTTTGTTCCATCTGATGATGTGATTTTTAAATATTAATAAAGCACTTTTTTTTTTTTTTTACCACATACTTATTTATTCTTACTTGAGTAATTTCTTCCTGGATACTTTTAAAAGTATGCTGCAGTATTTCTACTCTTACACTGTAAAACACTTAAAGGTGATTTAACTGTAAAATGAAACAAAAATAAACTAGAAATTGTTTAAATTGAGAATTTTAATTTCATCTAGTTGTTCTAACAAAACCAGTTTTCTACAGTTGTTGTGACTCGTTAACATTCAGTAGTGAGTTGTTTTAATTTTATTTTCTAATTTAAGCCACATTATTTCACATTATACAACAAAACATCTAGTTGAACAATCACACATTTCTTTAAAAGAACTCATTTAAATTAAGATGATTAAAATGATTCAAGCCATATTTTCTTCTTGTACTAAATTAAATCAATTAAAGTTGAACTCTGTTGACGTTTCAGCTCCAAAGAAGCAGAAAGATTCTGACTCAGAGAGAAGAAGCCAGCAGACGCAACCAGAAGCAGCTGTGATGTTTTACAGTGTAATTCTTGGGAACTCCACCCGGTTCGGTTCGGTTTCGCTGCTTCACTGAAACTTTCTCCGGTTGAGCTTCGAGTTTCTGCAGCTTCTCTGAATATTAAACTGCAGCTGCACGTTGATCCTCCCCGGTGTGTGTGTGTGTGTGTGTGTGTGTGTGTGTGTGTGTGTGTGTGTGTGTGTGTGTGTGTGTGTGTGTGTGTGTGAGGGGGAGGGGGGGGCTCTGAGCTGCCATGTCCCCCCCCAGATCTGGGAAAAAAACACTTGATGCCATCAAAGAGGCGCAGATTGGATCCAGATGTTCTGCTCTCGTTCTTTCCATGTATTTAATGAAGGCGCAGCGATGGAGGAGACTTTTTCATCATTAGTTTTCCCCCCAGATTCTCTTTTCCTGCCTACGAGTCGGTTCTGGTGCCAGCTCGAGAGTAAAAACAGAGAGAGGCGGGAGCAGCGGCCTCCCCGGGTCTCCTGCAGGAGAACTCGGCCTGATTCCCTGCAAACATCTGGAGCAGGAAAAATCAGATCCGCTCAGAAAATAGAAAGCAATGAAATGATGCAATAATCAATAATAATCACGTGAAGCTTCACTGCAGATCAAATGTTTGTGCAGGTTTAGTTTCTCGCTTTTTACTATAAAACCTGAAAATGTGACCGGATTGAATCCCCGGATGTTTCCTGTCAGTTAATCGATCAGCGTCATGGCGGCGTGAAGGGGGCGGGGCCTAACGAGCAGCGACTCACCTGAGAGGAAGAGGATGATGAAGCAAAGCGGCATCATTTCATGAAATGTTTCACTTCATCTCATTTTCATTGTTTTCAACATTTTTCCTTCAAAACAATAAAATAGAAAAAAATCATCAAGTGATGAAACCGAACAAACTTTACTGACACAAAACCTGCAAAAAATGACCAAAAATTCAGTCAGTTCTGATCAATAAAATCAGGATTATTGATATTTCTCTGTAAATATTTTCTGTATTTAATGAAGTTTATTGAACTGAAACAGATTCGGGTTCGGTTCGTTTTCCAGGAAAAGTTCTGGCAGAATCACGGAAATCTAAAGATTCAGAAATGTTTTCATTATATTTACATTTTCATCGTTTTTATAATGAATTTAATTCGTCTGGTTTCAGGTTGGTTCCGTTTGGACCTTCATGCTTGTTTCTGTTTCTTCCCGCTTTGTCTCAGTTCTTACGGTTACATCAAAGCTCCGACCCGGTTCCGATCCACCGGGCCCAGCAGCGACCGGACCCGGTTCCGACCCGTAAACCAGCCTGATCGCTGCCGGAATCCTCAGAAACCCGCACGCAGAGTCTGATTCCGGAGTTGATCTCGAACCGAACCGAACCGAACCGAGCCGACTCCAGATCAGCCGCGGCTCTCTGCGGGGAGCCAGCTTCCGGATTTACACCAATCATCCAATCAGCTAATTTCTGTTTCTGCGCTGCAGGCGGTTCTGGTGCGGAGTGTTTGGGTCGCTCTGAACATTTATGGGCCGCTGGTGGTTCTGGTTCTGGTTCTGGAAGCGATCAGCAGCTGATTAGAGCGACATGCGGCCTCATTATCACAGCTCTCTCTTAATCTGAAACATTTTCATAACTTTTCCTCTCCGTGGAAAATTGAGTGTTTAAAATTTTCAGATTAAATTCAAAGATCGATTCTGGAGTTTAAAGTTTGTTGAAGATTTTAGAGACAAATCAGAGAGAATAATAAATATGATTATGATCCGGATGAGGACAATATTAATCTGAGTTATTAGTGGCAAAAACGTAAATCTGGGTTTCCTGTCATGTGAAGCTGCGGTCAGAAACACTCAGGTGTGCGGGCCGGAAGCTGCAGGTGTGCGGGCCGGAAGCTGCAGGTGTGCGGGCCGGAAGCTGCAGGTGTGCGGGCCGGAAGCTGCAGGTGTGAATATTTCTGTTTGGCAGAACCAGAAGGGATCCGACCCGCTCTGCTGGTTCTGGTCACTTTCAGAAGTTTATTAAAATGTTTTGGGTTTTTTTCTGGCTGTTTTTTTCTGATTTATTATTTTTTAAATGATTTAAACATTTATGTATTTCTATACATAAATGTATAGAAGCTCGGAAAGGGTGGGTTTGGTGGGTTTTTTTGTTTTATTTTGTTTTCTTGGGTGATGGGAGCATTTCTTTTGTGTTTTTATATTCATTAAAGCTCGGAAAGGGTCGGAAAGGGTCAGAGGTCACCTTTGAATTGAATTGAATTTTGTCCTGAAATTTGTTTTGAATATAAAATATTTCTATCAAAATGTTTAATCCTAATTAAATTATTAATTCATCACATTTTAATTGTAAACCATAAACCACCAAAATAAGCAACATTTTCAATTCAAACTGTTTTTTCTAGTGAACCGTTGAATAAAAATTGAACATAAAGTTTTTTCTGTCCTTTCAGAAATTATTCACTTTAAATCATGTTTGGCAAAATTAATCTGAAGGTTTTAATTTATTAATCATTGAAGCCAAATTTCACATTCACACATTTTTCTGATTCAGGAATATTTATTTCCAATTAGACATCAATGAATGGTTATGTTTTCATTTATGGCCATTTATGTGTCATTTAAACAAACCTTTAAAAAGCGTTTTGTCATCTATCAGCATTTGTTGGTCCGTGAGAAATTCGGGCGTACAGGAAACGCGACAGTTCAAAGGTTCCGAGGGGAGAAAAAAAATCCTAAATGCGATTTAAATGATTCTAATCAATATTATTAATATTATCAAGAAGTCAAATCCCGTCTCTAATATGAATCAGACCCAGAATCAGCAGCTATTAAAAATGATTTGATGCTTTTTTTTAATTGATGAAATAAATCTGTGGGTTTATTTGAGCAGAACCGCAGCAGAACCGAGCCGGAGGCCTGCAGGTGAAACCCGCTTCAGACGTCAGACGCTTCAGACGTCAGACGCTTCAGACGTCAGACGCTTCAGACGTCAGACGCTTCAGACGTCAGACGCTTCAGACGTCAGACGCTTCAGACGTCAGACGCTGACCTCTGCGGCGGCCAATTAAACCCGTTTTACTGCAGCAGAGTCCAGATGTGACCGCAGCTGTAAACCTTCTGAGGTTTAACGGCTGGACCCGGACAGGACCGAACCAAACCGAACTGGACCGAACCGGACCGAAGCAAACCGAACTGGACCGAAAAACCAACACACAGTCAGTGTTACAACCGTTTATTGAAGGAAATGATTTTCATGTCGTGTCTTCAGCCGACAGAACCAGAACCACGTGTCGCCATGGCAACCATCCCATTTACCTGAGCGTCCACAAGCCTGACCTGCAACCCGGAAATGATTTGATCATATTTTACTGTAAAACAAAGAATCTGCTGAAAGTTCTACCAGAAAAAAACTGAATAAAACTGCAAGAAATGAAATACAATTAAATAAAGAGTTTAGACTAAAACTGGATATTTATTGTAGTGTTTTATTATATTTATAAAAAATCTGTCAAATTTTTAAGAGTTTGGAACAAACTGGATGTTCCATTAAATCTGCACTGTAAAAACACAACTAGTTTGTTCCAGTTTCTAGAACAAATATCTGCAAACAGCTGATTATGAATCAATAATTCCTTAATATCAATAAGAAGTTCTAGTTCCAATGGCTGATCATTTCATTTATAGCGAGGCTTTTTCCCATCAATAAGTGAAATAATCCATCAGTGGAACTAAAATAGTTTCACCAACATTAATGTAAGTTTATCAACCTAAACTTACATTGGAAGCTGAAAAGCTTCTAGTTAGTTTCATTTTATTGCAGGTAAACTCAAACAGATAGTCAGTTTTTACAGTGAACATAAAGTGACTCCAAACAGAAAATATCCAGAAGTTTCCTTTAAACTTCCTGAAACACCTGCAGTCCTCCAGGTGAACCTGCCCTGCCTGAAGGGGGCGCTGTAGCAGAGGTCAACAGAATAAAACCCGCTTCTGGTGATGGAGCCACATGAGGAAGATGATCCTCTGCTCTGAGCGTCAGGAGGTCAAAGGTCGAGCCTCATCACAGTTTTCTGACCGTTTACAGTCTGGTTCTGTGTTCGGTTGGTCCAGCGCCTCCTGCTGGAGCAGCTCAGCGCCGCCGAGGGCTGATGGCGCTGCCGCCTCACCGCTGCCGTCCCTCTGAGCTTCTGTGGCGTCGGCTCTGCTCTGCTCCTGCTGCTGCAGCTCCTGCTGCTGCAGCTCCTGCTGCTGCAGCTCCTGCTGCTGCAGCTCCTCCTGCAGCTGCAGCTCCTGCATCAGCTGCTGCAGCTTGCAGGCTTTCCGCAGCTCGTTCTGCTGGATGATGGCGTACAGATGCTCGGTCAGCTGCTCCTTCACCTCCGTCTTCCTGTGCAGGTCCAGCTTGGCCGCCACATACTCGGCCTCGGCCTTCTCATAACGCTTCCTGGGAGGCAGAGATTTGTTTTTAATGATGAATAAAATTGTTTTAATGAGAAAAAAGCTCCAGTAGAGTTGAGATCTGCGCGGCTCGGTCCGTCTGATAATAATTTGGTTATGATGTTTTAAAACATGAAGTTTAACTCAACATTCCTCACTTTGACTTGAAATTATTTTCCCATGAGGTTTAGTAATAAAATTACTATTTTATTATTACAACGCTGCTCTCACATTATCAGGACTTTATTTTGACATTATTACGACTTTCTTTGGATCAATTAAAATTCTAACTTGTGGACCAAATTCTTCCTGCAGTTCATCTAAAAGTCGGTTGAATTTAATTGGTTGTGCTTATTGTTAAATATCTGATCAGACGAGTTTCAGATTCCTTCAGTTTTATGAAGCTGTGAAGTGAGGAAAACGTCGTTTTCCTCCAATCAGAGAGCAGAACTGTCCTGGACATCGAGCTCTGACCGCAGAAATACAGTTTGAATTGTGAAGAGCAAAAAAGCACAAGCTTGTTGGAAACATTTCAATGACAAACCAGGTCAAGTCAAAAGAAATTTGACTTGATAATTCAACGCCTTGAAATTGGGCCTCTGTCTCTTTAAGAAGCTCCTGCTCTTTCTGAAGCTCCACCTCTAAGAAGTCATCCCAACATGGCTCCTCTATTAACCCTTTGACATTTTTACCGGCGTTGCTTTGAGCAGCAGCTCCTATAACGAGCCCAGCAGCTGTTTGCTAATTGCTGCTGGCTAGTCTGAAGGAGCTTTGGATATATAGCTCACCCTGATATCTAGGTCACCCTGACATTTTGCACAGCCGAATGGTTGCCACGGAGATTAAAGGATTCCTCAGTTTTGTGTTGATGATGGAATAACATTATAACTTGATGGAAAAAAAAGAAGAAGTTGATTTTACACGATACTGGTGCTTTAAATTTGTCCTTCTGCAGTTTGGCACAGGAAGCCTGGAGTTCTTCCCACCTGGCGGCGCTGTAGTCCCAGCTGGCCTGCTCTATCCGGCCCCGCAGGATGCCGATGTCGTTGGACACCATGTCGTCGAGCGCCTGCAACTCCTTCTGGATCCGCCTCAGCTTCACCGCCTCGGCTTGGGTCTGTTTGGACCTGAACACAGCAGACGTTTACTGCGCTGGGTTCTGGCTCCGCCCCCATCTGACCTGATCAACAGCCAGAACCCGGCACTGCTTACTTCTCAGCGATCGTTTTAGCCAGAAGTGCTTTGGTCAGCTTGTTCCTCTCCTCGATAACTTTCTGCTCCTGCTGCAGCTGCTCCAGACGCGTCTTTTCTCTCCTGCAGTCGCAATAAAACAACAATTTCACAAAAAGGGAATTTTCAAAATAAAAACATTAAATTATTCTGGGGGAAGAAATGTGTCTTTGAACTTTCACAAAGGTAACATTTGTGACAGTTCATGTCCAGCATGTGGGGAGTCTGCAGAAATTTAGCTACCCATTTCCTGACCCTTGACCTTTACAAGTTCTGGATGAAGGGAAGATTGCTCCCTGCAGTCTTAACTGGTTCTGCTCTGAAGATGATCCAAACCGCAGCAGCCGTCTTTCCATCTATTATGATGTGAATTTGACAGAAACTTTAGAAATAAAGCTAAAACTAAATTATGGATGCGGTGCGTTTCCATCTACTGGTTTGGTTAATCAGCCAGATTACACACAGCATAATACAGTCAAATGTTGATGCTACACATGGCTGCAAACAGGAAGTAGAAGTTGCTAATTAGCATAAACCAGAGAGATTTGGATCATGAATTTTCTTGGTGCCTCTCACAGACCCACCAGTAGACGGGACAGTTTGCTACATCAGGACTTATTCTACAAACGTGTCACCATGTCCCCTTTAACGAGGAGGCCCATTGGTCCAGGCTACTGTAAATCAATATAAAATCTGATTGGCTCCACTCCTGTGCCTCTTGTGATGTCATCAGCCCAATTAAACGAAAAGAAACATTTCCTCCCTCAATTTGTTTTTAAAACATTAGATTTTGTGGATCCTGTTATTTCTTTGACCCGCTGGGTCTTTTCTGTTGGAGCTAATTTATTATGATGAAAATAAATCATAACTTGATGTGAAATTTGAGGCCAAACTCACATCTCCACCTCCTGCTTCTCCAGCTCTTTCACCACAGGCATCTCCTCCTCCTTCTCCTCTGCTTTCGGGCGGTGATTCTGCTTCATGTCAGCGGCTTTCTGCTGCTTCTCCTGCCCGGCAGCAGGAGCTTCTGTCCGGTCCGGAGGCTGACCTTCCATCGTCAGCGGTGGTTTGCTGAGCTGTTGCCCCGGCAGGAGGGTCTGTGAGCCGGCTAACTGAAGCGCTCTCTCCCGCTGCATCTGTTGCCGGCTCCGGCTGGATGTCGGCGGCCTCCTGCCGCGGGGAGCAGCAGGAGGTCCAGCGGAGTCTGTGGAAGTGCAACCGGCTCAGTTAGGGTTACAGCCGGTCCAAGCCTCGGACTGGGTCGTTTTATTTTACCTTTCTGCTGGATTCTCCGCAGCTCCTCTTCGGAAAAACCCGCCCAGCCGCTCATTCTACCGCCTCGCAACGAGACCAGCCCCCGGAAACATCCAGCTCAAAACGCTTTGGGGTTTAAAGAGAGAAAATCACTGGAAACCTCAGAGAAACACCGAAAGAAGCGCTCAGCACTTCCGCCATATTTGTTTACCACTGCCACGCGAAGGACCGCAAGAAGACCGGCGAGATGGTCGCCCCAAATATCGCCTGAATAAAAATGAAAGGATTGGATCCAAGTAAAGAACAGGCCTGTTTTTATTGTCTCTGCTGTTGTTTCCTCATTTATCTTTGTTGTGTGAACAAGCAGTGGAGCCTCCAGACAAAGTTTTAATTCGGGTGACCACAGCAGTTCAATATCAGGACTACAGACAGATAATAGCTTCATCAGAACTTAAGTATTTATTTTTATTGTTTTATTTCATGCTCTTTTTTTCATCTATTCTTTTTCCTATCTAGATATAATAAATATTTAGAAGTTTGATTCAGTTTCCTAGAAATATATGCATGTTAATGGAATTTTGTAACTTTTGGCAACATAATTCTTATCATTTTGCTCTTGGCCACATTAATTTGCAAACAAATGAATGTGGCTTTTTCATCTTTGCATTTGTAAACTAATTTCTTCAATTTCAATTTCTATGATTATATTTATTATCTATGTTAAATATAGAGCAAAAAATAAAAAAATTAATTAACCTAAAGAGTTTCCATCATAGCAATAAACAAAGTTTGGTTAATTTGGCCATAAATTAAAAATAACAGTGGGTTTGTTCACAGATCATTTGTTGGTTCCTTTTCAGATGTCTGAAGTGCCTGAGGTTGGAGGGGTCAAAGGTTAACCTAAGAACCACTTTCTGAGAAACTTGAATGAAATTAGTTCTATTGTCCTGAAAAGTGGAGAAGCAGAGCTGGTGTCTCAGAATGGCTCTGGATTTGGTAACATTTCCATCTACTGTCCAGATGGGAGGGACAGAGAGATGGATGGATGGATGGATTCTGAGTTGTCTCAGTAGAAGTTATCTCTATAAACCCTCGCCATCTTTCCAACGGCGGCCATCTTTATCACTTCATCACATTCTTCTACTCCAGTCGTCTGCAGGCTTTTCGGCTTCTGGAACAAAGTTTGTCTTTACGTCAGCGGCGCCGGGGAGACAAAGCGACACCAAAACAATGACCTCTGTTTGGCAACCAATAAAAACCGGCCTCCACATCTTTGCTGCATCTGGGGGGCAATTAGAGCAAGTTAAAAGGCAAAACACCTCAGGAGGGCATAAATCGCCAGTGGAGTGGAGACAGAACAGGCATGGAGTCCAGATGGCTCAGCTGCCGCCGCCGCGTCGCTCGGGCAGAGGATGGGACGGCCTTGGGGTCCTGATTAGTGAGAGCCACATGGCTCATTACTGAGATGACCTGTGAAGGCGGATGGGGGTTAAAGGTCAGGAAAGTGGAGGAATGGGAGGATCTGAAAGGAGAAGAGCAGTTTTCACCTCTGTGACTCTGATTTCAACCTGCAGCACAAGAAGTTCATCGTTTATGATTTACACGATACTTTATGATATCATTTACAGTAAAGTCGCTGATTTATCTGCTGCTGTCAGAAAACACTTTTTAACCTCCAGTGTACGGAAGCACTTAACTGCCAACATTGGAAATAAATTCACAAGCAGAGTCGTGTTACAACAAGAAAGTTTCTGGTTTTATGTAGATATAATAATTAAATTAAAAAAAATAATAATTAAAACCAGAAAATCATTAGAAACAAATTCTCATTGAGAAAGTGAGATGCATAACTTATTTCAATCACAAAGTTTCTTGTTATAACAGGATAGTTTTGACAAAATATGAACGTTGTCTCATTAAACAAAACACAGTAGAAGGTTTGCTAAACGTCATAAAAACAGAATGCAAAATTCACTGAAACAAGACGATTTTTATCTGGACGATAAACATCTTCAGTCTGGTGTTTTGTCACTTTTTAAGAACAATTTTGTTTCAAGAGATTTCATGATTCATCTTATTTGTTGTTTCAGTTGTTTTGTTTATTTATTTTGGATATTTAAAATGTTTTCCAGCTGCAGCATTATGAATATGATTTTTTAATATTACATTACTGGAAATGGTGTCAAAACAAGATTTATCACAGTAACTTCTGGAACAATGCAAATTCCACTGAACTTTGTTCAGATCTACATGATGCAGATTAATGTGTAGATAAAACCAAACAAGATCTAAAAGGTCCAAACCTGAAAGACATCTTAACTTATAAATTAATTTCCTCCGTTTTAAGGTTGTGACAATTAACATCTGAGAGCCAAAAGACTTTGCTGCTTTCGGTTGATTTATGGCTAAAAATGGACATATTTATACTTTAATCACAGAACGGTGATGGTTTCCTTCATGGGTTGAAGCAAACAAACTGTATGAGACGTTTGGTCTAAATCCTTCACATCAAACTGAAACTCGTTTCTGGAACAATCAGCTGGAGTTGCTCTTTAACAGGAAGCTCCTTATACGGGCAAAGCTTTAGTTTATAAAGTTGTAATTAGTTTTGAGTAAAAGATTGCTTTCTGGTGTGGGAGCGCGTGCAGCGGCTGAGCACATCGCTCCCTACAGACTCTCTCCTCCTGACGCTCATTCAGTCCAACAGGAAGTGCCATGAAAAATAAACAGGCGTTCTGCAGAGACGACCATCACAGAGCCGGGGCCTGGAAGAAATTGAGGATGATTAGAGGTCAGGCTGTTACCTCGGCTCTGAGCTGGAAGCTGCAGGAACCTCTTCCTAATTGCTGTTTTAAAACATCTGTATTCAGAGTAAACGCCAACCTTTTGACCTTCATCCCTCATCCTGACCAGATTCTGCTGCTCCTCTGAGTCTGTCTTCAATGCAACTTCAACTCATGTCTTCAAGGAATTTTAATAATAGTCATTTCGTGTTTAACATCATTTTCATGTATTTATTGCCGTGAATTAATCTGTAACATGGATACTGTTAAGAATTCATGACAGTCTGTAGTTCAGCAGTAAATGCAGATTAATCCCAGAAAGGTAACGCAGTTCAGAGGATCAAAAAGGGAGCGATACGTTTCTCATGTTGTAAGTTATGGGACAGTAACTGCAAAGAAAACTCTGGATTTTAACAAACAAGCTCCAGAAAGTTGATCTGTCATGTTTTAGAAAAGTTCTGACGAGGAACCAGAAAGTAATTATTAATCTCTTGAAAGCAACTTTTAGGTCTCAGGTGGTTTGGTGTGATGCAGCATCTGATGCAGATTATGGATGAAAATGTCTGACAGGTCCGACTGTCATGTTTCCCTCCATTTTGTTTTAAAGAGACGAATTGAGTAATTTTTTCCAAAACATTCCTGGTGAAAACATCTGACAGTGTTACCAGAGACATTCTGTTCTCTCACAGGGACTTTTCTACTTAAACCTAAATCAGAAACATGAAATCAGATTTATGAGGTTGATTCATTTCTCGTGTCCGGAATAGAAAGCTTTTAATTAAATCGGTGTGAAAGTGGTTTCATTAGTTCCTAATTTGCCGTTTGGGGTTATCCTGACAGCGTTTCCGTCTTCATCACAGTTACATTTCTCCCAGTCTTGGCTCCGAGTCCGGCCCGTGCCAGCTCCGTGCCAGACCCTGTTAATGTTCTTGGAGAGGCTCCCTGGTCCGTGTGAGCCCGGCTCTGTGCTCCGGGCCCTGAGGAGTCCCACCTGTAACGGCAGGAGACAATGGCCCCCTGTCTCACCTGCCTCCCAGATAGATTTCCCCTGGCGCCCGGCTCCGTGTGCGGACGCTTTGCTCGCGAACCGGGGCGACGCTTTGGACGGCGACCAGCTATTTCAGCAGGACCCTTCAAAGGCGTGACGTCCAGACGGTCCGGCTCATCCGGGGGTCCGACTCCCAGCTGCAGCCGCAGCGGCAAACTGAAAGAACCGGCCTGTCAGTTTGAGTTCTGGGGAAAAGAGCGAGTAGTTAGATAAGACGGGTGATCCGACAGGCGTAGCGGAGCGACGGGCGGACAGAACCACAGAGGTCAACCTGAGGCATCGCAGGAACCAAACAAGCAACGAAAGGTTTCAGTTCAATCTGAGACAAATGCAGAAACTTTTCATTCAGATTCAAAACAGACAGAAACCAACCGAGGTCAGTAGGACCAGAGGTCAGAGGTTGACTAGCGTTCACACCTCACCAACCGAACTGGACTTTGATTAGGCCAAACGAGCGGAGTTGGATTCTTTGCTCGGTATTTAGTAGGAAGCGTTCCTGATGTTGAACATGGGTCAGTAACTCTGTGAAAAGCAAACATTCAGTTTGTCTTGAACTGAATCCGACGCCTTTTGCAGACATTTTGAAAGACGTTCCTGTATGTAGTTCATAAACTTTGCTTTTCAGCACTTGTTATTTATTAAAAACCCTGTTTTTCATTTTCATACGATGTTATTGCTCTTAAGGCCACTGCGTACCGCTTTGACGTGCTATAAGCTGATATTTCAGCGGACGGCCTGATAAATGGCGGGCTGTCTGGAGACGCGGGTCCCCATCGGCCTCCGCTGAGAGACGTGTTTAATAAATAGGGGAAGGAGCTGCAGACGCTCGCTGAGGCCGAGTCGGGCTTGACCTCGCCTGAACCTGACTAAACACAGGCAGAGTGTTTGGGACTTTTTAAACAGGCAATCACAAGCGATGACAACTGATTCATCAGGCCGGGTTGTGCCCAGAAACCCCATAAAGCCGAGATGGGAGGCGCTCGTTAGGCGGGGGCGCGGTCCGGTGGAGGCCCAGCTGTCTCCAGCATGGCCTCTGGATCCGATTCTTAATCACATTATTTTTAGCCGCGCCACATTTGATCCGCTGTTGTTTTATTCATTAGCCGTTCCTGCGATTTATTGTGGCTCCGGTTGTCTCTCATCTCTCCGTTTCCCAGAGTCGACGCTCAGACATCTGGTCTGAATCAGGCGGTTCTGGCGAAGGTACGCCCTGCCAGCGCGGCGCCCGCCTCCCCGGAGCCCCGCCCGCCTCACCTGGCCCCACCGCCAGGCCCCGCCGGCAGGCCCCGCCGCCAGGCAGGGCCGCGGCTGCCCCGGCGGCTCCGGGCGCCGCGCTGGCAGCAGGGTATGCAGATTTATGGCCTCAGCTGACTGAGTCGCATTAAAGCGGCTATGTGTCGTGTTTGTGGGCATGCAGAGTAATAATGACTCATTGTTCCAACCGAACAAATGCAGCTGTGACAAATTTATGACCCTGCTTCATTAGAGCCTTTTATGTCCTTCATAAACAATTACATAAAGCCAATTTGATGATTTTGAAAATTAGTTTTTATGGCTCTTGCTGGAGTGAAGAAGCGGAGTTTAAGCGGGACTCTTCTCAGGAGCAGCAGCCAGTTTTGTCTCTCAGGATCTGGATTTTTAATCGCTGTCCAGAGGATTAAACGTCTGGAACAAATAAATGATCGGGACACGATGAACGCAGAAACAAATAACATTTTGTAGCAGATGAACTCTTTACCCCAGCAGAAATCAAACTTTTATTCTTCCTAACTGCAGCCTCAAGCCAAACCGTCCGTCACTTTTAATCTGAAATGATGGCTGGCTCATAAACAACACTCAGTGAAAAAACTGCAAAACCAGGGAAGAAGTAAATAAGGAAAATATTCGATTTGGTCAATAACCTTCACTCAAATCGCTTCAATGGCCTCCAACTTTTGGTTTCCTTGGCAACCGCCTGATGACGCAACCACTTCCTGGATCCTTCAGCTGCTTCAGTTTCAAGCATCAGCTGGATCCAGGCTCAGGTTCGGCGTGTCGTCTGGACGCAGCGACGGCTTCCAGGTTGAGACGATTCTCACTGGAGCACCCGCTGAGAATCCCAGCATGCACTGGGAGAACATGCAGGCTGCGGCTGACAGTCACTGGAAACAGGAAACAGCACAAAGTTTCACATTAACCCGATACATTTTCTACAAAAAGTAAAAAACTGGAGAATTGAGATCCAAAAGTCAGAAATGTGAGAGAAAAACCCAGGAGATTTAAAATGAGGAAAAAAAACTTTCCTAAACATTTTGGACTTTTGAAACTCAGAAAATTTCAAAAAGTTACTAATTTTCAACTTTATTCCATGTATTTTCCAGAAGATTCATCTCAAAATTTAGGATTTGCTTTCTTGCCCTTTGATCTCTGAGATTTTCTGTAAAAACATTTTGAATTTAATCTCAATTTGTCTTTTTTCACAGATTTTTGGCTTTTATGTCTTAGAATTTTCTTAATTTTTTTATTTTTAATTTCTGAGAATCTCTAAACTTCTGAGTTTTTTTCTTGCAATCTGATGAATTGTTGAGCTCAGGAAGTTTTTCTAGGAAATGTTTTTGGTTTATTTTCTCTTGGGTTTTTTGCAGCTCAGAAATGTTCTTGTTTCTGGAGATGTTTTTTAGTGGACACTTTTTCTTCATTCTGTTTCTGAACTGGTCGCGGTGGACGCGGTGGACGCGGTGGACGTGGTGGTCGCGGTGGACGCGGTGGTCGCGGTGGACGCGGTGGACGTGGTGGTCGCGGTGGACGCGGTGGACGTGGTGGTTGTGGTGGACGCGGTGGACGCGGTGGTCGCGGTGGACGCGGTGGACGCGGTGGTCGCGGTGGTTGTGGTGGACGCGGTGGACGCGGTGGTCGCGGTGGACGCGGTGGACGCGGTGGACGCGGTGGACGCGGTGGTCGCGGTGGACGCGGTGGACGTGGTGGTTGTGGTGGACGCGGTGGACGCGGTGGACGCGGTGGTTGTGGTGGACGCGGTGGACGCGGTGGTCGCGGTGGACGCGGTGGTCGCGGTGGTTGTGGTGGACGCGGTGGTTGTGGTGGACGCGGTGGACGTGGTGGTTGTGGTGGACGCGGTGGTTGTGGTGGACGCGGTGGACGCGGTGGACGCGGTGGTTGTGGTGGACGCTGTGGTTGTGGTGGACGCGGTGGACGTGGTGGTTGTGGTGGACGTGGTGGTTGTGGTGGACGCGGTGGACGCGGTGGACGCGGTGGTCGCGGTGGTCGCGGTGGACGCGGTGGACGGCTCAGTTGTTTCAGGTTCAAGTGTTTTATTGTTGGGAATCTCCTGCTGCTCTGCCGTCGAGACGCTGATCATCATTTCCTCCCACAAACACTCAGATGATCGGCTCCATATTTTGTGGGCCGGTTTCTAAACACCGGGATGCGTTTTGCTGCTGTCACACATTCCTGACCCGTTTCTGGGAACCACAGCTGATACTGGGGGAACTGGGAACATGGTGGGCTGTTGCCATGGGAACCAGTTGACCATGATTAATTATTAATCATGAAATAATAATCAAAGCTTCAAACATTTAAAATATCCAAACTAAATAAACAGAAGCAATAAATGAAATGAATTATTAAATCTGTGGAAACAAAAAACCCAAACTGAAGATTTTTATCATTCAGAGAAAAATGATAAATTATGCAGATTATTGATCTCCTGTAATTTGATCAACTGACCCACAAACTGGATTCATCGGGGACGTTAAGAGCGCTAAACGTTTTCAGCGTTGGCTAAAGCGCTAAGCTAACAATTAGCATATTAGCATCCCATCACTGCAGAATGAAACTGCAAGGGAACATGGATGTTGTTTTGTTGCTCCAGCTGACCCGGTTCTGAACGGGAAACCTGCAGCGGTTCTGGTTCAAAGTATCAGATCCATCAGAACCCCTGAAGCTGGAATGGGTTCAGCTTTTGGCCCGGTTCGGTTCTGCTGGTGTCGCTTTCAGCTTGATACCAAACATGATCACAGACCGAACTCATTATTGGACTAAATGTTAAAATGAAATTTTCATCCAAGAGTGAAAAATTAAAAACTAAAAGAAGTGATTTATTTTATTGTCTAAAATAAACAAAAGTGTTTTTTGAATCAATCTATTTGCAGATGATCCTCATGTCTATTTATCACATCATCATTTCAGGTCTAGTCCAAGTAATTTTTTGTTGATACTTTTGGTTTCCAGACCAACAAAACCGGGACGTAAATCCACATTTAAAAACTAAATGTTTTGATTCTACATCCTGTTGGGTCAGAGGTCTGAACAGGAAATGATGTCATTCTGCTAGAAAACAGTTTGTCTGAATTTTGAAAGAAACGTGAACTATCCCTTTATCACACAAAACTTCAGCGTTGTGCTTCATGACTGCGTCAGTTAATGAAACCTAAGAAATAAAAAGGTTTGATTTACAAATATACTGTAAACAAAAAGGAGTGAAAAATGTCCTTTGTTCTTTTTTAAACATTTCTGCTTTAATTTTCAGATTATTTTTTATGTCTGATTTTTGTCGATTAGCTTCTGGTCTCTGAAGCGTTTATTCATCCAGACTCACCTGGAAACAGGAAGTTGGGTTCCTTCAACTAAATTCTGGAGCAGTTTGATGCATATGGACAAATACAAGCTAAGCTAACATGCTAGCCTAGCGCTAGCAGCAGAAATGGCTCCTGGTCTTCAGCCAAAGTCTAAAGAGAAATCACTAAACTCTGACGCCTCCATCTTGTTTCATCTGGTGAAACAGGAAGTTGCTCTCAGTGTCTTCAGAGGTTTTAGTGTCGTCTCCTGCAGTGGTTGTTGGTGCAGCGCCCCCACAGGCCAGGAGGGGAACAGTCTGGTTTGGGTCAGAACAGCTGGAGGTGGAGCAGATGTTCTGGTTCCAGCAGAACCGGGTCGACCGGACCATCAGCAGGAAAGAAAAAGGTTAAGGTTCTATTATACAACCGAACCTCGGAGTTCTGCTCATGACCTCCAGAACCAGAATCAGGTCCAACCCAGTGCTGGAACAAGGAGCAACTGCTGCTCCTTGAAACAGGTCAGTAGAGAGTTTGACGTGATGCGTTCACTGACTCAGACGGCTTCTTCACTTCATTAGTGTCGTTCTCAGACACTGTTTACATTTACCGCCTGACATGAGACATGAGACATGAGACATTATGTCTCACGTCAACGACGGAACAAAAGCGATGCGTAGAAAACGGTCCAGTTCAGTCCGGCTGCAGATCAGATCAGATTTACTTTCGGGTGAAACGATCAAAATTTGGTCGTTTTCAGATTGTTGTGAAAATGCAGCTTCAGTCAACATGTCATTAATATCCAAACCTGTCACAATCAGCAATAAACCTACTAATCACATAATCAATTAAAACCAGCTCATTTCCATGATTTATTGTTTTTCTCTCTCTGCCAAAAACATAAAAGTTTTCAGTTTCATAATTCATTTTATTTGTTGTTTTATTTCATCTAGAGATATAAAATGTTGTCCAGTTCCAGTGATGAATGTTTATTAGAATCATTACTGCATTATTACTATTATATTGCTGGAAAATGGTCTCAAAACAACATCATTGTTTATTGGGACACTGTTGTCATGGTGACTGCACACAATCCTGTCCAGAGGGTTTTGACCCCTAAAGGTCACGCAGAGCTTCCTGCAGTCGTTCTCCACCTTAAAGCTGCAGGAACCTGGAAAACAGAAAATCAGCCAATAAATGTGATAAAAGTTTAAATGAAACTGCTGATGTTCCCCACCGTCCAGGACCGGACCTCCTGTCCTGGTTCTACCTGGTTCTGTCTGGTTCTGTCTGGTTCTACCTGGTTCTGTCTGGTTCTGTCTGGTTCTGCCTGGTTCTGCCTGGTTCTGCCTGGTTCTGTCTGGTTCTGCCTGGTTCTGTCTGGTTCTACCTGGTTCTGTCTGGTTCTGTCTGGTTCTGCCTGGTTCTGCCTGGTTCTGCCTGGTTCTGCCTGGTTCTGCCTGGTTCTGCAGCCTGCCTGGTTCTGCCTGGTTCTACCTGGTTCTGCCTGGTTCTGCCTGGTTCTACCTGGTTCTACCTGGTTCTGCCTGGTTCTACCTGGTTCTGCAGCCTGCCTGGTTCTGCCTGGTTCTGCCTGGTTCTACCTGGTTCTGTCTGGTTCTGCCTGGTTCTGCCTGGTTCTGCCTGGTTCTACCTGGTTCTGCCTGGTTCTGCCTGGTTCTACCTGGTTCTGTCTGGTTCTGTCTGGTTCTGCCTGGTTCTACCTGGTTCTGCAGCCTGCCTGGTTCTGCCTGGTTCTGCCTGGTTCTGCCTGGTTCTACCTGGTTCTGCCTGGTTCTGTCTGGTTCTGCCTGGTTCTACCTGGTTCTGCCTGGTTCTGCCTGGTTCTACCTGGTTCTGCAGCCTGCCTGGTTCTGCCTGGTTCTACCTGGTTCTGCAGCCTGCCTGGTTCTGCCTGGTTCTGCCTGGTTCTGCCTGGTTCTACCTGGTTCTGTCTGGTTCTGCCTGGTTCTGCCTGGTTCTGCCTGGTTCTACCTGGTTCTGTCTGGTTCTGTCTGGTTCTACCTGGTTCTGTCTGGTTCTGTCTGGTTCTACCTGGTTCTGTCTGGTTCTACCTGGTTCTGTCTGGTTCTACCTGGTTCTGTCTGGTTCTGCCTGGTTCTACCTGGTTCTACCTGGTTCTGCCTGGTTCTGTCTGGTTCTGCAGCCTGCCTGGTTCTGCCTGGTTCTACCTGGTTCTGTCTGGTTCTGTCTGGTTCTACCTGGTTCTGTCTGGTTCTACCTGGTTCTGTCTGGTTCTACCTGGTTCTGTCTGGTTCTGCCTGGTTCTGCCTGGTTCTGCCTGGTTCTACCTGGTTCTGCCTGGTTCTGCCTGGTTCTGTCTGGTTCTGCTTGGTTCTGTCTGGTTCTACCTGGTTCTGTCTGGTTCTACCTGGTTCTGCCTGGTTCTGCCTGGTTCTGTCTGGTTCTGCTTGGTTCTGTCTGGTTCTACCTGGTTCTGCCTGGTTCTGTCTGGTTCTACCTGGTTCTGTCTGGTTCTGCCTGGTTCTGTCTGGTTCTACCTGGTTCTGTCTGGTTCTGCCTGGTTCTGCCTGGTTCTACCTGGTTCTGCCTGGTTCTGTCTGGTTCTGTCTGGTTCTACCTGGTTCTGTCTGGTTCTGCTTGGTTCTGTCTGGTTCTACCTGGTTCTGTCTGGTTCTGCCTGGTTCTGCCTGGTTCTACCTGGTTCTGCCTGGTTCTGTCTGGTTCTGCCTGGTTCTACCTGGTTCTGCCTGGTTCTGCCTGGTTCTGCCTGGTTCTGTCTGGTTCTGCCTGGTTCTACCTGGTTCTGCCTGGTTCTGCCTGGTTCTGCCTGGTTCTACCTGGTTCTGCCTGGTTCTACCTGGTTCTGCCTGGTTCTGCCTGGTTCTGCCTGGTTCTACCTGGTTCTACCTGGTTCTGTCTGGTTTTACCTGGTTCTGCCTGGTTCTGTCTGGTTCTACCTGGTTCTGCAGCCTGCCTGGTTCTGCCTGGTTCTACCTGGTTCTGCCTGGTTCTGCCTGGTTCTGTCTGGTTCTGCCTGGTTCTACCTGGTTCTACCTGGTTCTGCCTGGTTCTGTCTGGTTCTGCCTGGTTCTACCTGGTTCTACCTGGTTCTGCCTGGTTCTGTCTGGTTCTGCCTGGTTCTGCCTGGTTCTGCCTGGTTCTGCCTGGTTCTACCTGGTTCTGTCTGGTTCTGCCTGGTTCTACCTGGTTCTGTCTGGTTCTACCTGGTTCTACCTGGTTCTGCCTGGTTCTGCCTGGTTCTGCCTGGTTCTACCTGGTTCTGTCTGGTTCTGTCTGGTTCTACCTGGTTCTGTCTGGTTCTGCCTGGTTCTGCCTGGTTCTGCCTGGTTCTACCTGGTTCTGCCTGGTTCTGCCTGGTTCTGTCTGGTTCTGCTTGGTTCTGTCTGGTTCTACCTGGTTCTGTCTGGTTCTGCCTGGTTCTGCCTGGTTCTGCCTGGTTCTGCCTGGTTCTACCTGGTTCTGCCTGGTTCTACCTGGTTCTGCCTGGTTCTGCCTGGTTCTGCCTGGTTCTACCTGGTTCTACCTGGTTCTGTCTGGTTCTACCTGGTTCTGCCTGGTTCTGTCTGGTTCTACCTGGTTCTGCCTGGTTCTGTCTGGTTCTGCCTGGTTCTGCCTGGTTCTGCCTGGTTCTGCCTGGTTCTACCTGGTTCTGTCTGGTTTTACCTGGTTCTGCCTGGTTCTGCCTGGTTCTGTCTGGTTCTGCCTGGTTCTACCTGGTTCTACCTGGTTCTGCCTGGTTCTGTCTGGTTCTGCCTGGTTCTACCTGGTTCTACCTGGTTCTGCCTGGTTCTGTCTGGTTCTGCCTGGTTCTGCCTGGTTCTGCCTGGTTCTGCCTGGTTCTACCTGGTTCTGTCTGGTTTTACCTGGTTCTACCTGGTTCTACCTGGTTCTGCCTGGTTCTGTCTGGTTCTACCTGGTTCTGTCTGGTTTTACCTGGTTCTACCTGGTTCTGCCTGGTTCTGCCTGGTTCTGTCTGGTTCTGCCTGGTTCTGTCTGGTTCTGCCTGGTTCTACCTGGTTCTACCTGGTTCTACCTGGTTCTGTCTGGTTCTACCTGGTTCTGCCTGGTTCTACCTGGTTCTGCCTGGTTCTGTCTGGTTCTACCTGGTTCTGTCTGGTTTTACCTGGTTCTACCTGGTTCTGCCTGGTTCTACCTGGTTCTGCCTGGTTCTGTCTGGTTCTGCCTGGTTCTACCTGGTTCTACCTGGTTCTACCTGGTTCTGTCTGGTTCTACCTGGTTCTGCCTGGTTCTACCTGGTTCTGTCTGGTTCTGCCTGGTTCTGCAGAACCTTCATCAGCACGTGTTTGTAATTACGGCCATCAATGACATGGAGGAGTGTTGGCACGGACACGCCGGCAGTTTCTGCCTCTACCTTCACGTTTTCTCCTCCACCTTCCCCTCTGGTGCGCCGCGCCAAGCCTGCGCCCAGAATAGCTTAATGAGGATCTTTAAAATGTTTTATTATAACACAAACTGGCAGAGAGGCAGAGAGGCCCCGGCGCCCCCAGCTCCGCGCCCCCAGCTCCGCGCCGCAGCGTTACAGGGGTATGATTTACCCTGATGCATGATACATACATGCACAAAGCGCACAAACATAATCACAAACACGTCTGCGCAATCAGGCGTCCTCAAGGGGGGCTGATTTACTACGTGGGACTATTTTATTAATTTAATTACACATTTACAATCGTTTCCCTCAGAGGAAAACAGGGAGAAAAGTGCTGCCTATGTGCTTTTTGCAGAGGCGGCCAATCTTGTTTTATTTTATTGAGCAGAGAAAATATGTTGTTTTATTTTACGAGTGGCCTGAAGGGTTCCCTAATGTGTCAGAAACACAAAGGGTGTGTCGTGCAGAGCAGAGATCTTTAACGCTCTTTGTTTGTTACGGTTCTTCTCTTTAAATGCTGAGGGAAACCACCGCAAACCATAAAACAAATTAAGACTCTTTTTCCCCAAGATTCAACTTTAATTGCAGTTTTTTTAAATAATGCAGACGACATTCAGTAAAAGCGTAACGGCGTCACGACCTGGTTGTTGGTAAAAGCTGATTTTAAAATGTTGAATGAAGCTGGGAGGATCAAACAGCCTGCAGCCTGTTGCTGCTGCAGCAGGAGGTGCTGCAGCAGCAACAACAGCAGGTGAAGCATCCAGAGCCACAGAGGAAGAAGATGATGATGATGATGAGCAGGTAACAGAAACACCTGACTGAAAGCAGAAGCTTCTTTCTACCAGCAGATTTATTTACAGTGTTTATTAATATTTAGTTTAGAGGCAGATGGAATATTAGTTCATATGATTATTTTTATGTTTTCTGTTTTATAGCATAAATAATGTTACATTCAATTGTTATTAAAATGCTGTATTGAAAGAAATCTGACTGTAATTTAAGGCCTTGAATTGGGTCTCTGTCCCTTTAAGATAAGATGTTTAAAACACTATAAATGAACATTAATCAACAGCTTTTCATTGACTGTTTCCATAACTTTGTATTTCTGTGTTTTATGATGTGAAGCAGTTTGATCTGCTTGACGCTGAAATGTCCAACACAAATAAACTCGATTGTTTGATTGATTAAAACTCCTGCAGTTCCTGAAGCTCCTGCCAGGTACAATGTTCTCACCTGTCACATTCATGCATCTCTAATTCTCTTGTTTTAACGTACAATGCCATCCTGTCATCAGGAAACTCCATGATTACGCCGCTGGTCACGACTACAACACAGACACTTGAAAATGGCATATTATCAGCAGTGAATTAATTTGTTTTACAAAATGTTTTTAGACCAATGAGGTGAAATTGAATAATTGAATAATTTCACAGTGGTTGAAAAACACTGCTCTGAGCAGCAGCTGTTTGCTAATTTCTGCTGGCTAGTCTGAAGGAGCCGAAAGGGGCAGGAACTCCAGCAGAACGTCAGAGAAAGGCCTGCAGATCCATGACGGATCATAACGCTGAGTCATCAGATTTTTATGATAAACTCCATTTATTGATGTTAAATTGAAAAATAAAGTATGATTGGAAATGTTATTTTTAATATTTTCTCGTCTGTTTCACAAAAACATCAATAAATATCAGTCAATTCAACAACATGAGTAAAAAAGTTACAGTTCAGTGATATGAGACTTTTCAATAAGGAGAAACTTTATTCATATTTATATCTGCGCCATGAAGCTGAGCCATCAGTCAGTAATGGTTCCTCTGGTACCGACAGAGCCCAACAGAACCCGCCTCAGCAGCAGACAGACACCGAACACACACACACAGACACACACACACACACACACACACAGACACACACACACACACAGACACACACACACACACACACAGACACACACACACACACACACACACACAGACACACACACACACACACACACACACAGACACACACACACACACACACACACACACACACACAGACACACACACACACACAGACACACACACACACACACACACACACACACACACACACAGACACACACACACACACACACAGACACACACAGACACACACACACACACAGACACACACACACACACAGACACAGACACACACACACACACACACACACACACACAGACACACACACACACACACACACACAACACACCACACACACACACACACACACACACACACAGACACACACACACACAACACACACACACACACACACACAGACACGGATCCACTTTGATTTGACAGACAGAATTTTCTGAACCAGCTGATCAGAACCTGTCGGTTATTCATGACTCAGCTGTTTTTCATCCAGCCTGAGAGCCGTTTGGAAAACAAACCAACATGCTTGTTTTATTAAGTCTGTAATGAGGTGAATTTATCGCCCGGCCGCCCTCTCTGTCAGGCGCAGTGAGAAATAATGTGAGACGGAGACGCGAGAGTCCCTGCAGCCGCGTCCTGGAGCCCAAAGCCAGCATCACACCTCATCCATCCACCCAGATGTTGGAGCTGACGCTCCACCAAACGCAGGAAAATCCTCATCTGACTTCAGAGAGCCGCCCATTTCCAGCCAAACAACTGCTGCAGCTCTCTCTGCAGCTTCAAAGCAGCAGCAGCGTTTATCTTTTAAGGACTGCAGGAAGCTTTTAATGGATCAGCTACGGAGGCCGGTCCGGTCCGGTCGTCCGGTCCGGTCCGGTCGTCCGGTCCGGTCCGGTCGTCCGGTCCGGTCCGGTCGTCCGGTCCGGTCCGGTCGTCCGGTCCGGTCCGGTCGTCCGGTCCGGTCCGGTCGTCCGGTCCGGTCCGGTCGTCCGGTCCGGTCCACATGAACCACAGTTCAGTGATGGAGCAGAGAAAAGTTCAGCTCTCAACCTGAAGTCAGATTTAAAGGCCAAAGTAAGAAATGATCAGCCATGTGTTTTTACAAAATGCTGGGAAATGAATATAAATCAACTTTACAGGAACTAAAGCCTTAAAAAAGAGCCGCTGCTGTTCACACACATCTTGCTCCTTTCATTTACCAAAACCGAAGGATGTCAAACCCTGTTACCTCTTGAATCAAAGTGAATATGGAACTAAAACAATGCCCAAACATCAAGCAATTTGACATGAAATTAAAATCTATATTAATCACAACGTATGAAGGGATTAACACTAATCTGTATTATAGTGATTTATTCCTTCCTTCTGATTATGACATTTTATTTGTCATGTAACTCAGATATGTAAGCATGTATAGTGTATAGACATTATTTTGATGCTGTATTAACATGACTTTCATTATTATTATGGTTTGGTAAATTTTCTCTCCTGTTATGAGAATCATAATCATTTTGTTTCTGTGTATCATATTAAATCATGTGAGAAGTTAAAGGCTGAGTGATTTAATGTCCTTGAAACAGACTTTAGCTCTTTAAACTAACAACACTAGTTTGAATGTTGTTAGTTTAAATAATGTTAAACTGGATGTTTGCAGACATCTGCAGGCTCAGCAGGGGGTCAAACAGCAACAAACATGAAATGCTCTCTGATGCTGAGACTCTGATCAGCTTCAGTTTAACGACGTCATTAAAACGTTTCAGTCAGATCTGAAAATATGAAACATGATGTGACGCATGAAATATGTCACATCATGTTCGATCTCAACGGGTGAGGAAAATGAACCAAAATGTAAATGGCATCATTAAATAATGAAGGTTCTGAGTTTTCACCGACTAAACAGACAAAAAAACAACAAAATCCAGCAGGAAAAGGCCTGAGGAGAAAAACTAGATGAGACAGGAAACAGCGGAAAACATGAGAAGTGAGACGACAAACAGCTGCAAAGAAATAAAAGCTGACATGCAGAAGACAACAGAACCTGATAAACACAAATAAAACCAAAACATAGCAGGACTGAAGCACAGAGGTGAAAACCAGCATGATTTACAGAAAACATTAAACACACATGGACAATAACAGAGAAACAAAACAACCAATAAAACCACAGAAACTTCAGGACATAAAACCTGAAACTGTCTGACCGGGTTCTGGTTCTGGTTCCTGTCTGCAGCCCATCTCTCCCTCCAGAACATTTACCTTCAATATTTGGAAAGCAGCTTTTAGAAACTCAGTCGGATGAAGGGAGCTGCAGGTTTAGCTGGTTAGCTAACGGTCAGGTGAGTTCGCAGGCAAGAGCAGAAATACTGCAACATATTTTCACTCATTACAGAAAAAGTATCTGATTAAGAAATTATTGAAGTGAGAGTGAAAAAGTATTTGATAACAAGTTGACTCAAGCACTGAAAACTGATCAAATTAACATTCATTTAATATTTAACATGGACCAAAATATGAAGTTACATGGAAATGACAATAATTCATAACAAAATAAGGCAAAATAAATTTTTCTAAATCAGTTTCTTTCAATGAAAAGCTGAAACTTGAACACAAACTGCAGGTGTGTCTGAGTTTTGGTTAAAACATGTTTGTTTTTCCTTCAGTGGTAGGAAAGTCAGGAATATTACTGTGGTTAGAGTACAAACACTTCATAAAAATACTCCAGTAAAAGTACAGCCTAGTAAAAATACTCCTAAAAGTATCGGTTCCCCAAAACGTTACTCTGGTGAACGTAACTCGTTACTCTCGGCCAGCAGGGATTTTGTCCCACAGTTTTCCTGGGAATGAGAGATGAAAATATTTCAGCGAGAAAATGTTTGTGACCTAAAGCGTCTCTGTTGTGGTGGAACCGGTTCTGAGGTCCGGCTCTGATCTGGATCCACGGTTCAGTTTGCATTATCTGGACTGAAACCACATCTCCCCCTGTGGGAACGCGGCGGATCTGCGGCTCGAACGTCCCTCAGTGCGCTGCATCCTCGTGAAAACCTACAATGCCTGGCACGCTCGCAAAGCGCAGCAGCGTCCCGTCATTTCAGCAGAACAAAAGCTTTTCGCTGTCAAACAGCATCCATGTGGAGCCGAACAGAGAGGCTTTATTGTTCTGCCTCGCTCCTCCTCTGCGCCGCCGCCCCATCTTCCTGTTGTGCTGGCTTGGCAGCAAGAAGGGGATTTTTATTTTGGTTTCTCTGCTGGAGGTCAAAGTTCCCCAGGCTGTGGAGTCAGAGCAGATATTGCCATGCTAACCCCCTGCTCTTCCCAGGAGAACAAACCGGCAACTTTTCTCATCTTCCTGGAGAAACTCCAGCGAGTCTGAAAGCACGCGATGCCGAGATGCAGAGGAGGCACACAGGCTGCTCCAAACACAACATGGTGGCGTCTGGGTTCTGATCCGTTTTATTCTGGAGGCTGCAGAACGCGTCTCACTGTGGAAACGCAGCTTCTAACCAAACGCTTGATTTACTGACGGACTCTGCCTTCACCGTCGACTCCGTCAGATATCTGCATTCTCATCTGAAAAGAGATTTCTGTTAAAAACCAAAGAAAAATATCAGCTTCTACAAACTATCAGGAGAAACTACATTCCTGGAGACCAGGAGGAACAAACTGAGTTGATTCCCACCAGACCTGTTCAGTCCACTTCATCCAACTCCAGTCCATTAATCGAGAAAGTCCGGTTCAGTTGTGAATGCTAATCGAACTCTGACCTCTGACCTCTGGTCCTCCAAACCTCAGTCTGGGTTTGGTTGAAGTGAACTCTGGTTCAGTTTGAATGTGAACGGCAAGTGGACTGAAAACTGCTCCAAAAGCAGGAAGTGGACTACAGTGCAGGGCATTCTGGGTAAATACAACATGTTAGCCTAGTGCTAGCAGGAGAAATGGCTCATGGTCTAAAAATCCTCCAACACTAAAATCTGACGCCACCATTTTGTGTCCATCTGGTGAAACAGGAAGTTGCTCTCAGTGTCTTCAGAGACTTTTGTTTCCTTCAGTGGTTGCTGGTGCAGCGCCCCCACAGGCCAGGAGGGGAACAGGCTGTTTGGATTGGAGGATAAACGCCTGGATCAGTGGATCTGTCTTGATCTCAGAGATCAACTGGAGTGAGATCAGTCCAGGTTCTGTAATAGAGTCAGCTGTCTGGTGCCGCCATGTTGTTCCGTCCAGCTGCTCTGAGTCTCATCAGGATCCGTTCACGATGCAAGCAAAGCCCACAATGCAGATACTTTCAAGACTTGCAGTGAGAACGAAGGCTGAGTTTTACTGAACTGAAGGTTGATCTTCCTTCAGCTGTGAAACTGTTAGCGTTAGCTCTGATGACGCGTCAGAACGCAGTGAAACGATGTTTTGACGTCTCCAGGTTTAAGTGGCCGTGTGAAATATTATGAAACCAACAAGAATAAAATGAGTGAAACCACGAAGACTCAAAGCGAAGCAGTGTTTGTGTTCTGTGAGTGTGATGGAGCTCTTTAGGGGCCCACTCCCATTACGCCATTATGCTAACCAAGCTGGCTGAGGATGCAGCGACCTTGAGACGTTTCTGCTCCCAAACCGTCGCCGTGCTGGCGATGCACCAGGTGAACGCGGCGCTGCAGATGTTCATCAGCGGCAGACAGCAGAGGTGACGCAGCCTTGTTGTTGTTCAGCAGAGAGTTGAGTCATTAAGGGGGTTTTCAGGAGGCCGTTTTACCCCCCGCTCCCCGACCCGGCCCGGCCCGGCCCGGCCCGGCCCTTCAGCGTGAGTTAGGGGGTTTAATATTTTCCATGCTCTGTGTCCAGGACATTTACAGTTGGCGTCAGGGAGCGCTGTTGGTCTGAAGGGAGGCGCTTTGAAGTGTTGGCGGTTTTGCCACATCTGCAGGCAAGATGTGCGTTACGGAGGGGTGTGTGTGTGTGTGTGTGTGTGTGTGTGTGTGTGTGTGTGTGTGTGTGTGTGAGGGTGGAGAGGCGGTGCAGACCTGGAGGTGGAGAGTTTCTATCTGAGCTCCTAATGTCATGTGACAATGAACAACATCTCTTAACTCTTTCTGTGTCGGTTCTCCTGCGTATGTTTCTTAGTGTGTGTGTGTGTGTGTGTGTGTGTGTGTGTGTGTAGGAGGAGGAACTGGGACTTTCCCAGCATGTGCTGGTGGTGTTGTCCGGGAGGTGTCTCTCTCTCTCATGATGTTGATGAAGGTTGCTGGCCTGATTAAACGCTCCACCTCTGCAGCAGAGTCATTTCACACTTTCCAAATTTAGCTCAGTGCCTGTAAAAGCCAGTCGAAACATCAACATTGTGGTTCGGCGCTGCGACCACAGATCAGAAGTGAATCCAGGGCGGTGCGCCTCGGTCTCCGTCAAACCTCCGACTGTCGGACGCAGGCGACCGTCTCCGTCTGCTCGTCTTCTGCAGGCGGAGAATTAGAGCTCATTACAGCGACATCGGTTTAATCAGGAGTTTATGGAGGACTGCAGTCCGCCGACGCTCGCCGCACCCGCAACTCTTTTCACATTTCATGAGGTTGCGCCGCTGCCAGGCCAGGCAGTCGCTGCCGATCCGGCTCTTATTTTCCACACCCTCAGGCCTCAACCTTGCCTGCTCCCAGACGCGGCCATTTGCAGCCATTATTAAAGTCATATTTCACAGCCTGGTTCATAAAACGGCTTCAGATTAGCGGGTTAGCTTGGAGTGAGCAGATTCGGACCGGGCTTTGGGCCTTGGCTTCCGTTCACATGGCGGCAGATTTCCTTACGCCATAAATACAGAGCTGATGGGGCTGAAGGTGTGAACTGCTCCAGCTCACTGTGAAAAGCTGAAGTTTGTCAGGAAACGTTTGAAGCTGCAGAGTTTTAACAGATCAAACAGAGAGCAGCTGAACGCCTCTCTGGTCTTTAGGCAGAGGTTGAAATTCATTCAGTTAAATCAAACTTCTTAGTATTTTAGTTTTTCCTGTGGTTAGTAGTGCTGTTGCCTTGCAGGGAAAAGGTTGTTGGTTTGAATCCCAGGGTGAAGGTTTCTGCATGCAGTTTGCGTGTTTTCCCTGTGGATTCATGGATTCTCTCCAGGCTCCTCACCATAAAAACACGTCTGTTACGGTAACTGGCCTCTCTAAGTCTGTGTGTGTGTGTGTGTGTGTGTGTGTGTGTGTGTGTGTGTGTGTGTGTGTGTGAGTCATGTAATGCTGGATGGAAACGCAGACAGGAGCTCTGTGTTGCCATTTAAGGCATCAATTTTAGAGCCGGGATGTTAACTCGATAGTTTTCATTAGTTGTGACATTGATCTGAATGCATTGGAACAAACAAATTTCTGGATCTTATTTCTTCACAGGTTTCTGGTTCGGCTTTAATCTGATGCTCAAGCCGATCTGCAAAAGCCACAAATAGACGACAAAACTGATTCCCTTGGCCCAAATCCGACTCTCACACAATCTAAAAAGCAGATTTGATCCTCTTCCAGATGTGGAAGTAAATCGTATCCAATCGTTTTCAAAGCGTCTCATTTCATCCGAGTTTTGCATTGTTGCTGTGAGACAAGCGTCATAATAATGGCTGAAAATGTTAACAATGATGAGATGAAAGCAGTCTGAGTCAGTGAACGCATCACGATGCAACCCCGCCACTCCTGGTCAGACTCCACATCCAAACAGAACCGGGTCAGAACTGGGTCAGAACTGGGTCAGAACTGGGTCAGAAGCTGCAGTCAATGCTCCTCTAAAGGCCGTTGCTGTTAGCTGTTAGCTAGTCTGAAGCCCTAAATCTGATCGTTATCAGAATTTAGGTCGTGCTGCCCTGCTATTGGAGCTGCTTCAGGCGTCTGCTTTGCTGAGGCAGGTGAAACTTCATCTGTGCAGACAGAGTGTCTGCATAGCACAACATGAGAGTAATTAATGTTATTTAGGTCGTTGCCGCACCATTAAATATTTACTTCTGTCTTTCGGTTATCTGGAACTTTACGGCGTATTTTGGACCTGACAGAAACTGCTGTCCTCTCAGAAATGTTTTGATCTTCTTCCAGTGAAGAGTGTCTGGAAAAGTCTCGATTTCTCAAATCAAATCCTGATTCATCCATCCAACTCCTTCGCTTTTAAACTCACCTGATTTCCTGAGGGATTCTAGTAATTTAGCAAACAGCCAGAGACCTGGAATTGGTTCTGCGGGTCGCTGTGATGGGCCGACCCAGATGTCAGGGTTAGCATGTGGTTCCATGTTTCCATCAGATAATCAGTCAGTGCAACCCGCCCAGTAGGAAAAGTCAGGCGTTTTTATGTGAAAAGTGTCTTGAACAAATCTGACTGGAGGTGTAAACAGAGAAAATAATAAAGAAACCTCATCAATCAAAGTTGACTGTAAAGTGTTAGAACTAATTTAAACCTGATCGTTAAATTCACAATTAGCGCCAGGTATTTTTTTAGCTGCACTCAAATTACCTCCAAATCTCCTCCTGCCCCTGAACGCCACATGAGGAGCAAATTACTATTAGGTTTGACTAAAAATGCCGCCCATGTGAATCCAATAAAACTCAGCCTCAGATCCTAACCGCCTGGGTGTTTCAATGTTTCCCTTGTATACAAGGCCAGCAACACGGCTGAACAATGTGTCCCTGCATCATAAACCTCCTCAGAGCTCTCTTTAAAGTTTACATCCTGTTTTCCTCAGAATGCAAACGGGTCGGGTTCGAGGACGGAAGAGAAAACATTTGGAGTAGCTGCAGTGATTTGGGTTAAGAGAAGCGATTACCGTCTCTCCAAAAACACTGCACTGATTGTTCAAAGCTCCAAAACCTGCTCATACTTTTCCAAAAAGCGACATCTTGTGGTTTGGTGAATTAAGACTTCAAAATGAAAGAAGTAAGAAGGAGCAGAGGGAAACGTGGGATGTGACAGCTAATGATCGCCCACAGCCATCAGCGACTTTAGATTGTCACAACCAGAGAAAAGTTAAGAAACACAGAGAATCCTGCAGTGCTGGGATGAAGAAAAGCAGATTTTTATCATTTCATATCCAAATTGACTCAGTTTCTGTTCCCTGTTGACTTCACTCTGGAAAGAGACGCTGCTGCAACGTTGGTGAACTGAAGGTTCAATGAAAACAGCTTCACATCAATTATGATGAGGCCTGAGAACTCCCTAGTGTGTGTATATATTTATATGTGTGTGTGTGTGTGTGTGTGTGTGTGTGTGTGTGTGTGTGTGTGTGTGTGCGTGTGTGTGTAAAACTGAAGGTTGCATAGTTACTTGTGCTATAAAATGGAATAATGTGCCTGGAAAACACATGATACTGTATCATTTTTCAAACTGCTTCAGATGTTTACAGCAAAAGTTTGGAAAACAATATTTTGATTTGAACAGAATAATAGAATGAAATGAAACCCAGTCCTGAACCAGAACCTGGCACCTTTCTGACTGGTTTCTGCTTCTCACTCTGTCACTTAACAGCAACAACCATTAACTCTTCAGCACATCTGTATCAAATACAATATAAAAATCAACCGAAGAAAAGTGCTCAACACAGGAAATTGGATTCTGGTAAAAAAATCTACATGATTAAAAAACAGGACAACTATAAATGTCTACTCTGTATATTCAGACATTATTTCATCTAAAATTATTTCACAAGAACAGAAGAAAGAATGGTAGGATATTGGTCATATAGCACGTATTTCTTGACACTTTGCTCTTTGTGCTTCTGTCCAGGTTCAGTAACTCAGTTAGATTCTCATTGTAACAACAAGCTGAACTCTCCAACATGCATGAAGAAAGAAATACTGCCAAGTCTCAGCCGTGCGTAAAATGATACCCAGCTTTATAAAAATAACACTCCAGCTGAATGTTTCTCTGGTTTTAACTCTGCTGTGAGCACAGGTTCATCTCCAGACACGTTGGCAGATTTATGAGGAAAAGTTGCGAAAATCTAAACATTAAACTGATACATCGACCCAAATGATGCAGCATTGACTCAATATTACTACACTGTGCTGGTGCTCAGTCAGCGCTGAAGAATCACTCACCTCCATATTCTGAGCAAACAGATTAGGTCGGCTGATAACTAGCTGACCACTAGGAGGCACTAATGGAGCATTGAACTTTATTTGCCACAAGATCAGCAGATAATTAGAAGAAGCAACAATATAAAATAGCCGATTTTCATCCTTCACCAATGCATAAATTATGTTTCAAAGATATGAATGAATTTCAGGATTCACAAAGCACATTATATTTCCAGACACCAATTTTTTTATGCTGATATTTAAGAAACTTTTATTTGAAAATAATTTAAATTTCAATGACTAAATTCATCTGTAGCTCTGAATCACACTAAAAAACTCAAGAATTCAAGGTTAGATGGAAACATCAGTTAAGCAACACTTCATTTTCTCCCTCGCTCACACTGAACCTTTACTGCCCCCTAGCTTTTGGAGTCTGCATTGCTGCTGCAATTGTGACAATTTTCTAACTTTAGCTCCAGTTTCTACCCTATGTTTGATGTAAGATGTGGCATCTCTGTGTTGATTTCATTGTAAAAAGCAAATATTTCTACAAACTGAAGCAGTTCTGGTGCATAGCTGCAGACAGAACCATGCCAGATCTGATCCAGCAAATCTTGTTGCTGTAAAACATCTTGTTGCAAGTAGATCAGCAGGACTCTGCAGCTTTCCTGTACTGCTAAAAACAAATCTGGCAGCAGAAGTTACTGGTTATCCCCGCTTCACCGAACACACCTCCAGGGATTCAGAAACAGATGTTTTACATGACATACATAGCTGTCTAAAACTAGACCTGAGCCAGCCCTGAACTAGAAGCAATTTGATCAAATGAAAAAAAAAAGCCTGGTTTGGAAAACTAAACTCTCTGATTTAATGCGAAACATTTATTTTTTTGGATTAAAAGCCAGTTAGAGCAGCTTTTTTATTGACAATTACCAAATTATGCTGTGGTTGTTTTGTTGGAACATTCATTTTTCAGAACTGGTTGTAAATTAAGAAGCATTTTGCAGTTTTTCTCATGTGTCGTTTAATAAAATAACCCAGTTACAGGAGCTGGCTGCACACACTTCCCCCCCAAAACACCACAACACTTCACTGGGATCCACAAAATGTAGCCGAATAATAAACTGCTGGCATCAAACCTCCACTTATTATGCCGGTCGAACCCCCGCCGGCAAGAAATGAGCTCTGCCTCCCGAGATCAAGAGGCAGGAAATACCTGTAGCCGAAAGGCCGAGGCGCTCCGGTCCCCGCAGATTTACTGCAGAGGCTAATGGCTCCGAGCGGGGCCCTTTCCCCTGGCCTCCTCCTCATGAATACATCACATGTCACTCAGAGAGGGCCCAGACACACACGCATGCACGCACGCACACACAAACACACCCCCACACACACTGACATTCCTGCCTCACTATCCTTGCACGGACTTGCATTAATTCTGTAACAAAACCCTGACCTTTTCCCTAAACCTCAGGTATATACCTGACCTTACCACAAAAGTTGTGTCTTTACATTGTGTGCACATGGCAAAATGTCCACACAATAAATAATATTGACACAGTACTGGTTGATAGCTTTTCGGCAAAACATAGGAGCTTATAAATAGTAAATAACATAAATAACATTTAACATATAATAACGATTTTAAAAAGTACAAGTTCCACTTATAGTGTGACATTTTTCCCATGTAAAGTTACGTTTCTTCATTGTTTCTACAAGGCAAGATATGCTGAAAAACATTAATGTCCAAACAATGCTGGTCATCAGCTTTCTGGCAAAGCACTGCGAGTAAATAATTCATAAATATTGATTAATAAAGGACTATTTCCACTGATAAGAAGACATTTTCCCCTGAAAAGTTATGTTTTAAAATCCTCTATACCATGTCTGGTTGTACAGCGTGGAGCCACACAGCATTGCATCACAGGGCAGGTTTCACTCAAATCTCGCAAAGTCTCTCGAGATCAACCCCCAGTTCCGCGCGCGAAGAAGCGACACAGAGACGTCTCCTCTCTGGGAGGCCATGACGGTTTTCTGTCTTTTTATTTAAGATTTTCCTCGCTTTCTGCGTTAGGACCAACGCGTTCAGCATTTCTGTCTAAATGTTGGTTTTGTTAGTAAAACCTATTTTTGAATTAAACACTCTTGTTGGGGCCCTGCCCATAGCAATGCATAAGGAGAGCAGTTACTGACTTGCGAAGCAAGTCAGTAACTGCCTCCATGCATTGCATGGCAGGCACCTATTGTTCTTCACCTAATAGAATGTCTCTTTATTCTTCTTTATTTTTCTTCCGTAGACCGGAATGCGGCTCGCACCGCTGCGAGCCCACCCACAAAAGTGGCATCAAAACGTGCGGCTTGTTCCCGGCATTGGAGCTATTACTTTATGGGGAATCGGCGTTATGACGGCGACGTAAAAAGCAAAAAACGAGCAAAATTTCCAA
Organism: Poeciliopsis prolifica; assembly: GCF_027474105.1. NCBI lineage: Eukaryota > Metazoa > Chordata > Actinopteri > Cyprinodontiformes > Poeciliidae > Poeciliopsis > Poeciliopsis prolifica. Next base: position 1,040,843 of record NW_026562377.1, read on the forward strand.
CTGCCGAACCGAAAAGCTCAACTGCCAAAACCTAGAGTGTAACTGACGTTTCGTTAGAGTGTGGGAAGCAGTGCGATTCTGACCCCAAATAAATTTTGAAATCGCCGCCACGCCCACAAATATCGTGCAATCGGTATGAAACTCGGACATAACATCGATACGTATGTCTGCTCCGGTAAAATGTTTTCAAAATTTTTCTAGGGCTTACGGTTTTCTGTCAAGGTGCTTTAGAGCAAAATCAAGTTCCAGCCTAACTGACGCTCTCCACCATACATTTTCATATTTTTATGGAAAATTTCAGACCTCAACACACACCATTTTTCTCTCATCGCTGTAATTACTATGAATGAGCTACAGATATGATTTGCAGGACTAACGGAGACAAAAAATAGCTCTCTCAAATGCTTCAAACGGTTTTTCGATACGTATCACGGTTTCCGAACGGCAAGGAGTTGTTCGGGCTGCTTTTTCCATTATAACTGACTGAGCTGTCTCACAAAGATAGAAATCTGTCTCTGCCTCACACACATGACGGTTGACCTCTTTAGAACTACAATTCCTGAAGGTTAGAACTACAACATGGCGGAACACTCAGTGCCTACAAGAGGTCTGAGCTGATTGTCAGAACTACAACATGGCGGAACTGTCAGTTACTACTGAGGAGGGATGAGCTGGCCTTTAGAATTACATTGTTTGGGCTTTTTATCACTGATTTTAACCAACCATTGTTACACACAGTATTTGTGTGGAAATTTTAAATTAAGCTGAATGAAAATTTCAAAATAAAAGCTGGAATATTTCCCTCAGGCCTATCAGAAAAACTAACTTCTTCAAGCATTTACAATTAAGTCTCTCCTTGTGTGTCCCACTGACATGAGAGTTGACCTTCTCCTTAGAACTACAATAACTGCAGGTTTGGACTACAACATGGCGGAACAGTCAGTGCCTACAGAAGAGGTCATAGGTGAATATAAAAACTACAAACATGGTGGAATTGTCAGTTACGACTGAGGGAGGACTGAGCTGCTCTTTAGAACTACAATTCCAGAAGGTTAGAACTACAACATGGCGGAACACTCAGTGCCTACAAAAGAGGTCAGAGCTGATTGTCAGAACTACAACATGGCAGAACTGTCAGTTACTACTGAGGAGTAATGAGCTGGCCTTTAGAATTTCATTGTGTTTGGGCTTTTTAACTGATTTTAAGCAACCACTGTTACAGACAGGAGTAGTGTGGCAATTTTAAATTAAGCTTAATGAAAATTTCAAAATAAAACCTTGAATATTTCTCTCAGGCCTGTCAGAAAAAACTAACTTCTTCAAGCATTTATAATTAAGTCTCTCCTTGTGTGTCACACTGACATGACAATTGACCTCCTCTTTAGAAACTACAATTCCTGAAGGTTAGAACTACAACATGGCGGAACACTCAGTGCCTACAAAAGAGGTCAGAGCTGATTGTCAGAACTACAACATGGCGGAACTGTCAGTTACTACTGAGGAGGAATGAGCTGGCCTTTAGAATTATATTGTGTTTGGACTTTTTATAATGATTTCAAACGGTTGTGTAACAATCATTTGTTACACACAGGATTAGCGTGGTAATTTTAAATTAAGTTGAATTAAAATTTCAAAATAAAAGCCCTGACATACTTTTATATTAGGGAATTGCTCTCTTGGGGATTATGTGACTTTTTTTTAACAAAACCACTGTTACACTTTGGATTATTTTGGACAGTGAAAATGAAGCTTACTGAAAATTTCAAAAATAAAAGCCTTAAGATTCCTTTCTGACTCATGCCTATTTTAGGGAAAATGGCTGCCTCAAACTGATAGAATTAAGTCTCCCCTGTCTGACTTACAGCTGGCAGAGGATCCATTACCATGGCAACGGAACACAAAGGGGCCAGCTGATTAGGACTACAAAAACGCATCACTGTAGTTCTAACTATGGCAGAACTCAGAGAAAAAAGCTGGAGTTTAGAACTGCTTGTGTTTTGGGCCTTTGATAACTATTTTTAACCAACCATTGTTACACATGGAATTAGTGTGGAAATTTTAAATTAACTTTAAAAAACCTTCAAAATAAAAGCCTTGACCATTTTACATTAAATAAGTGCTCTTTTGACCATTATATGTCTGATTTAACCAAATCACTGTTATACATGGGATTACATTGACCATTTAAAATGAAACATTCTGAACATTTCAAAATAAAAGCCTTAAGATTCGGCCGTGGCTAATGCAGCGCCGCAGGCGCTGCAATGATATTAGCTTGCATTATCTTTCCCTCTCAAGTTAGGGCACTGTCTTGCGCAGCAAGGCAGTGCATTAGCATTAGCACAAACATTAGCATTTCTCTGTTCCCCACCAGTGCACTGCCGTAGGCAGTGCAATAAGATTATCCTGCATGATCTTTTCCACTCAGGTTAGGGCTCTGCCTTGCACAGCAAGGCAGAGCATTAGCATTAGCCTTTTACCTTGCATGAGGTATTAGCTATTTCTCTTACTTATTACCCATATTTAGTATACTGAATGCAGTCAGTCATGCTTGTGACTCTCCACATTGTATTGATGACATTGCAGCTTTCTTAGCATGGATGCTAATGTTTAGCATCAGAACTCTGGATCCAAATCGACGGGCAAACTTTGGCAGGGCCCGGTTAAATTTCTTCAGGAATTTTCTAGTTCTTCATGGCGTTCTCCGATTGGAATCCGCTCCAACAGCCGGAAGTGAACTACAGCGCGGGGCATTCTGGGTAAATTCAACCAAAACAAACATGCTAGCCTGGCGCTAGCAGGAGAAATGGCTTTTTAGCACAAAAAAAAAAATCCTCCAACAGTTAGAATGTGATGGCTCAGTTTTTGTCCCGGTCCGGAAGCTCAGTTACCGCCTCGGTCCCTCTGTGAAGCGGATTAGCTTGATGGTTCAGGCTCTGAGCGGGAAATTTGAGGACTGGGACGGTAAGGCCCTGTGTCGCTGCTTCCACATCCAAAATGGCGGGACTAGTCAAAACGTACAACTGCAACAAAAACGTTTTAAATTCCTAGTAAAGGTATTTTTGGTTTCCTACATCATTGCTGCAGATATTTGGCTGTTCAAGTGTTTTGTTGATGACAGAAAATTTTATGTAATCACTAATGATCAGTGAAACTAAAATTATTTCAATACTTTACTTTTGAAAACTGATTTTGAGGAGCTCATGCAGCTGTAAATCAATCCCACATCCTCATCCCTCCACCATCGTGCCTCACAGTCAGATTGCTGATCTTTACTGTCTCCAAACACGGTTCTGCTTCTGTTGGTTTGGGTCAAACATCTCCACGTTGGTCTCCATCCATCCAGCCCGTCCTCGGGGCCTACAGATGGGAAGGATTTCCTCCGCCTTGTTGTGGTGAGCGGATTATCCGTCAGTCGCTGCTCAGCGGGACGTTGGAGTTTGAAGCCCAAGTTTTTCTTCTTTTCTTCGGTTTTCATGTTTCGTGCGGGTTCTGCTTGAACGCTGGTTTGCGAGCTGCATCGCAGTACGTCATGGTTTTTATTCAGCTCGGAGATAAAACCTCCGCAGTCAGAAGCACCTGATCCCGGCTCAAAGCTGCGCTCACTGGGTGAAATATTACATGTTCAGAACCGAACCGGGTCAGGGGAAAGAAAGTCTGTAACGAATCCCTGCCTGGAGGCCTGAGCGGAGCTGAGAAAAGCACTTTGAGAGGCTTGACGACATGCAGGGAGAATGAAGAGGCAGCCACTAGATCATCATCTGAACCGTTTCTCTGCACTGACGTGATTTACTGTGAGAAATGAGGAGAAGGCGCATTCCTCCAGCGGAGCGCCCCGGATCCAGGGAGGATCCAGCCGATTCCCGCTGCTTTCTCCCGGAGGTGTTTACTGTCCCCACGGGACGCGGCGAGCCGCAACACGGAGCAGGCCGGCGGCCTGCAGGGCGGATAGCGGCCTCTACAGGCCGAGAGGGGAGCTGCAAGCTGAGGAAAGGCCTCAAAAAATTAAAATAAAGACAAATAATTTACAAATACACCATGAAATAATACATTGCATCAAATATTATTCTAAATTAATATGATGATATAATATTAATAAATATACATAAAACGTGATTATTTATAGACATGTATATGTGTGTATAATAAACTAAATAGTGTCATAGACATGGCAAATTATAATACAAATGACAAATAAATGTATAATAAAATGCCAAATATTATATTGACATAATAAAATGAATTTAAAATATTGTAAACAATAAATTGTATGTTAATTAATTTTTTGAATTATTTGGAAAATGCAGATGATTCCTGTCTTCCTACTTATTTTAAAATAACACTTTTCATCATATCAACTAGAATGTGGGAAGCACACAAATCCTAGAACACAACAAAAGCAAAGATGCAAATGGAAATAATTCAATGACCACTTAAACTGGTAAAACTTATTTATATTTTAATTTTTTTTAAACAACTTTATTCCCAGACTGGCAGACATAGTTTTTGTGTCAGATTTACTCACACAAAACTCGCAAATACTAAAGTTCTAGCCGGAACGTCTGTATGTAGGAAAGAAAAATGTAACTAATTGCCTTAAAATTAAATGGATGTAATTATTTGATCCCAATGAAAGTACCGGCTCTAAATAATAATGATGCTAAATGTTTAAATAATCCTGGCAGTCGTCTCAAAATGCAAAGGTTGCGGGTTCGATTCCGGCTTCTTGTCTTGTTGATGTCGATTTCATGTGAGGTTAGAAACTGAACCTTCTCATTCTGTCACAACAGGCTTTCTATCCAAACAGAAGAGAGACCCTGTTAGAGCCACAGCACCAGGATCTGCTGACAGGCCCTGGGACTCCAAGCAAACAGTTTTCCTGGACAGTGTCATTGAAGGAAAGTAATCATTTGTAATTTTCAGCACTGGATATTATGTTTTATGATATTTTCATTGGGACAGTGGAGCCGAAGTGTTCCCAGACACGAACTCTGCATCTGATCTGCTCGGTGTGGGTCTGAAAGGCGTGACGGGACAAATTAGTGTTACTGCAGCTGATGTATGGAAGCGGCTGCAGGCTGCTGAGCTCTATTAGAGGCGATAGCTCTGACTGTCAGCCACGCTAACCGCTCCTGAAAAGGTGACGGCACATTTGGCTGCCATTAGCTACAAGTTTAACTTTGGGCCATTTTGATCTTTAATTCATGCTGGATGTGGAGACGCAGGGAGGGTCATGTGACGCCAGGCGGCCCGGGCCTCACAGGAGGGATGGATGTCCTCTGGACGGGTTTCATCCAGACAGAACCTGACAGAACCTGAAGACAAGCCAGCGCTGATATATGAAAACAGGCTCTGTTTGTTCAAACCGGGCCGGTATCTGATCCACCTCAGGCTGCAGCTGAAAACCATTAAACCAAAAACAATCTGCTGCCTCTGCTGTTTATAAAAACACAATAATCCTGGGGAGGATGAGTCCCAGGAGAGGACAAGATCTTCCTCATCCTGCTGCTCGCCCACCGGGCTTTTATGCTCAACTGTAAATAATTTGTAGCTTTTAATGATTTATTTAAACGGCTCTTCTTCCAGAGTGGAGAGGTTACCGGTTTAAACACGGCTCTGGATTTATTATGGATGTTCTCTATTCCATATGCAGTTTGTAAAGCTGCACAGTCAAAACTTAACAGCAATAATTTCTTTATTTTAGCTTTTTATCAGAGAAAACCAAGAGATTCAATCTTCAAACTTTCACCTTATTGTTATTCATTTATATCACTTAATTAGCAAGATAAACATTTAATTTGAAACTAAACATTTGCTATATTAACCTAGTTTCTAAATAGCTACAAACTAAATACTCAGCAAGCTAAATAGTTTAACAACTAATTGTTTATTTTCATACTAAACATGATGAAGCTGATGTGATCTACATTTGGTTAACATGATTTTGTCATGTGATCCAAAATTATGGCCAACATTTTAATGATCAAAATAATTTAATGTTTCTGAGTTTAAACTGCAACAATAAATATTTCAGTTTCTGTAGTTTAATGTGATTAAACTAAATCAAATCTTTAATTCGTAAGAAATGCAAAATCTGAAAGACAGATGAACTGATGAATAATCATTTGTTAATAAATGCAATTTATTCATAATTTCATTTGTTCAGTGTTAAAAAGCTAGCTGATTGAAGCAAAATAAAAATGCTATTTATTTATTTGACTGTATTTAATAAAATTATTATAATTTTTTCAGTTACAGGATGGAGGATGAAAGTAAAGTTTAATTTCAGCAGAACTTTAAATGTAGTTCATGAGCAACATCATCCTTAAAAATATAAAACAAGTTCTTGCATTCAAACAGAATATTTACATCTGATGCATCAGTGCAGCTACAGGCGGCTCAGACGATGCGTGACCGGTCCACATCCACCGTCACCTCTCAGAAAAACCGGACCAGCAGGGAAACAGAACCAGAACCACTCTCCGTGTTCCTCCCAGCATCTTAAAACCATCTGGTGTCGAGTGAAACGTTTCTGATTGGAGGCTGTTCACTTCATGGCCATCATCCAGACGGGCATGATGACCTCTGGGAATCCTTCCTGCCGCTCCACCGCCAGGATCTCCAGGCCGGCTTTGGACACGATAACCTTCATGATGTCCAGGTGGCGGCTGATGCTGCTGTCGATGGGGTCCAGCTTGCAGCCCTGCCGCGCCATGTTGTCCTTGATGATGAGGACGCCGTTGGGGCGGAGGCTCTTCTTGCAGCGAATCAGGAAGTTCAGCAGGTCTTTGTCTGTCAGGTGGCCTGGAGGAAGAGAAGCCAAAATGTTAGCCGGGTTATTTCTGACTCAAAACCTCTGAAGTGGTCTTGGTCAGAGCCGGCCCCAGGCAAATGCAAGCTAAGCAAATGCTTAGGGCCCCAACACCATCAGGGGGAACCCAAGAACATTTTAAAAATGTATATACACTTTAAATAACATTTTATAATACCTTCTAAATGCCATTACATATGGAAAAACGAAAAGTCAGGTCAAAGCAGACCGGAGATGGATCAAAGTGGACCGGAGTCGGGTCAAAGCGGACCGGAGTCGGTTCAAACCGGACCGGAGTCGGGTCAAAGCGGACCGGAGTCGGTTCAAACCGGACCGGAGTCGGGTCAAAGCGGACCGGAGTCGGGTCAAAGCGGACCGGAGTTGGGTCAAAGCGGACCGGAGTCGGTTCAAACCGGACCGGAGTCGGGTCAAAGCGGACCGGAGTCGGTTCAAAGCGGACCGGAGTCGGGTCAAAGCGGACCGGAGTCGGGTCAAAGCGGACCGGAGTCGGTTCAAAGCGGACCGGAGTCGGGTCAAAGCGGACCGGAGTCGGGTCAAAGCGGACCGGAGTCGGGTCAAGGCAGACCGGAGATGGATCAAAGCGGACCGGAGTCGGGTCAAAGCGGACCGGAGTCGGTTCAAACCGGACCGGAGTCGGTTCAAACCGGACCGGAGTCGGGTCAAAGCGGACCGGAGTCGGGTTGGTGTGAATTGCTCTTTCAAATTTCTCTTTTGAATCAGTTCTCAGTTGCAATCAGGGAACCTCAGTGAAGACCAGGAAGCACTTACACGCCACCCACTGCATCCAGATGACATCGTACTTGTTTCTGGGAGGCGTGAACTCCTGCAGGTTGAAGCAGTAGTAGGTCTCGATGCGGTCGGCGTCGTCGCCCAGATACTCCTCGTGCGCGTGGAGCAGGAAGTGCTCCATCATGTCGGCCATCTCTACTTTCTCAAACACGGGAAGAAGGACGCCCTTGGAGACGCGTCCGATCCCGGAGCCACAGTCCAGAGCGCAGTGTGTCCCGGCTTTCCCCGGCCCCTGTTGGGAGACCTTACATCAACGATGCGTCAAAATACAACTTGATTGCTCAAGGTTTTGATATTTCTGATCATTTTATCTCCTATTTTTGATCGTGTTTGAGAGTTAGGAACTCATAGAGTTAAAAACCAATCATCTGGTGTTAAATTCTCTTGAAACGTGCTTGAATCTGACATCAGGATGGGCGTGTAAAGTTATTTTCCATATTTAAAATCTCCATAAAGCTCTGTGCTTGGTTGCCGCGGCGTTTGGGTTCAGAGGAGCCAACAGTTCGGCTCCTCAGGGCTTCAAAGCAGTGAACTTTACCACCAGTCAGCAACTAAAAGTCAGCTCGACTTGAATCACGGCGGCTTTTCTTCCCTTTGGTTTGCTGTTCTGACCTCAGCCCAACCCTTCTGCGTCGGGGGGCCCCTGGGTGTGATCCGATGGAGGAAGGGGCCCCTGAGGAGCCCCTGGTTTCAGTGAATTACTGCCACATTTCTCTGCTTGTATTTACACATCTGCTTAACACGGACGGATTTTCTGCCACTTCTAATGCTCATGAAGGTGTTTCTATCGCAAAATCCTGTCTAAATATAAAACCTTAGTGTTTTATATTTAGACATATTTAAAGAGTTAATTGTATTAAACTGTATAATTGGCAATTAGCTGTACTTTCTGTGTTAAAGTAGCTTCTCAACTACGAAGGGAAATTTATGCAACCACAGACTTAAAGTTTAAAAAGTGGAAAGTTCTGGCTGGTTTTCACATTCTGAACCATGTGGTCATAATTTAAATAGAAAATGTTCAAAGTAAACAAGTAGCTTCCTTTTTAACTGGAATGAACATCCAGGGAATACAGGAACATTTAGAGATTTTATGGTGTTTTAAATTAAAAAGCAAACATTATAAATCATGGCCTCAGGGAAGAAATCCTTTTCCTGGTTTAGTGCAGAATAAAATGACAGCTAGGATTATTGTTTTCTGTTATTTATCCCATAGTAATAAAATTCATGCAACAATTATTGAATTTAGTTCATTTTATTTATCTGGTAATGTAATTTCATTTATGCAGCTTGTTTTCAGCAACAAGGCGGTCCGAAGTGCTTCTGAAGCCAAATGAGAACATCTCATCTGAAGGAACTTTACAAAACAAGCCAGTTTAATCCAATTAGCAGTGGAGGCTAACAGGCTAGCTGTGCTTAACCTGCACTGACCATAAATGCATTAACATGGGATTTAGCCGTAGCTAACGCTAAAGCACTGCATCAACTGCAGGAGCCAAAACTCAGTTGTAGTTTATTCAGTTTGGGGATAAATTAAATTTATATTCCTTATGATAATTCAGGTTTATTAGGATAAAAATGAGTATTTACCAGTTAAAACTGTCATGTGTAGGAATGTATTGCATCCGTCACTAAGGCTCTCTGGTGAATGTAAATATGTACATTTGTACTGCCGACTTGTTAAGCAGCTTTTATGTGTCGCTGTGCAGGAGCTACTTGGAGTGGAGACACGGTTTTCTCATTGTTTTACTCTTTTTGTGGCTAAATTACATCTGTGTCATTTTTATTTTTGAAGCAAACAGTTGAAATGTAAGAAGTGGATTTTTTGTCATGAACTGGACTGAAGGGAAATATAGAGAGAGTCGAGTTTATAGTTTCATTCACTAGGATCCGACAGCAAGTCATGATTCAGCAGCAGCTACAGCAAATTAACAGTAAAGCGTTAATTTCAACCATGTTGACAGCCAGTAGAATTAGTTCTCGGAATGAAAACCATCAGTTTGTGTTTATGTTCTGACTGTACTGCAGTGTCAGCCAGTAGCGGCGCCCCTATAACTCCTGAGCGGTGCTGTGTTTATATTAAAAGCTCTTTAAAGCACAAAGTGTTGGCAGTTTATAATTAGAGCAGCTGTTTAACAGATCCTGGATATAAGCAGGTCTCTGGGCCAAACATGTCCCCAGAATTAGCAACAGCATCACCCCCAGCAGCTAAAACAAACCTCGACAGAGCCGTCATGTGCTGCGTGCATGCTCCCCGCCGCATGATTATTATTTATATTCATCTAGACACGTTTGCCTCTTTCAAAGACAAAATAAGGTCGTTTTATCAGCTTTATTAGTTCTTTTGAATCTAATTTATAACCCGGTTTCTGGAGCAACAGCAGCTTTTAGATTCTGTAAAATCTTTGATTTTCTAGAAAAGGTGCAGAATCTTTTAAAATACTGCCTAAAAACCTGAGACATATCGTGCATAAAGCCAGAGGACTGATGCCAGAAATAATCACCCTGTAAGAAGCTGAGTTTTAATGTTCTGGTGGTGAAACAAACACTAGACACACGTCATCATATTAACAATTATCTACCAAAATCCAAAAAAAGCATGCAGTTTTATGATTTAAAATAGATTTACTCAGAAAATTGACTCAAATGTTCCACTGACAGGTTGAAATTTATCTCAGCCGTAAAATTTACATCATCCAGACAAACATTCAGATCTTTAGTTTTTAATACAAAATCAAATCAATAAGTCTTCCTGTCTAAGAACCGACGGTCCTCCAAACCTGACTTTGATAAGAAAAATGATTGTTTTTGCTGTTCTTTTTGAAAAGTTCGTTTTTCTTGTCTCTGGCTCACTGTGAAACATGTCCAGCTCTGTTCACTGACTCATGAAGTCAGTAAATATCTTATGATTTTATAAGATATTACAAGCAGTACTGCGTACTTTGCAGGCCTTCCCCTTGTGCCTGTTCTCCGACTCAAACTAGGAGAAATTTCTATGTGAAACACAACAAGGAGAAAAGGAAACGAGGAACCGACATCGTTTCCCAGCTTTCCCATCGTTTCCCCGTCGTTTCCCATTGTTCCCATCGTTCCCACCGTTCCCATCGTTTCCCATTGTTCCCATCGTTCCCATCCGTTCCCATCGTTTCCCACCGTTCCCATCGTTCCCATTGCTCTGGACATCAAAACTCTACCATAAAACAAATACTGATCCGAACCAAGTTTGGCTCATTTTTCCTGCCCTTCTCAACTGGCCCGGATTCTGATTGGGCCCATTTAGCAAATATAATTAGTAAACAGAAAAGGTTTTGCCCTTCGTACAGCTTTGTTCAGGGAGTTTTGGTATTTATTTTAAATTGCTGACTTGTTTCCGTCTAGTTCAAACAATAGATGTAGACTTAATGATGGATCAGCTTCAGTTGGTTTCAAACCCTTAACCAGTAAAATAAAACCCGACTCTAAAGTCCAAATGGGAGAAAGAAGAACTTGTTAGAACAGTCATGCTGCTGGCAGCTCGCTCGGTCTGGATGTGTCATGATATGTGGCTTTGGTTTGGATCTTTTCTTTGTTCTTTTATTACCAGATCTTGCCATTTTGCTTTATTTCTAGATGTGTCATGATATGTGGCTTTGGTTTGGATCTTTGTTGTTTTATTACCACTTCTTGCTGTTTGGGTTTATTCCACTGTTAGCTCCTTTATCTGTATTCCTGCCTGCATTTGGACTTTTCTTCAGATTAAAGCTCTTCCAGTTTATTACGTTACCTTCAGGTTCTCTCCGTTGTGTTTATCGCTCACCTTTCCCTCAGCCTGTTTCCCTCCTCAGCTGTTTTTTATCTCCTGATTTCCCGCTGCCTGCGCTTTGCTGCAGCTGTTTCCACTCACCTCTGATTAGCTGCTTTGGTTTCTTTGTCACTAGCTGTGTTTCCATTACAGATGTGCGTAAAACTTCGTTGATATTCTGCTAACGTAGAAAAAACACAATTTTGCAATTGCGGTGTTTTTCAGTAAATAAGAAATGCTTTTAAAATCAGACGTAAATAAGTTAATTAACGCAATAATCCATTTCAGCTAAACGTTTTCTACGTTTTTCATCCCGAGTTCTGGTCACCATTTTGGTTTTGCATCAAACTTAAGCAAATTTTATCTGCTTTTAGGAACGGCACATAAATCTAGGTGAAATTATTTCTGCAGAGACGGGATGATGAATTTCTCTCCTAAAATAGACTCTGATATTCAGCGACCAGCAGCAGAGAAACTGATCCAGCAGTGGAGGGAAACCAGAACTACAGCGAAGTGCAAAGCTGACGGAGAAGCAGCAGAATTATCAGGTTTACTCTGAAACCGGCTGATAGAACCGGCGATGTCTCACAATGCAGACGTTATTTCTGCATTGATAAGAGGTTTTATCTCTTCATTCAGATAAAAACCCACAAAGGAGCAATAAAAATCCTTCCTATCTATCCAGAAATATGTTGAAAGCAGCAACAAAGTGAATTAAACAAATTTTATTTTAATTTTTACATTTTATTTGTTTTGTCATTTTTTTTACTTTTCCAAAGAGCAAAAAAAGACATTGCTGAAACACCACAAGAATTGGTAAACAATATTTAAATTCCTGTCAGTGGAAATAAACTGTAAAAGTGAAGCTTATTTTACTTTCACTTTGTTTGAAATAAAACATCAAAATCAAACAGCAGAATCTTGTTTATTTTTATAAACATGTTGTAGAATTTCAGATATAGCTGCAGAAAAACTAACAAAATAAAACAATCATCTTTATTGAATTTATTATGAAATTATTTTCTTTCATTGTTGAACTTGGAGTGACAGCAGTTTTAGCTCAGGTGCATGAACAGAGCGCCGTAGTGCCATTGAGCAACTCACCACAAACCTCTTCAGAAACTGACGGGAGCTTTCCAGATCCACGTTGGAAATCTCAACGAAGTCTCCCATCATGCCCTCCTCGGAGGCCGGGACGTCTTCGTAGAACTTCTGCGCTCGGTAGTAGAACTGCTTCTCTCCCTTGATGAACTCGCAGGTGACGGGAAACAGCTTCACTGCGGAGACCGGAGACACTGTCAGCTTCAAACACTTCATCATGAAGGGAAAGTTCAGCGCCTCTAACGGGACGATGGGACCACCAGAACCTCAGAATGCCACCCGGCCCACTGCTGGCCAGTCCAACCTGTACCATTCCCCTCCTCACCTGTGGGGGCGCTGCGCCAGGAACCACTGAGGAAGACCCTGAGCACGACTTCCTTCTTCACCAAACGGAAACAAAATGGAGGCATCACATTTTAAGGGTTTCTCTTTTGTCTTCCTGCTAGCGAGGCTAACACATTTGTTTTGGTTGTATTTACCCAGAATTCCCTGCGCTGCAATCCACTTCCTGCTTTTGGAGCGGTCTCCAGGCCGCTTGGCGTTCACATACGGATGTGGGCAGCATCAGAGCAATGTTGCCAGGTTGCTTTCTGCTCAACCTTTGAACACATTTGGCTGGTGGTTAAAATTTGGGCTGCTTTTCACATCATTTTTTTCAGGTTTAAATAAAACAAATTTCTAAATAGTTTGCAGAAAAGCACAAAACCTCTAAAAATGCTACTACTTTTAATTTATGAGTTTATTTATCTATGGGAATCTCAGGGTGACATCTAAATTTAAGAGAAGAAAAACTCAAGTCTTATTTTGTTCAGAGTCAAGTTCTTTGCAGTCCCAGTGGGAAACGGTTCTGGTCAGAATACAGAACAAACAAAATGTACATGAATCACAGTCAGTTACATATGGGACAATCAACAAGTTTTATTTTGGGTTGAAATTTGGGCTAGTTTTTGTTTTCCTGTTGGGAGTTGGATGGGTTTTACGTTGCTTTTGGCTGGAGACGTTCAGTCAGATCTGGCAACCCAGAGTTCACTTCAACCGAACTGAAACGGAGGTTTGGAAGCGGATTGGAGTCCAATTACACATTCAGACCTTCCCAAACAAACCAGACAAGAGGATTAAAACGGACTGGAGTTTAATTTAAAAAGCCTGATGTGAAATTATGAAGGATGCATTTAAAATTCCCGGCTGATCTTTCGTTCTTTGAAGCAGGAAGTAAATCCTCCTCTTTGATGTCTGACTGTATGTCAGTGTTTCTGGGCCCGTTAACCCCGTTAACCCTCGTATTGCTGCCGGCGTCCTCCAGGGTTTATCTGCACTCAGCAGATCAGCTGCAGCAACAGGCTGAGACACTTTGGGAGGTCAGTTGTTGAGTTCCTTAATTTCAGATGTTTGCTTTGGATGGTTTCCTGCTTTGGATAAGTTTTCTCATAAAACCATCTATAAATGCTCATCACTGGTTCTAAGGACTTCTGTTATGTCATTTAACAGCTGAGGAGAGCCAGGAGGAGTCGCTCCGTGCCAAGCTAAATATAGAGCTCTGCTAATCTAATTATCATCCAACATTTCCTTTGAGTGGAGATCAGAGCTTCAGAGCAGCCAGCTGTCATGTAGTGAATGTCTCCTCCTCAGCTGCAGCATCTAAACAGCATTCTTCATACTTTGTAGCTTCCTACACTGATCATTGGACGCTCTCCAGAGGAAATCCTTCCTGATTCTGTTTGTTTTTAAAGTGCAATAAAAACTTTTACCAGTGTTTTATTGGCTGAAACATCCTGTCTAAAAAGTACTTCAAATATTAAATGAATTGATTTTAAAAGTTTGAAACAGAAGATTTGTTGATTTTTGGGCATCCAACAATCAGTTGTTTATTCTGTACCCAGAATGCATTGCTGCTGATCTTCTGCATGCTTTCTAATCATGACTATTAAAACAAAACCAGTAACAGTTATTAATATTCAACTATAAAACTGAAACTCAGTGAAAGTTCTGCTATAAACTGACTTCCTGAAAAACAGAAAGTCAGTTTCTGTTCTGCAGTAGCAACTGTGATCCTGTTGAGGGCGATATAACACGTTGTGTCAACACCATGGGGAGAGATGGGGTTCAATTTAGTGCTTTAACATTAGCTCATGCTAATTACCATGTTAACACCTTAGCATAAATAGTGTTTATGATCAGGGCTTGTGGGTTAGCGCAGCTAGCTTCTGAGCTCTTATGGATATTACATAGATTGGTTTTCTGGTTCAGTTAAACATTGCAGTCAATGTCACATGACCGAACAGACACCACATGACTGACCCTGATTATAGACATTACCTAAGCTAGCGCTAAAGCACGACACCAAGAAGTCATTTAGCAGAAGCTAACGCGCTAATTCAACCCTGTCAAATGTCCTTTAAGAGCCTCACTACATGAAGAATAAAAGCTGAACTTTATTCTACCGAAAGTTTAATAAACCTCTAATTTAGCAGGAAAATAATTAAGGGAAAGCTAAGTGCGCTAGGTGTTTTCAAAGTTATCAAAACCACTAACTGAAAAATTAGTTAGTGGTTTTAGCTAATTAGTGGAAGTGCGGCCTCAGGCAAGAAGAAAGCGAAACACCTGCTTTACTCCTGATGCTCCGTGTTTCCCTCTCAGGACTGGTTCCTGTTCTGAATAACGACCATCCCAGTGAAAAGATGTCTGACTTCAATCTGAGTGTCCTCCCGCTCAGGAAGCACGTGTTTGTTTGGATCTCCTGTAACTCGATAATCACTCGTCATGTGACACTCAGAGGGAAGGTAAGTATAGAAAGTTTGAGCAGGACAAAAGCGAGGAAACGCCAGCATGATGTCTGCAGAGCCGCCGTCTTCATCTGCCTCCCGCATCCAGAGCCCGGCTCGTTAGGTGCTGACCTTTCAACTTCTCAGAAAGAAGCTGTTCACCAGTGAAGGAAAAGATAAATGTGATGTTTCCAGTTTGAGCTTCGGTTCTGGGAGTTTAATCAGGAATATTCGGTGGAAGGTAGAAATGCTTCGTTATGCTGTAAATAATAAGCGGGGCCCGTTACGGTCATGTTTAGCACCAACTGACATGAGTTATTGCTTTCATGCCTGCCATGCCAGGCCATTAAAGGGCTTCACAGCGGCCGAGACGCGGATCATCTCCTGTTTCTGCAGCTCCTGGTCTGATGATTGACAAGCTGAAAGAGAGAAGAACTTTGCTTAGGGTGTCACATTTAAGGTGTGTTGCTTTCTTTCTGTGGCTGAAGTTCCTCAGGGTTCTGTGCTGAGTTTCCTTAATTTACTTATAGTTGACACTTCACTGCAGGGCTGATGACTGAAGCAAGATTTAGTGCTTCAGAGCAGAACAGAGAGCTGTGGGTTATTTCAACCATCAGGAGGTCCGATGGCTCAGCCTGTTCACTCTGGGTCAGCAGGACGGCCGATTCTCCAATTCAAGAAGTGGCTTCGCCTGGTGGGAGGCTGTCCAGTCCGCTTCTGTTTCTCACCTCGCCCCAAAGGCATTTTCAGGGATTGGTGCAGGAATTTGTGCCATTACTCAGCAGCTGTGTTCATTTCCAGCTCATGTTGGACCGGAGCAGGACGCTCGGTGTCTCTCATCCTGTTTGTCCTTCAGCACAGGCTCGCAGTCTGACGTGGTTGAAATGAGATTCAGCAGGATGACTCTCAGCTGCAAACGTTCTTCATAACCAGGTCCATCTTCTTGTCTGATCATCAAGTATGAATTATGGCCAAGAAAACAGATTCCTGAGCACAAGCAGCTGAGATGAGCCGCCTCTTCAAGGCGCCTAAAGCCAAAGTCACGTCTCACTCTAGGCGGTTCATGTCCAGCCAAGTTGGGTGTGTCTTCATTGGCAGCGTGTTCATCACTAGGGGTGAATATTGACAGGAAGGTGTGAGCTGCGGTCAATGCGCCAGTCATGCAACTTACATTTCAGTTTCTCTGAAGTCACTCCTCTGCCATAGTTGCTAAAAACTCATGTAAGCCTCCAGGCTGGTTACTGCAGACTGGGATTGGAAACCGTGGTTCAGACAATATTCAAGGAGTTTTAAAGTACCGCGTTTGCTCATCCAGAGACATAAATCTATGTGAATGAATGCAGTCTTCTGCCAATCACATCGCCTGTGCACAATACGAGGCTCGTACCGTCTGAGGACAGTACCGTCTGAGGCCCGTACCGTCTGAGACCCATATCGTCTGAGGCCCGTACTGTACAGTCTGAGGCCCCATACCGTACCGTCTGAGGCCCATATCGTCTGAGGCCCCATACCGTACCGTCTGAGGCCCATATTGTACCGTCTGAGGCCCATATTGTACCGTCTGAGGCCCATATTGTACCGTCTGAGGCCCATACCGTCTGAGGCCCATATCGTCTGAGGGCCCATACCATACCATCTGAGGCCCATATTGTACCGTCTGAGGGCCCATATTGTACCGTCTGAGGCCCATACCGTCTGAGGCCCATATCGTCTGAGGGCCCATATTGTACCGTCTGAGGCCCCATACCGTACCGTCTCAGGCCCATATTGTACCGTCTGAGGCCCATATTGTACCGTCTGAGGCCCATATTGTACCATCTGAGGCCCATACCGTCTGAGGCCCATATCGTCTGAGGGTCCATACCATACCATCTGAGGCCCATATCGTCTGAGGCCCCATACCGTACCGTCTGAGGCCCCATACCGTACCGTCTGAGGCCCATACCGTACCGTCTGAGGCCCATACCGTACCGTCTGAGGCCCTTATCGTACCGTCTGAGGCCCTTACCGTACCGTCTGAGGCCCATATTGTACCGTCTGAGGCCCATACCGTACCGTCTGAGGCCCTTATTGTACCGTCTGAGGCCCTTACCGTACCGTCTGAGGCCCACACCGTACCGTCTGAGGCCCATATTGTACCGTCTGAGGCCCATACCGTACCGTCTGAGGCCCTTATTGTACCGTCTGAGGCCCTTACCGTACCGTCTGAGGCCCACACCGTACCGTCTGAGGCCCCATACCGTACCGTCTGAGGCCCATACCGTACCGTCTGAGGCCCTTATCGTACCGTCTGAGGCCCTTACCGTACCGTCTGAGGCCCCATACCGTACCGTCTGAGGCCCTTACCGTACCGTCTGAGGCCCATACCGTACCGTCTGAGGCCCATACCGTACCGTCTGAGGCCCCATACCGTACCGTCTGAGGCCCCATACCGTACCGTCTGAGGCCCTTATTGTACCGTCTGAGGCCCATATTGTACCGTCTGAGGCCCATACCGTACCGTCTGAGGCCCATATTGTACCGTCTGAGGCCCATACCGTACCGTCTGAGGCCCTTATCGTACTGTCTGAGGCCCATACCGTACCGTCTGAGGCCCATACCGTACCATCTGAGGCCCTTATTGTACCGTCTGAGGCCCTTACCGTATCGTCTGAGGCCCATACCGTACCGTCTGAGGCCCATATTGTACCGTCTGAGGCCCGTACCGTACCGTCTGAGGCCCATATTGTACCGTCTGAGGCCCGTACCGTACCGTCTGAGGCCCGTACCGTACCGTCTGAGGCCCGTACCGTACCGTCTGAGGCCCGTACCGTCTGAGACCCATATCGTCTGAGGCCCATATCGTCTGAGGCCCATATTGTACCATCTGAGGCCCATGTTGTACCGTCTGAGGCCCGTACCGTCCCTAAGGCGCTTCCAAAAACTGGAGAGGATAAGACAAGGGTCTCCATCGTCTGGGAGGAGCTGAGAGTAGAACTGCTGCTCGTCTGCAGCCCGTTGATGAAGTTCAGCGTCAGTTCAAAATTATCAAAATATCGTCCTATCAAAACCATAATGGCTGGTGCTATGACTAAAGAGCTAATGTCTCATGCAGCATCTTAACTTAGACTCAGTTTATGACATCTAATAGAAACAGTTTTAGAAAATCTTTGAATGTTCTGAAAATTGTTTTAATGATATGATGGTGAACTTTATTTAAACAGGAACAACGTACAACCCACATAAATGTCACCATTTGACTTTACTACATTATTGTTATAGAAAAAGGTAATTAGCATCTAGAAAAAATGATTTAAAATGTAATAATATGCATATTTGTAATTTGTAAAGAAACTTCAGATGCAAATTAGTTGTTTTTAGAATAAAATGTACTTTGTCAGAATCTTTTTAATTTGTGTAAACTTGTTTGATTCTACAAAAATCTGAAACTCAAGAGTTTGAATTTAAGGAACACAATCTGACCTGAATATTTCAGAAAATTTACTGTCAACCTTCTCTGAACGAGTCCCAAAGATTCATTTAATCTTTCAAACTAATAGATGTGAAGGTGCGATTACTCAGTCTAAATAAATGTTTCCTTGTGTGGATCTGAAAGCTTCAGAGGGAGCGAATGACCCAACCTGCGAGCGATGCATCTTACCCAGAGGGATCTTCTCCATCAGGTACAGGTAGCTGGCGAAGAAGTCGCTCTGGAGTTTGTGGTGCAGGTGGAAGGACATGCTGTGGCGACACATGGTGTCGTCCGTCTCCTTCCAGCGGTCCCTGAACGCCTGATGAGCCGCCTTGAACTCAAAGTTTCCTGAAGAGTTGTGGTTTTTGTCTTCAAGGGTAATCTCCATGTTTCTTCCACCAGTGTTGGTCTCCAGAAACGGCGTGAAGGCGACTGACGCTTCGGATTCTGCAGCTCCAGTCTGGGACGCTGCTATATCTGTCCGGCTGAGTGATCAACACGCCTGTGACGGTGTTCAGTGATCAGCAGAGATCCTTTTCACTCTGGAGGTCCTTCCAGATTTACACATCACCTGCTGGGAGGGAGGGAGGCTTGGAGCTGAAACCTGTCCTGGCCAGCAGGAAGACGCCTCACTTCACAGCTTAAAGGTTTGAAATTCCCGTCCAGAACATGAGAATCCAACAGTTTGGCCTGAGAGTCACAACTTTAATCTGGCCGTCAGGTCTCCAGTCGTTCCTGTGAGTAAACGGTTTGGAAGGAGACGTTCCACATTGAAATGCATCATCTTCACTCTGCAAACTGGCACCAACATCATGATACATTGAGTTTATCATGCCAGGGCTCTTGCAGTAAGTCCTAAATGTGTGAATATCTGTTGGCACTCTGATGCGACCTGCCCACCATGCTGAGCTCTGACTGGTGTCACTAACAGAACTGGACCGGCGCCGCAGTGGGGATCATTTCAGCTCTGGAGTTTCATGCCTCTGACCTGCCCACCGCCTATTACTGTTAATCATGTAATTATGACCTGACATAATTAACAGTGCACCGCTGGACAGTCATTGATCAATCCACCGTTTCCAGGGACATGAAAACAAAACCCGAAAGAGGAAACCGGCCCAAACGTCCCGGTTCCCCTGATTAGTGCCACTAAAAAGTCACCAACAAATTAAAAAGCCAAATAAAGCTCTTTTCCAATGGAAATCTGTTAAAGAGTAAATATTTGAATAAACTTTCTGAGTAGGTCAGTAAAATAAGCTTTTGAATATTTCTAATAAATATTTGGTCTTTTGTATCGATTTGTTTCCTCTGAAGGTCTGTTAGCCATCCCGACACATTCACATGTTTTTATTGCGACTCGGGGAAACAGGAGCGCCTCAGGGCGCCGTTCTCGGCCCGGCCTTTTATTCTCACATCTCTAGATAAATAAATGAAGTGAGTATTCACAGTGCAGAGATAGTTGTATTGACATTTAGTGTTGTGGTTCTTATCAGTCTGCAATGTGCTCACAATAATAAAACTGTAGACTTTTATTTTGCTCTTTGAATCTCAAAACAAATTTGAAACTATAAACATGAAATGTAGAGATTCTGCAGAAACATTGTTCTAAAATTAGAAATGAATTATTTTGGTGAACAAATACCAAAACTAAACTTGAGAGATTTAAATTTCACTCTTCATTAGAAAGTTTGAATTCCCAGTTTGGGTTTAGTGGATCAGCAGAGCATCTGTGTGAATTATTTTCTCTCTTCTTTGCCGTTGATCTGCTGGAACCAAAGTATCAGTCGATCTGCCTGGGAATCGTTTCTGACCCTTCACACAAATGTCTCCGCCTGGTTCCTGACAGCCAGAGGATAAAATTAGAGCGATGACATCACAGATGGCCTGCTGCTGCTGAGACCAGCAAATGTTTTCAGGAGAGCCAATCCGCCGGGCCGGTTCTGTGACCGTCCGCTTCAACAAAACACTTCAACGAGTCAAACTAAATATTTCATTTTGCTTTTCTGACGTTTGTCTTTGTTTGATAGGAGATGTTTTATGTTTTAAGGTCAGAGAAATCACCATGACGATTTTGCCCAGCATCGAGAGCGAACGTCGTGCGAACCATCCCATCATGAACACAATCGAGTATTAGTGGCAGAGAAACATCCCACAGCATGATTCTGCCACCACCATGCTGGATGGTTTGATCATTTCAAACATCAATCTTTGTCTTCTATGACGTTAAAAAATAAACTTGTATAGTCTTTGTTATTTAGTCCTTTAGAGACGTCCAGTCTGAGGACGACGTTTCGGTCAGTTTGTTTTCTCAGATCTTCTCAGCAGTGATTTGTTCACTGAATCATAAAACAGCAGATGAACTAAAGTACAGCCATGCAGAAGCTGCAGCTTGGCTCCAACTCACTGAGCCAGAGGCAAACTCAGCCATGAGCAGCGACACCTTTTGACCTTTCCTCAGGTCGGCCGCTGCGTTGGGCCTGGTGTTGACCTCCTGACCTCGGTCTGCAGCATCCATCAGCTCTGCAGACGCACTTCAGTCTGAAAGAGGAAGTTTTACAGGAATCATTTTTGATCCTGGTAGAGACATTTTTAAGTATTCTTAAAAGAGGCTGTTCTTTCTCCAACAGCCAAATTCAGTGCATCTTGCTGAGCCACACAGGAATAAAAAATGGCTGACATGAAATTCCTTCTGAATCCTGAAGAACATTTTCAAGCCAAGCAGAAATGTTTATCTTTGCTCTCACTGAATAAAAGTTTCCCTAAAACTAACATGAAACTGAAAAACTAAAATCACTCACGTTGTTTTCTCTACGTCACAGTTGTTCTCGTTTGGTTTTATTGTTTCCGGGTGTAGAGGTGTTTCTAACAGCCACACCAGCAGGGGGCAGCAGCGGCCAGTCGCTCTGTTTCCGGTGAGCCTCCTGGCAACAGGCTGAGCTGACAGACAACATCCGGTCTGCGTGTCCTGCTGCTGCTCGTCCCTGCAGGTGAAACTGGACTCAGCCTGTCTGACATGGAGCCGCGCTGTCTGAAGAGGTGAGACCGGAAGCATGACGTCACGGCTCGCGTTCCGCCTCACAGCAGTTCAGGCCTTTATATAAATATGATTATTAAAATCTCGTTTTGCTCCGAGAAGCGGCCTGAAACCTGTTGCCATGGCAGCAGCAGGGGGGCGTGGTTCTTCCTAATATTTAATATTTAATTTGTTCTTTTTGCTGCATCTAAGAATAATAATAATTTACTAATTTAATTTGCAAATCTCTTTCCTTTAAGACTTTTATGATTTTCTTAAACTGAACCTATTTAAAATGTAACGTTTTAATTTGTCATTTATTGTAAATCTACAAATTTTCATATTTTATTTATAGTATTTTTTTATATTTATATATTTTGTTTAGCATATCTGCATCTTGTTTATACGCGTTTAATTTTTTAAATACAAGTACAAAGTTGAAATTAATGTTGCTGCCATTTTTAACACCTGGGTTAAATAAAAATATATATAATTTATTGAGGGAATCAATGAAACATTTAATAAAACCCATGAGTATTTGCTCAGCATCGAGAGCGATGCTGATATTGGCATTCATTTAATTGAGCTGTGTTTATGCTGCATAATATTTCTATGAGAGTAAAATAAATATTTTAACTGGCAGTCGGAGTTAAAATCTGAGCAGAGTTTTATTCTCTCCATTTCCCGTGTTTCTGGGCCTGAAGGAGGGTGACGGGATGCTCTCTGGACGTCCACCCCACTGAGAAGGCTCTGGTGGTCCAGTACGAGGTGGAGGCCACCATACTGGGAGAACTGGGAGAACCGGTGGTGGAAGAGCGAAAAGACTGTCAGAAAATGTGAGGAAATGAAAGTGTTGAACTGAAATGATTCAGTTTTAACTTGGGATGAACTGATCCATCTTTTCCACTTCTGATATCTGAGGTTTAGTATCGGCCAATCAGATGAATTTACTTAAAATGTTTATTTTTTCTAACCTAATCTTAAATATAGTGAATCTCAAATGAACCTGATAACTGCAACACACCAACAGCTTCAGCAGCCAGTGAAACCAGGAGATCATGAAGAAATAATGAAGAAACTGAAACTGACAGAAACAGCAGGTTCAGCCAGACATGGGAAAATAAACAATATTTCTTTTTAATGGTTAAAAATTCTGAATATAATGTAGAATAAATCATATGACGTGGCAAAAAGTACAGAATGAGAGAGAATGGATTGGGATCTTAATATCTGGTCTCTGGTTTTGATGAGCCGAGTGTTTGTCCCAGGATCCGCCTGAAGAGCCTGAACGCCAACACGGACACGGCTTCTCTGGCCCACAAGGTGGTGGAGGAATGTCAACTCATCCATCCGTCCAGACTGGCCGAGGTGGAGCAGCTGCTCTTCTACCTGCAGAACCGGAAACAGAGCAGCGGTACCAAACCCGCCTCGCGTCCTGCTCCCTGTGTCTGGATCCCGCTCTCAGCCCATCCATCTTTTCCACAGACAACCAGCAGAAGAAGAACGTCTCGCCTCGGGACTTCGCGCTGTACGCCGGAGTGGAGGTATGAGCCGACCGCCTGACCGCCGCCGGTCCTCTGCAGCGTCCGGGTCAACCGGGTCAACCTGTGTTGCAGCTGGAGGAGGCGAGCATCGGCGGCATCGACGAGTACGTGGAGCTGCTGTACGAAGAGATCCAGGAGAAGATCCATGGCGCCGCGCTCATCTTCCAGCTGGCCCAAAACCCGGATAACCTGGAGGAGCTGATGCAGCATGGTAACAGTGACGCAGCACGGTGACGCTAACGCAGTCGGTGACGCAGCACCGTGATGCTGACGCAGTTGCTGACGCAGTCGCTGATGCAGTCGGTGACGCAGTCGTTGATGCAGTCACTGACGTAGTCGTTGATGCAGTCACTGACGCAGTCGTTGATGCAGTCTGTGGTGCAGTCGGTGATGCAGTCGCTGATGCAGTCGCTGACGCAGTCGTTGATGCAGTCGGTGACGCAGTCGTTGATGCAGTCGCTGATACAGTCGGTGACGCAGTCGTTGATGCAGTCGCTGACGCAGTCGTTGATGCAGTCGTTGATGCAGTCCTTGATGCAGTCGCTGACGCAGTCGTTGATGCAGTCGCTGACGCAGTCGTTGATGCAGTCTGTGGTGCAGTCGGTGATGCAGTCGTTGATGCAGTCGCTGACGCAGTCGTTGATGCAGTCGTTGATGCAGTCGGTGACGCAGTCATTGATGCAGTCGTTGATGCAGTCGCTGATGCAGTCGCTGACGCAGTCGCTGACGCAGTCGGTGATGCAGTCGGTGACGCAGTCGCTGACGCAGTCGGTGACGCAGTCATTGACACAGTCGTTGATGCAGTCGGTGATGCAGTCGCTGACGCAGTCGCTGACGCAGTCGCTGATGCAGTCGGTGATGCAGTCGGTGATGCAGTCGGTGATGCAGTCGCTGACGCAGTCGCTGATGAAGTCGCTGACGCAGTCGGTGATGCAGTCGGTGACGCAGTCGGTGATGCAGTCGCTGATGCAGTCGTTGATGCAGTCGGTGATGCAGTCGCTGACGCAGTCGGTGACGCAGTCATTGATGCAGTCTGTGGTGCAGTCGGTGATGCAGTCGCTGATGCAGTCGCTGACGCAGTCGTTGATGCAGTCTGTGGTGCAGTCGGTGATGCAGTCGCTGATGCAGTCACTGACACAGTCGTTGATGCAGTCGTTGATGCAGTCGCTGACGCAGTCGGTGATGCAGTCGCTGATGCAGTCGCTGATGCAGTCGCTGACGCAGTCGTTGATGCAGTCATTGATGCAGTCGTTGATGCAGTCGTTGATGCAGTCGTTGATGCAGTCGGTGATGCAGTCGCTGACGCAGTCGCTGATGCAGTCGCTGACGCAGTCGTTGATGCAGTCATTGATGCAGTCGTTGATGCAGTCGTTGATGCAGTCGTTGATGCAGTCGGTGATGCAGTCGCTGATGCAGTCGCTGACGCAGTCGGTGATGCAGTCGCTGATGCAGTCGTTGATGCAGTCGGTGATGCAGTCGTTGATGCAGTCCCTGATGCAGTCGTTGATGCAGTCGTTGATGCAGTCGCTGACGCAGTCGCTGACGCAGTCGCTGACGCAGTCGCTGATGCAGTCGGTGACGCAGTCATTGACGCAGTCGTTGACGCAGTCGCTGACGCAGTCGGTGACGCAGTCATTGACGCAGTCGTTGACGCAGTCGTTGATGCAGTCGGTGATGCAGTCGCTGATGCAGTCGCTGACGCAGTCGCTGACGCAGTCGTTAATGCAGTCGTTGATGCAGTCGGTGATGCAGTCGCTGACGCAGTCGTTGACGCAGTCGGTGACGCAGTCATTGACGCAGTCGTTGACGCAGTCGCTGATGCAGTCGGTGATGCAGTCGCTGATGCAGTCACTGACACAGTCGTTGATGCAGTCGTTGATGCAGTCGGTGATGCAGTCGCTGACGCAGTCGCTGACGCAGTCGGTGATGCAGTCGTTGATGCAGTCGGTGATGCAGTCGTTGATGCAGTCGGTGATGCAGTCGCTGACGCAGTCGCTGACGCAGTCGGTGATGCAGTCGGTGATGCAGTCGCTGACGCAGTCGCTGACGCAGTCGGTGATGCAGTCGCTGATGCAGTCGGTGATGCAGTCGTTGATGCAGTCGGTGATGCAGTCGCTGATGCAGTCGCTGACGCAGTCGTTGATGCAGTCGTTGATGCAGTCCCTGATGCAGTCGTTGATGCAGTCGTTGATGCAGTCGCTGATGCAGTCGCTGACGCAGTCGCTGACGCAGTCGGTGACGCAGTCATTGACGCAGTCGTTGACGCAGTCGCTGACGCAGTCGGTGACGCAGTCATTGACGCAGTCGTTGACGCAGTCGTTGATGCAGTCGGTGATGCAGTCGCTGATGCAGTCGCTGACGCAGTCGCTGACGCAGTCGTTAATGCAGTCGTTGATGCAGTCGGTGATGCAGTCGCTGACGCAGTCGTTGACGCAGTCGGTGACGCAGTCATTGACGCAGTCGTTGACGCAGTCGCTGATGCAGTCGGTGATGCAGTCGCTGATGCAGTCGCTGACGCAGTCGCTGACGCAGTCGTTAATGCAGTCGTTGATGCAGTCGGTGATGCAGTCGCTGACGCAGTCGCTGATGCAGTCGTTGATGCAGTCGGTGATGCAGTCGTTGATGCAGTCGGTGATGCAGTCGCTGACGCAGTCGCTGACGCAGTCGGTGATGCAGTCGGTGATGCAGTCGCTGACGCAGTCGCTGACGCAGTCGGTGATGCAGTCGCTGACGCAGTCGGTGATGCAGTCACTGACACAGTCGCTGACGCAGTCGTTGATGCAGTCGCTGATGCAGTCGGTGATGCAGTCGCTGATGCAGTCGCTGACACAGTCGCTGACGCAGTCGTTGATGCAGTCGTTGATGCAGTCGGTGATGCAGTCGCTGACGCAGTCGGTGATGCAGTCGCTGACGCAGTCGGTGATGCAGTCGCTGATGCAGTCGCTGACGCAGTCGGTGATGCAGTCGCTGACGCAGTCGGTGATGCAGTCGCTGATGCAGTCGCTGACGCAGTCGCTGACTGTGTTTCAGAGGCGGTACTGGGAGCGCTGGCCAGAGTGCTGAGAGAGGACTGGAAGCAGAGCGTTGACCTGGCAACCACCATCGTTTCCGTCTTCTTCTGCTTCTCCAGGTGAACACAGGACAACATGGCGCTGCTGTCACATACCAATATGTTAGTGACAGGAGAAGTTAGGTTTGATTTCACTTGGTGAGATTAGAATGCGTCTCTTTGTAAACTTGTAGTTTCTCTGCAGCTTCCAGGTTTAGATTCCTGGATTTTTTTCCCAGCTTCTCCCAGTTTCACAGGCTGGTGACCCACTTCAAGATCGGCGCCGTCTGCATGAACATCACGGAGCACGAGCTGAAGCGCTGCGAGTTGTGGCAGGACGAGCTGCAGAAGAAGAAGAAGGCCGATATCCTTTCAACCCGCCCTGCAGCCGCGCAGCTGATTGACATTCCGCCGCAGGTCTGAGCTCCTTAACGAGATTCACCTGACGAGTTCCCCGACAACCAGAGTCTTAGGAAGGATCTCGACAAGTCGCTGAGGAAGTACCGGAGTCTGCTGGCCAAGCAGGAGAAGCTACTCAAAGGTCCAAACCTCCAGGCCTCCCGCTGTGACCTTCAACTTGACCTCCAGCTATGACCCCGCCCAGACAGGTGAACCTCTGTCTGCTCCTGGTCTCTGCAGTGTCTCTGTATCTACTGCTGAATCTGGCCGAGGACACGCGGACCGAGCTGAAGATGAGGAACAAAAACATCGTCCAGATGCTGGTGAAGCTGCTGGAGCGCGACGACCAGGAGCTGCTGCTGGTGGCCGTGAACTTCCTCAAGAAGCTCTCCATCTTCCTGGAGAACAAGAACGACATGGTAACCGCAACAGGAAAACAACAAAACTAAACATGATGATCAAAACAGAAGGAACTACTTGGAGAGTCGGAGGGTTTCTCTTCTACTGTTTTTCTTGTGTCGTCTCTAGAAAACTTCTGTAATCCAGACTCAGATTGAAACCAAAATATTGAACCTGAAAGTATTTCTGTTTTGGACTTTAAACGATGTTGTAAAAGTGACTGAAAGCTTCAGTAAGTTGGTTAAAGTTTGTAATTTTTAATGTTTATTAATCCAAATTGTTAAGTTCAGATTAATTATGGAGGAACTTTGATCCAATTCTGATTCACAGAATTGGTTTGATTCAGTCAGTCGAGGGTTTTTATCAGGACCAGACCCGGTTCGGACCCGGTTTATTCTGCATCTTTGATTCAGAGTAAATGTCCAGCAGGAAGGTTCTGGTTGGTTAATGGGTCCGGTTAACGGTTCTGCTCAGCGGCTGGACCCGGGTCGCACAGATGGAAGCTGAACTCCGGCTGTAATTGATTCAGGCTGCAGCTGATTAAGCAGCTCTGCTGGTTTCCCACACAGTAGCAGCAACTGGTTTAACTGGGAGCAGGTCGGGTCAGAGCAACATCTGAACCAGTGGCTTCGCTCTGATCCGTTCAGAACCCAGGTCCAATTCTGAGCCGAGACGTTCATCAGCTCAACGCTTCCACCTGCAGGACGGGAGGAACAGCCCAGTTTCTAATACCGGGCAGCAACCACAGAGACCGGGTTCTGGTTCCGGGTCTGGTTCTGGTTCTGGGTCCGGATTAACTGGTTGAAGGGAAAAGATGCAACTAGCATCAAGTCCAGATGTTTGCAGAACTGAACCCAGAATCATCCTGGCAGCTGCAACAGAAAGCAGCCGGGTTTCTAACAGGAAGCAGCCAGGTCTGCAACAGGAAGCAGCCGGGTCTGTAACAGGAAGCAGCCGGGTCTGTAACAGGAAGCAGCTGGGTCTGTAACAGGAAGCAGCCGGGTCTGTAACAGGAAGCAGCCAGGTTTGTAACAGGAAGCAGCTGGGTCTGTAACAGGAAGCAGCTGGGTCTGTAACAGGAAGCAGCCGGGTCTGTAACAGGAAGCAGCTGGGTCTGTAACAGGAAGCAGCCAGGTTTGTAACAGGAAGCAGCCAGGTTTGTAACAGGAAGCAGCTGGGTCTGTAACAGGAAGCAGCCGGGTCTGTAACAGGAAGCAGCCAGGTTTGTAACAGGAAGCAGCTGGGTCTGCAACAGGAAGCAGCTGGGTCTGTAACAGGAAGCAGCCGGGTCTGTAACAGGAAGCAGCCAGGTTTGTAACAGGAAGCAGCTGGGTCTGTAACAGGAAGCAGCTGGGTCTGCAACAGGAAGCAGCTGGGTCTGTAACAGGAAGCAGCCGGGTCTGTAACAGGAAGCAGCCAGGTTTGTAACAGGAAGCAGCTGGGTCTGTAACAGGAAGCAGCTGGGTCTGTAACAGGAAGCAGCTGGGTCTGTAACAGGAAGCAGCTGGGTCTGTAACAGGAAGCAGCTGGGTCTGTAACAGGAAGCAGCTGGGTCTGTAACAGGAAGCAGCTGGGTCTGTAACAGGAAGCAGCTGGGTCTGTAACAGGAAGCAGCCGGGTCTGTAACAGGAAGCAGCCAGGTCTGTAACAGGAAGCAGCCAGGTCTGTAACAGGAAGCAGCTGGGTCTGTAACAGGAAGCAGCTGGGTCTGTAACAGGAAGCAGCCAGGTCTGTAACAGGAAGCAGCTGGGTCTGTAACAGGAAGCAGCCAGGTCTGTAACAGGAAGCAGCTGGGTCTGTAACAGGAAGCAGCTGGGTCTGTAACAGGAAGCAGCTGGGTCTGTAACAGGAAGCAGCCAGGTCTGTAACAGGAAGCAGCTGGGTCTGTAACAGGAAGCAGCTGGGTCTCTGTGGTTCTTCTGTCTGCCGTATTTTAAAGTTTTATTTTTTCACGGACTCCCGCCCTCCAGATATTTAAACTTGAGGCTCGTTGCCCTGACCTTCCTCCTCCTCCTCCTCGGCTCTGTGGAGCCGTTGGGTTGACCTCCTGGTGCTGCAGAGCTGAGCTCCTCCCTGCCTGGTTCTAATCCTTCTGGTCATTGGACCGGGCCCTGCCGTGTTCTGACCGTGGCTCCCTGTCCCCCCCAGGCGGAGGCGGCCGCCGTGGAGAAGCTGGCCCGCCTGCTCCCCTGCGACCACCAGGAGCTCCAGAGCGCCACCTGTCGGCTGCTGCTCAACCTGTCCTTCGACACGGCGCTGCGCGGCCAGATGGTCCGGGTCGGCCTCGTTCCCAGGCTCTCCTCTCTGCTGGGTAAGTGGTTTCCGTGGTTACGGGCATCGTGTCTGGGCGGGGGCTCTGCGGCGTCTCCGGGGGCGGATCCGATAGCAGAACATAATTAACGGAATATATTTGTTAGAATAACACGGCAGAACCTCTGCGCTCAGCTTGTTTTTGTAGCAGCGAGTCGGAGAAGCGAAGGAGTCTTCAGAGGTTCGGGGGAGAAGGGGGAACTGGGGGGGGTCAGACGGGGGGGGGTCCTGCAGGAAGTTCCCTGAAATATTGCGCCGCCTCAAAGTTGTGACACTGTTGGGTCGGCCTGAATCAGCGAGAGTCCGCTGGGCTCTGCACGCCAACGCCGGCGCCATCAATCATCCGCCGGCTTCCCGCCTTTCATCCACCGCTGCTCCTGAAAGGAGAGGAGGCCTGACGAGAGGTCGTGACCCCTGGAGATCAGATCCCCTCCCGTTTGGTCCAAAACCGTCGCTGACCTGAAGGAAGACCTGTGTGATGCCCCGGATGACACCGGAGCGATGTCCGACCCGTCTGCTGCCGCTGCTGAGCAAGCTCTGCAGCGGCGGCAGCTTCATCCACAGGAACAGCAGCAAAACTGTTTACATCAAGTCAAACAGCAGGCCGTGAATCAATAACGACCATAAAATGAGCCAATCAGAGTGGAGATGTGAAGGAATGTCGATGTGACCCTTTAAAAAAGAAAACAGATCATTTTTATACAAATATGACCTCAGAAAGTTTTTAGAGAATCAGAATGCTTTTAGGTTTCATAATCAAGAGAAATATGAACATTTCTGCCATAAAATCACATTTTTCTCTACAGGAAGCTGATATAAAATTATCCAAACGAAACATTCCTGACTGGATGAAATATTACTGGAAATAAAACTGTATTTATTATTATATGTAAATTTTAAAACATCTGTTGGATCCTTATGGTCGTTAAAGACTCTGTGGAAGCAGACATAGATATAGATGGCATAGATTCTGAAATGCTGATACTTAAAACTTAACAATAAATAGTAGAATTTATTTATGCTACATAAAATAATCAATATAAATTTGGACTAAAATACAATAAAACTTGATCTTAAATTGTCTCAGTCCAATAAAATCAGGAATAAATCATCTTCGTTTGTAAAAGTGGGACCTGTTGGTTGCTGGGAAGACTCCCAGCTGATGGGATTAATGGGATTAAGGCTGATAGTGGTCTGGGTTTAATCTCATCAATGTGAGTTTAACGCCCCTAAATTACAGGTCATCCATTAAGCGATGATGATGATGAAGCATCTTGGTGTGAGTCTCCGACTGGTTTAAAACCAGTTAGTTCCAGCTGCTAACTGGGAAACAGTGAGAGCTGCTAATCCAGGCGCTGCTTTAAATCACTGGTGGAACTGGAGCTCTCCCAGTAAACCGTCCATCAGTCTAGACTCCATCCACACAGTTCAGTCCGGTTTAACCCAACTCCGGTTCTGTTGGTGAGGTGTGAACGCTTATTGACCTCTGACCTCTGGTTGAACTGAACTCTGGTTCAGTTTGAATATGACCAGAATCCGCTCCAAAACCAGGAAGTGGACTACAGCAGGGCATTCTGGGTAAATACAACCAAAGCTAACATGCTAGCCTAGCGTTAGCAGCAGAAATGGCTCCTGGTCTTCAGCCAAAGACTAAAGAGAAATCACTAAACTCTGACGCCTCCATCTTGTTTCCTCTGGTGAAACAGGAAGTTGCTCTTAGTGTCTTCAGAGGTCTTAGTGTCGTTTCCTGCAGTGGTTGTTGGTGCAGCGCCCCCACAGGCCAGGAGGGGAACAGTCTGGTTTGGGTCAGAACCACAGCAGCTGGAGTTGGAGCAGATGGTGGAGTTCTGGTTCCAGTAGAACCGGGTCGACCGGACCATCAGGGGGGAAATCACCTTAATGTGTGTTCTGGTTCTGGTTCTGGCTAATGAGAAGCAGATGTTCTGAAAACTGAGACTGAAACTTATTAAAGGCAGTAAAATTGATGCTTCCTCCTGGTTTCCCAATTAAAGTGACAGCAGAACTCACCTTCCCTCCCTGGGCTTCATCTGGTTCTGATTCTGACCCGCCGTTTGGACAGGGACCGGTTTAAACCGGGTCAGGCCGGTGGCCGGGGCGTGGTTGGGCGCTGGTTCTGGTTCGGTGATAATCTGCTCTCTTAACACATCAGACTGCGCTCTGAGGCCCGTTAATTCTCCGGGTCAAACCCATAAAGCTGCCGGTCCGGTCCGGTCCGGTCTGGTCCGGTCCGGTCCGGTCTGGTCTCTGTCTACCTCCCTGCAGCTCAGCTTTAAACATTAAAGATTCTGCAAATCTAATGATCAATAATCAATAATCAGACACAAATGGGATAAAACATTGTCAGAGAAACATTCAGCAGGAATCTTCAACAATCCCAGGAAAATCCTCAAAGGTTTTAAAGCGTTAAATAAAATCACAGTTTATGATCAAAGCGTAAAATAAGAAAACGAAGCGACGTCTGTTTTTGTCCCGGAGTTTAATTCTCTGCCTGTGATGGAAACGAGATCTGGGCATCACGAGTCCCACTGCTTTTTAATAAATTCGTAGTATTTGAACTTTTCAGTTTGCTATTACATATTATTGTTTTTACTATTATCATTGTTAGTCTTGTTTTTTATTTTCAGTTTTTAACTTTTAGTTTGAATAGGACGCTGCAGTTGCACCTGAATTTTCCATTTGCAGGGCAATAAAAGCTGCTTCTATTCTTCTGTTTAATTGTTAAATTGATGAAATAGCAGCACTGCTTGAACGAATCTAATTTATCTTTGATAATTCATGAAGAAAACAGCAACAAGAAACAAACTGCAGCAAACTGCAACAAACTGCAGCAAACTGCAACAAACTGCAGCAAACTGCAACAAACTGCAGCAAACTGCAGCAAACTGCAACAAACTGCAGCAAACTGCAACAAACTGCAGCAAACTGCAGCAAACTGCAGCCCTTCAGGACCAATGTGAAGATGAAAGATGTCGAAAGTGTAAAAACTGTTTGTTTTGAGCCAACTGTAGTTTTCTGTTTTTTACTGTCGGCTGCAGAGCCGTGAGAAGCTGCAGCCGCCTGCGGTTGACCTCCGACCCCCGGCTGTTAAACAGTCCATTCAGGCCGGTGATATTTGCAAAGGAACAGTGGGCCCCTCCTGGATGTGGTCGGCGGCGTCCTGCGGCGCGTTGCGGGACAAGCGGTCATTCATGGCTGACCCGCCTCCTGCATGTGTTTGTGTTGCAGCTGACGAGGTGCAGAGGCAGCGGGCCGTGTGCGTCCTGTACCACATCAGCATGGACGACGCATTCAAGTCCGTGTTTGCTCACACCGACTGCATACCGCAGGTAAGACTGGCTAACGTCGAGGCGCCCGCAGACCGAAGCGCCCGCAGTTAGAGACGATGGGAGGGAACAGAGCCTGGCATGGGTTCGGGTTCTGACCGGGTTCTGGGCCCGTTTTCCTCTTGTGACATGTTTGACAGATCAGCTTTAAACTTAGGATTAGCAATTTAAGGGGAATGTAAATAATTTCCAATGAATCTAGTTTATATAGCAGCTTGTAAGACCCGGCTTTTATTTTGATAGTCCACTTCCAAAAACAAATTGACAAATTAGCATTAATATTTAGCTCTGACCTAATATTTACAGCTAATCCCAGCTTCAAACTAGATATTTAAATTCAAGCACACCAAATATTTAGTTAGTTAGCTAAACATCTAGTTATTTATTTTACAGATTAGTTAGCAAAGTAAATATTTAACAAGATTATTTTATTTGGTTTGAATCTAATTATTGATTTTGCTAATTATATTTGTTGGTAGAAGGCTAAATATTTAGTTTTGATCTGAATATTTAAAGTCATGCTAAATATTTTCCTTGATAAAATAAAATTAATTTTAATGCATAAAATTAATAATTATGTTTCTAATGAAGTTTTTTAATCTATGACATTTATAAGTGTATTAATAACATGGTGAAAGTTTGACTTTTAAAAATCAACCCGTCTTATAACCTAAATTATTTACAATCGGCTGAGAGAGAAGGAACCCGCCCTGACATTTGTCCAGGTTCTGTCTGCGGTTCTGATCCAGATCAGCCCAGAATCAGATTCGCTCTGTGGGAAAACAAAGTTTCCCCCTCAGGCTGATTTGCTGGGAGTTTTGGAGCGTCAGTCGCTGCGTTGCGGGCGCTCCCTCCTGACCCGGCCGACCCGGTTGCCAGCCGACCCGGTCGCCGGCTCCTCTCCTGTCAGCCGATTGGTCGGCGCCGCGCGGCGTTAGCTTGCTGGGATTGAGTGTAAATGCTGTCCAGATGTGGATGTGAGGCTCTGCTGTTTGTTCAGAAGGTCGAGTCGGCAGCAGATCAGAACCTCGGCAGCGTGACCAGGATGTGACCTCTGACCTCGGCCCCGCCTTCCTCGCTCTCACTGATCCTGCTGAGAGACTTGGACTAAATGAAAGAGATGAATGTTTTTTCTCACATCCACAGCTGAGATCCTCAGACTTTTAGTTTTAGTCTGAAGACGGAGAGTAAAATTTAGAAATCATTTAGAAATTATAGATCTGTTATAATAAACCTCCTTCAAAATTAGATTTGCTTTTTTTTTCTTTCTTTAATTTAGTTCTCTTCTTTGGGGAGCATAAAGATGAACACATGATCCTGAAGAGAGGATCGAACATGAATGAGTGATAATTGTATTTGTTTGCAGCCCAACCAAACCGATCAGATCGTTGGACGTTAGCAGCTGATTGAGCCTCATTTACAGACGTTATGGATTAATACGTTTAACTGTTAGCTTCATTAAGTTTTATGACCTGAATGTTTTCATTTTACTTGATTTTTTTTCATGCTTTCAGAATCTCTGAGGTGTGAGAAATATGATATGGAGGAAAAATCGAGGAGCTTTCATCTGATAATATGACAGGTTTAATGTGAAGAACCAGATTTTATTAACGTGGGAAATAAACCTTCAGCTTCCTGAATCAGTTTTCTGCAGATGTTTTCCTCCATCGACTCTGTCGTCTTCTGAAGGTTCTGCTTCCATGAAACACGTCTGAAATCATCAGTTTCAACCATTTCTACTGATTCCCAGTGGGATTCAGGTCAAGGATGCACATTTATCACATCATTAACATTTTTTCTAAGTATTTTGATTTATTGTTTTTTTTTTTGTGGTAATTTTCAATGAATAATATTTAAAACACTTTAACAGTCCTTACTGTGGGGATTCATAGCTTTCTTTTATTCTCTCCCGTGTTTGTTTAATTAAAGCATCGATAAAATTCCAATAAAAGTGGAAATGCAGTCATGTTGTTCAGTTTACCGATATAAACCTGACTGGTGTCCTAAAGACATGCGTTACGGATGGGAGCGTTGTTCCAACTTTTATTATAACAACAAAATATTGTGATTAAACTTCTGAGTCTATATCGTCCCTAATTAAGGTCTGGACTTTGACTAGGCCATTCTAACCCAGTCCATAATGTCTTTGACTGGAAGGAGAGAAATGGGGGAGGACACACTTTTCCTTCTGTTTGTGTTTGTAAAGTGAAACAAACATCGAGGTTCAAAGGTCATGAATACTTTTAAAACCCCGTAAACATGTTTTCTGCCTTATTGTTGACTTTAGTCCCAGAAAGTCTCTGCTGACTCAGCAGGTCCGTCCAGGTGTGAAAACATAAACTTCTGTTCCCACCTTTCCTCCTCCGAGGCTCGGCCACTTCTCACTGGTCTGACCCCCCCACCCCTTCAATGGGGTCACCGTCCAGGAGCAGCAGCGGAGGCGGAGCAGGCTGCGGGCCCCCGGCGGCCCCCGGTGGCCGTCTGCGGTAAATGAGCAGACGCAGGTGCCAGAGAGTCTAGACGAGGCTGATTTGGGATCCGGGGCCCCCGGTATGTGATACCTAACCCCGGCCCCGCCGACGCTCCTGATGCTCAGCTCCTCACAGGGAAGAGCTGCACCTCCTCCAAACCTCCACCTCCTCCTCCACCTCTCAGCTCAAAGCCTTTCCTGTTTAATGTTAAATCAGACAGAGGGACGGGTGGACAGATGGGAGGATTAACATGAACTAGCATAATGAACTAGCATGATGCACTAGCGTGGACTAGTATAAGGTGCTAGCATAAACTAGCATAAGGCACTAGCATAATGAACTAACATATGGCGCTATCATGAACTAGCATAATGAACTAGCATGATGCGCCAGCATGAACTAGCATAAGGCACTAGCATGAACTAGCATAAGGCGCTAGCATGAACTAGCATATGGCACTAGCATGAACTAGCATAATGCGTGAACTAATATAAGGCGCTAGCATAAACTAGCATAATGAACTAACATATGGTGCTAGCATGAACTAGCATAAGGCGTGAACTAGCATAGTTAGCTAACATGAACTGACAGTCTCAGCTGCAGATCTTCAACACGTCCAGCTTTAATTATCACATTTCTACTGAACTAGAACCAGGAACTGATTCACTCTGACTGATTCCTTTAGAGCTGCAGTCTGATGATTCATTAACCGGTAATTTATTAAACTGTGGAGGTTATGATCAGTTATTATTATAAAACTCTGGAACCTCCAGCGTTGTCTTTTGTCGTTTGGATCAGATTACTGATGAGTCGTGAATATTGGGGATATTGATTCCTGCTGGATTAGTGCAGCTAGCTGCAGCTAACTCAGCCTGGATTCATCCGTCAGACTCAGACCTGCAGGGTTTATTCAAGATGATAAAAACCAGGACGTCAGATACATTTAGCATTAACCGATCACATTAACAACATTTAATTATAGTTTTGAGTTGATGGATATATGTTGATGCTCTCATGGAAGCAGCAGCAGAAAATATGATCAGTGTCGGTTCAGGAGTTTGAATGTCTTTCACTGAAATCTGATTTCAGGGTAAATCAAAATTTATATCATGATAAAATACTCACCTTGCTTACTAGTTCATATGTTATCTTTAAACCCTGAGTTCAGTCTGACATGTTTAAGGTTTTAGATATTCTGATAATAGAAATTCTTTTTTGTGTCTTTTTCTCTCTCTTCTCTCAGCTGTTCACATGACAGAATAATTTTTTCAATGTTTAAAGATCTCGGTGGAGCAGTTGTCTTCTTGATGGGAAAACAGAGTTTAGCTTTGTTTGGTGGGCGGAGCTAATCTGCACCAGCCAATCAGAATCCTTCTGACTGAATCAGGAAGATAAAAAGTGAATCCTGCTCAGGAGTTTCTGTTTTATCTGTTTCTTCACCCCCGCCCCATTTAGGCCCCGCCCCCTGCACGCCCAGCCCCGGCCCATTTAG
This sequence comes from Poeciliopsis prolifica, assembly GCF_027474105.1. Lineage (NCBI taxonomy): Eukaryota > Metazoa > Chordata > Actinopteri > Cyprinodontiformes > Poeciliidae > Poeciliopsis > Poeciliopsis prolifica. Next base: position 1,077,577 of record NW_026562377.1, read on the forward strand.
GCCCCGCCCCCTGCACGCACAGCCCCGCCCTGTTCTGGGTTCAGAACTGGAGTTAAGCTGTAATTGGGCCAAGTTTACCTTTTGGGCTGGGACTCCAAAATTTCAATGTTCAGATCTGACGTCTTCTGTGATTGGCTGGTTCTGACTCAGATGAGCTCAGGATTGATGAAGCATCTACCTGAACTGATGATGATGATGATGATGATGATGATGATGATGATGATGATGATGATGATGATGGTGGTTGTTGTCTGGCAGCTGATGAAGATCATGCTGGGCGGTGAGGAGCAGCTGGACGTGGAGCTCGTCTCGCTCTGCATCAACCTGGCTGCCAACTGGAGCAACGCTCTGCTCTTCTGTGAAGGTTTGAGCTGCCGACCATCAGAACCGATGAACCGGAACCGACTGATCAGGTCCCATTGTCTCCTCCTGCCCAGGGAACGGCCTGAAGCTGCTGATGAACCGGGCTCTGAAGCTGAAGGACGTTCTGGTGATGAAGGTGATCAGGAACCTGTCTCAACATGGTGGACCCACCAAGAACCTGTTCCTGGTCCGTTTCCGTGTCCGTCGGCGGCGCTGCAGCGCCCGAGTCCCGGTTAGATGTTTTGTCTCCGTCTGGTCTCTGCAGGACCACGTTGGCGACCTGGCGGCCCAGATCCGCGAAGACGAGGCCGAAGAGTTTGTGATCGAGTGTCTGGGAACGCTGGCCAACCTGACCATCCCGGACTTGGACTGGGAGCTGGTTCTGAGGGAGTACGGCCTGGTTCCGTACCTAAAGCGGCGCCTGAAGCCAGGTACTGAAGCCTCCGGCTGCCATCGCTCGGGCCCGGTTATCAGTCAGGAGTCGGCTGAGGATGGAGAAGAGCCACGGCTTCCCTCCTTATCTGGAGCTTTGATTGTCGGTGACCTCTGACCCCGCTTTCATCTGTCCTGAGTTCACTGGATGCCGGCCAGAGGGAAGGTCTGGAGGTCGCGCTGCGTTCAGGGTCCAGACGGTCCGGAGGATTACAAACGTTTCTCTATTTTACTTTATCCAGAATATTAAAAAACTGAACAACCTTCTGGGCACTGGAGAGAAACAGTTTTAGGTGAAAGGTCAGAGGTCAGGAGATGTGGTTCTGCTACCAGGCTGCTCCCTGTCAACCCAAAGCATCTAGAAAGAAATGTGGAGGAACGCAGTGGAGCAGAGGCTGCAGGCCTCAACCCGGCGGCCGGCGGTTCGATTCCCGGACCATCTGCTGCATCTCTTCCTTCGTTCTCTGCTCTTCTTCCTTCATTCCTCCAAAATAAGAGCTGGAGGCTCCAAAACACTAAAAGCAAACCTGGAGTTCAGTAAGAAATGATTTAGATTTTGGCCTCGTTTAGCAGAAACATGGAGCCGCAGCAGGAAGAATCGGGCTGAAGCTGTTGAGCGTCTAGAGTTCACACGTTTCCTGCTGACGCTGCGTTTCCCAACAGGCTCTGCTGAGGACGACCTCATCCTGGAGGTCGTCATCCTGATCGGCACCGTCTCCATGGACGACTCTTGTGCCGCCATGTTGGCCAAATCCGGCATCATTCCTGCTCTCATCGATCTCCTCAACGGTGAGTCGCTGACTCTTCTTCTTCCTGTCAGGTTTCACCTCCTGCTGTTTACTGGCAGGAGGAGTTTAAACTCTGCAGGCGATGCTCATGACGTCTTTTCAGAAATTGCAGTTTCAGGTTTTACACAGATGTTTCAGAGCCAATGCAGAAAGAAAGGAAAGCAGTTCTTTGGCAGTAAATTTCTCCCAAAAAAGAAAAATCCAGAGTTTGAAAAGTCCAAAATTTGCTAGAAAAATCTCTGAAATTTTTAGATTTATTTCAGAAATATTTGAGAAAAAAAAACTTTCGAAGTAGTTTTTTAGGCCAATTTTTTAATTTCCAAAGTTTTTCTACAACTGAAAAACTGAGATCTATTCTGACCACCAAAGTTTTGCTTCTTTGTGGTGATATGATGGTTGTTCTAGTGTTTGGTGGTGATGTGATGGTTATTCTAGTGTTTGGTGATATGATGGTTGTTCTAGTGTTTGGTGATGATATGATGGTTGTTCTAGTGTTTGGTGATGATATGATGGTTGTTCTAGTGTTTGGTGGTGATATGATGGTTGTTCTAGTGTTTGGTGGTGATATGATGGTTGTTCTAGTGTTTGGTGATGATATGATGGTTGTTCTAGTGTTTGGTGGTGTTGTGATGGTTGTTCTAGTGTTTGGTGGTGATATGATGGTTGTTCTAGTGTTTGGTGGTGATATGATGGTTGTTCTAGTGTTTGGTGGTGATATGATGGTTGTTCTAGTGTTTGGTGATGATATGATGGTTGTTCTAGTGTTTGGTGGTGATATGATGGTTGTTCTAGTGTTTGGTGGTGATATGATGGTTGTTCTAGTGTTTGGTGGTGATATGATGGTTGTTCTAGTGTTTGGTGATGATATGATGGTTGTTCTAGTGTTTGGTGGTGATATGATGGTTGTTCTAGTGTTTGGTGATGATATGATGGTTGTTCTAGTGTTTGGTGGTGATATGATGGTTGTTCTAGTGTTTGGTGATGATATGATGGTTGTTCTAGTGTTTGGTGGTGATATGATGGTTGTTCTAGTGTTTGGTGGTGATATGATGGTTGTTCTAGTGTTTGGTGGTGATATGATGGTTGTTCTAGTGTTTGGTGGTGATATGATGGTTGTTCTAGTGTTTGGTGATGATATGATGGTTGTTCTAGTGTTTGGTGGTGATATGATGGTTGTTCTAGTGTTTGGTGGTGATATGATGGTTGTTCTAGTGTTTGGTGATATGATGGTTGTTCTAGTGTTTGGTGGTGATGTGATGGTTGTTCTAGTGTTTGGTGGTGATGTGATGGTTGTTCTAGTGTTTGGTGGTGATATGATGGTTGTTCTAGTGTTTGGTGGTGATATGATGGTTGTTCTAGTGTTTGGTGATGATGTGATGGTTGTTCTAGTGTTTGGTGGTGATATGATGGTTGTTCTAGTGTTTGGTGATGATGTGATGGTTGTTCTAGTGTGTGGTGGTGATATGATGGTTGTTCTAGTGTTTGGTGGTGATGTGATGGTTGTTCTAGTGTTTGGTGATGATGTGATGGTTATTCTAGTGTTTGGTGATATGATGGTTGTTCTAGTGTTTGGTGATGATGTGATGTTGTTCTAGTGTTTGGTGGTGATGTGATGGTTGTTCTAGTGTTGGTGGTGATGTGATGGTTGTTCTAGTGTTTGGTGATGATGTGATGGTTGTTCTAGTGTTTGGTGATGATATGATGGTTGTTCTAGTGTTTGGTGGTGTTGTGATGGTTGTTCTAGTGTTTGGTGGTGATATGATGGTTGTTCTAGTGTTTGGTGGTGTTGTGATGGTTGTTCTAGTGTTTGGTGGTGATATGATGGTTGTTCTAGTGTTTGGTGATATGATGGTTGTTCTAGTGTTTGGTGATGATATGATGGTTGTTCTAGTGTTTGGTGATGATGTGATGGTTGTTCTAGTGTTTGGTGATGATGTGATGGTTGTTCTAGTGTTTGGTGGTAATGTGATGGTTGTTCTAGTGTTTGGTGGTGATATGATGGTTGTTCTAGTGTTTGGTGGTGATGTGATGGTTGTTCTAGTGTTTGGTGGTGATATGATGGTTGTTCTAGTGTTTGGTGATGATGTGATGGTTATTCTAGTGTTTGGTGGTGATGTGATGGTTGTTCTAGTGTTTGGTGGTGATGTGATGGTTTTTCTAGTGTTTTGGTGGTGATATGATGGTTGTTCTAGTGTTTGTGGTGTGATGTGATGGTTGTTCTAGTGTTTGGTGATATGATGGTTGTTCTAGTGTTTGGTGGTGATGTGATGGTTGTTCTAGTGTTTGGTGATGATGTGATGGTTGTTCTAGTGTTTGGTGGTGATATTATGGTTGTTCTAGTGTTTGGTGGTGTTGTGATGGTTGTTCTAGTGTTTGGTGATGATGTGATGGTTATTCTAGTGTTTGGTGATATGATGGTTGTTCTAGTGTTTGGTGGTGATGTGATGGTTGTTCTAGTGTTTGGTGGTGATATGATGGTTGTTCTAGTGTTTGGTGGTGATGTGATGGTTGTTCTAGTGTTTGGTGATATGATGGTTGTTCTAGTGTTTGGTGGTGATGTGATGGTTGTTCTAGTGTTTGGTAATGATGTGATGGTTGTTCTAGTGTTTGGTGGTGATATGATGGTTGTTCTAGTGTTTGGTGGTGTTGTGATGGTTGTTCTAGTGTTTGGTGGTGATGTGATGGTTGTTCTAGTGTTTGGTGGTGTTGTGATGGTTGTTCTAGTGTTTGGTGGTGATGTGATGGTTGTTCTAGTGTTGGTGATGATGTGATGGTTGTTCTAGTGTTTGGTGGTGATGATGATGGTTGTTCTAGTGTTTGGTGGTGATATGATGGTTGTTCTAGTGTTTGGTGGTGTTGTGATGGTTGTTCTAGTGTTTGGTGGTGATGTGATGGTTGTTCTAGTGTTGGTGGTGATGTGATGGTTGTTCTAGTGTTTGGTGGTGATGTGATGGTTGTTCTAGTGTTTGGTGGTGATATGATGGTTGTTCTAGTGTTTGGTGGTGTTGTGATGGTTGTTCTAGTGTTTGGTGTGATATGATGGTTGTTCTAGTGTTTGGTGATGATATGATGGTTGTTCTAGTGTTTGGTGATGATGTGATGGTTGTTCTAGTGTTTGGTGATGATGTGATGGTTGTTCTAGTGTTTGGTGGTAATGTGATGGTTGTTCTAGTGTTTGGTGGTGATATGATGGTTGTTCTAGTGTTTGGTGGTGATGTGATGGTTGTTCTAGTGTTTGGTGGTGATATGATGGTTGTTCTAGTGTTTGGTGGTGATATGATGGTTGTTCTAGTGTTTGGTGATGATGTGATGGTTGTTCTAGTGTGTGGTGGTGATATGATGGTTGTTCTAGTGTTTGGTGGTGATGTGATGGTTGTTCTAGTGTTTGGTGATGATGTGATGGTTATTCTAGTGTTTGGTGATATGATGGTTGTTCTAGTGTTTGGTGATGATGTGATGGTTGTTCTAGTGTTTGGTGGTGATGTGATGGTTGTTCTAGTGTTTGGTGGTGATGTGATGGTTGTTCTAGTGTTTGGTGATGATGTGATGGTTGTTCTAGTGTTTGGTGATGATATGATGGTTGTTCTAGTGTTTGGTGGTGTTGTGATGGTTGTTCTAGTGTTTGGTGGTGATATGATGGTATTCTAGTGTTTGGTGGTGTTGTGATGGTTGTTCTAGTGTTTGGTGGTGATATGATGGTTGTTCTAAGTGTTTGGTGATATGATGGTTGTTCTAGTGTGTTTGGTGATGATATATGGTTGTTTTAGTGTTTGGTGATGATGTGATGGTTGTTCTAGTGTTTGGTGATGATGTGATGGTTGTTCTAGTGTTTGGTGGTGATGTGATGGTTGTTCTAGTGTTTGTGGTGATATGATGGTTGTTCTAGTTTTGGTGGTGATGTGATGGTTGTTCTAGTGTTTGGTGGTGATATGATGGTTGTTCTAGTGTTTGGTGATGATTGATGGTTATTCTAGTGTTTGGTGGTGATGTGATGGTTGTTCTAGTGTTTGGTGGTGATGTGATGGTTGTTCTAGTGTTTGGTGGTGATATGATGGTTGTTCTAGTGTTTGGTGGTGATGTGATGGTTGTTCTAGTGTTTGGTGATATGATGGTTGTTCTAGTGTTTGGTGGTGATGTGATGGTTGTTCTAGTGTTTGGTGATGATGTGATGGTTGTTCTAGTGTTTGGTGGTGATATTATGGTTGTTCTAGTGTTTGGTGGTGTGGTGATGGTTGTTCTAGTGTTTGGTGATGATGTGATGGTTATTCTAGTGTTTGGTGATATGATGGTTGTTCTAGTGTTTGGTGGTGATGTGATGGTTGTTCTAGTGTTTGGTGGTGATATGATGGTTGTTCTAGTGTTTGGTGGTGATGTGATGGTTGTTCTAGTGTTTGGTGATATGATGGTTGTTCTAGTGTTTGGTGGTGATGTGATGGTTGTTCTAGTGTTTGGTGATGATGTGATGGTTGTTCTAGTGTTTGGTGGTGATATGATGGTTGTTCTAGTGTTTGGTGGTGTTGTGATGGTTGTTCTAGTGTTTGGTGGTGATGTGATGGTTGTTCTAGTGTTTGGTGGTGTTGTGATGGTTGTTCTAGTGTTTGGTGGTGATGTGATGGTTGTTCTAGTGTTTGGTGATGATGTGATGGTTGTTCTAGTGTTTGGTGGTGATGTGATGATTGTTCTAGTGTTTGGTGGTGATATGATGGTTGTTCTAGTGTTTGGTGGTGTTGTGATGGTTGTTCTAGTGTTTGGTGGTGATGTGATGGTTGTTCTAGTGTTTGGTGGTGATGTGATGGTTGTTCTAGTGTTTGGTGGTGATGTGATGGTTGTTCTAGTGTTTGGTGGTGATATGATGGTTGTTCTAGTGTTTGGTGGTGTTGTGATGGTTGTTCTAGTGTTTGGTGGTGATATGATGGTTGTTCTAGTGTTTGGTGATGATATGATGGTTGTTTTAGTGTTTGGTGATGATGTGATGGTTGTTCTAGTGTTTGGTGATGATGTGATGGTTGTTCTAGTGTTTGGTGATATGATGGTTGTTCTAGTGTTTGGTGGTGATATGATGGTTGTTCTAGTGTTTGGTGGTGATGTGATGGTTGTTCTAGTGTTTGGTGGTGATATGATGGTTGTTCTAGTGTTTGGTGATGATGTGATGGTTATTCTAGTGTTTGGTGGTGATGTGATGGTTGTTCTAGTGTTTGGTGGTGATATGATGGTTGTTCTAGTGTTTGGTGGTGATGTGATGGTTGTTCTAGTGTTTGGTGATATGATGGTTGTTCTAGTGTTTGGTGATGATGTGATGGTTGTTCTAGTGTTTGGTGGTGATATGATGGTTGTTCTAGTGTTTGGTGGTGTTGTGATGGTTGTTCTAGTGTTTGGTGATGATGTGATGGTTATTCTAGTGTTTGGTGGTGATATGATGGTTGTTCTAGTGTTTGGTGGTGATGTGATGGTTGTTCTAGTGTTTGGTGGTGATATGATGGTTGTTCTAGTGTTTGGTGGTGATGTGATGGTTGTTCTAGTGTTTGGTGATATGATGGTTGTTCTAGTGTTTGGTGGTGATGTGATGGTTGTTCTAGTGTTTGGTGATGATGTGATGGTTGTTCTAGTGTTTGGTGGTGATATGATGGTTGTTCTAGTGTTTGGTGGTGTTGTGATGGTTGTTCTAGTGTTTGGTGGTGATGTGATGGTTGTTCTAGTGTTTGGTGGTGTTGTGATGGTTGTTCTAGTGTTTGGTGGTGATATGATGGTTGTTCTAGTGTTTGGTGGTGTTGTGATGGTTGTTCTAGTGTTTGGTGATGATGTGATGATTGTTCTAGTGTTTGGTGGTGATATGATGGTTGTTCTAGTGTTTGGTGGTGTTGTGATGGTTGTTCTAGTGTTTGGTGGTGATGTGATGGTTGTTCTAGTGTTTGGTGGTGATGTGATGGTTGTTCTAGTGTTTGGTGGTGATGTGATGGTTGTTCTAGTGTTTGGTGGTGATATGATGGTTGTTCTAGTGTTTGGTGGTGTTGTGATGGTTGTTCTAGTGTTTGGTGGTGATGTGATGGTTGTTCTAGTGTTTGGTGGTGTTGTGATGGTTGTTCTAGTGTTTGGTGGTGATATGATGGTTGTTCTAGTGTTTGGTGGTGTTGTGATGGTTGTTCTAGTGTTTGGTGGTGATGTGATGGTTGTTCTAGTGTTTGGTGGTGATGTGATGGTTGTTCTAGTGTTTGGTGGTGATGTGATGGTTGTTCTAGTGTTTGGTGGTGATGTGATGGTTGTTCTAGTGTTTGGTGGTCTTGATAAACGTTCCCTGGAGACTGGAGTGTTTTTCCCGTTTCAGCCCAACAGGAGGACGACGAGTTTGTCTGCCAGATTCTCTACGTCTTCTACCAGATGGCGTTCCACAAGACGACCAGAGACATCATCATCAAAGACACGCGTATCCTTCGCTGTGCGCTGGAGTAATTCATCCTCATTCACCCTCATGGCGTTGCAGGAAATCTTCTCCTTTACTCCCGACACCAGAGGCTCCGGCGTACTTCGTTGACCTGATGCACGACGGCAACGCGGCCATCCGCAGAGTGTGTGACAGCACCCTGGACATCATAGCGGTGAGTGGCGCCTGCAGGGACGGCTCCCCCTGCTGGAGGAGGACGCAGTGTGTAAATGACGATCATTAAATCGTAGACATGAGTTCTGATAGTTTTTCAGGTTCGGTTGGGTTTTATCAGGGTCTGGTTTCTATTCGGAGCTCATTTTTATGTGTGGTCACTAAAATCCTTCTTTTCTTGGACTCTTCATCGGTTTCAGAGTCTTCCTCACCTCCTGAAGGCTCTGAGCAGAACAGAAAACATGTCATGATCTTTATTTTTCTGCTGCAAGCAGAACCAGGATGTTATCAACGAGTCCCCACCAAAATAAAAGCATGATGAACAAAAACTAAAGTAATTTTCCACAAGTCCAAGTCAAGTCTCTGACTTTTTATTTTGTTTTCTTTTGATCGATTAGTGAATGTTCCTCCTGTTGTTAATGCTGTTGGGATGGACTCCATTAGAGTTTTTATTGTGCTAGTCACAGGATCTGTACTTAATTAACTTTATTTTAATCAAAACCAAAATACTGAGAAAATAAGCAACATTTTAATTCAGCAAATGTATGAAATAATTGGATATGTCAGCTGAACTGCAGAAATATTTATTGTTTTTAATCTGTTATTGATTATCTAACCATCCGATTTAAGCTGTTATTTTGATCATTATTGATAAATAATGATCAAACTATAGATCCTCAGTCGTCCAGGTTTTTCTGAGAGAGAAACAGGAAATCAAATCTTCTCGTCTGAAACTTGATTCATTTTGTTTTCTTAATAAAATCATAAATGTTAGATATTTTTAATATCTTAGCAGATTCTGCTGATGTTTGACCGTCCGTCCATCAGATCGCAGACCAGGCGGTGATGGACGGCTGCGGTTCGCTGCCAGCCGCAGCGTGAGCGCTGCCAGACCTCCGATCAGCGAAATTATTTGAGACCAAAACCAGGCGGCCAATCGGACCGAAGGAAGTGTTTCATTTAACTGATCAGGGAGGCGATTTGCACATGAGAGGCAAGCAGGGGGCGTCTGGAGTGTGTCAGGGGCCGACGGCGCCGTCATGGGGGAAAACACACACACACTCACACACACTCACACCCACTCTCACACATACACACACTCACACACACACACACTCACACACACACACACACACTCTCACACATACACACACACTCACACACACACACACACACACTCACACACATACACACACACACAGACAGACAGACGCACACACACACTCACACACACACACTCACACACACACACACACACACACACACAGACAGACGCACACACACACACACACACACAGACAGACAGACTCACCTTTGATCAGAGCAGCTGATTACATCGCAGATTTATGGAGAAAACAGGAAGTAGACGAGCTCATACTGCTGATCAATAACCGATCAGTGTCGCTAACCCCAGCGCCGCCGCTGGCTCAGCTCCTGATGATGGTGATGATGATGATGATGAAGACTGAGGTTCGGAGTATTGAAGCTGCAGGGAAACAAAATATTTCAGCAGAAACAGAAACTGAACACTGGAGGCTTGTAAGGATTTTATCACAGATTAATACTTTGAGAGTCAAATCTCAGCTAACTGGACCCATAGAAATCATACCAATAATTTTGGGATTTTTCAAGATGGCTGACATGATTGTTGTGGAAAATGAATTTTCACACTAACGTCACCAATGAGATGAAAGTGTTTGGAGTCCAAACATCCTGAACTGTAGCGGTCATGTCTGTCCCGCTTCGCCTCTCCTCAGGAATACGACCTGGAGTGGGCCAGGAAGATCCAGACGGCCAAATTCTGCTTCTACAACAGCCAGTGGCTGGAGATGGTGGAGAACCGGCCGCCGGACGAGCCCTTCCTGTTCGGAGACGAGCCCTTCCTGTTCGGAGACGAGCCCTTCCTGTTCGGAGACGAGCCCTTCAGCGGGAACCGGGCCGTGCTGGAGCGGCCGGACCTGTTCTACGCCGCAGGTACCTTGAGAGCCCCGAGTGGGACCGAACCCCAGGGTCGGTTCGGGTCGGTTGGGGTCTCAGTGTGTCGTGTCGTTCAGACGGGATTCTCTCCGGAGACGGATCCGTCAGCCCTGGTTTCTACGCAGAGATCCAGAGCGATGAGCTGGGAGAGGCGGAAAACCTGAGCAGGTATTGAACAAGCCGAGCCGACGGTCCAACGTTTCCGAAACAGAGAGGCATGATGGGAACTCAGGGCCAATACTAAGATCCGCTGTTTATATCGCTAATCGATATTATCAATATTATAGATCCCTGCTGATCCCTGAACTATTGAGCTTCCAAAATCGAGTTTGAACAAACCTTGGAGTCACAGCATGGCCTAGTCAAAGTACAAACCAGGGTGGAGGAGAGTAGAAGAAGTGGGTCAGGCAGGATGTGGTGGAGGAAATTAAAGCACTTCTGGCTCACAGAGGGGGCGGGGCCAGAATGTAAATGAGTTACTTTCAGAATGATCAGCAGGGATTGATCAATAATCCGATCAAAATTACGTGTTCAAGGTAACTGTGGCATCACAGCACATAACCAGATCCGGTTTTACTTATCGGGCCGGTTCCGATGTTAATGCCGATTTATCGTATGTCCCTAATCCCGCCTGAAACTCCGGGCGTGTTCGTTAGGAAGCACTGAACTCCGCCTGCTTCCCTTTATCCCGTCCTCTGACCGGCGCCGGTTCCCCTGCCGGCTGACCCGGGTTATCGGGCCGGTCCCTGAAGGCATCGCTCCACCCTCTGAGAAGCTTTGAGAACAAACACTCTCCGGCCGCCTCCACGGCTCCAGTGGATCTACCCACTCCATTCCGAATCCCATTCCGACATTCCGGGCTGAAACTTAAAGCCGATGGCTGGGAATTAAAACTCATTGCTGTTATCACCAGAACCGACCTCGGGTTTCCTGCTAGTCCCCAGAACCGGGCAGCAGCTGATGGGATCCACGGCTGAGTTGATGGATTGTTTGGGAAATCCAGAGTAGATTCAGAGAAAATTGTCCCATTATCGGAGCGCTGCTCGCGTGAGATGAAGCTCCTGTCGGCAGACTGTTCAGCAGGAATTTTTTCTTTGGCCCCGGCCGGGTCCAGAACCCGATCCGAACAGACGACAGACGCTTCGCCTCCGTGGTGTTTGTGTTGTGCTGTCCATCAGCGCGTCTCTGACAGCCCGGAGCGGCGGGGGAGCCGCTCGCTTTCACTTAGACTCAGCAGAATAATCAGAGCCAACCCGGCCGCCGGTTCTGAACCGCGTGAAACATGGTGTGAATCGGACCTCAGAGAGCCGGGCCAGAACCTCAGGAACGTGTCTGGATCTCGATCCACAGGAACACTGAACATCACCTGACACAATCCAGAAACGATTTTAAGGTTCTTCCTGCTTTAAATAGGCCGATTTCCAGTTTCCTGAAGTTCCAGTTCAAGTATTGAAACATGAACAAATGAAACCATGTTGATCATTACAGGAAGGAGGAGCTAATCAATAATCAGGCTGATGAAGCGTCTGTCACGCAATCACTTCAAAAATAAACCTTTTCAATAAAGAATATGCTGCTAAATTACTGAACAATATTTATTGTTTTTAACCTTATTTAGGTTATTCAAACATCTGATAAGCTAACTCCATTAGCACCACGGCTACACATCAGTTTGTCCCAGCATCCAATCAGATCCTTTAGAAGCAGAAATTAATCTGAGAGAAGACGCTCCGACATTTCAACGCTTCGATGTTTCGTTTAACTTTACGGTTTTCTGAGGCAGAAACATTAGAATATAAATATTCTGTCCTGTTTACAAAGAAAGAAAGAGATTAATTGCATAAAATTTTTAGCGTGTTGAAATGTCTGTAACTAATCAGTGTGGTTCATTTATCAGCTGGTTCTTCACTGCTTTCATTTCTATAAAATCCTGCATGTTCACTTTGTAACCATCATTGAATTTTGATTAACAATAGAAGTTTTTGTGGTTTCTCAGATTTTAATATCCTGGTAAAATGTTTGGAAGACGATGAACGACGTTTATCATTTTCTCCACTGGGAAAATGAGAACTGCAGACGCTGGAATTGCAGACGAAATGCTGGAAAATTAATTTCCTTTCTCAGATTTTCTGACAGATGAAGGTGAAACTGAGGCGATAAATTCCCTCTAAAGCGGCTTCTTCAGGGGAAATGTCTCAGATTCTCCTCCTGGTCCGGTCCGGATCCCGCCGGAATCAGAGCTTCACTGTTCCTCCTTTAGCCCAAATCCCAAATCCTGTCTGACAGCCTTAGCGTGTGGAGAGGGAAGGGACATATTTCTGCCCCGGTGGGGGGGAAACATGGCAGAGGAGGAGGAGGAGGAGGAGGAGGAGGAGGAGGAGGAGGAGGAGGAGCAGAATGAGGAAGAGGAGCAGAATGAGGAAGAGGAGGAGGAGGAGGCGCTGGACGTGATTTAGATAAAAACTTAATGACTGCAGCGCGGCGGGGAAACGCAAGCAGCTCGTATTTTAGCCAGACAGGAAGAGAAACGCTCCCACCTTCTGGAGAAATCCCAAAAGTTCTGGATGTGAGGTCATGATGATGTGAGGTCATGATGATGTGAGGTCACGGTGATGTGAGGTCACGGTGATGTGAGGTCACGATGATGTGAGGTCACTGTGATGTGAGGTCACTGTGATGTGAGGTCACGGTGATGTGAGGTCACGGTGATGTGAGGTCACGATGATGTGAGGTCACGGTGATGTGAGGTCACGATGATGTGAGGTCACGGTGATGTGAGGTCATGATGATGTGAGGTCATGGTGATGTGAGGTCATGATGATGTGAGGTCACGGTGATGTGAGGTCATGATGATGTGAGGTCACTGTGATGTGAGGTCACGGTGATGTGAGGTCACGGTGATGTGAGGTCACGGTGATGTGAGGTCACGATGATGTGAGGTCACGGTGATGTGAGGTCACGATGATGTGAGGTCACGGTGATGTGAGGTCATGATGATGTGAGGTCATGGTGATGTGAGGTCATGATGATGTGAGGTCATGGTGATGTGAGGTCACGATGATGTGAGGTCACGGTGATGTGAGGTCATGATGATGTGAGGTCATGGTGATGTGAGGTCACGATGATGTGAGGTCACGGTGATGTGAGGTCATGATGATGTGAGGTCATGGTGATGTGAGGTCACTGTGATGTGAGGTCATGATGATGTGAGGTCATGGTGATGTGAGGTCACTGTGATGTGAGGTCACGGTGATGTGAGGTCATGATGATGTGAGGTCACGGTGATGTGAGGTCATGATGATGTGAGGTCGGTGATGTGAGGTCATGTGATGTGAGGTCGGTGATGTGAGTCACGTGATGTGAGGTCACGGTGATGTGAGGTCACGATGATGTGAGGTCACGGTGATGTGAGGTCACGATGATGTGAGGTCACGGTGATGTGAGGTCATGATGATGTGAGGTCATGGTGATGTGAGGTCATGATGATGTGAGGTCATGATGTGAGGTCATGATGATGTGAGGTCATGATGATGTGAGGTCATGATGATGTGAGGTCATGATGATGTGAGGTCATGATGTGATGTGAGGTCATGATGATGTGAGGTCATGATGATGTGAGGTCATGATGATGTGAGGTCACGATGATGTGAGGTCATGATGATGTGAGGTCATGATGTTGTGAGGTCATGGTGATGTGAGGTCATGATGATGTGAGGTCATGATGATGTGAGGTCATGGTGATGTGAGGTCATGATGATGTGAGGTCACGGTGATGTGAGGTCATGATGATGTGAGGTCATGATGATGTGAGGTCATGTGGAGTCACAAACAGCCATGCTCCTCCTCTTCATCGTCCTCCGTCTCCACGGCGATCCCCTCCAGCCATGAACTCCTGCTTCCCACTCCCACTGTGGGCGGCTGGAACATTTGGGCCTCTGCAGGTCCGGTTGGTGGACGGAGGACGGGTTGGGCCCAGAGGAGGTTTGGGAGTGGAGTGAGAGCTCCACCTAGTGGTGAGTTCTGTCTCTGCAGCTTCAGTTGTTCTGAGTTGTGGAGGTTTGACCTTCAGGGTCATGAAGATGGTTCCAAGGTCGGCCTTCTGCCAGCTGAAGGTCATCCAGGGTCAGAGGAATCCAGAGAAACTGATCCATGTTCACCCGTCGTCCATTTACTGCACAGCAGGGCCGGAACCAGCCCTCTGGGGCCCGGAGCACATTTCATGTGTAGCTTCATCGTTGCTAAGCTACAAGCTGCTAGCATTAGCATCATCCCGTTGTAATTATGGTGACTGATTTGAACAGGAATAAGAACCTGAAGTAAAAATATATGATGTCTGAAACGCAGAGTTTTATGTTTGCCATATTATGAAACTTCTGGAAACATCATGACATCATCTTCCAACAGAGATGAAACAACTGGGCTGTAAAAATAATAGAGGAAATTTATTTCCCTGTGTGACAGAACTTACTATATCGACATGTTCCTGTTCTGTTTTCAGGTTCTGGTTCTTATGCTGGTTCTGGTTCTCTTTGTCCTTCAGCAGTTTGGACCAGTTCATCCCGTCAGTTTCCGGCCCGATGAGCAGATCTTCTACAGCTACAGCGCCAACGCTTCCCGGTAAACCCGGATCCTTCCCCAAGGTCTGGGACTTGGACTAGGCCTTCTGGTTTTCCTTTGTGTCTGTAAGAAACCAGAACCTGGATGGTTCTGGTTCCGTTTGAAACCTCCTGCGAGAGAGGAACTGCGTTGGGGTCAAAGTTAATTCATATTTAGGGTTTCTAAGTGGTTGGGTCTCATTTCCCTGATCGATTCTCTAATCCCAAAAATCTCAAAGCCCGCAGCACCACCAGCCTCCACCATGTGGGAAACTGGGTCTAGTTAAAGTCCGATTGTGTGTGGTTAAACCGCTTTAAAGGGCCCGTTACTGTGGCAACTGCAGACGGGCAACTCAAATGCTCCTGATCAAAACATGTAGAAGCAAAAGATCAACAGTCCGAATGTTCGGCAGAACCAGAACCGGGCCACAACAGAACCTTTGAGTTTCCACAGGAGATCATAAAAAAGTAGATTTTGATTCAGACAAATTGAAAATATTTAATCCATAAACAGCATAAATATATTTATTACATGTATTTAATGTTATTAATCTGGATCATTGAAACTATAAATGACATTTTGAATTCAAGAGGATAAAACTCCAGCAGTGAAAATAAAAAATATTTTCCTTTTTTTCTTTGTTTTTATGGCTTCAATGTTTTGACTTGTTTTGTCCAAAATGTCCCGATCCGACCCAGACTGACCCAATCCGACCCGGTGTAGAACTTTAATGTCTGGCTGATGTCTGGATCTCTTACCTTTCAGCCTCACTGGTTCTGATGCAGCAGGTCCGGTTTTGATGGGTGTCCAATGTGCGGCGCGGGGGCCATTTTGTGGACAGATTGGTCACAAGTGAAGGCTTTTATTTTGAAATTGAAATGTTTCTGTGCTGATAAATCACTGCGGCTCAATCTGCTGCTAGTTTCATCAACTTAAATAAAAAAACAAGAGCCGACTGAAACCTTCATGCTTTTATTGTGAAACGTTACTACAGATGTCTGTTGGTTCTGGAACCAGGAGGAAATGTTCTGGTTCTGACCCAACAGAATCCTGCTGGTTGGTCTAAACAGCTTTGTCGTCGTCATCCTGCTGCGTTTGCTTTGCTGGGAGAACAGAACCGGTCCGGCGCAGGCACTTCGGTGAGGAAGCTGCCCGTCTCCATGGACAGCGAAGGCACCACGTGTTTTAAATTCCCACTAAATCCAGTTTATCCATGGAGCAGAACCAGCTGGTCCAGAATGCTGCTCCTGGACCAGACGGTTCTGGTGAAACAGGAATTCAGTTCCTGCTGGGATTCTTCATGTCGGATCGAACGAAACCAGCAGATCTGATCCGGCTGGATTCCCACAGTGGGAACAGCGGGAATCTCGTCCCGGAACGTCGGGAAGCAGGTCAGTGATGGAGGTTCTGCTGGCACCACGGCAGTAGGGGAGAACATTCCTGACAAAACTCACAGTCTGATTCATTTTCCAGAAAAAATAACTGGATTTCAAGAGTTGAAAATTTGCTACAAAGAAAATGGAATTTCAAAATTAATCTCACAAATATGAGAAAAATCACTAAATTTCCAACAAAAAGTCAAAATTTTGATGGGAAAAAACTCAATCTTTGATTTTTGAATCAGAAATCATTTTTTTTTTCTATCAATGCCGTCATATCTGGACCCGGTTGGATAGTTCCAGACCCAGTTGGGTAGTTCTGACCCGGTTGGGTAGTTCTGACCCGGTTGGGTAGTTCTGACCCGGTTGGGTAGTTCCAGACCCAGTTGGGTAGTTCTGACCCGGTTGGGTAGTTCTGACCCGGTTGGGTAGTTCTGACCCGGTTGGATAGTTCTGGACCCAGTTTGATAGGAAAGAATCATCCTGCAGGACGTCACCGGCAGGAACCCGGTGAAGTTCTGCAGAACTTTCTGCTTGGACTCAGATGAAGCCAAATGGTTTAGAAAAGCTTCCACCATAAAACGTCTCAAAGTTCCTAAAGTCGCCTCCAGCTGAAACCTGATAAATGATTTGTTTAAATAAGTTATTATATCTTCATGCAGCAGTTAAGGCGGTTCTGGTTCTGGTTCTGGATCACCCAGTTCATTCCTCTTTGGGACAATGATGCTCCACCTCGATCACCTCCACCAACAGGTTGCGGATGTCGTTCACGGCGTCCAGCGGCTGGACATCGGGCCCGGCGGGCCGGGAGAACGCAGCTCGGTCCGGTTCTGATGGACTCTCTGCCGTGGTTCCGGCTCCGGCCTCCACCCCTCCGGTCTGAGCCTCCATGGACGGTTCTCCCGCTGAGGTCTGGTCCTCGGATGTCAGCGCTGACTGGACCTCCAGGAGCTCAGAGGTTTCTGAGGTTCCTGCTGTGGACTCCAGGTCGGACCGTGGAGAGTCACGACCCACCGAGACGCCCAGGGGGTTGGGATTCGAGGCGGAGAGGGACTCCGAGGCGGAGAGGGACTCTGCGTCCTCCGTCTTCAGCTTCAGACCGACGTCTTCTGCTTCTTCACCACCAGGGGGAGCCGCCAGCATGGCTGATGGCTGCTGGCCGGCGGCTGCAGGCTGAGATCCGGTTTCTTCTGCTGGATGATTCACAGGTTCATCGGTTTGGTCCAGACTTGGAGCTTCTGAAACAACGGAAGGTTCTGGAGCTCGAGGTTCTGGAACTGGAGGTTCTGTAACAGTTGGACCTTCTGGAGAAGCAGCAGGAGGTTCTGGAGAAGTGGTTTCTGCCTCTTGTTGGTCTGTTCTCTGGGTTCTGGGTTCTTCGGTTTGGATGGAGAGATTTTCCTGGATCTGTGGTTCTGATGGGTCCAGAGTCTCGGCTGAAGGTGGTTTTGGGTCTGCTGAGCTGATCCCTTCTACCTTCAGCGTTCGGTCGGTTCTGGTTCCTTCGACTGCTGTCGGTTCCAATTCCTTCAGCAGCGTCTCGGCCGCCTGCAGGACTTCTGCTCCTACGTTCTTCTCCGTGGGACCGGGGCGCGGCCCGTTGACGGCCAGGGGAGACGGAGGAGTCTGGGACGGGGACCTGATGGAGGAGGCCAGAGCCGGGGCGGGGCTGCCGGGCGTGGAGACGGAGGACAGGCTGGAGCGGCTGCTCTCCTTGAACAAGTTGTGTTTATGCAGGCTGGCGGCTTCCTTCACCACTGCAGGACCAGCAGAGAACAGGAGAGGTGAGGAGAAGGAGGAAGAGGAGGAGGAAGAGGAGGAGGAGGAGGAAGAGGAGGAGGAGGAGGAAGAGGAAGAGGAGGAGAGGCAGGAAGAGGAGAGGGAGGAAGAGGAGGAGGAAGAGGAGAGGGAGGAAGAGGAGGAGAGGGAGGAAGAGGAGAGGGAGGAAGAGGAGGAGGAGGAGGAGAGGGAGGAAGAGGAGAGGGAGGAAGAGGAGGAGGAAGAGGAGGAGGAAGAGGAGAGGGAGGAAGAAGAGGAGGAGGAAAAGGAGGAGGAAGAGGAGGAGAGGGAGGAAGAGGAGAGGGAGGAAGAGGAGGAGAGGGAGGAAGAGGAGAGGGAGGAAGAGGAGGAGGAGGAAGAGGAGGGAGGAAGAGGAGAGGGAGGAAGAGGAGGAGGAAGAGGAGGAGGAAGAGGAGGAGCTGCTTCCTACCCTTAGAAACCTCCTTGTCCAGGATTTCCAGGAGGATCTTCTCATAGACGTTCTCCACATGGATGAAGTTGGAGTAGTCAGTGTAGACGGTCTGTTCCAGACCCTGGAGCTCCTGTGGACAGACAGAACCGGACCGCATGAGGACAGAACCGGACCGCATGAGGACAGAACCATGAGGACAGAACCATGAGGACAGAACCATGAGGACAGAACCGGACGTCTACAGCCCAGAGCTGCAGGTGCGTCTGGACAAGGTTTACTGGTTTGAGGCTTACTGGTTTGCAGGAGTCGGCCAGGTTCTTCTTGATGAAGGGCAGCATGATGGAGACCAGGGCTTCCTGGAAGATCCTCTTCCTCACCGTGCTGCTGTCGTAGTCAAATTGCTGCAGGGAGAAGAGGTCAGAGGTCAAAGGAGTGTTAACTTTAGATGTGCAAGTCGTGGGTGAAAAGTCTGGGAATATTGGTCAAGTCAAAGCTAACAGCAGATCCATGCTAATGGACAGCAGAGGGAAAAGGAAAAGCCAGCGGCTGACCAGCTGGTCTCCAATGCTAATGCTAACACTAGCCATTACTCTCCCCCTCACTTAGAGCATCGACGGCTCAGTTACCGGAGCCAACCCGTCAGTCAGATCAGCAGCTTCATGAAGCATCCTGCCTTCAGAACAACTCAGAGTTTAACAGTTTTAGTTTTTAGCGGCTGCAGCAGCAGCTGCTGCTGCAGCTGAGTCCAGCTTCGCTGCTTCCAATGCTAAAGGAAAAGTCACAAATGTCATCAGGCCACATGGATGTTTTATAGAGCTAAATGTGAGTCCATCTGTCCGACAGCTGAAGTTCTGACCCAACTGGGTCATCAGCAGAAAATGAATAACTGTTGCAGTGGTCTAGTCAAAGCCCACACCAGAACCTGCCTGAAAACAGTGACGGTGACCTTAACTGACCTTCAGGATCCTGTGCTTGGCCTTGTCCATGACGGCGCCGGCCGTGTCCGGGTTGTCCTGCAGGGCTTTCTTCAGCATCAGCTCCAGAGTGTACGCCGCGTTCTCCATCAGCTGGAAGCAGCGAGGAAACCGTCAGACCTGCAGCAGCAAAACTAACCGGAAAACCTGGCAGCTCAGCCTTCCACCTGCTGCAGGTCGATCTGAGCGCCGTGGGTCACCGCCGTCATGGTGCTGAACCCGAAGCGCTCCTGCAGGTGCTTCAGTTTGTCCTGCAGGGAGCTGATCTTCAGGCAGCAGTCCAGCAGGTTGGGTCTCGCCATCTCACCCAGAGCCTGAGGCAGAACAGAAGGACGGATTTAGACCCGGGACTCTGCACGGCTCAGCACACGTGCTCAAATGATTCTCAGTGTCAAAGCTGTGAGATCAGAAGATATTCAGCCAGACAGCAGCATGGATCTGAGAGGCAGTAGTTCAAGGCCTTAAGGAAGTCAGTCAATATTAATCCCTGACTCGGTTCTGGTCCGATGCAGCAGCCAAACGTCTCCAACAGCTTCCCTTCTTTCTTCCTTTGATAACATCTCAGTACAACTACATGTTGCAGCTCGTCAATCATTTCCTCCAAAGTTGTGTGGTCGATCAGAAACACCCTGATTGGTCCAATGGAGCGACTTCAACTTTTCTCCCAACTTATTTTTGACGGTTTAGCAGCTGCTGGTTGGAGTTGAGCTGATTTGTGCGTAGTGAACCCAAAGACAGCAGTTGCAGCTCAGAAACGCCTCCCTCCTGATGCGTTTGTTGACTCATCATTCATTCAGTCACTGTGATGACTGAATGAACTGAAATGAGCCGATGTTTCTGTGGTAACACTGACCAGACTCAGAGTCTCCAAGCGAACCTGTTTTGTTTCTATACATGGTAAACCATGATGGTGGAGCATTGTCTCCATGGTTAGTAATGATTTTAATGAAGTTAACTTGAACACACAGAGAGTTTCCCGTCCTTATTATCGCCGTTTTCTCCCCTCATCAAGCGATTAACGATGAAACGACACCGACTGTCAGGCTGCCAGCGGTCTGCATTCTGGAAAACTTTAGAGGAGACGTTACTTTGAAGTTTAAGGCTCAGAGGGACGTTTTCTGAAGGTTCAGCGGCAGGAGAAGCTCGATTCGGCTCGGCTCGGCTCGGTTCGATTCGGTTCGGCTCGGCTCGGTTCGGTTCGACTCGGTTCGGTTCGGTTCAGTTCGGCTCGATTCGGTTCAGTTCGGCTCGGTTCGGTTCAGTTCGGCTCGATTCGGTTCGGTTCGGCTCGGTTCGGTTCGGTTCGGTTCGGTTCGGCTCGGTTCGGTTCAGCTCGGTTCGGTTCAGTTCGGCTCGGTTCGGTTCGACTCGGCTCGGCTCGGCTCGGTTCGGTTCGGTTCATGAAGGTCTGAGTAAAAATGAACGTCCTGGTCGCCTGGTTCTCATCACGCGGAGAGGAAACCTGGAAGATCCAAGTCCTGTACAGGTGAAGTTCTACAGTGAGTCGGTACCGGATGGGGTCCGGCAGTTCCAGACCTGCAGGAGGAACCGACCTGTTTCAGCTTGTCGTTCTCTGCTCCCTGCAGGACGGCCTGGCACACCTCGTCCATCTTGGCCTCCATCAGCTGCCGGCCGTCCATGAAGCCGGAGCTGATCGGCTCCATCAGCTCCTCCAGAACCGAGCCCAGGTAGGGCTGGACGGACTCGGAGCACAGCTGCTCCGCCGGCGCAGAGACCTTGGCTGGAGAAAAGAGTCAGAACGGAACCGGCTGAAGCTCTGAGCCTGGCGCTGCAGGCGGCTCGTTACCTCGGATCTTCTCCTCCAGCTGCCGCCGGGCGTCGAGGATCTGGTCCATGTCGGAGTGCATCAGAACCTCCTGCTGCCGGACGGACTCCCTGCACTCCTCCTTCAGCGCCGTCAGGCCGTCCAGCAGATGCTGCTGGACCAGGATGTAGGCCGCCTCCATCGTCTGGCAGGTAGAGGAGTCGGAGCGTTTCAACCGCCGGCCCACATTACAAGTTTTAGAAGGAAATTCTGAAGGTTCTGATCGGACTCACGATGAACCACGTCTTCTTCCTGTCGGTCTTCCTGGCTTTGAGGCGAGGCAGCAGGTCGTTCCCCAGAGACGGCAGCAGCTTCTCCATCACCAGGTTGGCCATCACCTGAAAGCAGAACGCAGTCCAGCCGTCAGAACCCGGAGGATCAAACCCAACCCTAACCTTTAACCCTTAACCCTACCCTAACCTTTAACCCTTAACCCTACCCTAACCTTTAACCCTTAACCCTACCCTAACCTTTAACCCTTAACCCTACATTAGATTATTATGTTATGTTGATAACATAGAAAGAGAAATATTAGTTTAGTTCAACTAACTAGTTATACTAGTTTTGATGTCACTAAATATTTAGTTAGCTAGTTAAATAAGTTAAATAGTTAAGTAGTCAACTACAAACTAACTAAATGTTGCCCTGGTGACATTTCAAATGTCTTTGAAAACAAAACATTTTCTCTTCTGAACAAACAAATGGTTGCTGGTCATCCTGTGTTGCTGCATCATCAGTTCATAGAGCTGCAGAGCTAGAATGTACTCAGACGCCAAATGGGGGCGGCGATCTGATGAAGGTTCTGAGGCTCTGGACCGCCACGATGAAGCAGACGCGCCTGACCCCGACGACCCCAAGGCGGCCTGACGGTCAGCTGATTGTTGCCTTTGTGGAGCAGTTTGTTTCATTTCTGGAAAAATAACTGAAGCATGCAGCTAAAAATGTAGCAAACTTTCTGAACAATGGTTCAGTGTTCAGATGGGATGCATGACTCTGCAGGCGTGGAGTGAAGACCAGTCGTCCCAGTCATCACTCAGCTCCGAGCCTGAGGCAGAAACTCTGAGCTGTCGGGTTTATTAGCAACAGGAAGCGTGACTTAACGCTGAGCTCAGCTTCCTGAAACAACAGCAGCACACAATGGAGCGGCGTGTGGGCGGGGCCTGCAGGGGAGCCGCCACAAAGAGCCGCTCTCCTCCGGGACTCAAAGCTGAAAACTTCCTGCAGACCCAGAACAGATGAAAACAGGAGCAACCAATTTCATAACTGTAAGAAAACCAAGCAGCAGGTTTTATTGGTCAGCTGCAGCCAATAGGAACGTTTCCTGTTCTGATGTTTTCAGGCAGTTTGTTCCAGAACCCAGAGAACCAAAGGCTGCCTGGTTCTGGTTCTGGTTCTGGTTTCAGTGACCTTTTGGAACAACCGACTGATTTTCAGCAGGATGGTCCTGCTGGTATGGAGTCACATTCCTGCCACAAACAATGAGGCGTGTTTATGAGGGAGGAAGTGTTTGACCCTGAACGCAGCACGCTGAGTTCAGAGCAAAGCCGAATTCATCTCATGAAATTCACCTGAACGCCCAGAAGAACCAGGCAGGCAGAGGCAGCGTGCTGCGTTCAAAGACCTGGAGTAAATGGAAACGCCTGTGTTCAGAGGCATTTCTGTCTGGATTCATAACTCTGCTGCTCTGACTGCTTCCTGAGCTCCTCGGGGTTTTTGGCAGGAATGTGACTCTTTCTGCTGAAAACGAAAAGACGCAGCAGATTTTCTGTTTCCTGTTGAGACGTGAAACATTTCAACCCGAGTCAGCCGATTCTGCCTCCCTGACCCGGCTTTCACTCCTGATCTCCACCGTTTCCATTTTGGGGGTTTTATTGTGAAAAGCAGCAGGAAGTCCGGCCCACTGATGGTCCTCTGGTCCTGAATCATTTATGAATATGAACAGAGTTCATGTTCATAAACTGTCTGGTCTCGATTGGAGAGCAAATATCTTAATAACCAGACAAAACTAACTTATAAAAGTGACTTTTTAGCAAGAATTTGATGCTTGTTTTCAGTCAATAAATCCTTGATATTGATGCAAAAGTTCATGTATAATCTGATATTCTTCCTTTGTCTGCCAGTGGAATCAGAACCGCTTGGTTCTGATTGTCAGTGGAAGCTTATAGATGTTGAATGAAAGCATTTCAAGAACAAAACCTTGAGGAACTCCAGGGGGAATTTTTGTTTGCCCAGAAGTATGATTAATAAACGACAGTAAGACGTGGCATGATGCCGCCGCGCCGCAGCAGACCCACCCGCACGTCGCTGCCGATCAGCATGTCCCAGGCCTCGTACTGGCCCCGGTCCTGACGCAGCAGCTGGATGGCCTTCAGGAACGCCTGGACTTCACACGTCTTCTTCTTCTGGAAGTCTGGAGGAAACGCAGCAGAGTTCAGGATCAGTCTGTCGGCTCGTTCATCGGCGTCGGCGATCTGCATCATCTAAAGGTTCCCCGGGTGCTCAGGTGAGCCTGTCACCATGGCACCAGGGAAGCCAGTTAACCTTCAGCTGCGATGCTGAGCATCACAGCTGAAGGTTTCTGTGCAGCAGCTAAACGTCTGATTCTCATGTGATCGTCAGGAAGGTTTAAACTCGTCCTGCTCAGGGAGAAGCAGCAGGACTGAAGCGGCGTTTCCCACCTTGGTTCTGGTGCTTGATGCAGTCCGACAGGAAGGAGATGAAGGCGGCCTGCTTGGCCTCCTGCTTGAAGCAGAAGTAGGAATCCCTCCGGTAGGGCAGGCGCAGGTAAACCGGGAATTCCCCCGGCATCCCCAGCAGAGGAGGTGCGAACTCCTCCTTCACGTCTGAAACAGCAGGAAAAACTCCAGGTTGGACCAAACAGAGACTCCAACTAAACCTCCTCCTATTGGTCCGGCTTCAGACAGAACTGTGTCATCACTTCCTGTTTCCTGTCTGGATCCTATAAACTACAGCAGCAGATTATTTAATGTTTCTAACTCAGAGGATGATTAATAACCTTTCAGACTCATATTTGTTGTTGGTGTTTATAGGAGGATCGACTGTCTGACCTTCAGGAAGCAGCAGAGAAAAAATGATAAAGAAGAAATACTGCTGCTAAAAACAGTTGGAGAGAAAGTAGAGGAAGGAAAAAAAATAGTGGAAGACGAAATGGTAATAATAATAATAATAATAATAATAATAATAATAATAGTAATAAATAAATGTCATAAGTTAAATCATTCCTGATGGTTCATCCTGCATCGTCCATTTAGAACCAATGTTTACATTAAATATGCAAAAAATGGAAACCAAGTTCTGTTTTTCCACAGAACGAACTTTGTTTTTCGGTTCAGTGATGCTACAGATTGACCTCCAGATTGACCTCCAGATACGAGCAACAGGAGCTCTGATTGGTTACTGCTTCCATCCAAATCAGCTGCAAAAACTCAAAACAAAACTTTCCAGAAACCTGAAGCTGAGCAGAGACGGTTCGTTTTCAGAGCAGAAATTATTGCATCATCGATTCCTGCAGAGAAATGAGTCGGCTTTAACACAGAGACTGGATCAGGAAGCAGCGGGGGTCAGAGGTCAACCAGGCAGGTTAGAACACATTAAACTGTTTCCAAACTACTTCAGCTTTCAGTAAAACCGAAAGCTGGAGCAGAAACCTGGAGCTGCACTGATCTCATCGAGAGGAAGGTATGGAGACAAGAATGAAATCCAAAAAGCTTCAATATTTGATCATTTGAGGATTAAAGGGTCAAAAGGTTCATAATTTACCAACAAATCAAAGAAGATTGTCTCAAAATGGAATAATAACGAAGGCTGTCTGTCATCCGAGTGTCGTAGAAATAATCCTGATAGTGGAGGAGCTATCATAAAACACCCCTGAGGGACACCACAGCTCATCTGAGGTTCTCAAACAATCAAATCTTGTCTGCAGGTTTCTGTTGATCTCAAAATGAGATTTTTAGGGTAAAGACCAAGTAGACCTGGTTCTACTGGAACCAGAACATCTGCTCCACCTCCAGCTGCTCTGACCCAAGCCAGCCTGTTCCCCTCCTGGCCTGTGGGGGCGCTGCACCAACAACACTGCAGGAGACGACACAAAAACCTCTGAAGACACTGAGAGCAACTTCCTGTTTCACCAGATGAAACAAGATGGAGGCGTCAGAGTTTAGTGATTTCTCTTTAGTCTTTGGCTGAAGACCAGGAGCCATTTCTGCTGCTAGCGCTAGGCTAGCATGTTAGCTTTGGCTGTATTTACCCAGAATGCCCTGCGCTGTGGTTCACTTCCTGCTTTTGAAGCAGGAGTAATTGAACTTGCTGTTCACATTCAAACTGAACCAGAGTTTGCTGCAGCTGAACACATATGGAGCAATTTTCCTGCCACAATTCAAGAGCAAACATTTTCCGTCTGAAAGCAGGTATGGATATCTTTCTTCTCAAAACTTGTAATGATTGTATTCAAAACTTCTCTTCGCGCTTGGTCAGTTTAGAATCTGGTCTCCATCAGACCAGACTCTAAACTGTAAAACTCCAAGCTAATGACTAATGGCCACCAAGCTGAAGGAATAGCTTCAGCTAAAGGAATAGCTGAAGCTGAAGGAATAGCTGAAGCTGAAGGAATAGCTGAAGCTAAAGGAATAGCTGAAGCTGAAGGAATAGCTGAAGCTAAAGGAATAGCTGAAGCTAAAGGAATAGCTGAAGCTAAAGGATAGCTGAAGCTGAAGGAATAGCTGAAGCTGAAGGAATAGCTGAAGCTGAAGGAATAGCTGAAGCTGAAGGAATAGCTGAAGCTAAAGGAATAGCTGAAGCTGAAGGAATAGCTGAAGCTAAAGAAATAGCTGAAGCTAAAGGAATAGCTGAAGCTGAATGAATAGCTGAAGCTGAAGGAAAAGCTGAAGCTAAAGGAATAGCTGAAGCTAAAGGAATAGCTGAAGCTGAAGGAATAGCTGAAGCTAAAGGAATAGCTGAAGCTAAAGGAATAGCTGAAGCTAAAGGAATAGCTGAAGCTGAAGGAATAGCTGAAGCTGAAGGAAAGCTGAAGCTAAAGAATAGCTTCAGCTAAAGGAATAGCTGAAGCTGAAGGAATAGCTGAAGCTGAAGGAATAGCTGAAGCTAAAGGAATAGCTGAAGCTGAAGGAATAGCTGAAGCTGAAGGAATAGCTGAAGCTAAAGGAATAGCTGAAGCTAAAGGAATAGCTGAAGCTGAAGGAATAGCTGAAGCTAAAGGAATAGCTGAAGCTGAAGGAATAGCTGAAGCTAAAGGAATAGCTGAAGCTGAAGGAATAGCTGAAGCTAAAGGAATAGCTGAAGCTGAAGGAATAGCTGAAGCTAAAGGAATAGCTGAAGCTGAAGGAATAGCTGAAGCTGAAGGAATAGCTGAAGCTAAAGGAATAGCTGTAGCTAAAGGAATAGCTGAAGCTGAAGGAATAGCTGAAGCTAAAGGAATAGCTGAAGCTGAAGGAATAGCTGAAGCTAAAGGAATAGCTGAAGCTAAAGGAATAGCTGAAGCTGAAGGAATAGCTGAAGCTAAAGGAATAGCTGAAGCTGAAGAAATAGCTGAAGCTAAAGGAATAGCTGAAGCTGAAGGAATAGCTGAAGCTAAAGGAATAGCTGTAGCTAAAGGAATAGCTGAAGCTAAAGGAATAGCTGAAGCTAAAGGAATAGCTGAAGCTGAAGGAATAGCTGAAGCTAAAGGAATAGCTGAAGCTAAAGGAATAGCTGAAGCTGAAGGAATAGCTGAAGCTAAAGGAATAGCTGAAGCTAAAGGAATAGCTGAAGCTAAAGGAATAGCTGAAGCTAAAGGAATAGCTGAAGCTAAAGGAATAGCTGAAGCTAAAGGAACAGCATAAATATGGGACCCAAATGGGGGAACAGAGAAACCTGAACAAACAGCAGCATCTGATGAGTGTTTCTACTCACTGCTGTCATCAGGGTAGCATTTGTCCACCATCTCCATGTACTTGTCCTCTGTGGTCAGAACAGTGCCCCCTGTAGGCAGCAGCTTGTATAACGCGTTGGCTCCTTTAACATAAGACTGACAGCAGAACCAGAACCGGGTTATGAACAGAACCTCCTGGCGCAGCATGTTGGTACCAGAGCAGTTTTTCACTCACCTGCAGGCTTTCATGACACTCCAGGCAGTAGTTAGCTCTCACCACAACGAACCGCTCCCTCCACTTCCTGTTGTCGTCAAAGTACCACACGGCGTCTTCATAGAGGGCGATGGCTTCCTCTGGCGCCTCCTGTTGGTAGAAACAGTCAAAGAGGAACTGAAGCCATGAAGACGATGCTAACTTTGAAAACGCTTAGCGCACTTAGCTTCTCCTAAGCTCATATGTCTGTATGAATTCATTAGCACTAATTTTGTTTTGTAAACTTCCAGTTGAATGAAATGAGGCTTTTTGTTATCAACTGCTAAGAATTCAAGGAGTTAGATATTCATGCTCTTATTTTGAAGGGAGAGTATTTTCTGAGCAATTCTGTTTCCTGTTCTCTTTCTTTTCAAACAGGAAACATGGGAACAAAATAAACATAATATAATATCTAAGGACTATATAGAATATGGAAATTATTATGTTAGATTTAAATACCAGCATTTAAACCTGATTTTATATAGATATTAAAATCAGGTTTTATGTGACTCTAGGAAAGGTCATAAGGTCATGTGATGACCTGGGCTTGTTTTGCTTTGATAGTGAATCCGCCCAACTTCAGTCACCCAAACAACACAGCTGGAATCAATACGTTACAGTGGCCTAGTCAAAGGCCAGCCCTTATCCTGCCTGATAATTTATTCATTTATTCATCGACCCGCTTCCCATCAACATCCATCAGCGACCGTCTGAGTGGCGGCGGTCTCCATGTCGACGCATCCTCACCTTCTGCTTGAGCAGCTGAGTGATCAGCTGTTTGTTCTGCTTCAGTTCTTCCTCCACCTGGGCGAACCGGGCCACCGAGAACTGCTTCCTGTAGTACGGAGCGAAGTCCTGGAGCTCGGCCTGCGCCTGGCCTGAACCACAGAACGGACACAAGAAGAAGAAACAAACATGGCGGTCAGGCGGCTGATGGAGGACGAACAGATCCGACTCGACCCGGATCCAGACGGAACCGGACTGATCCGGACGGATCCAGACGGATCCGGACTGATCCGGACGGATCCGGGTCGAGTCGGAGAAACAATGAAACGTTATTAGATCCAAATCAAGAAAATCCACTGACTGAAGATGATCAGAAAAATCTGCTGACATAAATAAATATCATTTATGGATTAATTTATTGATTTATAGCCATTAAGTTGAACCATAATAATGGAACATTAACCAATATATTGGATCATGTATTGATCAACGATCATGTATTGATCGTTGTGATGATGCCACTCATCAAATTGAAATAGTTGTTTCATTTGACTTGATACTGAAATGTGACAAACTAATAATTTTCCTTTTAGTCACTAATCAGATACTATTATGATTATTGATTTGATTATGATGATGTTTCTGATCCAGTTCATCACCTGGATCAGCAAATTTCAGAGAAAATCCTCAGATTTTATTCTGCTGAAACTAAAGCAGTGAATCTGTTTCCGCTGGTTCGTCTCTGCTGGAGCCTCTAACTGGTTACACTGGGAACCATCAGCTCCAGTTGGAGGAAACTGGCATTTTAAGCCTCATCTTCATGGATGAACATGCAGATGTTTGGCTCCATCATCGTCGGGTTTCCCCACGGCGTCCCGCCTCCCAGTGGGAAACAGCTGGTCCCAGTTAAAATGAGAACCCAGAGAGCCAATCAGGAAGCAGCAAAATGTAAAACTAATATGATAATCAATGATTTGAAATAAAAGCTCATCACAAATCCAGACCTGCTGGTTTGAAATGATGCAAATATTGGCTGTTTAATAGCAATAATCGATCAGAAGACTGTTTAAAATCATCTGTATAAATCATGATATTTAAAGGGCCAGTCTGCTTTTTCTGCAAGCAGCAGCTGCACTTTGAATCTCCTTGTTTTCTTCCTTTGGTTCTGAACAATACGGATCATTAAAGCTCCTGATGATTTGCTGCCGACTGAACGGCGTGGACATCCGGGAGGCTCAGCTGGAAAACGACCTCTGACCCCAAACACAGCAAACTCAGGTGTTTAACAAAAACTGATGTTTACTTCAGGATCTCTCATTTTAATATTAATAATATAGAAAGTTAAAAGTAGAAAATACAAAGACGTTGGCGACCGTCGGCCTCTGCCTGCTGACCGACACATGCAAGCAGAAAACGTGCAGCAGGTTTCGGACCTGATGAGTTCTGCAGCTGCTGTCACACACACACACAACACACACACACACACACACACACACACACACCACACACACACAACACACCACACACACACACACACACACACACCACACACACACACACTCTCTCTCTGCTCTGGTGAGCTCATCTGTTTAAGGCTGGACCAGCTGGACTCAGTTCAGCCTCACAGGAAATTTGAATAGAGACGACGTAGTTCATGCAAAACATCTGCAGCTCTAGTTTGTTTCTTCTTCTCTGTTTCAGGTTCCATCATAAAACCAAAATGGAGGAAAGAATCTGGAGATGAACTTTGAAACTTTGTTTCTACTCAAACACTGAGAAACTTCTGCAGATCAGAGTTTTAGTCCAACAAGAGAAAAATAAAAAGACTCCTGAAAACAATTGGCTCATTTTCTGTTGTTCACATTCATGAGCGATGAGCCGCCGGTCTGCTCCGCCTGCTGACTAACACACTAATCAGATCCAAATGAGCTGCAGACCAAGCAAATAAAGTGGAGCAAACAAAGCATCAGAGCCGCTTTATGGAGGAAAGAACCGCAGAGACGACCATCGCCTGGAAAAAGCAAATCACTGCAGGAGGAAAAACATCAGTTTGGTGTTTCGGTCAGAAAAGACGGGCTGTGGGTCCAGAGAAGAAGAGGAACGATCTGGATCAGAGGCAGTTACCGAAGCAGCCGACAGTCAGAGCAGTGAATGAAGCATCAACTAACAGGTTGGGCTTCCTTTAAGCCTTTCAGGATATTTTCCACCTTCAGTTGGGTCGACCCGGTTCTACTGGAACCAGAACATCTGCTCCACCTCCAGCTTCTCTGAGTCCAACCAGCCTGTTCCCCTCCTGGCCTGTGGGGGCGCTGCACCAACAACCACTGCAGGAGATGACACAAAAACCTCTGAAGACACTGAGAGCAACTTCCTGTTTCACCAGATGAAACAAGATGGCGGCATCAGAGTTTAGTGATTTCTCTTTAGTCTTTGGCTGAAGACTAGGAGCCATTTCTGCTGCTAGCGCTAGGCTAGCATGTTAGCTTAGGTTACCCAGAATCCACTGCGCTGTAGTCCACTTCCTGCTTTTGACGAGGTCTCCAGTCCACTTGGTGTTCACATTAAAACTGAACCCAGACCGACGTTTAGAGGACCAGAGGTCAGAGGTCACACCTCACCAACCGAACTGGACCTTCTGGACCGACGGGCTGGACTCAGAGAAAATCCAGCCTCAGAAACTCTGGATTGTTTCTCATGAAATCCTCGAAACAGAAATCATTTTAAAAATGAATTAAATGTTTATAAAAACAAAAGATCGTTTTAATTTTCCTGCAAAATTCTCATCCAGCATGAATCTGCATAAATCTGCAGGTCAGAGGTTCTGACTCAGTTAGCCAAAACCTCTGACCTGCAGACCTGATGCTGTGCTGCTGTGCCCAGACAGGTTTCATGTGACCTTTGACCCCAGAGTAACTCAGGATTGTTTCCTCCAGGCGATATGAAGACCAGCATCTTCACCTCTTATTCAAACCGTTTCAGATCTGAAAGGGCTCAGATATTTACATACGCCTCCTGGTGTGTGGAACCAGCCGGCCCGGTTCTGGGCCGGCCCATGTCTCTGGTTCTGGTGGAGTTTCAGTCTGGATGTGAATCATCATGTGAAGCGGGGAGCCGCTCTGCCAGTCGGACCGGCCCGGCCCAAACCAGCGGCGTGTCGGAACGCGGGTCTGTCGTTTCCATAGCAACACTCTGCTGACCTCACATCCTGCTGCCAAAATAAAAGCACGACAGTCAAACCTGGATGAAAACCTGCAGCCATTAGAGGCTCCGACCCAGAAACACAGCCGGTCCGGTTCTGGTAGAACTGGATCCGTCTAAACCTGATCCGTGAACACGTGAAACTCCTCAGCTTCTTATGAATCAACATTTGTCACAAAGTCTGAACCTGAATGAAGGATTTCCAGCTGCAGGCGAGTCGCCACATGTCACACGTTTCCACACACGGCAACATGTAAACAGAGGGAAAGTTTCCACAGTGGGAACCGGTTCGTCCACGGCGTCGATCCACAGGGAAACTTCCCAAACAGGGAAAACGGCAGGAAAACCAGGGATCACAGGCCTGGATGTCAGAGGAACTTCACTGGAGAGACGAGTGTTTGAGTTTCATTTGAGTTTCATTTGATTTCTGATTTAATGGAAAAGCAACACTAGTCTCCATTATCTCCATTTCAGCTGTAAATTATTCAATAACTTTTATATTTATGTTGAAAAATGAGGAAAATCAGGATCCGGATTGTTCCAGCTCCTGACCTGGATGCTGGAGTTCAGCATTTCTGATCATTTTTCTGTTTGGACCAGAACATCTGAAACAAGAACTCTCAGATTCTGCAGCTCTGACATCATTTTTAAAACATATTTCTGGAATCTAAAGGTCTGGCGCCGGCCCAGCAAGGCGGTGCCGGGAGCAGAGCCGGTCAGACGTGAAGTTTGAAAATCCTGTCAGCATTTCTGCAAACATTCCTGCAGCTGGCAGAGGAACGTTACGACGCTTCGCTCACACTCTGAGGTGAGGACTCGAGTCGGGCCGAGTCCGGAGCGTTGGGTTTCCCCTCCGTCTGCATGTCTGAGCGGTGGCGTAATGGCAGCTGGCGGGAGAACGGGAGGAAACGCGGAGCGGGAACGCCAGGATGGAGCAGCAGCTGCTGCTGGAGTTCAGACTCCTGACTGCAGCTCCTCGCTTCACCAAGAAGCTTTTAGAGCAAATCTCTGGATTTACATGAATGTTAAAAATGGATCGATCCAGTAAAATGAAACTTTTCCATGTAGAAGAATAAAAAAAAAAGACAATCAGGGATTCTGGAGTCTCAGTCCAGAACAGAACCTGCACATGTGGTTCTGACTGAGTTTCTGCATACATGAGGAGAATAGATTCATAAATTCATCAATAGATTTATAAATCAGCTCAACGTGTAAATTAACCTGAATTATCTGCCACCAAATTACTTAAACATCAGAAGATTATCAGTTTCTGATCAGTGATCAGTGATCAGGAAGCTGAACTGAATCAACGCCTCTGTGTTGTTATTGTTTTAAGTGAGAACAGAAAAGCAGCGACTACACTGTAAAAACTTTTTTCTGGAAAAATTGGCTGATTTGAATATTTGGGGATCAGGTAAAAAAAAAATCATAAAGCAGCAAAAAACCCAAATATGTGAGAAATGACATCATGAACTGAAATGAGCTTCTGTCTGTTATGATCGACTGAGTTTCTTAGAGGTTTGACATAAACGTATGTATTAAAGATCTGCAGCTTTCAGCTTCTATGCGACACGAATCTGGAACAAACTTCCAGAAAACTGAGAAACTGTCGAAACACAGAGTTCCTTTAAATCTGGACTGAAATGCAGCCGATCAATAATAATATTGATCAACATATTGGTTGAGTGTCTGCTTTGTTACTGAAATGTTTTATAGAAATAAACTGGACTCCAGGTTCTACAGAACCCTGCTTCATCATAAACATGATGAAACTGGATCCGGTGTAAAACAGAGACTGAAAGGTTTGGAACCAGAACCAGAACCGGAACCAGAACCAGAACCGGAACCAGAACCAGAACCGGAACCAGAACCGGAACCGGAACCAGAACCCGAACCGGAACCAGAAGCAGTGAAACTACTGGAGTCAAGATCCAAACATTTATAGCATCTGATGAGATCTGGTTGCAAAAATGACAATGATGATGATGATGATCCAGAAATGCTCTAATTCTTCCTCATCAGGCAGCAGGAAGTGAGAAACAAGAATCCAGCAGAGTTGAGATAAAATCTGGTGTTTTATATCCAGGTCATGTTTGGACTAGACCGTTTAGCGTAGCAACCAAAACCAAAGAAAGGTTTCTTGTGCTGAGCTCCATGTGGAACCTGAAACCAGAACATGTGATCACACCTGGAACCGGTTTGTCAACATGAGGCTCAAGATCTCCAAAGTGTGGAGGGCCGACGAAATCTTGCATGAAAACATCAGGAAGTTCCCGGCGTCCATGAGGCTTTATGAGAACCTCAACGCTTCGCTTCCTGAGAGCCGTTCGGTTTGAGGCTCAGCGGATTCATGAAGAACCCGCCTGAGTCTGGAACCGCAGCAAGATCAATAAATATTTACATTTATTGATAGCTGGTCGTCCTCCAGCCTCAGAACCGACGGCTTCATCTGGACAGACGCTCCGCAGAATCTCATCGGCTGCTTTTCGTTACAAATGTGTTAAAACGTCACAAGTCTGGCGTTTCCATGAAACAGGAAATGAAAGTGAAATCCCAGATATCCCATCGATCAGCCAATCAGAACAGGCCGAGAGACAAGCCCCGCCCTCCTGGGAGGATGGATTCAACATGGCGGCGTCATAGAAAACAGGAAGTCGGGTCGTTTCCTCTGGTTGTTGTGACGCCTGACTGTTGATTCCAGTTTGTTTATGAAATAATTTTATTCTTTATCATTGGAAACATTTCAGAGAAAACTGGAATTTCCTTTTAAATTGGCTTTTTATGAAATAAATGAAGTTTTTCAAGATTTCAAGTTGGATTTTCATCCTGATGGCTGCAGGTCCAGAACCAGAACCAGACCAGAACCAGAACCAGAACCAGACCAGGACCAGAACCAGAACCAGAACCGGACCAGGACCAAAACCAGACCAGGTCCAGAACCAGAACCAGAACCGGACCAGGACCAAAACCAGACCAGGTCCAGAACCAGAACCAGACCAGAACCAGAACCAAAACCAGAACCAGACCAGGTCCAGAACCAGAACCAGAACCAGACCAGAACCAGAACAAGAACCAGAACCAGAACCAGAACCAGACCAGAACCAGAACCAGAACCAGAACCGGACCAGGACCAAAACCAGACCAGGTCCAGAACCAGAACCAGAACCGGACCAGGACCAGAACCAGACCAGGTCCAGAACCAGAACCAGAACCAGAACCGGACCAGGACCAGAACCAGAACCGGACCAGGACCAGAACCAGAACCGGACCAGAACCAGGACCAGAACCAGGACCAGAACCAGAACCAGTCCTCCCTCTGTTTCTCTTCTCTGTTTTCACTGAGTAAGTTAGAAAAAGTCTCCGAACCGAGAGAAGATTGACGAACTGGGTCAAATTATTTCTCTGCAGCAGAACCGCCAGAGCCTCCGAACTGCGGCTGAGATTCTCCCAGCAAACCCAGTCTGATCCGAACCGGAACACCTGCTTTTCCTGCACCTGCGGCTCAGGTAATCTGCACATAAAGCCAGCCGTCACCGCAGACACGCCCAGAGCCGCACATCCCGCAGGGACCCGCAGCTCAGGCAGCAGGAAAACCAGAACCGAGCCGGTTCCTCAGGAAGAGAACCAGCGGCAAGTAATCGGACTACTGTGATCCAGTACTCTGATTACACCGATCCGCGCAGACCAGAACTTTGTTCTGAGTCCAGGTCCCCCTGCGCCCGCTGAGAGTCCGCGGACCCCAGGTCTTACCTCTGATGGAGGCGGATTTGGCTTCATCCAGCAGGCTGGACGCGGAGACCCCCATGATGCTGCTGCGGCTGGAGCTGCTGCGGCTGGAGCTGCTGCGGCTGGATCCACAGGTGCGAACTGGATCAGCGGCTCCGCGGAGAGGAAGAGGAGGGAGGCTCCTCCTCCTGCTCCTCCTCCTCTTGATCTTCCTCCTCTTCCTCCTCCTCCTCCTCAGTCCCGCAGGTTCCTCATGTTCACCGCAAGTTTATCATCTAAATTATTCATGTAAATAAAATCCAACAACCAGAAACAAAGATTATAAAATAATCCGCCTCGGCCAGAAGTTTACATACTGAAAGCAGGAATCCCGGCTGATGATGTCATGGGTCTGGAAGCTTGTGATTGGTTAGTTTAAAGTCTTAGAGTTGAATGGAGGAAAACCTGAAACTTAACTGTTTCTACGGACACGATTATTTTACTGGACGATAAATTGTCCCAATAATTATTGTGATAAATGATAATATTTAACATTTTCCATTAACCTGATAACATTAAAGTGATTGAAGTTATTCCTCGAAGAGACTTTAACCCACAAAGCAGGTTCCCTAACAGAGGCAGGTTGCATTGTGGGAAATGTAGGAGCTCAGGCATCCAGACTGTTATTATTATTAATGTGATGAAACTTCTAATATTTATCTGCAAATCAAAATATTTCAACAGGCAAAATTCATTTCTGTGAAGAAATTTTTAATTTATTGCTGGAGAAAAAATCTGTCAGAATTTTATTAGATTTGGTTTTTAACTGAAATATAAAACGGCAGCAAAAAATAATTTTCAGAAAGATTTTTATTAAAGAGACAAATTAAGATAAAAAGGATAAAATAAAGATTTTGGGTCAATTAAATAGAATCTCATCAGTTTGTGCTCTAATAAAAGTCCAGCAGGCAGGACTGGGTCGGGACCGGGTCAGGTCCGGGTCGGGTCAGAACTGGGTCGGGACCAGGTCAGAACCGGGTCAGAACTGGGTCGGGTCGGGACCGGGTTGGAACCGGGTCGGAACCGGGTCGGGACCAGGTCAGGACCGGGTTGGGTCAGGCTGGAACCAGCTCGAGTCTAGGTCAGGTTTGGGTCTTTCAGGAGCGGCGCTGCCCGGCTCAGACCGCCTTCTCGTTACTCTGGCCGGTGTTGGTGCCGGTGTTGGTGCCGGTGTTGGTGCCGGTCGGGACGCTGTACTTGCTGAGGATGGACTTGAACTGCTGCAGCGTGGCGTCGGTCCGGACCCCAATCGGGTCGAAGTGGGTCCGGCTCACCCTGAAGCCGGCCTCCGTCAGGTACTGCAGGAACTTGTTCAACCTGCGAAGGCAGAGCAGCGGAGCCGTTGAGCCGGGCCGGACCGGGTCGGTTCCGGGCGCGTCCAGGGACTCACTTGGGCATGTTCATGCCGCGGATGCTGTGCCGGTGGATGCTGTAGTAGAACGGCGGATGATCCAAAGACGCATCAGGCCTCAGCTTCTTCATGACGTTCCCACAATCCTCCCCGCTTTTCCTTTTGCCTGCAGGAAAACGAATATCATCATCTGCATCATTATCATCATTATTATCATCATTTTTATCATTATTTCTATCATTATTATTATCATCATTATCATCATCATATCATTATTATTAATATGTTTCACTCGTTCCATAACTCAGATTATGAGGAATTTATAGAAACACAATTTATAGATCGTTATACAGAATAAATATCAAAGACTTGATGGTTATTATTCACAACTTAATGTTTTTTTTCTTATTTTATTATAGTTTATTATCATTTTATTAATGGAAGATCATTTATTTGTTGGTACTTTAACACATTATACAGAACAGACATGAATATATGAATTATATGAATTATTACAAATTTCTGATAATTATTGTAAGATAATATTTTATTAAACTTCTCTGTTTATATCTTTGTACACCTGTTTATAAATATTTATATCCTGTATAGAACTTCTGGATAGATGCAAACTCCATTTCGTTGCTTTGTACATGTGACAGTGCAATGACAATAAAGTTGAATTCAATGTTCACGTTTTCCTCCTAATTATTTGTTCTGGTTGTTTCCTACGGTTTTAGAAAATGTGCTTCTAATAAATAAATGAAATATGTAAAGTAGAATTTGCTGCTCATGATTACAAATCGGTAAAGTAAAACATATCTAAGTATGAAACTGTTGAACAGGCTGAAGAATCACAGCTTGACAAACTGAACTAAACAGTTCAATCAAGACGCTGCAGCTGCAAGAAACTGCAAATCTCAGCTAAGATCAAAGCAGAAAGTAAAAATAGATTCTAAATGAGAAGATGTGAAACTTTTCTAGATGAAAGAGCTCTACGTGTCGGAGGACTGCAGACCGTCAGAGGAAATCTGAGCCCTGGGTTGATGAAATGTTGCTGCAGTAAGAGACACATTGACTCCAGGCAGAGAACAATGCTGCACTGTGAGAACGACTCAGATTGTTTCAAGTTGTTTCGTTTGCAGAAAACCAAAGTTCAGCTCAGCAGAAACAGAATCGCCTCGTTTGGATGAACTTTCCTGTTCAATGTGAAGCGAAAGACAAAAACAGTGAGGAGGTTTTTTCACTCCGGTGGAGACGAGACAGACAAGCTTATCCAGGTTTATGATTTAAGTATAAAGAAATGTGGAATAATATCTGTTGTTTTGTTAGAAGTATTTTAAATAGAAGCTCAATCCTGTTCAGATGTTATGACTTATTCACTGTGATGTGTTAGAAAAATTATTTACATGATTATTATTATTATTCACTGAGTTTAAGATTCAAACTGAAAAAATTAAAACTGAACAATTAATGTTCAACAGTTTGAGTTATGATTGGAGACGTTTCCACTAAATAACAGCATCCATGAAGACTTTTGGTAAAAACCCAGAAACTTTTTACTTGCAGGAAAACATTTAGCAGTGAATTCTCCCACACTGCCCCCTACAGGACAGACCGAACCACTGCTGCTGTTTTCTGTGCAGACGGAGCTAAAAGCAGAGAAACTGACCGGCCTGATCAGCTGGACCTCCATCCTCTCCGCTCTGCAGCGTCTTGATGACGACGCCACACTCCACTGCAGCACAAACACAACATTCAGCGTTTTATGCCGCAGGTGCACCGGGCGGCGTCAGAGCCGAGGCGGTTACCCTGGTTACCGAGCGCCGACGACCCGTGCACCAGCGACTTGAGCGTGGTGCACTCGGACTCGCAGATGAGCGTTTTGACGAGCGGCTGGATGTCATCCATGCTGTGCTGCACGGCGGCAGACAGCATCCTCCTCAGGAAGCCGGTGTTGAAGAGAGGGCCGGCCCTGCAAACACAGCCGCTCATCCCACTGCGTTACACTTACAAACAAGCTTCCAGTTTTAATTTATGCTCCTGATTTTTACCACAGAGGGCCCAGCTGCACCGCCGTCTTTCCAGGCAGACTTCCATGACAGTGACAGGGAACAGTGTCTGCAAGAAAAGGAGTTAAAACAGAATTTATCCTGCAGGTAAAAGTTAGTTTCCTCCAAATGCAGCAATAATTGTGTTGAAATCAAATAAATTTCAACACAATGACAATGTGCTAAGAAAGTTTAACAAAGCTAAACCAACATAATCCAAGAAGTTAGGTTAAGATGAAGCAAAATTAGAAACAAAAACTGAGCTTTAAAAAAAGTTAAGTGAAGTTAAATCATCTTAGAATCTAAGCTTGTAGATCTATGCTAATAGAGACGTTTGTTCCTGTTTCCTCCAACAGGGATCAAATCAAATCACAAGCTCTGCCTGCTGGCTTCTATTAACATGGTCCATTTTAGGGAACTTATCACTTATATTACTATTATTATTATTATTATGTTGACTTGATTTGTTTGGTTTTTGCATTGTTTAGTTCCTCCTCATTCACTGAGCTGAGATAAAACTATCATTCTCTACTTGGAGCAACAGCCGAAGCTTCAGTCGCCCAGTCTGACCGCGGCTCACCGTCCACCATGTTGCCCAGTTTCAGGAACTCTCTCTCCTCACACCACTGGCAGTGGACCAGCCTGCGGAGTTTCTTGGCCGACTCGTCTGCTTGAGTCGGGCCCCTGAGGACTCTGACCACCACCAGCACAAAGTGCTCGACGGCCACGGCCAGCAGAACCTCGATGCCTTTGTTGCAGCGCGCCGCCGCCCTGCAGGACGTCACAGGAACAATTCACTGAACGGCTCCATTAAAAACAGTCAGAAAAGAAATGATGTCACGAATCACTACGCCTATTTCTGTAACCTGGAAATATAAATATGCGGCAGTGGTGCGCCGCCTGTCGCATTCCGACCAATCAGATTCAAGTATCTGAATTTACAGCAGAAACAGGAAACTTACTCCACAACTCAAGCAAGCAGCAGCAGACGCGTTCAAGAGCCACTCAGAGAAGATACTTTATTCTGCCGCCCCTTTCTGATGCCGCCCTGGGACACCGCCCACACCGACATGCTGTATTGACTCAGAACGTGTACCTGGCTACCGTGGCGACCACCATGCGGGCGGCCAGCTCTTTGTAGTACTCGGTGCGTACGATGTGGCAGCCGTAGTGGCGCAGCGTGACGTTGGGCGACTTGGCGTAGAGCGAGCCCGTGTCGGTGGACGTCACCGAGACGATGCCGAGGTTCCGGATGTTTCTGAAGGCAGCATCCAGGTAGTTCACGGCCGTGCCGAAAGGATCCAGGTGGCTGGAAGGTTAAAGGTCGAAGCATTTACGTCTGACATCAGACGCTCAAAGGTTTAAAGGTCAACCTACATGTAGTCAAACGGCCGCAGATGCATCATGACATTGGCGTCCATCTTGACGACCTCCACCGTGGCGACGGGGGCCGTCTCCGGCTCGCAGCCGGCCCTGTCGGGGCCCCGAGGCCCTCGAGAGCCGCCGTCGACCCGGATGCCGTTCAGCTCGCAGTTCTCTCTGATCATTTTCACGCAGGCGTCGCTGATGTCTGTAATCGTCACTCTGACGGTGCTGCGCAGGTGTTTGGCCCACTGGAGGCCCATGATGCCTGAGGAGCAGCAGAACCCACACAGTTACTCCGACCCAAAGTTCATTCAGGTACTTTTCCCATCTGAGCTCAGTTTGGTTTGGAAGATTCATTTTCCTTTAATTAATAAAACAATCATTTGAAAACAGTTTTTGATTTTCTGTCAGGCAGTTTGCTGCAGGCGCCCCCTGTTGGTCCGCAAGGTACTGCAGGGATTTACTGTTGTGTTTGAAAATAATAATGGATAAGAGGCGCTCATTCTACGAAAATCTGAAGAAATGAGTAGAAAGAAAAACAGCAGGAATCATTAGATGAGCTGAAGATTCATGTCTGCAGGAAAAATCTTCAGTTTCTCAGGATGAAAGGCCAAAGTTTTGGTTCCAGGACGGCAGCTCGATCCTGAGCAGGAAGCAGTTCATTCAATCAGGCGTTTAGTAACTAACAGTTTCATTTCAGGTTGTAAATGTAAAGTAGTGTTTGTGAAATCTGTTAATCCATCAGTCTGCTGGTCTCTGTCCAGTTTCATCTGGTCTCACCTGTGGCTCCGAAAGCATCCAGACACTCCAGCGGGTTCCTCTCCTCGGCCAGAACCGCCAGCGAACAGAACACCAGCTGCCTGCAGCACAAACACGCAGCTTCAGCTTCAGCTTCAGCCTCGGTGTTCACTCACTAACAGACGCAGCGTCTCCACCTGTTGGTCTTCATCTTGCGGTTGAAGTACGTGTCGCTCTTCAGCGGGGTGCTGTGGTTCGGCAGCAGCTGGACGTTGGTCCCCAGCTCCTTCAGGATCTCGTAGGCCTGACCCGAAGGCGCTGTGGATGACAAGCGGATCGTGAGTGGAGCGTCCGGCCCCGTCGGACTCGCGGCGGCGGCGGCGCTCACCGGGCTCGTCCAGCTGAGCGTCGGAGCCGCCGGGGTAGCTGGCCTCCGTCTCTCCCTTGTTGAAGTGGCGCTTCAGGTGGCTGATCATGTCCGTCTTCCGGGCGATGGTGACCGAACACACCACGCAGTGGAAGTGGGCCATGTGTCGACCCGACGCCTGGAGGACGGACAGAACCGAGTCCGCTTCAGGAACTTCTCAAAGTCTGGCGGCATTTTTTATTTACGTTGTGTTTTTCTGCTGATCGCTGTGTCATCAGCGTACAGGATCACTTTTCTCTGAAAGTTTGTTATGATACAGATAAAAAACAACATGCTTCTGTTTGCTGGGCGGCTTTTATGTAACCTTCAGTCTGCAGACATTCTCTGCAACTTCCTGAAACATTTTCTCCAGTCTGAAGGCCGAAGAGCTGAATAATTTAGCAGCAAAATGGTTTTTGAATGGAAAATGTGACTTATTAAAATGAAATGAATTGCAATTGATTAATTCAAACCCTGCAGTGATTAGCAATGGAAATCATCCTCACCTGATCTCCGCTCAGGCTGGGTTTGGGGTTCCTGCAGGCCAGGTGACAGATGCACATCCTGCTTCCTGCAGGGAGACGGAGGTCAAAGGTCAGCATCAGGCTGAAGCTGTCAGGATGCGCGTCTCTGCTGTCCTACCTTTAAACTCCACATAGACCTTCCAGTGGAGGTTCTGCAGGTGGCGGCGCAGCTTGTGGCTGTAACACGCTTTAAACTTCTCCTCAGGACACAGAGGGCAGGACTTCCGACCCGCTGGACAGAAACGGACAAACCACCCGCAGTCAAATGATTCTTCATCCGCATTTAGTAGAATATGTTTCGATTTGAAGAAATTAGCGTCATTAAAGGGGCAGTATCATGTAAAATTTCGTTTTTTCAGGTTTCCATCATGTCAGAAAGGTTTTCTCATCAGAAACAAACCTGGACTGTTTTATTCTTTCATGCATGTTTCAGAAACCCTTTGATCTCCATGGCAACCATTAGCTGTGCTGAAGGCCTGGGCGGACGAAGCCCCGCCTTCGAGGCAAAACTCCTCCCCCACTCAACTCCTTCAGACTAGCCAGCAGCAAATAGCAAACAACTGATGGAACTGCTGAGCTCCTTATGAGAGACGGAGGCCTAATTCAAGGCATTAAATCAGGAAATAACATTTCTTTTAAGTCATATTTGATATATTTAGCATTTTCATAAAAACTGAAGGTAACATAGTGACTTGATTCACCAAGTCCCTGGAAAACACACAACATTGCCCCTTTAATTCCTGAGTTAAAGCCTGAAAGTCATTATTTTATCATCACTTTTTCTATTAAACTTTCAATTTAACCCCTTATGTGATTCCTATGTAATCTTAATCAACTTCTGATATTTTATCCATATTTTTTCCTCCATAAAGAATAAAAAGAAGACAGCAGAGAAATTCCTGAGGACCTGAACTCACCACCATCAAGGTCCACCAGCATCTCCAGTCCTTCCAGTTTGGTCTGGATGGAGATGTGTCTGTCTGCAGGCAGGAGGAAACCGCGACACGTCGTTACGTCCTGCGTTCCCAGCCGCTCGCTGAAACCAGACGGTTGGGTGACTTACCGCAGCTGGTGGTGGAAGGTTTGGAGTCGCTGTCAGCCGCAGCATCGCTCCGCTCTGCAGTGCCTGCAGCACCTGCAGCAGCACCTACAGCACCTGCAGCAGCACCTGCAGCAGCTACTGCAGCACCTGCAGAGTCTTCCTCCCTGGTGTCTTCATCACCTTCACAGCCGGATGAGAAAAATTCAAATAAAAACTAAATAATTACCAGGTGATTATATGTTGAAAGTAAACTCTGACAGACGCTCAGCTGACTGAATGTTGAGGTTTTTATCATCTATCACGTCTAACAGTTTATGGTTTAAAACTGAACAATAAGAGGAAAACAGAGATGAACAAACCCCTCCCCCACTTGTTGCTGCTGCAGCTAAATAAAGTTAGTAAATACAATAAAAAGTTTGTTCATATCTTAAGATTGTAATAATTAATGCACAACGTTGATTTTTGTGTTTTGATATCAGAATTTCATACCAACCAACATATGGATTAAACTTGGAAACAGATTTTTTTTTCTCGCATCAGTTCCTCCAGTTCTGGTCACGTCAAGTTTTTGTGCGTAAACTGGAAAGATGCGCACTTTTCTGCACAGCGGCTCTGCAGCGCAACT
Organism: Poeciliopsis prolifica; assembly: GCF_027474105.1. NCBI lineage: Eukaryota > Metazoa > Chordata > Actinopteri > Cyprinodontiformes > Poeciliidae > Poeciliopsis > Poeciliopsis prolifica. The sequence goes on from NW_026562377.1 coordinate 1,120,622, forward strand.
CCGTGGTGATTCCGCCGCGCATTAAATATTCATAATGATGGTACTATTTGGTTTGATCCCGGGGAAGCCGCTGCAGCTGCAGACCCGCTGCAGGCGTCCAGCTCTGCGCCTCCAGCCTCCCGCTGTGTTGACTGTTTAGGCCCAGTGGCGGAGCTCCGCGCTGAGGCCCTCGTCCCGCTGCGCACTTAAAAACTCAGATTCCTCCAAAATTCACCACGCAGCAGAAGCAGCCTCCAACGCGGTCATTTAAAACGCGCTTTTTCTCCGCAAAATGAGCGCAAAATGGTAAAGTGGCGCAGTTTTACTCACGTTTGATGCCTTCGTCCTCCTGGTGCTGCTGAGGAGCGTCCGCCTCTTTCAGCTCCGCCATTTCCAGCTGCAGCAGCAACCAGGAAGTGCTCTGACGTACGGTTACGTACGTAAACTGCGTAACTGCGCAGCGGAGTCCGCTGCAGAAAAAAACATTCTGCCTCAAAGTGAAATCAGTAAAGTAAATATGATCCAAGCCGAAATTACAGGAGAGATATTATCATGAAATTTTATGGCAAATAACTTTTCAGGCTTTGTTTGAAAAATAGGCGTTTTATTATCGAACCGCAGCATCAGCGGCGCAGCGGCCGTTAGTTAACGCGCAATGTGCAGGCGCCAAATTCAATTCAAAATTCCAGACAATTTCTGAGACTAAAAACTGAAATATGAGGAAACAGACATGAGATCAGCTCTGTGCGAAATTCAGCTTCATTAAATGAAATGTCAGCCCACATAAGGCAAAGAACCGGTAGAAATTTAAACAGCACTAAATTCACTAAACCGTTTAGTTTGATTCATAAAGCAATAATCAAAACGTCCAGCCGCCATGTTGGATTTCTGGCCCAAAGTTTCGTTTCAGCTCTGAAGTTTCAATCCCGGGAAAATGAAACTTAAGGTTCGTCTGACTGAAGCGACGTCGCTCTCTGGACTCACCCGCCGTCGCGTGACGTCATTCCTACAATAACCCTCAGCGCGAGCGCCGTGCGATCATTCCGCAGCTGCGCCTCTCAGAGAAACCTGGAGAAGAGACTGAAACCTGGAGAAGAGACTGAAACCTGGAGAAGAGACTGAAACCTGGAGAAGAGACTAAAACCTGGAGAAGAGACTGAAACCTGGAGAAGATGTGAAGGCCGAGAGGCTCAATTTTTCTGTATACAAAATAACCTGCAGGATTGTGGACAGAGGCGCAACAAACCGATAAAAGGGATACAATAATTTATTTTAAAAACAACTAGTTAAAAAGGAAACATTTACTGAAGAAGGATTATTATACAAGTCCATATAAAAAAGTCTTAACTGGCCCACAACAGGGGGAAAAGGAAGGGGCGCGGTCCGCTGCTGCTCACACGTCCAGCCCGGTCCAAACAATCCTCCAGTCACACGAACCTCAGTGAGCGCTAGCCAACGGCTCCGTTCAGGGGAACACGGTCCTTACTGCTTCTGTACGTCCAGCTTGATCTCCGGTTCTCAGCCCAGCAGTCCCACTTCCTTAGCCGGCCGCCCGCTCCTCTGCCGCGACCAGATTAGCAGTCCTCAGGGCCGGTCCCTCCTGTAGCCAACGCCTGAAGCCAGTCCGAGCCGTCTGCCGCTCCTGTTTCCACACATCACTCTGTTGAGATCGAACAGTGTTAGGGTCCCTTACCGCGGCATGTCGCTTCAGGCCATCTTGGACTTTGTTCCTCTTCTAATAGAAGAGCCTCTTGTTGAACAGCGCTGAAGGTCGCATCAGGGTCTAGGCGCACAACTCGCTTTAGCAGCTGAAGCATGGCGCCATCCTCCAGGCCAAGCAGGAATTGGTCCCTAAGGTGAATATCAGTGGGTGCTTCAGTTGCATTGTGTTTCTGTAGTTTACGGTACAGCTCTCTCAACCGGAGTCCGTATGCCTGAACGGACTCACCTGGTTTCTGCACACAACCAAAAAATTGTGATCGTAAAGCAGACACAGGAACCTTCTTTGTATACAAGTCATCCAAAACTGAAAATATTTTTGTCACCCTATCACGTTCATCATCACAGAGCACATTAATTTGGCGTCTGGGCAACCCAGACAAGGCACCAATCAAAATTTTTACCTTATGCGATTCAGGCAAATCATTTGCATCTAAAAGACCTTGTATTTGCTCCTTCCATTCGTTATATTTAACATCTTCATTTTGCCCTACAAATTTAGGAATCCATGGGGCACCAGGATAAATGGGCATCATCATCTTTTCCCTTTTTTTAAAAAAAATGTCTAATAAAACACTGTTCACAATCCCGCAGACCCTGCTCACAAAGAGACTGAAACCTGGAGAAGAGACTGAAACCTGGAGAAGAGACTGAAACCTGGAGAAGAGACTAAAACCTGGAGAAGAGACTGAAACCTGGAGAAGAGACTGAAACCTGGAGAAGAGACTGAAACCTGGAGAAGAGACTAAAACCTGCATTAGAGACTAAAACCTGGAGAAGAGACTAAAACCTGCATTAGAGACTAAAACCTGCAGATCCCAGAGAAAACAGCTGGAAAATGAGGTGAGTGATGAAGTTAATGACCATAACTTCACATGTTAACCAGTAATTTCTGTTTGTATTTATATTACTCCAAGATAGGGGAGAAATATAAATTCTTTATCGTTTCAGATGGAGAAACAATAAGGAAACATTCATTTTATTATTGTTATTTTTTTACCAAAGCGAAATATAGAAATACATTGTCTTAGAAGATTATAACTAAAACCATGTGAAACCAGGAGCCTAACAGCATCAGGGGTTTCTTTACTGTTTACACATAAACCTGTTTATTAGGAAATAGTTCATAAATCTTCACAGCAGAGACGCCTCCTGCAGCATGTCGTCATTTATTGGTGGTGTAGTTTTTAATGTTTAAATCAAAGTTCTTCTAAAAGGTCCTACAAGGCAAATTTCACATTTTGTATGTTTTGATACATTTGTGTCACTAGTGCTTCTAAAAAAACTTTCAAGAACATTCATCTGTTTTCTCATGCTTGGAAAATTAGCCTGTTCAAAACCCTCCAAAATGTTACGTCACATTTGGTTGGAACTGCACCTAGCAACCACACAAGAGATCCGCCCGTCACCTAGCAACCACAGGAAACCTCCGCCCGTCACCTAGCAACCACAGGAAACCTCCGCCCGTCACCTAGCAACCACAGGAAACCTCCGCCCGTCACCTAGCAACCACACAAGAGATCCGCCCGTCACCTAGCAACCACACAAGAGATCCGCCCGTCACCTAGCAACCACACAAGAGCTCCGCCCGTCACCTAGCAACTCAAAGTGAGCTCCAGTACATTTGGTCAGCTGGTTTTACTGCTGTAGATGCTCTACAATGGCTGCTTTTCCTAAATGTTGCCATTAGCAGCTTATTTGGATTTGAAGTGACAAGAAACCCTAAAACAAGAACTGAGCAGAATAAAACCTCATCACCTAAGAATGATTTTGGACTTTAGGATTTGTAATGAACACGTGTGTAGATAATAGATGTGTGTAGATAATAGATGTGTGTGTAGATAATAGATGTGTGTAGATAATAGATGTGTGTAGATAATAGATGTGTGTAGATAATAGATGTGTGTAGATAATAGATGTGTGTAGATAATAGATGTGTGTAGATAATAGATGTGTGTAGATAATAGATGTGTGTAGATAATAGATGTGTGTAGATTATAGATGTGTGTAGATAATAGATGTGTGTGTAATAGATGTGTAGATTATAGATGTGTGTGTAGATAATAGATGTGTGTAGATAATAGATGTGTGTAGATAATAGATGTGTGTAGATAATAGATGTGTGTAGATTATAGATGTGTGTAGATAATAGATGTGTGTAGATAATAGATGTGTGTAGATAATAGATGTGTGTAGATAATAGATGTGTGTAGATAATAGATGTGTGTAGATTATAGATGTGTGTAGATAATAGATGTGTGTAGATAATAGATGTGTGTAGATAATAGATGTGTGTAGATAATAGATGTGTAGATAATAGATGTGTGTAGATAATAGATGTGTGTAGATTATAGATGTGTGTAGATAATAGATGTGTGTAGATAATAGATGTGTGTAGATAATAGATGTGTGTAGATAATAGATGTGTGTAGATAATAGATGTGTGTAGATAATAGATGTGTGTAGATAATAGATGTGTGTGTAGATAATAGATGTGTGACATTCAGTGTCGCTCTGGGCAGAGAAAATCAGATAAAAGAAGAAAGTGCAGGAGCAGGAATAGAGAAATGTAAAATTAGTGGAAAGCACGAACAATACGTGTTTTATTTTCAATTACACTGTCTAAAGCTCTTTAACTTCATTAATATTTGTTTTTGTAATTTTTTTCAGTTCTGCTCAGAGTCTGCAGTCCAGACTGAAGGCCCTGGATTGCCACTTCACCTGGGATCTGGACCCCAGCAGGGGCAAACTGTTCCGTATCAGGGATAAGCTGGAGGACATCGGTACCGATGAGGGAAACGTCTGGCTGGGTCACATCTACAACCTGCTGGGCTTCGTCCAGTACCAGCTGGGCTCTAGTAAAGACGCCCTGGACCTCTTCAACCGGGCCGCTGAGACCTTCCAGAGGCAGAGAAACGCTGATGAAGGTCCCTGGCTGATGGTGAACTTTGGGAATCGGGCCTGGCTGCACCATCACCTGGGAGAAGATGAGAGGAGTGAAGACTTCCTGTCAAAGGTCGACGGTCTGATGAGGAAGAAGAAGGGAGAGCGCCACCCAGAGGTCTTGGCTGAGAAGGCCTGGACCCTGATGAAGTTTGATAAAGAGAAGAAGCAGCAGGCTTTAGAGCTCTTCCAGAGAGCCATCCGGATGCAGCCGGACACCGTGGAGTGGCGGAGCAGCTGGATGATCGGGCTGCTGAGCACCTTCAAGCACAGTGAGGTGGAGCCAGAGCCTGGCATCTGGGAGGACCTAAGGGTAGCTAGAGAAGAAGATCCAGAAAACTTGTACCTCGCCGCTGTGGACCTGAAACAACAAGCCAAGAGAGGCGAGCGAGTTGAAGAGGAAGCACAGGAGTTGTCCGAGAAGATTTTACTGAACCCTGTCAGCTGCTACAGTGGCATCAAACCCCTCCTGAGGACCTACAGACAAATCGAATCCTACGACGATGTGATCGACGTGGTGGAAAGGGCCCTGACGAAGGATCCAGGTTCCCGGTACCTGAAGAGATGTGCTGCTCTTGCCTACAAATGGAAGATTGTTTTTTCCAGAGACAGACGCCCGAGTCAAAGAACCTTTGACCGAGCAATCAGCTTGTTGGAGGACGTCATCTCTTGCTACCCTGAGTCTTGCTTAAACAAGAAGTTGGACTTTGCAAGTGTGTGGGCCAAGTCCGGTCGCGGGCTGATGAAACCAGATCAGATCTACAAGGAGTTGCTGCAGAAATCTGTGGATCCTGCAGACCAACAGCAAGTTTACAACTGCTACGCCTAGTACCTCCACTTCGACCGGCAGGAAAGGAACAGGTCCGTCGAGTATCACATGAAGGCTGCAGCCATTAACCACGACTCTTTCTCCCGGATGAACAGCATCAAGGCGCTGGAGAAGATCCGAGACCGCGGACGGTCCAGAATGTGCTCAGAGATCCGGGAGTTTCTGGAAAACCTGGAAGGTGTCCAGACTGTGTGAAAGCCACTTTCACAGACCAGATCCAATGATCCTTCTGAATAATGTTCTGCTTCTAATCCCATAATTCCTGAATTTATATCTAATTGTGCTTAAATGTTATTACTGGTGTTTTGCTGTCAGATGACTAATTACTTGGATAAATTTGAACTTTGCACCAATCAGCGTAGCTTTAGGTACAATGCTAATGCTAGTATTCTGACACAGTTTGGTTCTCAGATTAGCAGAAATGAAGGTTGGAAACGTTTCACGCTGATGGATTTCTGGATGAGACGTTTCATTTTGAGGTTTTTCACCAGGTTCTGATGTCCCAACGTTAGTGAAATGTTTTAAAGCTCAAGGTTCATCATCTCTGCTTCATGTAACCAAGAACAGATTTACTTCATTCAGTTCATGTGTTAATAAAATGGCACAAATAAAAAACTTAAAAGAATCTGTGTTTGATCTCTTGCAATAAAATAAAATCAGCAAAGTTCACAGAATATTTTTATCCCAACAGAAATTAATTCAACTGAATGTTGTATTCATAAATGAAAACACAAACAGGATTAAATTAAACTATATTTTGTAAACATTTGTAAAAATTGAGCTCTGCCTTAAAGGCGACGCTAACCGTATCACATCCATCAGATTTTCCAAGATTTGTTTTATTTCACCTGAAAACTTCCCATTAATTTTCTCACAGCATAAAAATCATCTAATATCAAGGTTTTTATTTCTGGGATGTTTTCATTGTTCAGAAACTCAAACAAAACAAAACAACAACATTTCATTATTTACAGTTTTATCTGAGGCGCCCAAAGCATCTGAGAATATTGTTTTGTTTCCAGAACCATCAGGGATCCAGATTATCAGAACCTGAAACTGCTGGAATAAAAATAAAAAATAAAAAATGAAAAAGATTGAAAGGAAGAGTTTGTGTGTGGAGTAAAAAACGTCCAGAGGGACGGAGGTCAGTCGTTTCCTCTCCGGCTCTTCTTGTGGCTCTTTTTGGAGCTTCTGTGAGAATAAAGCAAACAGAACCTTCAGTCCAACAGAACCAGGAACAGAAATCAGGATTTTACTGATTTTAATGGATAAACTCAGGCGTAAATCCACACAAACACAGGAAACCCTGACAAACATTTAACCGCTTTAATTTTATATGAAATATGAAATATCAGTGCTAATGCTTTAAACTGGAACAGCAGTTTAACCCCACTGGTTTAATGGGAACCAGTGGGACGTTTTTACCCCAGAAGATGTCAAGCAGGAGTTTCTGCTGCCACATGAAAATGATTTTTGTTGGTAAATTCAGATTTAAATCTGCTGCAAGCGATCCGGACTCACCGCTCCGGGGTTTTGGAGTGGCTCCGATGTCTGTGGCTTCTGTGGTGACCTGATGAACAAACAAACAGCTCACATTTATTTCCCATCATGCAGCAGGAGAAAACATCTGTCTAAAAACGTCTGAACTCAAACTGAAGCTGCAGGTTTAAAATGTTGAAACAAAACAAAGTGACGAATTGAACTGCAGAATAAACAACATCTAGAGATCAGGGATGATTCAGGATTCACCGATCTGAGCAGGACGTGGAGTCACACGACCAAACTACAGTCACACGACGACCAAACTACAGTCACACGACCAAACTACAGTCACACGACCAAACTACAGTAACACGACCAAACTACAGTCAAAAAACCAAACTATAGTCACACGACCAAACTACAGTCACACGACCAATCTACAGTCACACGACCAAACTACAGTCACACGACCAAACTACAGTCACACGACGACCAAACTACAGTCACATGACGACCAAACTACAGTCACACGACGACCAAACTACAGTCACACGACGACCAAACTACAGTCACACGACGACCAAACTACAGTCACACGACCAAACTACAGTCACACGACGACCAAACTACAGTCACACGACAACCAAACTACAGTCACACGACGACCAAACTACAGTCACACGACCAAACTACAGTCACACGACCAAACTACAGTCACACGACCAAACTAGTCACACGACCAAACTACAGTCACACGACCAAACCACAGTCACACGACCAAACCACAGTCACACGACCAAACCACAGTCACACGACCAAACCACAGTCACACGACCAAACTACAGTCACACGACCAAACTACAGTCACACGACCAAACTACAGTCACACGACCAAACTACAGTTACACGACCAAACTACAGTCACACGACCAAACTACAGTCACACGACCAAACTACAGTCACACGACCAAACTACAGTCACACGAACAAACTACAGTCACACGACCAAAGACCAAACTACAGTCACACGACCAAACCACAGTCACACGACCAAACCACAGTCACACGACCAAACTACAGTCACACGACCAAACTACAGTCACACGACCAAACTACAGTCACACGACCAAACTACAGTTACACGACCAAACTACAGTCACACGACCAAACTACAGTCACACGACCAAACTACAGTCACACGACCAAACTACAGTTACACGACCAAACTACAGTCACACGACCAAACTACAGTTACACGACCAAACTACAGTCACACGACCAAACTACAGTCACACGACCAAACTACAGTCACACGACAAAACTACAGTCACACGACCAAACTACAGTCACACGAACAAACTACAGTCACACGACCAAAGACCAAACTACAGTCACATGACCAAACTACAGTCACACGACCAAACTACAGTCACACGACCAAACTAGTCACACGACCAAACTACAGTCACACGAACAAACTACAGTCACACGAACAAACTACAGTCACACGACCAAAGACCAAACTACAGTCACACGACCAAACTACAGTCACATGACCAAACTACAGTCACACGACCAAACTACAGTCACACGACCAAACTACAGTCACATGACCAAACTACAGTCACACGACCAAACTACAGTCACATGACCAAACTACAGTCACATGACCAAACTACAGTCACACGACCAAACTACAGTCACATGACCAAACTACAGTCACACGACCAAACTACAGTTACACGACCAAACTACAGTCACACGACCAAACTACAGTTACACGACCAAACTACAGTCATACGACCAAACTACAGTCACACGACCAAACTACAGTCACACGACCAAACTACAGTCACACGACCAAACCACAGTCACACGACCAAACCACAGTCACACGACCAAACCACAGTCACACGACCAAACCACAGTCACACGACCAAACTACAGTCACACGACCAAACTACAGTCACACGACCAAACTACAGTCACACGACCAAACTACAGTTACACGACCAAACTACAGTCACACGACCAAACTACAGTCACACGACCAAACTACAGTCACACGACCAAACTACAGTCACACGAACAAACTACAGTCACACGACCAAAGACCAAACTACAGTCACACGACCAAACCACAGTCACACGACCAAACCACAGTCACACGACCAAACTACAGTCACACGACCAAACTACAGTCACACGACCAAACTACAGTCACACGACCAAACTACAGTTACACGACCAAACTACAGTCACACGACCAAACTACAGTCACACGACCAAACTACAGTCACACGACCAAACTACAGTTACACGACCAAACTACAGTCACACGACCAAACTACAGTTACACGACCAAACTACAGTCACACGACCAAACTACAGTCACACGACCAAACTACAGTCACACGACAAAACTACAGTCACACGACCAAACTACAGTCACACGAACAAACTACAGTCACACGACCAAAGACCAAACTACAGTCACACGACCAAACTACAGTCACACGACCAAACTACAGTCACACGACCAAACTAGTCACACGACCAAACTACAGTCACACGACCAAACTACAGTCACACGAACAAACTACAGTCACACGACCAAAGACCAAACTACAGTCACACGACCAAACTACAGTCACATGACCAAACTACAGTCACACGACCAAACTACAGTCACACGACCAAACTACAGTCACATGACCAAACTACAGTCACACGACCAAACTACAGTCACATGACCAAACTACAGTCACATGACCAAACTACAGTCACACGACCAAACTACAGTCACATGACCAAACTACAGTCACACGACCAAACTACAGTTACACGACCAAACTACAGTCACACGACCAAACTACAGTTACACGACCAAACTACAGTCATACGACCAAACTACAGTCACACGACCAAACCACAGTCACATGACCAAACTACAGTCACACGACCAAACTACAGTCACACGACCAAACTACAGTCACACGACCAAACTAGTCACACGACCAAACTACAGTCACACGACCAAACTAGTCACACGACCAAACTACAGTCACACGACCAAACTACAGTCACACGACCAAACTACAGTTACACGACCAAACTACAGTCACACGACCAAACTATAGTCACACGACCAAACTACAGTCACACGACAAAACTACAGTCACACGACCAAACTACAGTCACACGACCAAACTACAGTCACACGACCAAACTACAGTTACACGACCAAACTACAGTCACACGACCAAACTACAGTCACACGACCAAACTACAGTCACACGACCAAACTACAGTCACACGAACAAACTACAGTCACACGACCAAAGACCAAACTACAGTCACACGACCAAACTACAGTCACACGACCAAACTACAGTCACACGACCAAACTAGTCACACAACCAAACTACAGTCACACGACCAAACTACAGTCACACGACCAAACTACAGTCACACGACCAAACTACAGTTACACGACCAAACTACAGTCACACGACCAAACTATAGTCACACGACCAAACTACAGTCACACGACAAAACTACAGTCACACGACCAAACTACAGTCACACGACCAAACTACAGTCACACGACCAAACTACAGTTACACGACCAAACTACAGTCACACGACCAAACTACAGTCACACGACCAAACTACAGTCACACGACCAAACTACAGTCACACGAACAAACTACAGTCACACGACCAAAGACCAAACTACAGTCACATGACCAAACTACAGTCACACGACCAAACTACAGTCACACGACCAAACTAGTCCACACAACCAAACTACAGTCACACGACCAAACTACAGTCACGACCAAACTACAGTCACATGACCAAACTACAGTCACATGACCAAACTACAGTCACACGACCAAACTAGTCACACGACCAAACTACAGTCACACGACCAAACTAGTCACACGACCAAACTACAGTCACATGACCAAACTACAGTCACACGACCAAACTACAGTCACATGACCAAACTACAGTCACACGACCAAACTACAGTCACACGACCAAACTACAGTCACACAACCAAACTAGTCACACGACCAAAGACCAAACTACAGTCACATGACCAAACTACAGTCACATGACCAAACTACAGTCACACGACCAAACTACAGTCACACGACCAAACTACAGTCACACGACCAAACTACAGTCACACAACCAAACTAGTCACACGACCAAAGACCAAACTACAGTCACATGACCAAACTACAGTCACACGACCAAACTACAGTCACATGACCAAACCAGAAATACAAACAGCAACAAGTCAGAAACCAGCATCAGCTGTTCATATCGACTCAGTTTTCTTATCGGACCAGAACCGATCCTAATGCCAGTGAAGTCTGGAGCTCAAACCTAAACATGCCACACCTGGCAGGTACGCTACGGAAGCCCAGAGGGGTCACAATTTAATACATTACAGGGAGCAAAATAAATAGTTATATATGTTTCAAACAAAACTAGAGATTCATGAATCAAATAAATTCATTAATATTTATCTAAAGTAAATTTAGACATTTTGTGTTTTATTTTATTTAAAAATGTCATTTAGTGCAGCGCATCATATTTACTTTATCCTCTGCAGTCAGTTGGCTGAATTATGGAATAAATTAAGATCTTTAAAATACTTTTTATTATTAATTTGATGCATCAAGTTAAAAATTTTGAATTTTTAACCAACATTTTCCACAGCAGGATTATTATGTACATCAAACGTAAAGAGGAAACTGATCTGGTTCTGCTCCGGTCCGATGCAGCTACGGATCAAATTTGGATGAATTTAACCTGAGAGGCATCAGAACCGGGACAGAACCTGGACAGAACCGGGACAGAACCCGGACAGAACCGGGACAGAACGGAGATCGTTTCTGTCCTCATGGCTTCCTGCTGAGAAATTTTTCGACTATTTTTGCTAAAAGTTGCAGCCAAAGTTAAATGTTTGTCATTCTGTCCACACAGCAGTTATTCTGCAACAGAATGGATCTGCAGCGGCATAGTCAAAGTCCAGATCCTAACCCGACTGTAATGCTGAGCCTGGATCAGAGAGCAGAAAGAGCGGAACGTACCGGGCGATTTGGAGCGGTGCCGCCGGTCCCTGGAGCGGCTGCGGTGGCGCCGCGGGCTCTTGCTGCGGTGACGCTCTCTGCGAGGCGACGGGCTGCTGGGACAAAACAAAACTCCTTTAGAGTCCCAGCAGAACCCAAACGGGTCAACGCAGTCGGGATTCAAACCTCCGTCTCTTGGGCGATCGGCTCCGCCTGAAACGCAAACAGTCGGGTTAGCGTCGCCGCGGCAACAGATCGGCTCTGATCGATAAACGGGCGACAACGAACCGGCGAGGAGAGCGGCTGCGTCTGTAGCGAGGCGACGGCGAGCGGCGAGGCCGGTCGTTGTCTCGGTGACCACGTCTGTGGGGCTCCGGGCTCGGCGGCCGCTCGAACTGCAGAGCAAAAACTGACAAGTTGGAAGAAAAAAGAAACTTTCCGTCGTTCATATGAACTCAAGTTAAACGTCTTTAAAGGGCGACCTTCTCCTCTTCCTCGTCCTCTTCCTCGCTGCTCTCCACCTCGTCCAGGTCTTCCTCCAGAGCGCTGACCCGCGGGTCCAGCATCTCGGCTTCCTCCAGAACCTGCCTCTTCTGCAGCACACAGAACAAAATGGAGTCACCTTCACTGGGACCAGGATGTGAAGAAGACAGGAAGCTCAGAACCAGCGCCTGGAAAGAACTTCCTGTCTGAACCGACTTGGACGGAACCAAACCGGACCAGACCGGACCAAACGCTGAACAAACAGACGGACCTGAAGCCGCGGCAGGATGATGTCACACACTCTCTCTGCGTGGAGCAGCTCATCGATGAACTCGTCAACATGCATCAGCTCAAACTCTGGAGGAGGAAAACACACACACACACACACACACACACACACACACACACACACACACATGCACGCACACACACACACACACACACACACACACACACACACACACACACACACACACACACACACACACACACACACACACACACACACACACACACACACATGCACGCACACATGCACGCACACATGCACGCACACACACACACACACACAGGTTCCAGGTCAGAGGATGAACCCAGCACCACTCCAGTAAAACCAGTAAAGACTCCCAGCTTCTATTAATAAATGTTTTACATCCTTCAACTCAGCAGAAACTCAGAAAAAGTTTCACTTCATATTTTCTTCTAAATTATTTTAAGTTTTCAGAATCTGAATCTTTTTCAGCTACAAAAAATTCAGACATAAACCAGGAAGTGTTTATGTCTAAATAAATATAAATATTATCAGATAATATTATCTTATCAGATATTAATATCTGATAAGATATTAATATCTGTATTGGTCCTGATGTTACAGGTTCAGCTGATGATGGTCCACAAGGGCAGATCTATTCAATCTATTTCTATGCTTTATTTTACATTATACTTTCTGAATCCTTTGACTCAAAGTTTATTTTTGTTTTTTTACATTTGACCAAGATAATCAACTTATTGTTTTTGTCAGTGTCATTTTCTTTATTATTTATTTTACACTGTCTGTTATAATTTTAACTCCACTGAACAAATTAAAGTTGTTTTTTTACATGTTTGACCAAACTGGTCAAAATATTCATGGATTTCAATTTCAATGGATTTATGACTGTTTAAAAATAGAAACGTTTTAAGTTAATTGAGCTGTTTTTCAGTGTCAGGTCGGCCGGTTCTGATCCACAGATATCAGCGGTGAAAAGGCGGATCAGTGAATCTCTACGTTACATCACTCACATAATTCATACGGAAAAGAAACCAGATGTGGTTTCAATCTAAAGAATCTTTTGGACTTCCCGTCTTTTCCCAGAATTCCTGTCGGTTCCGGTCCCAGTGGATCTCCACCAGCTCACCTCCGTTCCGGTTCTGACTCTTGATCTTCCTGTAGTCGTTGTAGAGCGGCTCCAGGTACTTGTAGCAGTCCACGGCGGTGCCGGTCAGCCTCATATACATGGCTCCCAGCAGACGAACGTATCTGAGGAAACAGAAGAAAACATTTCCTCTGAGCGTCATGAACCCGCGGCGGGTCCGACCCGCAGCTTCTCTTGAAACCCTGGAACCTGGAGGAATCTCACTTAAAATCCTCGTTTTTGATGAACTCCACGATGATGTCTTTCTCCGGCTGGATCTGGAGCATCTTCAGCGTGAGGCAGAGGAACGGAGTCGGCTTGATGTTCCCGCCATAAACTCCTCCCACAAACTTCAGCTCCATGGCTTTGTCCACCACCAGCTCCGCTGCACAGACAGACACCAAACTGAATTTATTTAAACTCCCGGAGGAGAGACTGAGGGACGAGACAGGAAGTCAGAGATGAACCCAGGAAACATCAAAGTGGGAGAGAAAAACAAAAACTGGGTTCAGTGCTGATCATATCTTTAGCAATGAAAATATCGCTGATATGCAGAATAAATAAACATGATGCAAAACAACAACGAGAAACGCTGTTAGTTCATGTTTAGTTTATTTAATATCAAGATAATTAACTGATTCCATAAATTAGTGATCAGTGCAATAATTGCTCTTCACTAAATAAGGAAAGCTAACCATGTCGCACAAAGTTTTATTTCTGTGGACAAACTGCTGACATTCTGACTGTATTTTACTTCATAAAGCCAAAGGAAAAATTCCACCTCAATAGAGAATAAATTTTGGTCTGATATTTATTACAATGTAAAGTTTCTTGCTTGGTGTTTTATGTTTTGTCCTTGACTTAATATTATTTTCTATCTGCTGAACCTTTTGGACGTCAAGTGAAGAAGCAATAAACAGTAAATATAACTGTTCACATTTCATCCTTTTATAACATACAGTACCTACTGTAAATATTAGTTTAACTTTCAAGTAGAAAAATGTGACATTTCCACCTTTACTTTAATAAAACTTAGAGTTTTATTAAATGACTTTCTGGCTCCTCCATCCAACAGAAAAGGCGATTCAGTGCCATATTAACTTAAATTAAAAACAACTGTTTTACATAAAACGTTAATAAAAAATATCCAAATGTAAACCTGTATTTTAACTATAACTGCCACCGTCAAGCTGCCCTGCAGGGGCTGAATGAAATCTCGTTCGTTAGCCTTCAGGGAGCTAACATGCTAACTCACTGACCGGTCAGGCCGAAACATTCCTCCTTCCAGTATTTGGACTCATAGATTCGGGTCCGGATGATTTTCTCCACCAGGTACTGCGGGTTGGTTCCGTGGATGCTGTTTGCATCTTTAACGGTTCTGTTTGCCATCGGAGGGAAACTCTGCTAGCAACGAGGCAAACGCAAGCTAATAGAGAATCACTTCCGGTTCAACTTTGTGGGGCGGGAGGACCGTTAATACCCCTCATGTCCAGCAGGGGTCACTGTTTGACTGAAAAATACTCAATTCGGATGAAATTGTTTACGTTCAAAATTTAATACATGAGAAAACTATTAAAAAGTTATTTAAACAGTAACTCTATCAATAGTAAACCTTTGGATATTAAAACCTTTGAGCCTTCATTTTTGTTGTGATAATTTTCTGTTTCCAATCAAAGAAAATACATTTAATTTTAAAATATTATTAGACTTAAATAAAAATGTGGAATTACTGAAAACTACATTCAATACCTATATAAAGGTTCTTTTCAAAATGTATTTTTGAATCATTAAATGCCTTCATCTGATTACATATTCTGATTTCTAGATAAGGCTGTAACTGCAGAACTGAATGTTAGTGACATTAGGAAAGGAGTGTATCGTCATTTAAAACCTGGATTCTTGTTGCTTGTAGAAAACTAAAATGCATAAAACGCAAACCAAATGGAGCTCAATAAATAACTTTTTGAAATTGTATTTTAATATATTACATATGGAACAAATATCAAAACTAATGTATTTAGTTATTCAAAACATTTTTGTCATGTGTACAGAAATATGTGTTAAATTAAGTAAACTACCTCAATAGTTGCTTTTGTAGTCAACATCGTTTTGGGGTTGGGGACAAATGTCAAAGGATGGATTTGTGTTTTTGCAGTAACCCAATTATCTAAATGTGGATTATTTATTTCTTCTTAAATTAACATAGACATTAAAAATGCTGATGACAGAACTCAAGAGTTAACGTTGTTGCATTTCTGATACAAACCTCCTTAAGGTTGTCTTAGACATTTCTGACTGAAAATTAGAGAATCCCTTCATTTCCACATTTAAAGCAGCAACCTCTTTCCTAAGTGACATAAAATAGCAGAAGTTCAACTTTGATTGTTTCATCCATATTTGTCTCCTTACAGAAATCCAACCCTTCTGCAGTCCTACAGATGACAGAAGATTGGCTGATGGAGGAACCTCTGCTCCTCCAGTGATGCTGCTTTTCACATAAAAACATTTTTGTTTCTTTGACATTTGTGTTACTTATATAAATGCTTCATAATTCATAATTCTTTCTAGTCAGTGAAGAAACAGAAACTTCCCACCAGTCAGTCTGACAGTCGTCCGTCTTGCAGTACGCCATCACCAAAAAGCAGAAAAGACCCATTCCACTGGTCAGAGACCCAGTCTACTGGTCAGAGACCCAGTCTACTGGTCAGAGACCCAGTCTACTGGTCAGAGACCCAGTCTACTGGTCAGAGACCCATTCCACTGGTTAGAGACCCAGTCTACTGGTCAGAGACCCAGTCTACTGGTCAGAGACCCAGTCTACTGGTCAGAGACCCATTCCACTGGTTATAGATCCAGTCTACTGGTTAGAGACCAGGCGGGGCGTTTGACGCAGCTGAGAACCAACTGAGCCACTGTTCTACCAAAGGCCAGCACTGAGACGGCTTTAGAAAAAATTATGCAGAATTAAACAAATTTACACAAAAATGTCAAAAATTTGCACAGAAAGACAAAGACATAACATTAAACACCTACTAACATAGGTAACTTGTGACTGTAGTTTGTCTTTAGTGGCCTTTATTTGAAAGTAATTTGACAAGAAAGACATGCAGCAAATATTACCAGGCCGGGAATCGAACCTGCGACTGCTGAGGCCTCCATAGGGGGTCATGCTTTGCCTCTGCACCACCACAGCACGAGATAATAAAACCTTCTTGAGATCGATTATATCTTTTATTTAGCTTCTTCTGTGTGGAACTTCAAAATAGAAGAAGCAAAGATCGATTTGTTTAAGACGGAGCGCATCTCGCAGTTCACTGAGAATAGACTTTAAGAGACTGTTGTAGGTTCAGAAAGGACTGAAGGGCTGAGCACCATCAAACATCTGCTGCTGTTTTAACTTCCAGACCTCTCAGATCTTCTGGTTGTGGTCTTGAGAGATGTGCCCAATATGTAAATGTGTTTATGTTCCCACTGCTGAGTCAAGGATGTTGATGAATGTATAACATGGATTGGTGGTCTAAAAAAAATGACTTTCATAATGGGAGCAGAGACGTACCGGTCTTCATCCATCTTCCTCCTCTCATCCCAACCAGCCACATATTAATATGTCCATATACTACATGTTATTCCTTTAGTCTGCAGATATTTTGTTGTGCATGGGTCAACACATTTTATGAGAGATTGTCACAGCATGAGCCAGGAAATAACTGAAAATGAACAATAATCCTTAAATTTTAGATCACAAAAACATTAAAGCTCAATGAAACATAAGAGCCATAAATAATCACCTTTATTTCCAATTACATCTCGTTTCAATAAAAAGCTAATTATGAATTAATTTGTGATGTTCCAGGAAATGCACCTCCTCTGGTTCTCCATTGTGATTCCCCAACCTGCCGTCCCAGTTCAGCCCCAAGTTAAACGCATATCTGAGCTCCTCTCTTCCAAACTTGATCTCGCTCCACTTTTGCAATCTTTGCTCTGTCATGTTACGACAAACTACATTTGCTTTCAAATGTGCATTAAACCTCAGAGTTAAACGTTTACAGGTATGTTC
Organism: Poeciliopsis prolifica; assembly: GCF_027474105.1. NCBI lineage: Eukaryota > Metazoa > Chordata > Actinopteri > Cyprinodontiformes > Poeciliidae > Poeciliopsis > Poeciliopsis prolifica. Next base: position 1,138,598 of record NW_026562377.1, read on the forward strand.
AGACTTCAGGAGGGATGTACTGATGCTGTGTCAACCATTTTACAATGTGGCCTTTCAGGCCCGGGTCAAACTGCACAGTGTATGAACTATGACAACGACGACAGTCTCACAAGCACATGGCCATGTGTTGACTATCTCTCCTCTGCTTTGTGAGTTGTCATATGTCTGCCCATGCTACCACATTCAGTAAAAGATTTACCACACACCTCACAGGAGTCGGGCTTTTCGCCCGTATGAGTTATCATGTGTTCAGTCAAATTGCTGCCGTACCGGAAGGAGTTACCACAAACTGTGCAAGTATACGGCTTCTCGTGTGTATGACTCCTCATATGTCTGTCCACTCTGCTACATTCACTAAACGATTTACCACAAACTTCACAGGAATATGGCTTCTCGCCTGTGTGTGTTCTCATATGAATAGTTAAATGGCAGTTTTTCCTGAAGGACTTACCACAGACTTCACAAGAATATGGTCTTTCTCCTGTGTGGATTCTTGTGTGAACATTCAAACGGCTAATAAAAGCAAAAGACTTGCCACACACTTTGCAAGCAAAGGGTTTCTCTCCAGTGTGAGTTCTCATGTGCCGAGCCATGCTACTGCTGCCACTGAAAGATTTACCACACACCTTACACACATGCAGCTTCTCACCTGTATGGGTTCTCATGTGACCCACCAACTCACTGCTCTGTCTGAAAGATTTACTGCACAATTCACAAGGGTGGGGTTTGTCACCTGTGTGAGCCTTTATGTGACGTGCTAACTCGCTACTCCGCTTATACGATTTGTCACAGAGCCTACAGGAATATGGCTTCTCTCCTGTATGAGTTTGCATGTGAGACGTCAAGTATTTACGTCTTGTGAAGGATTTGCCACATATTTCACAAGAAGGAACATTTTTATGATGTTCTAGTTCTGAACTGTCCAGATTGTCCCTGATATTTCTGATGTCCAGATCTGTATCTTTACTGGATCCTGAGTCTTCCTGGTTGCTTCCTTGTTCATGACGGTTCGCATCTTCAGGATGGATCCCAGAGAGGTTCTGGTTCTTGTTTGGTTCTGGTTCACTGCCGTCCCTTAGCTCAACAGGTTCCTGTTTTAGTACAATCTGCTTCCCATCCTGATCACTGCAGAAATCCTCCTGCTCCTCTTTAATCTGGATAAGTTCTGGTTCCTCCTTTGTCTCCATCATCTGCTCCAGTTCTGGCTCATTATGGAATATTTCCTCATCAGCAGGAATCGCCATAGAAGTGTTGTTCTCCTGCTTTGGTAAAATCTGCCCATCATCCTGGAAGATCCTCAGTTGAGTCTCTTCTTCTTTCATTGACAGAAGTTCTGGTTCCTGTTTCGTCTCAGTGATCTGCTGTGGATCTGTTTCCCCCGGTTCCTGTTTTATTTCTACAGGATTTGAAATCTTGTGATCAACAATTGAATTCCTCTCTTTCGTTATTAGAAGATTATCAGCCAGAACCTCCCATGTAGTGACAGACATGATGCTGAGGGAGACCTGAGGACATAAAGAGGACACAAAGAGGACATCGCTGTAATGAGATCGAAAAACAAAACTAGACATAGAAATTATAAGATCTGGACGATTGAGCTCATCCCAACTCAGCTGCACCCACTAACTTTAAAATGAAATATATTGACAACTTTTAGTGAAACATATAGCAGTAAAACAGAAATAAGTACCAAAAATACTTTTCCAAACATGAACATAACAAGGCTCCTTTAAAATAAAAAAATAAAATAACAATAAAGACATATTATATTCCATATGGGACATTGTTTTGTTGCGGATTAACTCTGATTATTGGCATGTATATTGTTCGGTAGTTCTAGTTTGTGTTGCTACCTGGAGAAACGTTGCCACTCACAAGATGGTGGCGGCGTGACGTATTGTTTCTACGAGGCATCTGCTCTTTATTTTTCGTGTTTATGCATCAGATTATTTAATCTCCAGATAATCTGACTCTGGCCGCTGATTCCCTCTCAACATGTTGGAGGCGATCATTGCGGTAAACAGTCAATATTTACGGTCAGAACCGATTAAATATGATTCTCTCACCTTATTAACTTGTTTTTATTCTTCAGAAAACAGAAAAGCGTCCAATAAATGTCCAGCAGCCTGAGACCGTTAAGAGCTGCTCTCCAGAAGGAAACGGGTTCCCTGCGCTTCTCTGTTAGCACGGAGGCTAACAGGAAATGACCTTTAAAGACGGAACAAATACGATCAGTCAACACTCTGTTGGTTCATTACTGCCACCTCTCGGCCAGTGTTTGTTCCTACAGCGTATTTCAGCAGTAAGGAAGTTCAAAGTGATAAAAGATAACAATAAACAAGCAAAAAACAATGTTTACATTAATTTGGCACAATAAAGGTTTTAAAGTAAAGAAAAGTTGTAATCCAGACTAAAATTAATCAATTTCCCTTTTATTATTAACCAAAGGAAACGAACAAACTGATTTTGTCGCTGTGATTTGAAGAAAATCAGTTTTGCAGTTTTCTGAAAGTTTATTCCATATAAAAACCGAATGTTATAATAATGTTTTCTGTAAAGACATAAAACAGTAAAAAATGTGACAAATGTGAATTACAAAGAAAATAATAAAGAGTTAGTCTTTGGTCAATCAAGGAAAACAAATCTATACTGCATTACATTTTAAATAAGTAAACAGAATCAATTAGTGTAAAAAAAAGTCAACATGTTAAATATTCCACGCATTATAAGCAGGACAACACAAATTTAAAAAATAATATAGATGTTAGAATAAAAAATGTTTTGCTCTTTATGCATTTTGAAGTTTCACAAATCATTTTAATTTATGAAAAACGGTTTAATAATGTAAACATTTGCATCCATGTGTGGGGATATACTAACTCACCCTTCACCATGTAATGATTTTTTTAAAATAACTGTTTCAAGTCCGATTTAAAGGAAAATATAAAGAAAGGCAGAAAAGTCAAGACTTTATTAATGAGAGTCAAAAGTTCAACAATAAACAGGTTTATAATATACAGAAACAGATGCAGGTTATACATTAAATACCAATGGTTTCTGTATACAAAATAAAAGTATGTGGACATGATTTAAAACATTTAAGTATACAGACACACAAAACAGATGGCAACCCTACGGTTGTCATGATATTAAAGCTTCAAACTCAATATCAATACTAAGAAAATACCATAATATCAATAGCGTTGAGTCCAGTTAAGAGCAAGACATATGATTAATGCAATGATATTTCAACTTCATTAATCAGGGACAAAACCAATGAGTATGGGAGAATTCAATCCTCATTATAAAAATATGATTTAAAACTGTCAGTATAAGAGCAGAAAAGGTCATGCTTTCTAAATAATAGATGTTAGCAATGTAAGCAAATTATTCTCTCTGAAAATGACACTTTTACAGCAACATCCATAAATAATCTCTTTACAGTTTATCAGCAGGAGATGAAAAGCATGTGATTTACATCCAAAACTGCACGTAAATACAGCTTCTCACCTGTATGAAAAATGAAAAGGTATTTTTGTACCTGAAACCTTTTCCCCCAATCAAACATGAGAAAAGCTTCTCATCTGTGTGAGTTCTCATGACGACTCAAATGGCTGCTATATCTAAAAGACTTTCCACACATTTTACAAGAGTAGGGCTTCTCCCCTGTGTGGGTTCTCATGTGCACAGCCAAGGAGGATTGCCTTGTGAAACCTTTTCCACAGGTCAGACAGGAGAAAGACTTCTCACCTGTGTGACTTTTAAGGTGACGAGTCAAATCACTGGGCTGTACGAAAGATTTATCACACACTTCACAAGTATACGGTTTTTCACCTGTGTGGGTTCTCATATGTCGAGCCATTGTATTACAGTGACGAAAAGATTTACCACATGCTTCACAAGAATATGGCTTCTCCCCTGTGTGTGTTCTCATATGTCTGGCTAAGTTACTACAGTGGCTGAATGATTTTCCACACACTTGACAGTGATAAGGCTTCTTACCTGTGTGGGTTTTCATATGTTTGGCTCTGGCACTACAATCAGCAAAGCATTTATCACACAGTTCACAAGGATATGGTTTCTCACCTGTGTGAGTTCTTATGTGGTCAGTCAGGTACTTGTATGTAGTGAAACATTTGCCACATACTTCACAGGATGGTATATTTAGTTTAGCTGCTTTTAGTTTTGAGTTGTTTCCACCCGGGTTGCTTCCTTGCTGATGCTGGTCTTCAACTTTAAGGCTGTTCTCAAAAAGAAGTTGGTCCTTGTTTGGTTCTCTGTTGTCCCTAAGCTCATCAGCAGGAGTCACCATACAGGTGTCAACTTCCTGCTTCTCCACCAGCTGACCTCCATCCTGATCCTCCTCCTCCTCTTTGATCTTCACAGGTTCTGGTTCTTCTGGTTCCTCCTTCACTTGTACAGGTTCTGGTTCCTCCTTTGTCTCCATCATTTGCTGTAGTTCTGGGTCATAGTGGAATATTTCCTCATCAGCAGGAGACACCATAAAGCTGTTGGTCTCCTGCTTCACTAAAACCTGCCCTTCATCCTGGGAGATCCTCAGGTCAACCAGTTCTGCTTTGATTGGTTTTGGTTCTGGTTCCTCCTCTTCCTCTTTTATCTGTGCAATGTTTGGAGTATTGTAATCAACAGTTAGGTTTCTCTCTTTGGTTATGAGAAAGCTGTCCTCCAGAACCTCCCATGTAGTGACAGACATGATGCTGAGAGGAAGAACAGAACAGATTATTTACATTTCTGTAAAATGTTTTTATTAAGAGAAAACAGTAATGTGAGGTTTGTCATTTAAAGTGATGGTTGTAATTATTACCATGGTTGGTTAAGTAATCATCAATATAAATACATTTAAATATGAAATCAAATTTGTTTGCAATTTAAGCAAATTGTAAATATCAAAACTTGTTTAAATTACTCAAAATGTTCATGTAATATTTGTAATTTTAATTTGGAAAACTTAAAGTCCAGCAGGAAGTAGCAGGTGGGCAGGTTGAGGACCTGGAACCACATGTTTACTTACAGAAAGAGCTGGAAGCGGTTCAGAGCCCAATAAATGTCCAGTGTGATGTCCTTTTTGTCCGCTTTAGGAAGAGACCCATTTCTCCTCTTTGTCAGTTAGCTTGGAGGCTAACTGGGCTCCTTCAGGCTGCTGTTGCTGCTGAAACAGAGAAAAATCACTGTGAAAGGGAAGGTTAATAAAACTGTCAGCCGTTAGAAGGAGACCAGCATAAAGGATGTTTTTTCTAATACAGTATCACAATATCTCAATCGACAACAAAGACCATTTTTTTCTATTCTGAGTCCATTACAATACTGTAATAATTCAAATTAAATTAAAAATAAAAAATACTTTATTTATCCCAAAAGGAAATGAAATTCTAAGTACATTATTTGCATTAGTTGAATGGAGACTTGAGATATTTTTGTTATTTGCTTAATAATCTGACAGATTAAAGTGTTTATCTCTTGCATCACAGTGAAACATTCATAACGAAGCTGAACTACAGATCATACAAATTTAAACATTTTACTCGTTTTGTATTTCACACCATGAAACCCACTAAATAAATAAATAAAGCCATTCAGTTGGAAACAAACAATGATGAGGAAAACAAACCATGGAGCTGATAACGCGGACACGTCCCGGTTCCTCCGCGGCATTAACTAGTTCCTCGGTCATATTTTCTGTCTTCCAGTTGATTTGGGGTCGATGCTGTTGATTTTTTTCTCCGGAAGTTGGTCTTATTAATTCTCTCTGAAGATGAACCGAAGATTTCGTCAATGTTCCCACTGAAATATCCAGCTCACACAGCAAAAACCGTTTTCCAGCCGAACATTTACAGATGGAACCCTGGAAGCTAACGCTACTAGCTTGTCCTTGTTTACTTCCGCCGGAAGTCCCACACAGAGAGTTGCAGTCAAAACAGTTCACATCCTTTGAGTTCCGCCTCCGACTATAAGCATTTGGGTTTTTATCAACTATTGATATTCTGTTTTTTTAATTATAATCAACATAAAAATATTTTTTCTATTTATATTTTAATTATTTTATAGATAGATAGATAGATAGATAGATAGATAGATAGATAGATAGATAGATAGATAGATAGATAGATAGATAGATAGATAGATAGATAGATAGATAGATAGATAGATAATGTAGTTCTGAGGTATTTCTGAAAAACATTACATCACTCATAAAGTTTCCAGAGGAAACTGGAGGAGTCTGTAATTAAATTCAGCAACTTTATTTAATATCCAAACAAGGCACCTAAGGGCAATAGAATCAGCTACAGCTGAAATACACATAAACAATTAAAATCCATCCATTTTCTTACACCTTCTCCCTATTGGAGGAGCTGCTGCCTGGGCGAGAGGCGGGGTCACCTGGACAGGTCACTGATGCAGGGAAACACAGAGACAGACAGGAGACACACACACACACACACACACACACACACACACACACACACACACACACACACACACACACACACACACACACACACACACACACACACTTACTTTGGGGTTAATTCAACCGTTAAAAGGTTTTCTAAAACGATGTGCTCTTATTTATTAAGTTATGCTTTGCAAGGGTCAGTACAGCCTAACAGAAAATATTAGTACATTGAAACTGGGGGATTCACAGCAGAGGCTTTGGGGAGACAGAAGTTTTCATGCCCAGATTATTTCTGCAGATTGTTAACATCTGTTGAAATGGTTTTCAGATGTTTGTTTTCACACAGACCCACTGAGCCGAGCTCCTGGGAAACTTAAACAGCAAACATGGCACAGCGGTTCAGCTATTACGAGTTCACGACAAACACGCAACAAATATCCAAATGATCAAACATGTCGTGTTAAATACTGAAATAAAATCTACTTATGTTCCAGTTATAAATCAAAGGCAAATGTAAACTTTTAGATTTGATTTAAATGAACTCAGTTTTACAGTTTTCTGTCAGTTTGTTAATTTTGTTTGGTTCTGGGAACTTGAACCGAAACCTGAGTGGTTGATATGACGACAGGTGATTTATGGATTTTGGTGCGAAGCCACCGTGTGATTTATAAACCAACATGTTAAAGTCTGTTTTTTTGGGTTACAGGGATTTTAGAACTGGGTTGATGAGCTCTTCTTTCCTGGTTTGGTGAAAAGTTAGGAAAGAAGAGGAATAACTAGTTACACCAGGACTTTTAAGGCTTTGGGACCAGCTATTACTGCAGATAAGAATCAAAGATCAAATAGACATCAGAGTAAACATTGATCTGATTGTAGAAATACATTCATCCTGATTAGTTTTTGTACATTTATTAACTGCAGTCAGCAGTTTATTAGTACTAGTTCTGAGTTCTCTTCAGTTTGCCTCCACCATTTGTTCACAATTCCTCACATTATTACATCACAGCCAATTCCTTCACTAGCAAGCAGACTAATGGGAGATATGATGCTTTCTGGACCTACTGGTTCTGCTGGAGCTGGGAAACATTTCAACTGTTAGCAGCAGCTATAATTTTCTGCCAGTCTCACCTGTGTGAGTTTTAAGGTGACAAACTAGACTTTTTCTCAATCTGAAAGATTTGTCACATAGTTCACAAGAATACGGTTTGTCACCTGTATGAATTCTCATATGGCAGACCAGAGCACGATGCTGTACAAAACGTTTATGACAACATTCACAGCTGAACAGTTTCTCGGCTCTGTGAGTTCTCAGGTGATCAGCCAAATTAACTTTCTGTATGAACGATTTGCCGCACAGTTTGCAGGGATGTGGCTTCTCACCTGTGTGAGTTTTAAGGTGATCAGCTAAATGACTGTTACGTCTGAAAAGTTTATCACACAACTCACAATGAAATGGTCTTTCATCTGTGTGAGTTCTTTGGTGACAAGTTAAAATACTTCTCGTGCTAAAAGATCTGTCACACATGTCACATGGAAAAGGTTTTTCACCAGTGTGTGTTCTGAGGTGACGTATTAAATTACTTCTTGTGCTAAAAGATTTATCACACGTGTTACAAGGATTTGGTTTCTCCCCAGTGTGAGTTCTAAGGTGAGCAGTCAAGTAGTAAGGCTTAGTGAAATGTTTTCCACACACACTGCACAGGGGCAAATAGGACGTTTGTCTTTCTCGTTCTGCATTGTCCATCTGATTTCTGGAGCGGTGAGGTTTCTGCTCTGGCTGCAGATCTTTATCTCTACTGGATCCTGAGTCGTTCTGGTCGCTTCCTTGGTTCTGATCTTCAGCCTGGATTCCAGAGAGGAGCTGGTTCCTGTCTGTTTGCTCAATGTTTGGAGAAACCATCACAATTTCAGGCTCCTGCTTCACTGTCAGATGATCCTCCTCTTCCTCTTTCATCCTCACAGGTTCTGGTTCTTCTGGTTCCTTTTTAATCTCTACAGGTTCTGGTTCCTGCTTCGTCTCCGTCCTCTGCTCCAGTTCTGGATCCTCATCAGCAGCAGTCGCCGTGGAGACGCTGCTCTCCTGTTTCACTAAAAGCTGCTCTTCATCCTGAAAGAGTTGAATTTGTTCTGCTTTGATTGGCTGCGGTTCTGGTTCCCCCTGCTCCTCTTTTATCCGTCTTTGATCATCCATCAGAACATCTGAAGTCGTAACAGACATGATGCTGCGCAAGACCTGAAGGAAGAACAGCAGGATGTTAACGGCAAATGTTTAAAATTAATATCATCTGGAAAAACTTTAAGAATTCATATTTTACTAATGTTTTTTACTGTAACGTATAAAATAGCTTTTAAACATCATATTGTAAACACAGGCAAAATATTTCTCAATCATTTTAGGCCTCAGGAGTTTCTGGTTGCACATTTTATCAGAAAAGGATGAAAAGTCTTCAGAATCCACACCTGAACTAAAGTTGTCAAAAACACGAATCTGTGTCTGTCCTCCATGTTTCCACGTCATTCAGCCACCAGTGACGTCATGAAACCCGGAGGGTCAAAAGTCACAAACACAAAATCTTCTGATGCTGCAGCCCAAAATAAACCCCCAAAAAACCAAATCACACACATGTCTCCTTCCTCCGCGGTATCAACTAGTTCCCTGACCCAGTTCATTCAGAACCGCGCAGTGAACGTACCGCGAGGTTCCGAAATCATTTGGGTTTTCCAGCTGATATCCGACAGTCTGAGCTGATCCTCCAAATGACGTCACAACAATATCTGGTTTCATCCATTCAGATTAATGAGAGTTTCAGCAAAAACATTTAACCAGATATTCAGGATGAATCCTGGAGCTAACGCTGCTAGCGCCTTCTGGTTTACTTCCGCCGGAAGTGTCACATGTAGCTTTGCACTAGAAACAGTTAACATCCTTTGAGTTCCGCCTCCAGCTCTAAACGTTTAGGTTTCCATCCCATGATTTATTTTTATATTATTTTGGACATAAGCCAATCATTTAATGTGATGTATTACTTACATAAAATTAAATGATTTACTTTTTACAGGGACAGTGCATATTATTTACATTTCTGTAAAAACACCAGTTAGCCAGAAGACTATTTTTTTTATCTGCAGCCTCCAGACAAACGTTAAAGTCTCCAAAAGAATCAGAGTAAAATGACATATTTGTTTCAGTGAATTCATCTTGAAATCATCCATCGTCTGTGTCAATTCATCCTCACACAGGAGCTTGTTTGTTGTGTGGAAAATCTCTTCCTCCTCATGGAAAATGTTTTTAATATTTCTCCAACAGCAGCAGCGAGTCGCTCTCTGATGATTAACCGAACATACTGAAATATTCATCTGCAAACAGCAAAAATCACTTTATAATAAAAGGTAACAAGGATGCCTGGAACTTTTTTATTATTATTAATTACTTAATTATACAAAATCATGTGGCATATACATACATGGAGAAGTCAAATTGTACAGGCTTAAGGCACACATATAACTAAAACATAATAACAAAATAATAATAATAATAAAAAAAAGTTAAATAAATAAAATCAATAAAATCAGTCAGACATTAAACTGAGGGATTACAGAACAAAAAACAGAAAAAGACAAAAGGGCTTTAGTTCTCAAATAAAGTCAGGTCGTTATGAGCGTCCAAAAGTTTGTTTTTGATCAGTTTTAAGGTTCTGAAGTGGTTTTCCATCAGAAGGTTTTTACAGGCTGAAAAGTCCGGTTTTCTATTCCCCACTTACAGAGTGGATGAAGAATTTGGCGAGGATCAGCAGTTTGTTAAGAACCAGGTCGGTTAGGATGCCTGGAAATCTCACAGCAAAGTTTCTGTTCTTCTTCTTCTTCATGTCGCAGGTAGTCAAAGAAATAAACGGTGCATTACTGCTTTAAAAATAAATACGTTTAAAAATGCAATGAGACTAAAACCTCACTTATCATGTCAAAAATCAGTTGGATGTTTTAGAACCATCTTTTCTTCTGTTTCTGATACCGTTACTTTAACCTGTTTGACACTTTCAATTTCTAATCTAATGAAATTTTGATCACAATTAGCCAGAAGACTATTTTTCATCTGCAGCCTCCAGACAAATGTTAAAGTCTCCAAAAGAATCAGAGTAAAATGACATATTTGTTTCAGTGAAGTCATCTTGAAATCATCCATTGTCTGTGTCAATTCACAGGTTCCAACTACAAATATTTTTTCTGAGTCTTGATCTAAACATAAACATATTTTTTGCCAATTGATTCAAACAACTTTAAGAATGACTTTAGCATATCCATAATCTAACAAACTGCAGTCATGTAAAATGAATGTTTATTACTGCTCTGGATTAGGAGGTTCTGAAATTCTGCAAAAAATCCATAATTGAAGAAGTATACACCCATAACATATTTATGTATATGTGAAATTAATTGTGTTACAATCTGGTCAACCACTGCAACAAAGGAAAGACATAAAGCAGAGATAAATTATAATCAGTGTGTCTTGGTCTTTTTGTACATTTTTGCAGTAAAAATTGCTGATTTTAAAAATATTTGTAAGAACTTTTGTTGTAGTTTTTCCTCATTGGAAGAAAAAAAGTGAATAAAATAAGCAGACAGATTTGGGCACAAATCTTTTTACTCGTTAAAGAGATTCAGCTCAATTTCAGGTCCCAAATAAACATGAAGCAAGAAAAGGGAAGGCAGGTCAGGATTCTTTACACCATGAAAACAAACATTCAGCTTCAGCAAAATCACTAAATATTGTAATAAAACTAAAATAAATCTATTTTCCAGTTTGTATTAATAAAGCACAATTATAAAGAAATGGGATTTTAACATTTATTTAAAAAAGCTGTTCCAAGCTTTGATAAGCGGTGAAGTGTGTATCTACAGGAGCCAGTCAGTGACGTTCTCTACTGTCATAGCTTTGACTAAATACCAGCTGCACCAGGTTCTAAGGCTTTGAAAGCAGTCACTGCTCAGAAATGCTCCAACTGGGAAAAGAATCAAAGATCACTTTGTTCTAACATTATTTTATACTATATACATGGCTCCAATCAGATTCACCATTTGTTCACTTTTCCTCACATTATTCATTATTATAAAGCTGCTAATTCCTTCACAAACAAACAGAGGAGTCATGAGTGGACACCTTTAGCAGAGTTGGCAAGTACTGAGTGTTTAGCAGCAGCTAGCTAAGGGTTTTTGTCAGTTGCATCTGTATGAGTTTTAAGGTGAAGAACTAAACTTTTTCTCCATCTGAAAGTTTGATCACACTGCTTACAGGAATATGGTTTCTCTCCTGTGTGAATTCTCATATGGCAGGTCAGATCACTATGATGTATGAAAGATTTATCACAGGACCTGCAACTAAACGGTCTCTCCCGGGTGTGAGTTCTCAGGTGATCGTCTAAACAGGCTTTCTGTGTGAAGGATCTGTCACACAGTTCACACAGGTATGGCTTCTCCCCTGTGTGAGTCCTGAGGTGACGCAATAAATTACTACCATGTTTAAAAGATCTATCGCAAAGTTCACAATGATATGGCTGCTCACCTGTGTGAGTTCTGAGATGAGATAATAAATTACTTCTCTTTGTAAAAGATTTATCACACATATTACAAGGCAGCTGCTTTTCACCTGTGTGAGTTCTGAGGTGAGAAGCTAAATGACTATTCCGTTTGAAAGACTTTTCACAAAGCTCACAAGGAAAGAGTTTCTGTACAGGTCCATCCGAGTGGTTCCTCATGTGAACCGTCAAGTACGATCGCCTGGTAAAATATTTGTCACATATTTTACAATACGGCTTATCCTTCATGTGGGTTTTCAAGTGAGCAGTTAAGTAGTAAGGCTTAGTGAAACGTTTACCACAAATGTTACACTGGTGAAAATCTGATTTTTGCCCTTGTATTTCTGAATTGTCCACATTGTTGTTTCTACTGGATCCTGAGTCGTTCTGGTCGCTTCCATCTTCAGCCTGGTCCTTGTTTAGTTCTGGATCACTGTTGTGATTTTGATCATTAGTATGAGTCACCATAAAGGATTCAGGCTCTTCCTTCACTACAAGATGATATTTAACCTGATTGCATTCCTCCTCTTCCTCCTTAATGCTCACAGGTTCTGGATCTTCTGGTTCCTTTTTAATCTCTACAGGTTCTGGTTCCTCCTTTGTCTCCATCATCTGCTCCAGTTCTGGTTCACTGTGGCACATTTCTTCATAAACACGAGTTGCTGTAGAGGTGCTGGTCTCCCGCTTCAAGATGAGCTGTCCGTCATCCTGAACGACCCACAGCTGGATTTTTTCTGCTTTCTTTGGCCGTGGTTCTGGTTCCTCCTCTTCCTCTTCCTCTTTTATTCGTCTCTCTTTATTTATGAGAAGATCATCAACCAGAGCCTCTGAAGTAAGAGACATGGTGCCGTGAAAAACCTGAGGGAAGAACAACAGAACATGAATGACATTTCTGTAAAAACCCATCAGATGAAGTCTGTAAAAAATTTCAGGGTATAAATATCCTTAAACTCTTCACTATGAAACAGTTTTTTAAAATGTATTTTAAATCTATCTAGACAAACAATAGATCTGAAAATATAAAAAAGGAAAAGAAGAAAGTAAAATATGAACATTGGTGAACATTTTCTGCAGAGCAATTGTCTTATTCTTAGACAATAATTATGTTACCGTTATGTTATTGGAAGATATTATTGACAAAACTCATGCACCAATTACAGGGTTTTAAAAAGATGAAGACAAAAATACAATTGAAAGAAATAATGTTTTGCACCTCAGGTAATCCCTTCTTCAATCAAACTATATAATGCTGGTCACATTTAAAAGAAAAATAAATGACAAGAAACGTCATTTATAATAATTAGCTTATTATATTTATTATAGATTACCTATAATAAGTATAATAAGCTGAATTAAGGAGTCTTTGTGTAAAGCTTTGCTGTCTTTTCCTAAATCCTACCGTATAACTCAGAAAATCTTTTTCTTCTGCTAAAATAGGAGAATTAGTTTTCTCCACTGGGTTTACTAAAACCAACAAAGCTCCTGAAACACAGATCTTTTGTCAGTCTCCATGTTTACACCTGTCTGATTTTACAGCTACAGTGACATCAGAGGAGGATCATAATTCATAAACACTGGATTCTTCTGGTGCAATTTACTAAAGCCCACTGTGGAAAATCTGAATTTAGCATCTGGCATAAAAAGACTTTATTTTTCATTCAACTGTAAATTTAAAACGTGCATAATCAGCAACATTCTGTTGAAAGACTCGAATAACAACATAATAAACACGAATAAAGTATCAATATAAATATGGAAAGATAAATGGGAGCTTGGTAATCTTATGGCATGAGGAAATTAAGGCCTTTTAATGTCATAAAATAATTTCATAACTGTACGCTTTATCTACTCTGGTTATTTTTTTATATTATTTGCTTTATTAACAGAAATTATAAAGCGTAGCAACAAATACTGCGCGGTTTAGAAACACAGAATAAAGTCCTAATGAAGCTGCAGATCGACACGAATTTTACAGACATTACTGATTCAAACCTGTACTTTCACATCACGAAAACACCAAAAAACACAATAACTCCTAACAAAACAGCCAGAAAAACACAAACGGTGACGAATAAAGCAAACCATCGAGATGTAAACTTAACACAGACACGTCCTCCTTCCTCCGCGGTGAGAACTAGTCCCCTGAAAATATTCTCAGCATTTCAGTTATTTTATTCAGAAGCTGCTGTCAACATACCGGGAGGTTCGAGATGACTTGGAGTTTCCAGTTGTATCCAGCAGTCTGAGCTGAGGATCGATATTGATGAATATTTCTCCAGCAGCAGCAGTTAGTCGATCTCTGATCAATTCTCTCTGATCATTAACCGAAGATATTTTACTGTAGACACTGAAATATTAAGCCAACCAAGCAAAAATCGCTTTTTAACCGACGACAAACACAAAGAAGCTTATGAGCTAACGTTGTTAGCGCATTGTTTTACTTCTGCCGGAAGTCGTCTTCATCTACTTTTTGAAAAACCTTTATTGAACAAAATGAACAAAACGAAGAGCAGCGCATATATTAACTGTAGACACTGAAATGATCAGTTCACGCGGCAACAACCGTCAAATCGGTAAAATACAGTAAAATCCCTCAGAAGCTAACGCTGCTAACGCTGCGTTGGTTACTTCCGCCGGAAGTCCCACACGGATGTCTGCGCTAGAAAAATGTATATCCTCCAAGTTCCGCGAGATTCAGATATTTTTTTAAACTTTATTTCCAACATTATATTTTGGTCACTGCAGTGCAATATGTTTCGTTAATATTTTCACAAATTAATAAATCTAAGCTAAAACTAATGCTTTTGTTTCTGTGTTCAATGTTCAGCCAAATAGTAACAACACTTCAAAAAATAACAGGTTGGCTCTGCTGCCATGTTTCATCTGCAAAGGAGTCTTCCAGTCAGAATTCACTTCATTGGAATAATGTATATAAAAGACTCTGCAACAATCAGTGATTTAAACAAGTTTGTACATGGAGGTGACAATTGTTTAAAGAAAGCTTAATGACAAAAATAAAATTCCTTGGATGAAAATAAAACATTTTTATTATATTAGTTTTAATTTTATTTACACTCTCCATATAGATACATTATATCTATATTTTGCTTTAAAAACATCGTTTTGCCCAGGCCTCCATGCAATCAGCAGTCCGATCATCAGATCATTCACACACCTGATATAAACTTATTGCGTCTCTGGAAGTGCTGTTTACATTATATAGATGTATAATATAAGATACATTTATTGGCCAATTGATTTATTGACCAGTTGATTTGTGGGTGCCGATTTCCTGAATTTTGGGGGATTGGCCGATACTTACATGTGAAGCCCATCTTATCCCCTGATCTTATCTTCGTCAGCAAATGGAACAGCAATATCAGGGTTACGAAAGACATCTCTTCACTTTAATAATTAGGTAAATGTTTTTTAATATAAAACATCCAATTCAATTTATCTGCCAGGCGAGTCATTGGTGCTGATTTCCTTAATTTTGGGAGATCGGCTGATTTTTACAGGTGCAGTCGATCTCATCCACCGGTGTTATCAACCTCGGCAAAGGTCTAAAAATCAACCACTGTGCTTTTCTTTTCTCCCGTGAGAGAGCTGTGACTGACAGACCGGCCGACCAGCTCACATCTGCACATTTACAGTTAACAACAGTCACCCATTTTTTGCCAATTCAGCAACTTTTCTGATAGACTGAACAACATTTCAGACAAAAAAATGGTATCGGAATCGTTAAGTTTGGCTTTTCAAACAAAACAGTAATCGGTGATCGGCCAGAAAACTGCAATCGGTGCAGCAGACAGGAATGTTTAGGTGAAAACATTTCACTTAGGCTGTTGCTTTCAATATTTATAGATGTTAAAATCTGCGGTTAGATCACAAAACCAGGTAATGAGGAGTCAGATAAAAAAAAAAATCGAATGAACAGCTGGAGAATCCAAAAATTACAAACCAAACTGGTTCCAGTGCTTTAAATGACAAACTATTCAGATATTTGATGAGTAGAATCATAACTATTGGATATTTTTAAAGAAGATGTGCTTTCTCTTAATAAATGTGGAATATAATTTTTTAAATCACATGTGTCTTTTTAATTTGAAAAATCTTTGCCATGTACAGGAGACAGGAAGGCAACAAACCTCTGATCAAATTCATTAATCAATTTGTTGTCAATGCAAACAAATGTTACAACTGAGGGACAAATAAAGGGTCATTCTGTACTAAGATAAATTGTGTTTCAAAACCAACATGGATCCATTTTTACAGTGTAAACAAGGATTTGGTCCATGGAGAGCAGCAGCCCTGTACAGTTACTATCTGGTCATTTTGCTGAATATGATTTTTGTGATCATTTTCTTTTGTGATGTAGCAGAAGGCAGCTACACTCATTTATTCTCCAACATGTTTTTGTTGCTTCACTATTTAGCATCTGATTGAACATTTCTCTTTAATTTGTAACACTAGGAATGGAGCAGCTGTGAAAGTCGTCTCAACCAGAACTTCATCAGTAATGTTTTACTGACCATTTAAAGTTTCTCTCAGACATAAGTGTCGTAGCATTAGTTTTCATGGCATCTTGTTTTTTTCCTATCTATCTGCCTCATAGGGAAAGTATCTCTAGCTTTAGTGTTCACCTCATCAGCTAAAGAAGGTTATTTTTGGAAACTTGAGTGAGGATGAACAGTTTTCCACCTCCTCATAATGCTAAATTGCACATATTTGTCCAAACACATCAAAATTTAGCAAAAAGTTAATTTTTTATTTGTCCAGTAGATGGACAAACTTCCTGTAAAGGCATCACAAGAATAAATCTTTTGGCCTGTTGTATGAATTATTAATATAAATGGTTTTACTTTACAAAAAAGTAAAGGGGCTGAATTGTCCCTTCCTTCCTTGTTTCAACCAATGTATTAGTTTTTAACTAAATAACTGCTTCCTACAAAATGCCTATCTCATAATTTATGACCTCTCACTTGTATGCGTTCTCATGTGATAAGTCAAAGCACTACTTTTTCTAAAAGATTTATCACACAACTTACAGGGATACGGTTTCTCTCCTGTATGGGTTCTGACATGCTCAGTTAAGGCGCTTTGCTTGGTGAAACCTCTTCCACAAGTCAGACACGAGAAAGGTTTCTCACCTGTGTGGGTTCTTACATGAATAGTCAACTGACCACCATATCTGAAAGTGCTATCACAAAAGTTACATGAATATGGCTTCTCACCTGTGTGAGACCTCAAGTGCACCGTCAAGTTAGACTGTTGGGTGAAATCTTTTCCACAAGTCAGACAAGAGAAAGGTTTCTCACCAGTGTGAGTTCTAAAGTGACGAGCCAACTCATTAGGCTGTCTGAAAGATTTATCACACAGTTCGCAGGGATGTGGTTTCTTGTCTGTGTGAGTTCTCAGGTGTTTAGCTCGATTACTGTGGTTAGTAAAAGATTTACCACAAAATTTACAAGTATATGGCTTCTCCCCTGTGTGAGTTCTCACGTGGTCTGTCAAGTACTTACGCTTAGTGAAGTATTTACCGCATACTTCACAAGAGGACAAATTAGTGTTTTGTGTTTTTGGTTCTGAATTGTCCATATTGTCTCTGTGATTTCTGGTGTCCTGTGGTCTCTTCTCTGTCCTCAGGTCTTTATCTCTACTGGATCCTGAATCTTCCTGGCCCTCATATTCAGCGTGGTATTCAGAGAGCAGCTGGTCTTTGTTTAGTACTGGTTCACTACTGTCTTTTTGTTCACAAGCTAAGGTTATTACAAAAGTCTTGGTTTCGTGCTTCATGACAAGCCGTTCTTCATCTTGATCACTGCAGATATCCTCCTGTTCTTCTTTAATCTGAACCCGTTCTGGTGGTTCTTCCTTAATCTGCACAGGGTCTGGCTCCTCCTGCTCCTCCTTCATCTCTACAGGTTCTGGTTCCTCTTTTGTCTCTATCATCCGCTGCAGTTCTGGTTCATTGCCACCAGGTGTCACCATAGTGGTGTTGGTCTCTTGCTTCACTAAAACCTGCCCTTCATTCTGAAAGATACATTGTTCAACCTGTTCTTCTTTGACTGATTGAAGTTCTGGATCCTCTTTTATTTTGGTCACTTGCTGCGTTTGTGCTTCCTCCTGTTCCTTTATTTCTCTAATGTTTATCTTTTTCTCAATGACTAAGGTCTTCTTTTCAGTTACAAGAAGCTGCTCAGCATCAACCTCCCATGTAGTAACAGACATGATGCTGCAGAAAGCCTGAAGAAATAAAGAACAATAGGAGATTAATGTTTTGTGTTTTTTTTTTGTGTGTGTGAAATGGTCTTCGCTTGTATCATGTCCAGCCGATCCCAAAGCGTTTCACTCTCCATTTCACACCCTGATGGTGGCAAGTTACTGGGCAGGAGCCACAGGTTCCTGAAGGCGATCTGACAGAAGCAAAGCTGCCACGCAACTGACCACCACCAGCAAGCAAGATGGCTGAAGTGTCCAAAGATGGAAACGGATAGAGTAGGGTTCAAACCAGCCACCAACCTATTATAGGATGAACTCCACTGTGTTTCAGAAAACTGAACCAAATAGTTTTCTGTTTGGTCTTATACTGGTTCAAAGCCAGAACAAGTAAAACCAGCACTGAACTGGTTCAAGAAAAACGGTTTGGTTTTGGTCAAGTGAAGAGTTGCACCATTATGTCGTTTTAGATGTTTTGATCTGAAAAATGAACTCCAGAGTTTTAAATGTGGCTCTCAAAAGCTTGTCCAGATGGGATGCAGTTTCCTTTGAGTCTTTGGCCTTTAGCGCCTGGCAAAATGTTAGTTATGGGGTTCTGCAGGGTTCAATGCTTGGACCACCATTAAACAGCATGGGATGCATTTCTCTTGTTAGGAGGATTATTCTCAGCTGTAATAATCTATGAATCCCAATCCAGAAGACATAAGCAGCAGCATTACTTTTAGGGAAATCAATTATAATCAGAGGCGGAGCTGATTCCAGTCATTCTCCTTTAGTTTGTGTCAGTTCTGTTTTCTTTCAATTTCTTTAGTATTTTCAGTCCTTATCCATAATCCATTTGCTTTATTAGCTATTAGATAAGACAAATAATTTGTTTCTGATATGATTAATTTTTTGGAGCATTTTAAAAAATATCCAGTGGAAAGGTGACTTTAGTTTGGATGATTATCAATATTGGATGAGCTGCACTGAAGGTCATTGCTTTGACCATGAAGTGATTATTGGAGTTGAAATTCGGGCAGAAGTTCGGGTTCCACATTCATTGATGGTGGAAACCCACCAGTTCATTTTATTACAAACCCACAGCAGTAATATCTAAATATCACCATACAGACTAAATATCACAAACTGGAAATCTGTTTTCAGAAATTAATTTCCACCTCAATACAAGGACACATTTCTCATGAAAATACCACCACATATTTTGCACAGACATGAACTGGTCATTCAGCGGCTCACCCTGCAGGGTTCTCCTCTCCCGCAGCGGTTCTCCTCTCCCGCAGCGGTTCTCCTCTCCCGCAGCGGTTCTCCTCTCCCGGAGCGGTTCCTCTCCCGCAGCGGTTCTCCTCTCCCGGAGCGGTTCTCCTCTCCCGCAGCGGTTCTCCTCTCCCGGAGCGGTTCTCCCCTCCCGCAGCGGTTCTCCTCTCCCGGAGCGGTTCTCCTCTCCCGCAGCGGTTCTCCCCTCCCGCAGCGGTCTCCCCTCCCGCAGCGGTTCTCCTCTCCCGGAGCGGTTCTCCTCTCCCGCAGCGGTTCTCCTCTCCCGGAGCGGTTCTCCTCTCCCGCAGCGGTTCTCCTCTCCCGCAGCGGTTCTCCCCTCCCGCAGCGGTTCTCCCCTCCCGCAGCGGTTCTCCTCTCCGCAGCGGTTCTCCCCTCCCGCAGCGGTTCTCCTCTCCCGGAGCGGTTCTCCTCTCCCGCAGCGGTTCTCCTCTCCCGGAGCGGTTCTCCTCTCCCGCAGCGGTTCTCCTCTCCCGCAGCGGTTCTCCTCTCCCGCAGCGGTTCTCCTCTCCCGCAGTCTGAGCTGATGTTCGGTGTTTGTTCGGTTTGTTTCTCTCTGACGATGAAAACAAGGTTTTGTTGCCGCGAAGGGAGCAGCAGCCAATCAGCTGGCGCAACAAAAAGCGTCTCTAACCGATGATAAACAGAAGGTCTGGAAGCTAACGAAGCTAGCTGCTTGTTGTTTACTTCCGCCGGATGTCTCACACTGAAATGTCCTCTAGAAACAGAGCTTTGCTCTTCAGTTCCTCCCCCTCCTTCAATTGTTTTTCATTTAATTCAAATTATTTCAAATATTCTAAAGATAAATGTTGAACAACAGGCTGAAACGACAGTTTAGAAACAATGAATAATTATAGTAATATGGAAATAACAGTTAAAAATGGACAGTGGTCATTATCAGGAGACTTCATAAAACTTTTTTAATTAAGTTTTTATATTAAAGATATCTGCATTTTTAACGTCCTGTTACCAAAACAATGATGTAATCAAAAAACCTTGTTTGAAAACTTTGCAGGTAATTCTGATGTTTTTCCAGGCAAGAAAGTCTTTATTTAATTAAAATTGAGTATTTGCTCAAATAACTATTTGTGAAATACTGTCAAATTCTATGAAACTAAGTTTTTCTTACGAATCCAAAGGCATGTTTAACCTCTTAATAATATGAATAAAATGGTACTTCTACATCGTTCATAAATAACATTTAAAAGTATAATCTATTATAGAGAAAAGCTCACTCACTCACTCACACACACACACACACACACACACACACACACACACACACACACACACACACACACACACACACACACACACACCTTTAGCCCCTCCTACTGAGGAAAGGGGGGTCCACTCCTGGTGACCCGTATCCAGGTGAGGGAACATTTATGTCATTAATTGGACTCATCATATGAGACGTTTGAAATGTTTAATAGTCCATTTGAAACGATACATTGACACAATGCAAAAAACAAAACCTTCTTTCATAGAGGACTTTGCAAAAAGTCGATCCTTTACCAAAATATAAGCAAAAAATAATTACATAAAACAAAAAACAGCATCAGGAAGAAAATCCAACAGTAAAAGAAAAATAAGATGGGATGAAAAAAATTAAAGGGAGAGGGAGATAGATGAGCAACTGGCTGTCCTATACTTTGAAAAACCTTGATTTAAACCATTCAGGAGAGTTTTCCACAACCAAGGACAGAGGAGGAGGACTGGTCTACCAACTGGGATCCAGCACCAAGATGTACAGTCTCCATGGCTTCACCGTAACTCTGTCACCGCTCCGTTGATTAAAACCAAAAAGGTCAACTGACACCATGTGTGTTCATGTCCAGACAACTATATGTCGCTATTGCCCTTTCAACCAGACATTTGAACGTTTACTGGTGTATAAAAAAGAGTGTATTTGGGGGTGTTGTGGTATGTGAGTTCACCACATACCACTAGAGCCAACAAAAACTTTTAAAAAAAGAGCCGAAATAAAATATGGTGGTGACAATGGTAGGAGTTTCTTTCAAAAAGAAACATTTACTTTCGTCAAACACATGTTCAGTAAGAGGGATTGCTGCAGTAATTTATCTACTCAATGAATTCAACTGGACTTCCTTTGATAGAAACTCAACTTGGCTGCACTGGATTATAACAAAGACTGAATGGAATCAATTTGATAAAAGATTATTTTATAAATCAGACACGTTTGCTCTGTAAAACACCTGAGAACACCATTTGTAGGGAATTTAGAGCCAAACTACTGCAGTGTCTCAAGAACAAGACGCCTCAATCATGTGAGTTGCATAATGATCTAACAAAATTGTCTCACTCATGAAAGATTCATCACAAATGTCACAAGGACAAAGTTTCTTTCTCATGTGAATTTTATGATGATTTTTCAGAATAGTCTTGGTTATGAAAGATTTATAACAAATTTCACAAGAAAAGAGCTTGTCTTCATCATGAATTCTTCTGTGGCGAGCCAAACTACTGCAATGTCTAAAGGATTTATTACAAGTGTCACAGGAATAAGGTTTCTCACCCGTGTGAGCAACATAGTGATCTTTCAGATTAGACTCAGTCTTGAAAAATTTCTCACAAGTGTCACACTGATATAGCTTCTCATCTGTGAGGGTTTCTGAAAGATTATGATAATCTTTCAGAACAGTCTCAGTCATGAACGATTTGTGAATTTTTCTGTGGCGAGCCAAACTACTGCTGTGTCTAAAAGATTTATCACAAGTGTCACAAGAATAAGGCCTCTGATCTGTATGAGTGCTGTTGTGATCTACCAGATCAGACTCAGTCATGAAAGATTGATCACAAGAGTCACAGAGATACATTTGATCTCCTGTGTGAGTTTTGTAGTGATCTTTCAGGCTGGCTTTAGTAATGAAACGTTGAGCACACAACTCACAAGAATAAAGCTTCTCTCCCCAGTGACTCATTCTGTGACGAGTCAAGCTACCGCAGTATCTAAAGGATTTCTTACAAGTGTCACAAGAATAAGGTTTCTCTCCTCTGTGAATTAATTTGTGACGAGTCAAACTACTGCCGTGTCGAAAAGATTTACCACACAAATCACAAGAATAAGGCCTCTCTCCCATGTGAGTTCTTCTGTGACAAATCAAACCACAGAGTTTTCTGAAGGATTTATCACACAACTCACAGAAGTGAAGCTTCTCTCCCACATGGATTCTTTTGTGACGAGTCAAGCTACCAATGTATCTAAAAGATTTGTCACATGTGTCACACGAATAAGGCTTCTCTCCCCTGTGAATTATTCTGTGACGAGTCAAGCTACTGCTGTGTCTAAAAGACTTATGACAAAACTTACAAGAATAAGCCTGCTCATATGAGTGGCTTTCCATGTCCACAGGTACGTATTGATGCTTTCTGTGATGTTTGACCCTTAATTCACAAGACTTTGGCTCCAGATCTGCATCGTTGCTTCCCGAGTCTTTCTGATTGCTTTCTTGCTGATGTTGAGCCTCAGCTTTGAGGCCATTTGCAGAGAGGAGTTGGTTCTTGTTCGGTTCTGCTTCACTGTCATCAGAAGTCACCAAAATGCTGTTAGACTCCTGCTTCACTACGAGCTGATCTTTATCCTGATTAATGCAGAAATCCTCTTTTATATTCATCAGTTCTGGGTCATTTTGTGCCTGGACAAGTTCTGGTTCCTTTTTAATCCTGAAAGGTTCTAATTCTCCTTGATCTGCAGGTCCCAGTTCCTCCTTTATTTCCACCTTTGGTACATTGAGGACTCTTTCTTCATGAGTTACCAGAGAGGATCTGGTTTCCTGCTTGAGTAAAAATTGTTCTTCATCTTGAAAGGTCCACAGTTCAACATGCTCTTGTTTGATGGGTTGTGGTCCATCTTTCGTCTCAGCCACCTGCTGTAGGCCTGGTTCTCCCTGTTCCTCCTTTATTTCTGTAACGTTTGGCATCTTTTGGTCAACAGTGGAGTTTCTCTCTTCAGCTATGAGAATTTGATCAGCAGGACCATCACAGATCGACATGACGCAGTGGAAAGCCTGGAGGAATGAAGAACCGCAGAACAACTTTAATGTTGTGACTCTAATTTTCAAATGTAGTTTTCTCTTTTTGAAGTTTTCAGATGCTGGCCAATCAGATAACCCGATACTGGTTTACTTCAACTGTTGTTGAGTATGAAGTGTTTGTGATGTCTGCTCTTACGTTTTCGGCTGTTTTTGATTTTTACTGTTTTCATCTTTTGAGCCCATTAATTGGTCGACCCTCTCAGCTTCACTGGTATCAACTATAAACCATCTGCTGTGCTAGTGAAATGCTCAGAGCAAGAAAGGCACTTGGGGTTATTTGTGTATTAAAAAAACTTTTTAAACATTAAAAAAAAATAATAAAATAAAAACAAGCAATGCTCAGCCTGGTGGTATTGGGACATCAGGGGGGAATAAAGCCTGGCGGCCCACCAGGCTTATAATACACTGAGGGAAACCCTGGATAAAGATAAATGTTCTCACAGGTTTTCAATACTCAGTTATAATAAACTCAGATATTATTAGAACAACAGGACAACAGGGCTGGTGATTCTTTGAGTAAAGCCAATTTAGACTGAGAAAGCATTAAAGATCCATCGATGCTGTCAGTGAATATCACAGTTAGAACCTGATCAGTGATCAAAACTAAATCAGAAAATACAAACGTGTTTTTACTGACAATCTGGACAAAATTACAAGTGAAGCTTCTATTCATCAACAAAGTGATTAAAAGATCCTTGAACTCAGAGAATCGGGTTTATGAGTGCAGAATATTTATGTTTCAAAGATGATCATAAACAAACTGAAGCTGAAACGTTTGGACCGTTTCTGTGCGCAGAGCAGCTGAATGAGCGCGTTGAGCTTACCGGCCGGTTCCGGGACGGTTCGGGTCGGTTGGGGTCTGTTCCGGTTAGGGTCGGTTCCGAGACGGTTCGGGTCGGTTGGGGTCTGTTCCGGTTCGGGCCGGTTCCAGGACGGTTCGGGTCGGTTCCGAGACGGTTCGGGTCCAGTTGGGCTCAGCAGACCGAGCTGAGGTTCGATCTATTTGGTTTTTAATATTTCTGCAGAAACGCTTTTTTCCCTCTAACCAAACATGTTGTTCCTGCAGACACTGAATATTTCAGCTCAAACATCTAAAAAGCTTCTATCCGACGGTAAACAAAGGGAGTCTGGAAGCTGTTCGCGCCTTGTTATTGACTTCCGCCGGAAGTGTCACGGTGAAATCTACCCCAGAAACAGTTTTGGCCCCTGAGTTCCGCCCCCCGCCATAAACCACATGATTTTAAAGTCTGAATGAACTCAGTAAAATAAACATGGCTGACATATTTATCTTAGAGACGGATTCTTATAAACTTTATTTCAATATGACTCAACATGTGGCCACAGGGGGCGGTAAATGTTAAAATATAAGCAAATAAATGACATAAATATACGTTGTTAGGTAGAGAAAGAACAGTAAATGAAAATGGTTCAGTGAAAAACTGTGAATTTTGAGAAAACTTCTCGTTTCCAGATTCTGTAGAAGTTGGAAATGAGGCCAAATTAGCTTACAGGTAATTTAGATGAGTTTCCATGAAAACTACAAGTTCTGTTCCAAAAATAAGAGTTTCACAAAGAACTTGATTTAAATCAGTGAATCCATTCAAAAACCAAAGTTTGTGTATTATGTTCATTGATTATATACAAATAGATGTATTTCAAATGTTTGTTTCTTTTAGTGTTGAGAGGAGGTCCAGTCAAAGTTTCCAGTGATGGTTTGAGGTGCCAGGTCATCTGCTGGTGTTGGTCCACTGTGTTTTCTGAGATCAGAGGTCAACGCAGCCATCTACCAGGAAGTTTTAGAGTACTTCCTGATTCCTGCTTTATGGAGATGCAGGTTTATTTTTCAAACTCACACACAGGGCCAAATCAATAGTACCTGGTTTAAGGATCATAGTATCCATGTTCCAGCAAGCTCACCTGACCTAAACTCTATAGAAAATCTCTGAGCCATTGTGAAGAGGAAGATATGATGCACCAGACCCAACAACTCATTAGGTCACCATCAGAGCCACCTGGGCTCTCAGCTGAGGCACAGACTGATGGACTCCATGCCATGCCGCATTGCTGCAGTAATCTGGGAAAAAGGAGCCCAACTAAATACTGAGAGCTGAACATGTTGTTACTGTTCATGTTCATACTTCTCAGTTGGCCAACATTTCTAAAAATCCTTTTTTTGTTTTGGTCTTAAGTAATATTCTATTTTTTTGAAATACTGAATTTGGGGGTTTTATTAGTTGTAAGTGATAATCATCAACATTAAAGAAAAAAACATTTGAAGTGTGTCAGTCTGTGGATAACAAATGAATATTATACACAAGTTTCACTTTCTGAATGGAATTACTGATTTAAATAATTTTTTATATTTTAATTTTTTGACTAGCATCTTTATGTTGTAAATCATACACAGCAGCACTAAAATATTAGAATAATAAAATAACTAAAGTTTATTTGTATTGAATATTTCAACAAGAAGGTAAATCAAAGTGCTTCACATGATAAAAACTGAAAGCAAATAAACACAACTCAGTATTTTCAGATTAGCTTAGCATGTAAGATAAATGTTGTTTCTCCATGTTCGGTTCTGGTAATGAAGAGCAGGCCAGAAATTACTGGACTGTTCAATCCATGAACAGTCCAGTAATTTCATTTATTTAACTTCCACACCCCAGTAGAAGTTCATTCAAAACCAGGCAGTTAACAAACCTGGGGATTATGTCTTGATGGATTATCTCTGATGAACTGAGGATATTTGTCAATGGAAGCTAACGCTGCTTCCATTGACGCTGCTAATGCTGCTAAAGCTGCTAACGCTGCTAAAGCTGCTAACGCTGCTAAAGCTGGTAATGCTGCTAAAGCTGCTAACGCTGCTAAAGCTGGTAATGCTGCTAACGCCTTCATTCCTTCTGTCAGAGATTGATGGCAGAACACACTTATTACAAACTCCACCTTTTGTTTTTCTCCCAGACCCTTTGAATCGTTTTGGATCCAGTTGTTTTCTGTGGGTTGCATTTTGACTGTTTTATTTCAATCTTTACTGTTAAATTTTAGAATGACAGTCTATGAGGAAAATAAGAAATCTCAAATATTATTGTCAGATCATTCTGAACAGACAAAAAAAACAAAACATAATAACACAACCAATATCAATCAATGTTATGTATCAACTACTTTAATGTGCACAATTTGTACATCGCCAACATGGATGAAAGTTAAATTCTGAATAAATGTGAAAGTTATGGAAGTATACATACGCACACCAATTCCATGTAGATGCTAATTAGCAGAGAATGAAGAAACAGAAAAGTCATCCAAGCATTTTTAAGAGCTTTATAAGTATCATTGAAATGGATTGTATAAAAGTCATTTTTAATCTATATGAAATTAGTTGATTTTACTATACATTTCTGTACAAAAATATGTCCTGGAAAGCAGCTTGAGATGACATTTGTTGTTTACAGACATAATAAAAACTGAATGAAACTGAATTACGGGTTGTTACTTGAGTGAATCCTAAGGTGACGCGCCAAATTGCTGCGTTGTCTAAAAGATTTGTCACATAGTTCACAAGAATAAGGCTTCTCACCAGTGTGAGTTCGAAGATGACGAGCCAAATCACAAGTCTGTCTGAAAGATTTATCACACCACTGACAAGAATATGGCTTCTCACCTGTGTGAGTTCTCATGTGACAAGTCAGATCACTACTTCGTATGAAAGATTTGTCACACAATTTACAATCATACCGTTTCTCACGTGTGTGAGTTCTCAAGTGCATAGATAAGGAAGATTTCCAGTTAAAGCCTTTTCCACATGTCAGACATGAGAAAGGCTTCTCTCCTGGGTGAGCTCTCATATGCACAGTCAGCTGTTGACATGAAGATAACAATTTACCACATATGTCACAAGACAACAGGGTGTTTCTGCACCTTTTTAGTTGTGCATTGTCTTCCAGTTCTACATTTTCTGTGTGATTTCTGTTGTCCTGGTGTCTCTTCTCTGGTTCCAGATCTTTATTTCTGCTTGATTCTGGTTCACTGTTGCCTGTTTGCTCATTAGTGGGAGTCACTGTAAATGTTTCAGGCTCCTGTTTCACTGCAAGCTGTTCATCTTGATCACTGCATTGATCTTCATGTTCCACTTTGACCTGGACAATTTCCAAATCTTCTTGTTCCACTTTGACCTGGACAATTTCCAAATCTTCTTGTTCCACTTTGACCTGCACAATTTCCAAATCTTCATGTTCCACTTTGACCTGCACAGGTTCTGGTTCCTCCTTCATTTCTACCGTGTTTGGGATATTTTCTCAACAATAGTTCTTCTTCTCTGTTCCAAGCAGATGATCAGCCAGAACCTGTCAGGTGGGAACCGATGTGATGCTGCAGAAAGCCTGGAATGAAGAACAGTACGACAAGGATTACTGTAAAATGGACTTTAATTTTTCTGGAATAAACTGCACTGCATTTAGCTTCCTTCAACCACAAGCTTTTTGTTCCGGGTCCGTCGAAATGTTTTTTTTTTATTGTAGGGAGTAAATTTCTACCTGCTTTTGTCTGATTTGGTTCAAGTCTAAGCTGGAAAACATGGCGAAGAAATGTATCACAGAAAAGCAGCCTGATCACTGCAAAAGGTTCAGGAAGTAAATATAAATCTATCTCCCCTCTACCAACAGATACAATAAGCTTAGATGTAAAAATGGCTCTCTGATCTTATTGTGCTTTTAGTTCTTTCGGAACTGTTAGCATACCCGATGTGATGCCGATCATCTCTTCCTCCTAAAGCTCGAGGTTGTTGAATATTTCTTTGACGGCGGTAGATATTCGCTCTCTGTGCAGAAGAATAGAAGATATTTGTCACTATAGCCAGTAAAATATTCAGCTCACACAACAAAAACCATCCTGTTAGCGATGATAGCACAAAGAAACTGAAAGCTAACGCTAGCGCCTTACTGTTTACTTCCGGTGGATGTGCCACGTGCAGATTGTCCGCCACAGCATGTAAAGTTCCGCCTGGGCTGAAAACTGTCCCAATGTGTTCCATGTTGGCACTGGCTCAACACTTAAAACGGTTTTATGCTAAAATTATTACAATTACAAAGTTAATACAACGCTGATAAATTATGCAGCCCAACACCAAGTATGCGTACATATGTGGAACCAGAGAAGAACATCACTCCACCGCACAGACATATGGCCTGCAAAAGATTTACTGTAGAAATAAACACCGCGCTTTCACTTCCGCCTCGAACTATTTTCAGTTTTTTCTTGTTTTGACTCAAAATATTTTCTGAAAGCTGAATTATCACAAGTTTAATACTGATTTCAACATGTGAATAAATTGATAAAAACCACAGTTATGCCACACTGTCATCCATAATGCATAACAATAAGATTTGGTTCTGCCTCTCAGGTCATCATGTCCCTGCTTTTGTGAAATTTTATACCAAATATTTTTATAAGTCCAAAACTCTGACCTTATAGCAGAACTGTAAATACAGAACAACATTTAAGTTGGTTTTTTACTAATTTCTTTTAGTACTAATTGAAAAAAGTTTCTGATCATATGAATAGATGAAGAATCATTAGACGTGTAGCAAAAGCAAAGGAAATGGACTAGCAGTGCTCCTCTGAAACAAATGGTGCGATGCAGCTCATCTATCCGTGACGGATCATCTTCGACGTTTAGATTTCACTGCAGGGCTGCTGAGGACAGACATGGACCCATAATACAGAAAGCACAGAAACAATATCAGAATTATGACTGCATGTCTAAACTTCTCTATGAAAACAATTGACATCAGAAAACACATCTGTAGTCAGAACACCTAATAAATCTAAAACAGTTTTCCACCTTATTAATGTTGGATCTTGTTCATTTGTGTTATAAGATTTTCCATTTTTAATGTATCAAACAACGCAGGACCCGACATCATCATGTGGTCGTCAACTGTTAGGTTATAAAAACTGCATATTTGTTGGAGTAAGGAAGATGCAAGCTGATTCTTTTCCCGATAATTTATTGAAAGAATATGGACAGTTCATGATCAGACAACGGTTCAGAAGTTCAGGAGAGAAAACTGTGTTAATTCAGCCAGAATCAGTTTTATACAATAAATTCAACAAGACCGCAAAGTTGGGGAAGTCCATGAAAAGACAGATAGGCACCCAATTGACTCTTTACATGATCAATTCATCTTGATTTCAGAAATAGTGCATATGAAGGGTTATAGTGCTTTACATGATAAAAACACAATAACCAATTATGAAACAAGCAATAAACTACATTTTGTTAAATGCCGTCATCAAAATAAAGCAAATATACATCAGAAACATTTATCAATATTTCAGTTGCTCTTAATCAAACACAACTCTACATAATTTAGTATTTAGCCTTGATTCAGAGAAACTGTTGTGTTTAAAGCGAAACACGGCAAGAAGATCTGAACCGAGTTGAGTTTCATCCGTTCACCTTCAGTCCACTGGACGAATAGCTTCTCTCACTTCTGACTAGTGGAGCATTTCTACACTTTTTTGTCATGCCTAATGTGTTTGGTATGAACACACCAGAGCTATAATGGGAGCAATAGAATCCATGTCTGAAATGTTATAATCTGTCAGCCAATAATTCCCTTTCTCACCTGTGTGTTCGCATATGACGAACCAAATCACTTTTCTGTATGAAAGATTTATCACACACTTCACAGAGATACGCCTTCTCCCCAGTGTGAGTTTTCATGTGTCGAGGCATACTACTGAACTCACTTAGTAATTTACCACACACTGTACAAGATGACAACTTCACACGCTTGTGAGTTTTTAGATGACGAGTCAAATCACTACGCTGTCTGAAAGATTTATCACATACTTCGCAATTGTATGGTTTATCTCCCGTGTGAACTTTCATGTGCATTGTCAATTTATATTGTTGTTTAAAACCTTTTCCACAAGTAGGACAGGGGAAAGGCATCTCCCCAGTGTGGGATAATGTGTGGTTGGCTAAATCGCTACGCTTTCTAAAAGACTTGCCACACTTTTCACAACTATGTGGTTTCTCATCCGTGTGAGTTTTTGTGTGACAAGCCAAATCACTTCTCTGTCGGAAAGATTTATCACACAATTCACAAGAAAAAGGTTTCTCACCTGTGTGTGTTCTCATGTGATACCTCAAGGTAGTTTTCTGGATAAAACCTTTACCACAGTCCAGACATTGGAAAGGTTTCTCACCTGTGTGAGTTCTCATGTGACACAACATGGTGGTTTTTTGGATGAATCCTTTACCACAAACCAGACACTGGAAAGGCTTCTCACCTGTGTGGGTTCTAACGTGGACAGTTAGGTCAGGTTGCCTAGGAAAAGCTTTACCACAAGTC
Source organism: Poeciliopsis prolifica (assembly GCF_027474105.1). Lineage (NCBI taxonomy): Eukaryota > Metazoa > Chordata > Actinopteri > Cyprinodontiformes > Poeciliidae > Poeciliopsis > Poeciliopsis prolifica. The sequence continues at coordinate 1,169,499 of NW_026562377.1, forward strand.
AGACACTGGAAAGGCTTCTCACCTGTGTGGTGTGTCATGTGAACCTTCAGGTCAGGTTGCCTGATGAAACCTTTCCCACAAGTCAGACATAAAAATGGCTTCTTGTTTGTGTGAATTCTCATGTGAGATACCAAGTACCTGTATCTACCAAAACTTCTGCCGCATACCTTACATGAGATCAAATTAGTTTTAAAACCATTTGGTTCTGATTTGTCCACATTGTCCCGGTGGTTTTCATTGTCCTGAAGTTTCCTCTCTGGCTGTAGATCTTTATCTCCACTGGATCCTGAGTCTTTCTGGTTGCTTTCCAGCTGTTGTTGGCAATCTTCAGGGTTGTTCACAAAGGGGAGTTGGTCCTTGTTTGGTTCTGGTTCACTGTTATCTTGTTGCTTATAGGTAGGAAATACTATACATGTTTCAATTTCCTGCTTCACTACAAGCTGCTTTTCATCCTGTTCATTGTAGAGATCCTCATGTTCCACTTTAATCGGCCTGAGTTCTGGTTCCTCTTTAATTTGTACAAGTTCTGGTTCTTCTTGTTCTTCTTTAATCTTCACCAGTATTAGTTCTTCCTGATCTTTAATCTCTATAGATTGTGGTTCTTCCTGTTCTTCTTTAATTAGTTCAGGGTCCAGTTCTTCTTTTGTCTCCATCATCTGCTGCAGTTCTGCTCCATTGTGGAATATTTCATCATCAGTTGCAGGAGTCATAGAGTTGTTGGTCTCCTGCTTCATTAAAAGCTGCCCTTCATTTTCAAAGACCCATAGTTCGATGGGTTCTTCTTTGATTGAATGAGGTTCTGGTTCCTCTTTTGCCTCAGGTATCTGCTGTGGTTCTGATTCCTCTTTCATCTCTGGTCATAGAGATCCACTCTTCCACCAGGACAGAATCAGCGAGAACCTTCCAGTCAGAATCAGACGTGTAGGTGAGCCCGGCTGGGGGAAGAAAGAACAGCAGAACGTCAGCAGTTTCATGGAATGAAGAAGCTTCGCTCGTACGACAGATGAACGCTGACATGTTTGGATGTTATTTATTCATTGGAAAACATCTTTGAAGGTCCTGAAAAGCACAATGTAAATCTGATGCCCTTTAATTTTAATTATTCACATTTTGACATGATTGATTAATGTTTGGTTTGCGTAGAGTAATCACAAAGTATTGAATATTAGAGGAAATGAGACAATTTCTCTTTTCCACAAACGGATTAAACGTCCCAGTTTATTCTGAATAGAGGAATCGTGTGCATTCACAAATCCATGCTCATCACAAACCATGTGAGAATAGTTGATCTCAAAGTATTTTTATTTAAAAGAGCAAATGTAAAAATAAAAAAACAACACTAAATACGTGTATTTTTAATGGGGCATTAATTTCCAAAATCTCATGTCAGCTGTTTGTTCCTCCAATCTAACAGTTTTAAATAACAAACTCCAAACTAAGCGCCTGATTTTCTGTTTTCAGTTTTAGTCAGTGCAAATCACAAGTACCTGATAAAACTGACATTTCCATTTGTTTTTAAAATATTATTCAATTTTACAATGAATGATGAAGCTGCTGCCTTTCTCATACTTACAGTTAAACTGATGCATTAAACTCAGCGAGTTTTTCTTTTTCTCAGAATGTGAGCTAATTTTCTTCACTCCTGTCTTTTCATTGATCCATCATGAGATCTGAATACAAACCAAAGATCAATGCTGTTTTTTCTGCTGTTGGCTAATGTTTTATCTTTACTCATTAATGGATATGATTTCAAATCTGAGTAACTTTATTCAAAACAAATTCAAATGAAAGTAAAAGTTCAGGCACAAAACCTCAAATTGCAACTGATGTAACTGATTACTTGTCGTTGTTCCGACCCGCTAGAGGCTTTATGAGGCCATCATTGTTACACACTGTGTATTATTTCTGTTAACACATGTTAATACAGATAAATGGAGAAAAATTAAACAGATATTAACATTTAGAATGAAACCAGAAGGTAATGTGTTATGCAATATATAGCAACATTTAATGGAAATAAACTCCATGGAATTATTTTAGAATATTTTTCCTTCTTTGCCCCTTCCAGTCTGGTGAAACTAGAGATTTTATTAATTAACATTCTCAGTAAAATGCTTTGAATATTTTATACTCAGAGTTTCTGCTTCTCCTCTTCAGCTGCTTTTCTCAAGAAAAGGAACTTGGCTCCAAAAACCAACTAAAAGTAAGTAAACAAAGCTCATGTTTTAGTTTGACAGGAAGTGTCTGGGATGTTCTGGCCTTATAAGGTATGATCAGGAACTTAACAGCAGCACAGATTCAACCAGCCTGGGGAGGCAGTGAAGGGTTTTTATTTCCTCTGAGAGGAAAGGAAACTAAAGTCAGGCTCAAATCTCTCTTGGCATTAATGTCAGTCTATCAGACGCAGCGCAGCCACAAAGTGTCCACAAAGTGGGCAGGTCCCTGTGGACCAGAAATGACAGGACATGCTTTATATCCTATCATGTTGATTTTTATTCGACAATATGACGCCACATGTTTTTGTGCATACGCTTTGCACATGAGGCTCCTGGTATTTTGTCGAGATCAAAACCTTCCCAGGATTTAAGCTCCTTATTATCGGTCACTACTTGCTGGATTGTCTTGTTACGTCTCCTCATCTCGTCTCTGGTTGGGATTTATTTTTGTTCCTTGGACTTGTCTCATCTTTTGCAAGTTTGATTTTTCATTCTTTCCACTAAATCTACAACAGAGCGTTTACGTCTCCTGGGTTCAGAGTTCAACCACATCAAGATGATCAATGTTTGAAGTTTGAACAGACTTGGTTGTTAGATAGGAGGTCAGAGTCCAGGGGAATGTTTTAGTCAGCTTGTTTTCAGGAAGCTTCCTGCAGCTGTTATGTACCAAACCCTCCTCAGCATTCAGCCTCACCTCAGCCTGGTGACCAGACATCCATCTGAGTTCAGAGGAGAGCAGGAGGAAGTTAAACACGTCAAACACATCCACAGGACAAAGTCCAAAATATCTAATCACTGGAGGTGAGATGCTCGTTGTTCTAATCAGTTTTGTATTGGTTTCATTGTTCCTGATCATTGATCGATGTGAACAACACGGACACGTCCTGCATGTTCAGCTGACTACATTCTGTGTTCCGGTGTCAGTTCGGTCAGAATCGCGCTGTTCGGTCAGTACCGTGCAGTTTGGACAGAACCGCTCAGTTCGGTCAGTACCGTGCAGTTTGGACAGAACCGCTCAGTTCGGTCAGAACCGTGCAGTTCGGACAGAATCGCGCAGTTCGGACAGATCCGCTCAGTTCGGTCAGTACCGTGCAGTTCGGTCAGAATCGCGCAGTTCGGTCAGTACCGTGCAGTTCGGACAGAACCGTGCAGTGAACATACCGGGAGGTTCTGGGCGGTTCGGGTCTCCAGCAGTCAGTCGGTCTGTGATGGATGATGATGATGTTGTTACTGCAGACACTGAACCTTCAGCTCACTCAGGAAAAATCATCTTCTGACCGACGGAAGCCTGGAAGCTAACGCTGCTAGCATCTTGGTTTTTACTTCCACCGAATGTCCCACACAGAGAGAGTTCCTCTAGAAACAGTTTCCACCCTTTATGTTCCGCCTCCAGCTACAAACACAACTTTCCAATAATAATTTTGAAAATAAGTAAAGATAAAGTTGACAACAACTAAATTAGTTATTTTGCCAAACAAAATCCTTAAAGACATTAAGATGTAATGTTTATGAAACGAAGGTCACTGCTGCGACACACCAAACAGAACAAACCAGTTGGGTTTCAGCTTTGGCCCCATCACATGCAGTGACGATGGAGTCGATCTTTCCCATCAGAAATATCATCATACCTTCAGTAACAGACTGCTTTATCCTGGCGGCACAAAGGAGCGACATCACAGATCCTTCCTCCCAGCAGCTGTTGAGTTTCTATCCATCACTGCTCCCATCAAACTCAGCGTTTACATCCCTGCTGTTGTTAGCAGTTAATGACTGAGCACTGCTCTGTTTACTGTGTTGTAAATGTACTCTTATTGTGCATTTTCTCACTTTTATATTTTTACCAATTTAGATCCATGTTTGACTATTAACATTTTTTGATAATTATTTATGGAATTATTAAGTTACATATTGTTTAGTTAACTTTGAGCCATCATGAAGAATTTATTAGTATTTTGTGAAGTAATAAATTCAAAACTACAAGCAGAAGAAACTTTATATGAAGAATCATCACTGACACTTATTTCCAATAAAGTCTGAGAATTTATTCACAAAATATCTTCACTTAGAAGGTATTTTCACCAGTCTCACTTAGTAACTTTACAGCTGAATTATCTCTAAATAGTCTCTGCCTACCGACATGCAATCAGCGACTGATGGGAAACAAAAGAAAGTTACACAGTTAATGACAAAGTTGGTTGGAAAATAAGATTAATGAACTAACTATGGCAAATGAAATGGAGTACTGAAAAAATACCTTAAAACTACTTAAAACAAGAAAACAGAAGACAGATTAGCAGAAACACAGTACAGCTAAACAGCATCACAGATCAGCACGGCCTCCTGCGGTGACCTCTGACCCCTCTGCAGTGTCCCCAACAGCATTAGAGCGGCTGATGTTTGAAACCGGCATAACAGTGAACCGTGACTCCGGCCAACCTTACAAAGGATCACGGTTTGGATCAAACCAGGTCTTCATGTATCCTAAGTGACTAAGTGTGTCTTCTTGTTTTGATGCTGGGGATCCGTCGTACTGGCACCGGTCCCTGGTCCCAATCCCAGTCCTGGTCCCGGTCCCAGTCCCAGTCCCAGTCCCTGGTCCCGATCCCAGTCCCAGTCCCAGTCCCTGGTCCCGATCCAAATCCCAGTCCCAGTCCAGGTCCTGGTCCTGGTCCCGGTCCCAGTCCCAGTCCTGGTCCTGGTCCCGGTCCTGGTCCCGGTCCCAGTCCCTGGTCCCGATCCCAGTCCCAGTCCCAGTCCCAGTCCTGGTCCTGGTCCCGGTCCCAGTCCCGGTCCCAGTCCCAGGCCCAGTCCCTGATCCCGATCCCAATCCCGCCTGACTGGTTTGGAGGCTTTGGGATTAAAAGAAGCCGGATCTGGAAATCTGTCTGTTGGCTTGACTTCAGGAAAATGCTAAAAAACCAACAGCAAAATAAGAAGTGCTGACATGTAAATAAAGTAGTTACTGCCGTACATGTCGGAGTTTCACGTTCCCCACTGACAACGTTTAATCATAATTCCCTGTTATTTTACACCAAACCAGGGACCCTGTCAATGTTGTCGGAGGTAAAGATGGCTTCCGTTCCTCCAGCAAGGGGCGTGTCACTGGATTCAAACTGAGACCACGGATTGGTCAGTCGTTGCGTCATGTGACGTCATGTCAGTTGAGTCAGGGGTCATAACTATGTTTGAGCAGAAGAGTTTGTTTAATAGACACGTTAGTCTAAAGTTGATGCAGTGAAGCTGCAGCAGTTACAACAACGAGGCTAAACAGAACTACATCCAAAATGGCGGCAGCCTTAAAATAAGGACTCCGTGGAATAGATTATATAATATAGATTATATAAAGAATAGATAATCAATACTACTGACAGCCTGCTGTAGAGGTAACGCTGTTAGCGCGTTGTTTACTTCCGCCGGAAATTTTCTTCTTCTTTTCTATTATGGTCGACAGTCAGCAACTTCCAGGTGAACACCGCCACCTACTGTAGCAACACACGATGAAGTTTTCATTTTGTATCATGAAGATAAATAAATGGTGCTTTCCTCACAGTGAAAATCCTCTTTGTGTTCTAAATTTAACTGTAATGTTCTTCTATTTTGTTAATAAATATCCAGACCTTGTTAGAGTTCAGAGGGTTGTGATCATTCATTGTTTTCTGCTTGAATTCATTCCTTCATGAGAAACGGACATGTTGAATGGATTATTCCAAGTCTGGAATGATGCCCTGATTCAAATAAACTATCAAGTTTAATGAATAATAAATTATTAATTGTAATTTTAAATTAACATGTTTATTCCCACATTTGTATGAGTTGAGACTGTAGTGACCTGAACAAGCTTCTGTTTGTGTTTTATTTTTATTCCTCACCTAAAGGTCACGACCCACCTCTGTGATTTAGACTGACCCCAACTTGCTAAGCATTAAGTTATATGAGCAAAACTTCATTCAAAATTAATGAAATTAATGATGGATTATCAAGGTCAAATAAAAACAGAAATCAGTGAACCAGTGGGTGAACATAAAAGCCAGTTTTAGACTCTGGAAACAAAAACCACATCATAGATAAACAAGTTTATTCCAAGCTTAATGATGAAAATGCAAAAAATAAAGTTTCTATGAATTAAATAAATCAAATAGAAGCAGTTTGAGGATCATGAGCAACAGCTGCACACAAATACAAGAGAACTGACCGTAGAATCAACTGACAGCTGAACGCTGGCGACACCTGCTGGCTTGACTGGGAAACTGCTGTTGATGTGAAAATTATTGCACGAAGCAGATCCATGATCACTTTTAAATTCATCAAAATATATAAAACTATGTAATTGGCTATGATAAAATGAGCAACAAATACCACTAACATCAGAAAATGCTTGGATTTGTTCAGTGTCACACAGTTTTCCAGATTTAAAGCCATGTTTTAGTTTTAAATATACTCAAGCGCTTTTACAAAATGATTATTCAATCGTTTTGAATATTCAAAATTATTCTGTTCTGCAACTCCAAACAGTCCAATATAGAGGTTGGACTCTTTTGAAAATAAGTTATAAAAATAAAAGTATTCTGATTCTGAAATGATTCTGATTCTAAGTAACAAGTAGTATTTTCACCAGCATCATGTAGTAACAGACATGATGCTGCAGAAGACCTGAAAGGACGGCACAACATTAATAGTTTTGTAAAAAGGTTTTCTGACAGCAAAGAATTCATCACATAATTCATGACAAGATTGCATCTTATCTGTGAGTTCTCATGTGTCGATTGAGAACATTTCTCCATCTGAAAGATTTCTCACACAATTCGCAGGAATATGGCTTTTCACCCGTGTGCGTCCTCATGTGACAAGTCAAATCGTTATTCTCTCGAAAAGATTTCTCACACATGTCACAGGAGTACGGTTTCTCACCCGTGTGAGTTCTCATGTGGACAGTCAAGGTGCTTTGCTTGTTGAAAGCTTTTCCACAAGTCAGACATGAGAAAGGCTTCTCACCTGTGTGCGTTGTTATGTGATAAGCCAACTGACTACTGCCACTGTAGGATTTACCACAAACTTTACAGGAATAAGGTTTCTCACCAGTATGCGTTCTCATGTGTCGTACCAAATTACTACGATCTCGATAGGCTTTTTCACACAACTCACAGGGATATGGCTTCTCACCTGTGTGAGTTCTCATGTGTGCAGTCAGGGCAGGTTGCCTGGGGAAACCTTTCCCACAGGTCCCACAGGAGAAAGGCTTCTCACCTGTGTGCGTTCGCATGTGACAAATCAAATTACTGCTGTTAATGAAAGATTTATCACATAGTTTGCAAGCAAAAGGCTTCTCTCCTGTATGAGTCCTCATATGTACGGTTAGGATTTGTCGAGTGGTGAAACATTTGCCACATACGTCACATAAAGGTAATTTTTTTTTATGTCTTTTTAGCTTTGTGTTGTCCATGTTGTCACCTTGTTTTCTGTATTTTTTGTGTCTTTTCTCCTTCAGCATTCTTTTATTATTTGATCCGGAGCCTTGATGATTGATAACTTGCTGTTGTTGGTGTTCAGCTTCAGGGGGCGTAGAAGATGGTCGATGATTCTTAATTGTTTCACTGGAGTCTTTTTGATTTACGGGAGGAATCTGAGTACAGCGACTAGCATCCCGTTTCACCAAAACTTCCCCTACATCCTGAAAGACGTAGAGTTCAACTTGTTCATCTTTTACTTGCCAAGCTTCTGGTTCCTCTGTCACCTCAATGATCTGTTTTGGCTCCTCTGGTTCCGTATTTTCAAGTTGTGGTTCTTGGTGGTAGATTTTGTCAGATTTAGGAGTCAACCTTAAGGAGTCACTCTCTTGCTTCATTACAAAATGTCCATCCAGATCCTTGGAGATTTGCTTCTGTTCCTCTTTAATCTGGACTATCTTCACCTCCGGTACATTGTGGACTATGTGCTCGTCAACAGAACTCACTATAGAAGTGTTGGTCTCCTGCTTCACTAAAAGTGACTTTTCATCCTGTTTTTCAGTAATAGATTGAGGTTCTGGTTCCTCTTTCGTTTCATTGATTTGCTGTCGTTCTGATTCCTCGTGTTCCTTGTTTAAATCTACAGTGTCTGACATCTTTTGATCCAGAGTAGAGTTCCTTTCTTCATTTATGAGAAAGTGATCGGCAACAACCCTCCATGTAGTAACAGACATGATGCTGCAGAAGACCTGAAAGGACGGCACAACATTAATAGTTTTGTAAAAAGGTTTTTTTGATAGATAATGGGAAAAAACAAAATGTAGATAATATTTTAATGAATCTTTTTTTTCTTTTTTCAAATTGAGAAAATAAGGAACAGTGGAGACCTGGCTCCTAAAACAACTCCAAGAACTCATTAAAGACTCATCCAGGAGGTCACACATTTAAAGCATTTAAAGCTCTGCAGGCCTCATTCTGCCTCATTTAGCTAATAAAGTAAAAACACTTCAGCTGTTTTTCAAAACTGCCTGCTATAGGAGATCCTTCCTATCCACAGCATCACCATCAACAACTCTTTTGAGATATTTGGATAAATTATCATATTTAATTTCCCTTAATGATAACTACATGAAACTATGTAGACACCAAAACTGTCAGTATTTCAATGAAGATGTTGGTGACAAATAGAATAAATAAAAATGACTAAAGGTCCTGATCATTATGGACAAGTGCAGAAGCTTTAAATTTTGTGATGCTTATCATGTGATAAATGTTTTGGTGTTCAGTTAAACTGAAAGTCATTTTCAAAAAGTAGATTTTCTTTTATGTTGAAAATTAGATTTCCAGCTTTGCAAATAATGTTTGTGTTCTTTATAAAGAAAATGAGAAACACTGTTTAGACATTGGTTTTTAACTAACATTGGTTTTGTAAAACTAATGTTCTGATTTGTGAAACAGAATAACTGTAAATGTTCACTTTTTTTATTTTTTTACACCACAATTACGTACATTTTGGGTTAATAAATGCAACTATAATTCTGGTATCTTTCAGAAGATCCTGAAGGAGAACATCTGCTTGAGCAAAACAAAATCTAGATTTGGAAGCGGCCTACTCAAAACCCAGATTTAAATCTGACTGGCTTGCATATTTTAATCCAGTGTGTCACAATAAAACAGTTTCAGTAACAAATGTAGGCCTGAATGCCTCCCTGTGATGGACATGACTCATTTCTCAATCAAACGTAAAATTAACATACTTATCTGAAAGAAAACTATTGCAAATATTCAAATAAGGTACATTAATGCTTCATAAATGTACCTTGTTATCAGGGTTCCGTTGAGCTAAACAGGACGTGCTGCCCGAGCATCAGCCATCGCAACCATATAATCATCCGCGGTATCAACTAGTTCCCTGAACTTATTCTCTGTATTCCAGAATCAGTTCATTCAGAGCCGTATAGTTTACATACCCGGAGGTTCCGAGCTGATTTGGTTGGGGTTTCCAGCTGGTACCAGCAGTCTGAGCTGATGATGGATCTCTTCCTCCTAAGATGTTGAATACTCGCTGCTGAGTCTGATGAAGAACTGAAGAAACTGTCACTGAACCATCCAGCTCACACAGCACAAAGCGCTTTCTGACTGACGATAAACAGGAGAAACTCTGGTAGCTAATGCTACTAGCCTTCTGTTGTTTACTTCCTGTGAATGTCCCACGCGGAGTTGCACAGCAGAAACAAGAGCGCATTTTCAGTTCCGCCCTCAGCACGACACTGAACCTGGTTTCCGATTTCATGTTTATTTTTTATGACAAAATGTTTAGTGGCTCCAATGTTCTAAGTTTCAAAATGGTGAATAATTTTATCAAAATTAAACAGTTAACCAAATTATCATAAGTAAATTATATATTTTGGAAGACTTTCTCCAACCATATTTTAAACCAGTGGGTGAACTTAGATTCTTATTAAAATTAGATCTTTTTTTTTTAATTCATTAAACTGTCCACGTTTCATTAACAAGCTGTCCTGGTTTACATGCCAATATGGAATATGGAAGACCTGTAATATTTTGTATAATATACTTTTTTACTCGGTTTTTAGTTTTTAAACCTTCTCTTGCTTCTCTGATCCCAACAAACTCAGCGTTTGTGTTTATTGAAATAACTTTTTATAAAGTACCTTGTGATATATTTGCTGTGAATTACCACTACACAAAATACTGACTTGAATTACTAGTTTTTGCTATTTTTTAAAAATACTTGTGGTCTGTTTTATGTAAACTTATGCACACTCAACACTTATCAAAGTAATGGGTACAGATTGTGAGATGGGGATTATGTACAAGTCAGTGAAAAGACAAAAAAAAAATACAAAATACCAATTAAAAAGAATGAATGTAAATAGTTTAATCATCCACACACAACATATTTTAATCATCTGAAGCAGGACACCTCTAACACTCAGGAAGGACAAATCAAGAATAAAAACCCTTATTTTAACGCTTCATTCATGTTGTATCAACACATAAAGCTGTAAGCTTTGTTGAAATAACATTTTTAAAAGTTGCTTTACATGACATGCAAGTTACAAAATAATCTCCAGATATAAAATACAGCAATCAGTAATAAAATGAAACCCAAGCAAAATAAAAACATACCTGTTAAAAAGGATGAATTGTGATGAGATTTATAAACATGCCTATCAGAACATCCATTGAAGCCTCTTGGCCAATCAGAGATCACCAGTAGAGGCAGTGGTTTCCTGCCTGGGACCAACAGAGGAGGGTTAACTTCAACCCCCTGTATTAAAATATTTGATGATGATTATGTGTGATGATTTTGATGATGGATTAGAAACAATGTAGTTTGCTGCATGTTTCAAAATTGACTATTGTGTTATGTTTTAACCATGAAAATCATTTTGATCTGCCTTGTTGCTGAAATGTGCTACACCAATAAACCTGATGAGTCTATGAATCAGAGAGCATCACCTGAGTGACGTTTGCTCCCCCACCTTCATCAAATCACACAAAATTGGTGTCACGTGTTTGTGCTACGTTTGGGCAGCAAATTTTTTTGTTTGTAATATCTTCAAAGCTTTGGCTTTGAAGATATTAATGAAATGTTAAAGGTCAAAAGGTCTACCAGCCCCCCCACTTTTATGAAATAAAACAAAATCGGTGTCAAATGTTTGTGCAGCAAAACATTTTGTTTGACACCAATTTAGTCCGATTTGAAGAAGGTGGGGGGGAAACTTCACTCAGGTGAGAGCAGCTCTGCTATCGCAGAACTTCCTGGTTGGCATTTTTGCATTTGTGTTTAGTCAAACTAAATTTGACAGTGAAGGATTCCCCACAGGCTTCACAGGAATACGGCTTCTCACCTGTATGAATCCTCATGTGCACAGTCAAATTATTCTGCTTGGTGAAACCTTTTCCACAGGTCTGACATGAGAATGGCTTCTCTCCTGTGTGAGTTCTAATATGACGAGCCAGATCGCTGCTCTGTCTGAAAGATTTGTCACACAAGTCACAAGAATATGGTTTCTCCCCTGTGTGGGTTCTGAGGTGGCGGGCCAGATCACTGCTTTGAATAAAAGATTTATCACACAGATCACATGGAAAAGGCTTCTCACCTGTGTGGGTCCTCATGTGATAACTCAGGGTAGTTTTCTGGATAAAACCTTTACCACAGATCAGACAGGTGAAGGGTTTCTCACCGGTGTGGGTTCTCATGTGGACTGTCAGGTCAGATTGAGCAGTGAAACCTTTTCCACATGTCAGGCATGGGAAAGGCTTTTCAGGCGTATGAGTTCTCATGTGTTTGATCAAATGACTGCTATCGGTCAAAGATTTACCACACACTTCACAGGAGTAGGGCTTCTCACCTGTGTGTGTTCTCAGGTGAATGGTGAGATGACTGTTGTCGTTAAAGGATTTTCCACAAAACTGACAGGAATATGGTGTCTCTCCTGTGTGAGTTCTGATGTGACGGGCCAAATCATTGCTCCTCCTGAAAGATTTATCACACAGTTCACAAGGGTATGGCTTCTCACCTGTGTGAGTTCTCATGTGGACGGTCAAGTTGTACTGCTTGTTGAAACCTCTTCCACAGGTCAAGCAGGAGAAAGGTTTGTCTTCTGCTTGAGGTGTCATGTGATTAGCCAACTCATTATGCTGCATTAAAGAATTACCACAAAACTCAAAAACATTTGGTTGTTCTTCTTCCTGATTACCACAGAAGTCCTCCTGCTCCTGTTTGATCTCTACAGGCTCTGGTTCCTCCTTTGTCTCCATCATCTGCTGTTGCTCTGGTCCGTTCTGAAATGCTTCCCCATAAGCAGGATTCTCAATGGAGGTGGAGGTTTCAGCCTCTTGCTTCACCAAAACCTGCCCTTCATCCTGAAAGATGCACAACTCAATCTGTTCTTCTTTAATCACTCGAGGTTCTGGATCTTCTGTCTCAGTCGCCTGGAGTTCTGGGTCCTCTTTTATTTCCAGACCGTTTGGTAAATCATGGTCAAGCAGAGAACTTGACCTCTGCTTGCTAATGAGAATGTGATCAGCATCAACCTCCCAAGTAATAACCGACATGATGCTGTGGAAGACCTGAGGAAGTCAAAAATAGGAGATTAGTAACTGTTTAATGAAGAACATTTTTTTTTTTACAACACAAAATTGTGTGTTGTGTTTAGTTGTCTTTTTCATCCAAGACAATGTGGGATGAAAAAGAACTAATTACAACCAGCACTTCCAAATACCACACTAAGCAGCAGAAACAACAACACAAAATGGCAGGATAAGAAAAACGCAAGAGATGATAAAATAAACTCTTGAAATCTGTGACCAAAGAAAAAGTGTAATTGAATATACAATTATGCTTTTCTAATTGTGAAATCATAATTCAGAATTATGATTTCATTTTAGGTTATATTCCTATATTTGTTGAACTAAAATGTGACATGTGAAAAATATGTCATAATTTAATTGCAGTCTTTTAAAATTAGACTTAGAACATAACCCTGTCGACTTGCACACCCCACACTTTTACAACTTTGCAGAGCAACTGCAAAAGACTGTTTGGACTGTCTTTATGCGTCATGATTAAATTAGGAAATGTGTCATTAATTAACAATCTGACTCAGCATTCACATCGTAGTTATGAAAACCATTTGTGAAAAATAAGCAGATTCACTTTGGATTCCTCAGGACAGTTTGCCACTCCCAAGATGGCGGACCTAAAGACGTTACGTTCTTGCGGGGCAAAGAAGCTTCCAGATGTGGAGTTTTGAGCTCCAGTCACAACAACATACTAGTTTATTTCAATCTCAACAAAAAGCTAAATATTCAATGGAAACCTTCAGTTCGGCAGCTTCTGTTTTAAAAGTTGTTGAACTGCCGACATTTTCTCCTATGTAAAAATATGAACTTGTGGAATATGTCGATTAACGACACTAAATTGATCAATGAACTGACTCGTCTTGTTACCTGAGCTAGAGTTTGGTCATACTGTTTGCATTCCTGTGTTCATTCAGAACCGGGCAGTTCACGCACCTGCAGGTTGAGATGATTTGGGTTTTCCAGCTGGTATCAGGAACCCGCCTGACGCTCAAACTGACATTAATCACCCAAAACACCGGAAGGTTCCGCTCACGCAGCACAAACCGCCTTATAAACAGCGAAAAACTGAAGGAAGCCTGGAAGCTAACGCTGCTAGCGCCCTGTTATTTACTTCCGCCGGATGTCTCACACGAAGACTTACACCAGAAACAGGAACTGTGCTCAAGGTTCCGCCTTCAAACATGAACGTTTGTTTTTCTACAGAAGTTTTGCATTTAATTTTATTCTGATTTCCAATCCAGAGTACTCTTGGTCCAGTCCTGAAACACTTCAGTCAGACTGTCACTCTAAAACATTTTAAATGTACCTTTGCTGTTTGGCTAGAGATTAAACTTCAAGGAGGTTTTCTCAAGTCAACAAGTACAACATGATTTAAATTCAGATTATTTTTTTTCCCCAGTTAATATTAACTGAAGGCAACTTAACCAGCCTTGTTTTAAAGGAATTCCTTTTTTCAACTGGTTTAAAGGTATTTTAAATTCACGCCTCCGGACGTCCATCCACTTCAGAAACAGGCTGTCTTTCCAAATCCAGCGCATGTCGCCCCTCTCCGTCCGCTTGATAAAATAGTTCTTGTCTGTACGTGGAAATCCATCGAGGTCTTTGCTGATGGTGCCACAGCAGCAGATGGAAACAAGCCGTGATTATCTGGTTTGATTTTGAATAGCCGGTCGTAGTCTGGCTCTTCTACTGGGAAATATTTACACTCAGCATAAAAGGACAAATTTAGTCTTTCCTTTTCTTTGTCGCCTTCGAGGCAACCAGCTGAGGAACATTGTCTTTCCCTCCACATCCTTCACTTTAATCTTTGCTTTTCCTCCCAATTAAACACAAAGTCATTTAGATGTCTGGTCTTTTGCTCACTAATATTTTAATGCAGCTTCAGCACACATGATGTCATCAATGATGTCACAGATGCCTTTGATATTCTGATTCTCTGTATTCTGCTTACAATTTCTCAGCTTTCTGATCTGCGTTTCGTTTTGCTCTCAAGTTTTCCTTTTCAAACAAAAAAAATCTCAAAATGTTGAACTTTTTCAGGAAAAGGCAGGAATCTGCTTCCTTGGATCCTGAAGAAATGAGGAAAACGAATGAGGCGGCGGTCCAAGAACTCATGGAAATGAACGAAAAGCTTCAGAACGTCAAGGACCGCCAGTTCCAGAAACCAGATTGCAAAACTTTGAAGAAAGCCGAGATGAAGTTGAGCGAAGCTTGTGAAAAACAGCGTGAGAAATTACATTTGGAGTTAGATATCTGGGAAGCAGAAGAAAAAAAACGGATAAATTTAGAGAGAAAGGCATTTGAACATTTAGAGACGACAAAAAGGATGAAGCAGGAATTAATCCAGAAAGAGATGTTAGAATCTCAGTGCAAAGCGTCCAAAATGGAGCAAGAAAGGCTCATAAAACTTAACACAGCGCTGCTAAAAAACCTTAAAGTACTGAAAGACAAACTTTCATATCAAAATGCACTGCATCATAATCACAGACAGACTAAGAATTCAGTCGAAACCTTGATGAAGGTTAAAGAAAATGTTGTGAAAGAGATGAAGAATCATGAGGATTACTGCTGGGCTTGGAAGGAGAAAATCAGAGAAAAAGGTAAAACATTGGAGAAAGTAAAAAGAAAGACGACTGAATGTTTACAAGAGCTTTATAGTATTGAACAACAGTTAATTGATAAGCCTGTCTTGAAATATATCAACGAGAGTGCAAAACAAGAGAAGGAAAGGCTGAAAAAACTGAACACAAAGCTAGAAAAACATCTTCATGTCCTAAAAGACGATCTGTCCCGTCAAACTGAGCTGCTCCGCGATTACAGCAAGGCTGAAAATACGGTGGAAGAGCTGCAGGAGATTCGGAAACATTACCTGAGAGATATTCAGGATCTAAAAGTCAAAGAAAAAATGGAACCTGGGACCAAATCAAAGTTTACCAACCATGAGGATGAGAAAAAGAAAAGGCTCTGAACTTCAGGGTCAATTTAATCAGCACTTAAACCAAGAAACAAAGAAAGGCAACAAATTCCTATAGATTCAATTTATATTCAAGACTGAAGGAAAACAAAGTTATTATGACTGTGAGAGAGAGAGACAGAGAGAGAGAGAGAGAGAGAGAGAGAGTGTGTGTGTGTGTGTGTGTGTGTGTGTGTGTGTGTGTGTGTGTGTGTGTGTGTGTGTGTGTGTGTGTGTGTGTGTGTGTGTGTGTGTGTGTGACTGGTTGTTTGTCTTGTGTGTCTCTGTGCTTCCATCACAACATTATAGTTCAAATGTAACAATTATTGCAATGATAATAATAACAATAATAATAATGAACATCATATAAATAAATGTTTACATGACATTTAATGTTATAATAAATCACATAATTTCAAACATCATCATAGTCTTGGATAAATATGAAATCAGACTAAAGCATAAACTATGATAATAAAATAATTTATTTTATAAATAAATGATAAAATAAATGGGTATACTTAATGCCGATCACAATATAGATTATTATCATGTAATATCTTAGCATGTATCATGTCTGTAATAGACATGAAATCAACAATGTTTCATTGTTACACTTATTTTATCACTGTATATAGATTATTGATAATATATATATTATCAATAATATATGTTATGGGGGGTATATTATCTATATAGACTGTTTATCACATACAGTCTATATATAAACACTGCTGACTGTTTGTGGACATCAGTCTCTCCTTCTCTCCTCCATGATAATCATGCAATATCAATATTTTGATATTTGATTTAAATTTTCCTTTAAGATAAGCTAACTATTTGTTTTAAAGACAAAATATTAATTTTATGTAATAGCCTACTGGACAAAATATTAGAATATTTCATATTTTAGCCACAACCATTAATTACAAAACACAGGAAGCTGTAAAAAAGCTAAACTTTAGATTTTTTTCCCCCAATAGCTTCTCTGGTAGATGCAGTTCGAACCCATCACTGGACCTGATTGACAGATCGAAGCTGATATTTTGCACTCAGTGCTTTGCAGAATAAATGTTTTCTAGACTGAACAGTTTTACTCCCTCTGATCAATATTGAGCAGATAACAGAAAAAACTGCAACGTCTAAATCAGGGGTGCTCAAGTCCAGTCCTGGAGAGCTACCGTCCTGCAACTTTTAGTTGCAGCCTTACTCCAGTAGACCAGGCTCAGCTCTGAACAGGCCTGGTAACGAGTCATTCATTTGATTCAGGTGTGTTGGAGCAGGGAAGCATCTGATAGTTGCAGGATGGCAGCTCTAGAGAACTGGACTTGAGCTCACCTGGTCTAAATCATCTCAAGTTTTTGTGAAGCAATAAAAGTAAAAATATTGATAGTTTACAAATATGAAACTCTGAAAATGTTCTGGATTTTCTGTTGATGAATCAGAGTTTGATTCCTAAACTCAATCATGGAGCTTTGTTTTGTTTTCTGATAAGTGTGGAGAGATCCAGTTTAACGAGCTGAGGTTTGGTTGACTCAGTCATTTCATTGTGAAGATGATTAAACTAGAAACTTCATGACTTTTACAGCCCTCCTCTTCCTGGATCCAAAGTGTCGTTCTCCTTTCTGCTCTCAGATCCGGACTCAGCAGCCGCTTGCTGGACCTGAAGATGTGGCCTGTGATTCCTGCACTGGGAGGAAGCTGAAAGCCTTCAGGTCCTGTTCGTTCTGTCTGGGAGAAAAACACTCAGCTCCCTTTAAGAAACTCAATGTGGTGGAGCTGACCACGAAGGTCCTGGAGAACGTCTGCTCTAGTCATGATGAGGTGATGAAGATGTTCTGCCGCACTGATCAGATAGCAGTAGCACTCCAAGCACAGAAAGTGGTTTATCCATTATGCTAATGTTTGCAGGTGTTCGAGTAATTAACTGCAGACATGTTTAGTCAGTTTACGTCTTGATGTGAAAGCCTCGCCACACGACTGGCAGGAAAACGGCTTCTCACGTGTGTGCGTCTTCATGTGCACCGTCAGGGTGTATCTTTTAGCAAAACTTTTTCCACATACAGGACATGAGAAGGGCTTCTCGCCTGTGTGGGTTCGGATGTGATTGATCAGCACAGTGTTGTCAGAGAAGGATTTACCGCAGTCATCACAAGAAAACGGCTTCTCGCCCGTGTGGGTTCTCATGTGAATCATCAGATTACGCTTCCGGGTGAAACTTTTTCCACAGGTCAAACACAGATGAGGCTTCTCACCTGTGTGAATTCTCAGGTGTTCATTTAAACTGCCTCTCACCCTGAAGCATTTCCCGCAGGTCGGGCATGAGAATGGCTTTTCGCCAGTGTGGATCCTCATGTGACGAGCCAGGTCGTAGCCAAGCCTGAAGGACGAGCCGCAGACCGTACAGGCATGCGGCTTCTCCTCTGTGTGAGCTCTCACATGGATTTTAAAGGTGGTCTTTCTGATGAATCGCTCTCCACAAATCGGACATGAAAACGGCTTCTCCCCTGTGTGGGTTCTCACATGGATGGTCATGTCAAAGCGCCTATAGAAGCATTTTCCACAAGTGGGACAGGAAAAGGGTTTCTCACCTGTGTGGGTTCTTGTGTGACTATCCCACTGACTGCTGGTTCTGAAGGATTTATCACAGAATTCACAGGGGTACGGTTTCTCACCCGTATGAATCCTGACATGTTTAGTCAAGTTATTCTGCTTAATAAAACCTCTTCCACAAGTCGCACATTTGAATGGTTTCCCATCTGTGTGCGTTCTCAGGTGAGCAGTTAGATACCTGAGCTGAGTGAAACTTTTCCCACACATTTCACAAGTAGGCAGTTTTTTCCTTTCTCTCTTTGGTTTTGACTTGTCCACGTCGTCCTTGTGATTTCTGGTGTCCTGATGTCTCCTGTCTGCCTTCAGATCTTTTTCTCCACTTGATCCAGAGTCTTTCTGGTTGCTTCCTTGCTGCTGTTGGTTCTTGCTTGGTTTACTGTTGTCTTTTTGCTCACAACCAGGAGACACCATGGAGGTTTCAGCCTCCTGCTTCACTACAAGGTGATCTTCAGTCTGATCACTGCAGCGTTCCTCTTTAACCTCTACAGGTTCTGGTTCCTCTTTAGTCTCCATCGTCTGCTGGAGCTGTGCAGGATTCACCAGGAAGCTGCTGGCCTCCTGCTTCACCGCAAATGTTCCTTCATCCTGAAAGATGGACAGCTCAACGTCTTCCTCTTTCGTTGGTTGAGGTTCTGTTTCTTCTTTAATCCCCGTCATCAGCTGGGGTTCTGCTTCCTGCTGTGGTCAACACTGGAGTTGCTCCAAAGTCGACATGATGCAGTGGAAGGCCTGAAAACAGAAGAGCATCAGCTTTAATGTGAAGTTCAGAGGAAATGGTCAACGTTAACTCAACCAACTTTAAAACCAATAAAGATAAAAGTTAGTCAAACATTAACAGTTTATAAAAGTGAAACACCAGAAAGGTTTCTGGTGATTCTGCTGTTGAAGCAGAGTTTTATTCCTAAACTCAACAATGATGGAAAAGTTCAGGTGGATGTTAGAGATCTGCAGCACTTTTGTCTGCTGACAGAGCTGTAAAGCTTTTACACCTTTTTAAAAAGATGCATTATCATCTAACCCTAAATGAAGTTGAATTGATATAAATATTACCTTTGCCCTGATGCATCAAGGCAAAGGTAAGTGCACTAAAACAGCAGTGCACTGGAATCACTGAGAAACCAAACACATCACTTTGTACAGCAGCAAGGAGTCTTTTGTTTCATTACTTGATGCTGTGGAGAGATTAGATCTTAGAGGTCTGAGATTTTGGTGACTGTTGTTTGTTTTGAACTGAAAACTGTTACAGTTAAAATTTAAACTGTAGTACTTTAAGAGCTGTTCTCCAACTGGTATCAACCTGGAAGCTGAATGGAGCCAACATCTGCTGATTCAACTGATTCAAGAACAATATGGTGAAAAACTTACTCAAGAAACTGCAACTCATTTTTGTCCATCCCTGCATATATTATAAGGGCCTTATATGTGTATGTGTTGTGAATATATTTGTTGAATTTTATGGTCAAAATATTGAATCAAAGTTAAACGATGAAAGGTGTAGAAAAATAGATAATTGATGTACAAATGATGTTTCAATTTATCAAATCTTTACATGTTTGTGAAATAAAAAGGTTTATAATGCTTTTAATGGCGGTACATCTTCCCCTCCCAATATGGCGGACAGCCTGACGTGCTGCCGCAGCGCAGACAGGCCGCAGTTAGCTCGTCACCGCTCGCCAATAACGGCTTTCTTACCGGTGAAACTCGACTCTGTCCCTCTGGAAAATCCTCGAAACGATCCGGTGTCTGAAAATGTGGCAGTTTTCTCAGCTCCTGTGCCTTTAAAAGGAAAATGCTTCTTCTCCTCGAACACTTAGCTTCTCCCTTAGCTCGGATGCTAACTAGCCGCTCTCACGCTACTGTTGCTGATAAAACAGATAAATCTGTATTAAAAGAATCCTAGAAATTATGTCCGCACTTGAAATGAGAGGTGATTATGTTTAACGTCTTCCAATGATGAGCAGAACCGCACCAACCTTAGATTTAGCGTTTCTGCTTGTGGTTGGTAAACCGACTGAGATGGAGCACTACCGCCATCCTGTGGTCAGTACCGGATCGACAATAACAAAATACTATCAGACAAAAATATTTCAATAAATAAGAGACATTGTTAAAAGATCTCTTATATAGGTATCAATTTTATGCTTGTGTTACATAATTTAGCATTCAAACAAAAAACATTTTCAACTGTCATTAATAATTTACTAATTTATATATTCCACAGAAAAGAAGCAAAAATAGCCAGTAAATTTTCAAAAAATGTGTATCATAAAAACGAGAAACAGCTCATCTTTCTCAGCTTTAATTTGGCATGTCTTCTCCACATTCACTACAACAAACCAATTATCAGCAGAACATTATTACATGATAACGCTCACCTTTCATCTGTCAAAAGTTTATGAAGTGGCAGAAAAGTAAAAAATTTAAATTATGTGCCCCTTAAATAAAGGTTGTTGTAAGAGCCAAATGACCTAAATGAGCATTACTTGTGGCACAGCTGTGACAGTTAGTGGTGGGCGTGTCGTAAGTGGGCGTGACTGTCACTTAGTATGAATGAGAGCCGTACTGACGCGCTGGTCACTATGTAGAAGGAAACGGGTGCACCGGGTGGAGAGTCATAATTTCTGTTGACCGTGTTAAATATTGTTTATTGTTAGTATCATTATGATTTAGCCTGGTCAGCATGTGTCAGTT
Organism: Poeciliopsis prolifica; assembly: GCF_027474105.1. NCBI lineage: Eukaryota > Metazoa > Chordata > Actinopteri > Cyprinodontiformes > Poeciliidae > Poeciliopsis > Poeciliopsis prolifica. Next base: position 1,190,531 of record NW_026562377.1, read on the forward strand.
CTTAAGTATTTAAGCTGATATATAAAATAAATTGATGGTAACAACAACAACAAAGGAGCCACTTGAAGTTATTAGAACACGCGTCATGACAGCAACAACCTACCCAGTTAACCCTGTGCGACCTTCTATATTATTGTTAGTTTCTACCGCACGAATATCGTCAACAGAAAATGACAATTGAATGAGCGGCTTATGGAAAGAAAGTTTGGATTCTTCGCTTCTGCTTGGAACAGTTTGGAACGGTAATGGCGCATGAAGCGCAGATCAGCGTCATCAATTAACTGAATGAGATTCCTTCATTGCAGCGTAATCAAGTCCGCTGGAACTGAGGTATGGACACATACACACACTGAGTATCGTTGTCTGAAGAAGAATTGTTAAAGACAAACAACGAGAAATGGAGTCAACTGGATCTAAAACAAGTTCAGTTGTCAGCGGTAAAGATGAAAAAAGACCATCAAAATTAACTGTCAAAGCATTACAAAATAAAATTGAGAAACTTCAAAAGGATCTCAAGACAAAGGTTCATAAAATTAAAGGAGAAATAAACATTATAAAAGAACTTATGAGAAATGAAGGAAATCTTGAGAGTGTTCAGTCTCATTGTGATGATTTAAAACTATTGCTTGAAAATGCAAATCAGCTGTATGAGTCTGTTATTCCATTGTTTCCTGCTGAAGAACAAGAAAGACAAAACACTTGGTTTTTAAGCCTGTGTAAATATAATTCTGTATTTGTACAAGAAGTTGAAAAGTGGCTCTCAGGTGCAGGAATCAACAATGCAGCTCAAATGGGTGGAGAAGCTGATTTCAATCAGGCTCAATTGTCCAGTTTTGAACCTGGTGTGAATAAAGAGCTTAATGCACCTTTAGTTTCTCAGCATTTACAGTGTGTTGACAATGCTGATGATGTGGATGATATTAAGCCAAGTTACAGTGTTTCTAATGTTGATAGCAGAAAGTCTAGAGGAAGTCGTTCATCAAGAATTAAGTCCTCTCTGTCTTCTACAGCTTCAGCTCGTTTTAAAGCAGAAGCAGATATGGCTGCATTAAAGGCACAACACAAGCTATTGAAACAGAAACATGCTTTAGAGGAACAGGAGGAACGGCTAAAAAAAAGAAAGAAGAACTGGATTTGGAGGTTGAAATTGCAGCCTCAATGGCTAAAGTTAAAGTGTTCCAGGGCTCTGTCTGTTCTCAAGTATCTAGTGCTGCACAGAATAAGTCTGATGGCATGAATTCATATTTGGAGCATGAAAATAAAAGATCTCAAATGTTGAATGTTGATGCAGATACATTTGTACCTACAGCAGCTGGAACTGATTGTCATAATAAAGCTCCAGACTTTCAGTTATATTCTTATTTGGGTGCACGACCTAAAGACACAAAGGTTAAACAAATTTCAGACACATTGACTGACCAGGTGAAGATAAACAGCACCAGTTGAAGTTCCAACACAAGAAATGTTTCATCAAGTACAGTTACAACCATCACAATATAAAAATGTATTGCCAGTTGATGAAAATAAACAACTGTTAAGTGTTTTGGAGAGACAGAATGAAATTACAAGCTTGCTTGTAAATCAACAATCTTTATTTTTTCTGCCAAAACGGGACATACCAATATTTGATGGTGATCCACTCCAATTTAAGACATTCATGACAGCGTTTGAACACAGTATTGAAACAAAAGCGCACAGTGCCAAAGACTGTTTATACTTCTTGGAGCAGTATACCAGAGGTCAGCTTCATGACTTAGTAAGAAGCTGTGTTCATATGCCTGATGATTCTGGATATGCTAAAGCTAAAGCTTTGCTTCAAGAGCATTTCGGTTGTTCATTGAAGATAATTGCTGCATACATGAATAAGGTCTTATCTTGGCCTGCTTTGCAAGCAGAGGATGCAAAGGCTTTACAAGCATTCAGCTTTCTGCTCAGGGAATGCTGCAATGTGATGGAAAACAATGGATGTATGCATGAGTTGGACGTTCCTGCTAATATGCAAACAATTATCAAAAAACTGCCCTTTAAACTGCGGGACAGATGGAGAAATGATGTGTGTGATTTACAGGAGAAGTTTAATAGAAGAGTAATTTTCAGTGACATTGTTCAGTTTGTAGAAAGGCAAGTGAAGATTGCCAGTGATCCACTTTTTGGTGATATTCAAGATTCTTTATCTCGACCAAAGAAGGATGTTGGAATCTATAAATCACAACAGCGATCAAAGATAAAAGGAAGTAGTTTCGCTACTATTGTTGGAGATATGCAGAAGAAAGCTGACCTTGAAGTAAAGAAAAGACAGGAGACAACTGTTAAAAGGAGTTGTTTGTTTTGTGAAGCTGGACATTCCTTGGACACATGCCCTCTACTGGAAAGGAGGACACATGTGGAGAAATTGACATTTTTGAAAGAAAATGGGGTGTGTTTTGGCTGTTTATGCACTGGGCACATCAGCAAAGATTGTAAAAGGCGACACTACTGTAAAGTGTGTAGCTTAAGACATCCCACCATGTTACATGTCTTTTCTAAAGAAAAGGAAATTGTTCCAGTTCATAAGAAGAAGGAAGTGGAGACAACAAGTGGAAGTGCCTCCGTTTCTGCCCAATCCAGTGGTCTAACTGGGGCCGGTGATCTCAGTTGTACTCTCTCTATTTTACCAGTCAGAGTGAAGTCTACAAAAAGCCAAAAGACAATAATAACATATGCTTTTTTGGATCCTGGAAGCTCTGCATCATTCTGTACTGAAGAATTGATGAACAAATTATATGTCACTGGGAGACATACAAGCATCCTTTTACGAACAATGGGTCAAGAAAAGGTGGTTGAAAGCAACATTGTGTCAGATTTGGAGATTGCTGGGCTGAATGAAGACATCTTTTGTGAATTACCTGATTTATTCACACAGAGAAACATGCCTGTTCATTATAACAACATTCCTCACCAAGAAGACATCGAAAGATGGCCACATCTGAAAAATTTGAAGATCACTGAAATAAATTCAGGAGTTGATTTGCTCATTGGAACCAATGTGCCTAAAGTACTTGAGCCATGGGATGTCATTCGGAGTCAAAATGGAGGACTCTATGCAGTTAAGACGATTCTTGGATGGACAGTGAATGGACCTCTCAGAGGAGACTGTGATGTTGACACAAGAGAGCTAAAATCAACTGTTACTGTTAACAGGATTTCTGTGTCAAAACTGGAGGACTTGTGGCAACAACAACTGAAGGTTGATTTTCCTGAATGTTCTAAAGATGAACAACCTGGATGGTCCAGAGAAGATATTCAGTTCATGGAGCGGGTTACAGAATCAATTAAGCTGCAAGATGGACGTTACACCATTGCTCTACCTCTGAGACACAAAGATCTGAAAATGCCTAATAACAGGAAAATGGCAGAACAATGCGTTTTGAATCTCAGAAGGAAGTTTACTAAAAGCCATCAATTTCTTTCTGACTATACCAACTTCATGAATGATATAATTTCCAAGGGCTATGCTGAGAAAGTACCAGTTGAAAATCTTGAAAGGTGTGATGAGAAGGTTTGGCATATACCACATCATGGAGTATATCATCCTCACAAGAAGAAGATAAGAGTTGTGTTTGATTGTGGTGCTACATTTGGAGGAACATCTTTAAACACTCAACTCTTACAAGGTCCAAACCTCACCAGTTCATTGGTTGGTGTCATCATCAGATTCAGAAAGGAACCTGTTGTTATAACAGCAGACATTGAGGCCATGTTTCATCAGGTCCGAGTACCACCATCTGACTCGGATCTGTTGAGATTTCTCTGGTGGCCGAATGGAGAGTATGAGCAGCAGCTGGTGGAATACCGAATGGTTGCACATCCTTTTGGAGCTACATCATCTCCAAACTGTGCATGTTTTGCACTGAGAAGGTGTGCAGAGGATAACATACAACTGTTTCCATCTAATGTTATAGATGCTGTGCTTCACAATTTTTATGTGGATGACTGTTTGGTTTCTGTGAGCACAGAAGAAGAAGCTGTGTCATTATATCAAGGACTTCGTGATTTGTGCAAGAAAGGTGGATTTCAACTTCTCAAATGGATAAGCAACCGACGCAGTGTTCTTACTGCAATACCACAGCATGAAAGATCCATTGAGGTGAAGAACCTGGATATGGAAAATGATGATCTACCTGTGGAACGTGTGTTGGGTGTACAGTGGTGTGTACAATCAGACCTGCTGAAATTCAAGATCATTCTCAAAAATAGACCTCTGACAAGACGAGGAATCTTGTCCATCATAAGTTCCATCTACGATCCTCTTGGCTTTTTGGCACCAGTTGTTTTGGTCGCAAAGGGGATTTTACAAGACCTAAGCAGAAGACATGTTGGCTGGGATGATTCTTTGCCGCATGATGTGTTACAGAAGTGGAAAAACTGGTTGGAAGAACTTCATCAGCTTGAACAATTTGAAGTTAACAGATGTTTGAAACCACAGGACTTTGGACAAGCCACAAATTTGCAGCTTCATCATTTCAGTGATGCAAGTGAGAATGGATATGGAACAGTGAGCTACTTGTTGCAGTATAATGCTGATGGACAGGTGCATTGTGCATTTGTAATGGGTAAAGCTCGTGTAGCTCCACTGAAACCAATCACCATCCCTCGAATGGAGTTGACTGCTGCAGTGGTTGCCAGCCGTATGGATAAGCTGTTGAAGAAGGAGTTAAGAATGGAACTGAAAGACTCAGTATTTTGGACTGATAGTACTTCAGTTTTGAAGTACATCAACAATGAAAGATTGAGGTTCAAGACCTTTGTGACAAATCGAGTTGGAGAGATACTCAATTTGTCAAATCCCTTGCAGTGGAGGTACGTTGCTACCAGTATGAACCCAGCAGATTTGGCATCCAGAGGAACAAGTGTGGAGTCTTTTCTCAAGACAAATACCTGGATGTCTGGACCAAAGTTTCTTCATAATCCTGAATGGAAATGGCCTACAAATCCTGAGTGCATAAGTCGTTTTGCTCAGGAGGATCCAGAAGATCCAGAGGTCAAGACATTGGTTTCTGTTAATGCAACATGCCTTAATGAGCAAGTGGATCCAATTATGGATTTTATTCATACAGTTTCCTCTTGGAACAAACTAAAAACAATGGTTGGGTGGCTACTCAGGTTCAAACAATTGCTTTCCAAACTGGCTCAAAAGAGAGCACAACTGAAGTTGGAACTTGCAGACTCCAATCTTGATGATGAAAAATTTCAAGAAAGGCTTACGAAAGAAATGAATGTCTACAAGAAAGATGTTGCATTGGGCCTTAACAGTAGAGGAGTTTGAGAAAGCTGAGAGTGCCATCATTTGTTATTGTCAAAGACAACGATATCCAGAAGAAATAACAAGTTTGCAAAAACATGAAAGTGTGAAGAAAACAAGTCAGCTCTACAAGCTTAATCCTATTCTTGAAGGTGGTGTATTGAGAGTTGGTGGAAGGCTAAGCAAAGCAGCTATGCCAGCTGAAGCCAAATATCCAGCCATATTGTCTAAAGATCTTCACATCTCTGAAATCTTACTGCGCCATATACATCATCAGACAGGCCATGGTGGACGTAATCATATGCTCGCTGAACTACGTCAAAAGTATTGGATCCCAGGTGCCAGTGTTGCAATCAGAAAGACTCTATCAAGGTGCATAACTTGTCGACGACTCCATGCCACACCAGGAATTCAAAGGATGGCAGACCTTCCACAGGAACGAGTGTATCCAGACAAACCCCCATTTACTTGTGTGGGTGTGGATTGTTTTGGTCCCTTTGAAATTAAGCGTGGCAGGAGCCTGTTAAAACGATATGGAGTCATTTTTACGTGTATGGCAATAAGAGCGGTTCACCTTGAGATGTTGTCATCACTGGATACTGATTCTTTCATCAATGGTCTACGAAGATTTATTGCCAGACGTGGTCAAGTGTTGGAGCTGCGTTCAGACAATGGAACCAACTTTGTAGGAGCTGAACGGGAATTAAGGGAAGAAATTGAAAGATGGAATCAAACTCTGATCAGTAACACTCTCCTTCAGAAAGGAATAAAATGGTCTTTCAATCCTCCTACTGGCTCACACCATGGAGGTGCATGGGAAAGTCTTATTAAGTCTGTGCGAAAGGTGTTAAATTCTGTTTTAAGGACGCAGAGTCTTGATGAAGAAAGTCTTCATACAGTTTTCTGCGAAGTTGAGGCCATTATCAATAGTCGACCTATAACCAAAGCATCAACTGATGTTCAAGACCTGGAAGCACTAACTCCAAATCATCTTCTTCTTCTAAAGACTACACCTTCATTACCACCAGGAGTGTTTTCCAAGAATGATGTATACGCTCGGCGAAGATGGAGACAGGTGCAATATATGGCGGATCTCTTCTGGAAGCGTTGGTCAAAGGAGTACTTGCCTCAACTACAAGAGCGACAGAAGTGGCAAAGAACAAGACGGAACTTCATTCCTGGAGATGTTGTCCTCATCGTGGACGACTCTGCTCCACGCAACTCTTGGTTAATGGGAAGAGTTGTGAACATTGTTCCTGATAAAGGAGGACTTGTGCGATCAGTTCGCATCAAGACTAAGACAAACTACCTGGAAAGACCCATTACCAAGTTGTGTCTGCTTCAGGAGGCGGAGATACCATGAACATTTTAATAACCTTTTCTCTCCCTTTTTAGGATTGTTAGTGACTTTCTTTCTAATCGATTGCTTACTCAAGAAGAATAGATTAGGATGAATTTGATATTGAGTAAATTTATGGTCATTTATTGCCGAGGCTTGGCTCTTATAATGTTAATATGATGGATAATTATCTTTATAATAATTAGGGGCCGGTATGTAAGAGCCAAATGACCTAAATGAGCATTACTTGTGGCACAGCTGTGACAGTTAATGGTGGGTGTGTCGTAAGTGGGCGTGACTGTCACTTAGTATGAATGAGAGCCGTACTGACGGTGGTCAGTGTATGAAGGAAACGGGTGCACCGGGTGGAGAGTCATAATTTCTGTTGACCGTGTTAAATATTGTTTATTCTTAGTATCATTATGATTTAGCCTGGTCAGCATGTGTCAGTTCTTAAGTATTTAAGCTGATATATAAAATAAATTGATGGTAACAACAACACAAAGGAGCCACTTGAAGTTATTAGAACACGCGTCATGACAGCAACAACCTACCCAGTTAACCCTGTGCGACCTTCTATATTATTGTTAGTTTCTACCGCACGAATAGTTGTTATTCCACTGTTATATGCAAAGTTAGCCTAAATAAATAAATGTAATTTCCAAATTATTTTTGTTAAATAAGGGAGGAGTGATTGGTTAATACAAAATAATGAAGAAAAAAGTAGTGGTCGAAAATGAGTTAGAAGAGTCAGAAGATCATAGAGTCCAAAACAATTGCAAGATTGTTATAGGAGTTTGTATAGTACATTATTTAATATTAGTGTATAAAATATTTCAGTTAGTCTCATAATTGATTACAGATGCAACAGAAACAAGCCAATCACACATTCAAGGTGAGATGATTTGTATTATTCACCAATGAAAGGATTAACAGATGATATTTAATGTCAGTTACACTTATGCTGTTTTGTAATAAAACAGAAAAAAGATAAAGTATGTTTAATGATTGAAAACATGTCCGTCTTCAAAATAATACATTTACTTAAACATTTTCCTAACTGATGATTTATCAGAAGTTACCTACTAACGAAGTTTTTAAAGAAAAGGGTTTTACGGTTTCATTTGGAGTAATTAAACCAAACAGTGGGAGAAAATAAATGTTTCAGAGCAGCATGGACTCCAAAGGAACTGACAATTAAAGTTCTTTTTATACAGATTAAATTTATTACATTCCGAGCTGTTGAATAAAGAAAATACAGTCGAGTTTAATAAATCAGAATATTAAAGAAAAATACATTCATTCATTCATGTCAAACACTGTAGATTAAATATTCAAACACTTGAAAGCCTTTATTTCTGTTAGAATTTTTCACTTAACATTAAACTTAAATTTTAAATAAAAAAAACTTGACATTTAAATTAGATCAGAACAAGAAAAATACATTTAAAGACATAAATGTGGGCTTAATGAAAATATGTTTAATATCTGCTTGAAGGTTATATTCATGTTTTCATTCTGACAGATGAGCCTGTATTCTACTTGAATATAACTGAACCTTCAGCTGCAGACATGTAACCTCTCATATCAGCCACAAACTCTAAAATGCAGCATGTGAATTTTGGTACCTTTATTTTGTTCATAAAAATGAGAAAAAATACTTTAATTTATTGTCAATTTAACCTGGATTTGAATTTGACTGAAGTCCAAAAAAGGTATTTTTTTACTGTTGCTTTGTACAAGTGCACTCAGTCATTCCAAAATGATAATTACTATTAATTTTAAACAAATATAAATACATTTATTAAGCATTAATAACATTTTTGCTTTTTAGAAAACAGAAGACAAGAAAAAGTCTGGAGAAAAATCAGATGTTTCTCCATAATCTGATTTTTTTTTCTCCAACTAATCAATTCCTGAATAATGAACAGTGACAATAAAATTATTTTTTCAGTAGGTGGTGCTGTTACTCCAAATCCAGATCATATTTTACCCTATTTTGAGTAAACAAAGCTTGATATCCATTCCTAATGCAAGGAAAACCCACTGAAGGCTCATTTAACACACATGTTTAGTCAGTTTGCCTCTGGAAATGAAGGCTTCCCCACACGACTCGCAGGAAAACGGCTTCTCACCTGTGTGAGTCCTCATGTGGACAGTCAAAGTGTATTTCTTGGTGAAACTTTTACCACAATAGGGACATGAGAAAGACTTTTCACCTGAGTGAGTTCTGACATGATTGAGCAGTATAGTGTTGTCAGTGAAAGACCTTCCACATATATCGCAGGAATATGGCTTCTCGCCTGTGTGGGTTCTCATGTGAATAGTCAAATTGTGCTTTCGAGCAAAACTTTTCCCACAGTCCAAGCAGACATGGGGCTTCTCGCCCGTGTGAATTCGGATGTGTCCATTCAGACTTCCTCGCTCCCTGAAGGTTTTCCCACAGGTCAGGCATGGGAACGGCTTCTCGCCCGTGTGAATCCTCATGTGACGAGCCAGATCGTAGCTGTAGTTGAAAGACGAGTCACAGACCTCGCAGGCAAAGGGCTTTCCCTTTGTGTGAGCTCTCACGTGAAAGTTGAAGGTGATCTTCCTGATGAAACGTTCCCCGCAAATATGACACGAGAAAGGCTTCTCGCCCGTGTGGGTTCTCATGTGGACGTTCAAGTCGTAGCGTCTGGAGAAACCTTTCCCACAAGTAGAGCAGGAACAGGGCTTCTCGCCTGTGTGGGTTCTTGTGTGGCTGGCCCACTGGCTGGTGGTTCTGAAGGATTTATCACACAGTTCACAAGGATAGGGCTTCTCACCCGTATGAACTCTTTCGTGTTTAGTTAGGTTGTTTTGCTTGGTGAAGGTTTTCCCACAGGTCTCACATCGAAAAGGATTCCCAGCAATGTGGATTTTTGTGTGGCTGGCCCACTGGCTGGTGGTTCTGAAGGATTTATCACACAGTTCACAAGGGTAGGGTTTCTCTCCCGTGTGAATTCTCATGTGGACGGTCAAGTTATTCTGCTTGTTGAAACCTTTTCCGCAGGTCGCACACTGGAAAGGCTTCCCGTCTTTGTGAGTCCTCAGGTGAGCCGTCAGGTATCGAAGTTGAGTGAATGTTTGGCCACAAGTTTCACAAGAAGGCAGGTTCTTTTTACACCGTTTCTTTCTCAGCTTCGGCTCTTTATCTCCATTTGATTCCAAGGTTTTCAGGTTGCTTCCTTGTTGATGGTTCTCATCATAAGGGGGGTTTACAGAGAAAAGTTGGGCTTTGTTTGGTTCAGGTTGACTCTCTTCTTTAATCTCTTGCTTCACTACAAGCCACTTTTCATCCTGGTCCTCCTGTTCCTCCTTAATCAGCACCGGTTCTGGTTCCTCTTTAACCTGCTTACCAGTCTCCCTCAACTGCTCCAGTTGCGGTACATTGTTGACGACGTCCTCATTTGCAGAAGTCACCAAAACCGTTTCTATCTCCTGCTTGATTAAAAGCTTCTTTTCATCCTGATGAAGGTGAAACTCTTCCACTTCTTCTTTGATCGACTGAGATTCTGGATCCCTGCTCATCGCCGCCATCGGCTGAGAATCTGGTTCTGACTGCTCCTCCTTCATTACTTGACATTTAGTCCGTCGAGCCAAAGACTGGAGGTTTTGTTGGAAAAAGCATTTGATCAGTCTGCAGGAAAAGATAGAAGATGTTTAATGTTAAGATTGCTAAAAATGCTAATTGTTATCCTTTAAAATTAATCAGAAAACTGCAAATTACATATTAAAAAAATTAGATAATATTTATACAGCAAAGCTTAAAGATTATTTAAAGTAATTTAAAAACTTTTGAAAATTTAAAACAAAGTTTGATGTATTCAGTTGCAAGATTTCAGCTTCTTTTCATGTTTGCTTCATTGAGAAAACTTTTTAAAATGTAGATTGTGATGGACCGAGTTAAAACAGGAGGAGTCACAGGATATATTTAGAAAAATAGGGTTTTTATTTTAACCCAAAATCATAAATGACAAAAAATAAACTGAGCTCATAAAAGAGGTCAAAGGAACAAAAAACTGAACTCAGGCAAAAGTGTAACCAAACTAACTGCACAACAACATAACTGACCTAACAAAGAAATGACACACAGGGGTTTATATACTGGCTGATCAGACCATGACACAATAGGGGTAACTAAACAAATACAAATAACACAAAACAAATAATACAGCTAAGTTTGGCTAAACTAAAGATCCAAAAATGAAAATCAAAACAAACTTCAAATACTAATATTTTCTTAAATACAAAACTTACCCAAACAAACTACTATATCCCCCTGCCTGCAGGAACTATTGGTGTAATCCAATTAGCACTTCTTGTTGACATCAGGGTGTGGCCATGGATTTGGCCATCACATAGATCAAACCAGATTATTCATGTCAAGTTTTTAACGTTGCTACTTCCCAAATCAGGGACAGACTGAAAAATTAGTTTTTTTAATTACAAGATTAAAGTTGAAACAATGTGAAAATAAAGTCATAATATTAGCAGAATAAATTTGGAATATTAACATGAAATGTGGTAAAATTACAAGAAAAAATCATTTTAAAGAACAAAAGCTTCAATCAGTGATCCAGATCTAAACCATGTAGAACTTTTTCAATTACTATTTTTTTTTCCTCCCAAGTATTAGTTCATTCTAGTATTATGACTTTATTCTCACATTTTTAAAACAATTCTCTTAATTTTGCAATGAAACATTTTATAACCATTCCATGAAGCACAGTGTTTATTTGCTTCCTTTAATTGGCAGATTTGTCTGTTTGGGGAGGGAAGACTTCTGGTTTCAGCCCAAATCACAGGATTTGGCCTTACAGGAGAAGAAGAGGGACATGATGCTGATTTAAAACGTAAAAGAACTTAATTTGTAATAATGATTTCATGTTGCAAAAAGTGGACAAAGAGCTCATGGATTTGTATAGCAAAAACTTCAGATGTGCTTAAAACACAGTAATGATGAAAAAAGTAAAGTATTGTTTCAGCAATAGCAGCATCAACAAAAGAAAATTCAATCAACATTCACCCAGAACACTGCGATTAAAAAGTCAGTTTTAATCTTTCAGTGACAAATATGAAATTATTTTTTGTTCAAATAGATGTTATTTCAGGGACTAAGAAGATAATATTTATTTTTCTTTGTGTTTAACTACATACAGCAACATAATATGTTTTGTTTGGGGTTTATAACAGTTTACTAAAAATGCAAACAAACTCCATTTAGACCAATAAAACCGCAGCTTCGGTCACTGAAATACTTCTTTGGCTGAAGTTGCCTATACCAATATGGCGGCCACGCTGACGTGTTGCTTCAGCTACGCCAATGTAGCAGATAGGAAAGCTAGCATTTATTGCTATAGTTGAAAAGACAAGGTCCTCTTACCGATCAAACTCGTTTTCCACTTAAATGAGAAACTCATTTAACATCCCAGGATCCAATAAACGTCCAGTATTTTCTGATTTTAAGACATTTTCGTGTTTCTGGCTTCAGTGAAACTGGTTGCTTCTGTCCTCGGGGAGTTAGCTTCTCAGTTAGCTCAGAGGCTAACGGGCTTCCCACAGGCTGTTGACCAAACGGAAAGGAATCGGCGTTGAAGGAAAGCTGGGTCTACTGCCAAAGCCTGGGGAGGAATATCGTTCAAAGTAGTCGTTATATGGAGAGCACGAAGCTTTCCCCCTGTAAATAGTTGGTAGCAACCCAGCAGGGAGCCACATTATCGCGATTTCTCCGTGAGGCGTTTCCCAGCATGCTTTGCTGCATAGTGGTGCATTAAGGTTCACCTCACATTCCCCACATAATGGAACTTAATCTGCTTAGTGGGATCTAATGTTTTTAAAATTACTGTGAGGTATTTTTCTATTAATTTTCTGACTTGAATACATATAGAGTAAGAATGTATTTATTGAGTCAAATGTATCAAATGTATTTATTGAGTTGCTTGTTCTGAAAGCTGGAGTCAGAAAACAACCTGATGATTTAGTTGAGCACAGAAAACAGGCAATAAATTTAAACACGAAGAGAGGGAGCTTTTGGACCACGAAAGGAGACGTGTGTGTTTTAATCATTTTTAGCCTCAGAACAAGAGCAGTTCGGTAAAAGGACCATTGAGGTTCTGCACAGCTACAGAACCATCCTGGTGTCATGTCACAATAATTTTTCCTTTTAAAAAATAAACATAAAACCCCAGTACTTCAAAATCCAAACTGAAATTGTTGAAATTCAGAATTTCTAGATTATTTCATACACAAGGTCATCATTTTATTGGGAAAAACATTTACTGTCCTTCAGTTCTTCATTTGTTTAGCTGTAGTTTTCCAGGAAGCTGATCTGTTTGTTATGCAGAGAAACATTTTGCACCTGATGCATCGCATGACACACACACAGAATAAACACAAACAACTTTCTCCAAAGCATAAGAATTTATTAACACAACAGTTTAACCTTACAGTCAAAATGTTGAGCCAAACTCAAAGTTATCAACATGCAACCTGAAAAAAGGAAAAAGAAAGAAACTTAGAAACTCATTTATAATAGTAAAATAATAGAAAACAACAATGCAGCAAAATCACAGTTCAGGATGGGATTTAGTACAATATCAGACTAAAAGCTGATGAGGAATCAATCAGGGAAACAAATGCAGACTTTACAACAGACAGAAAGGCATGAAAGCAGCTGCAGCTGTTTCTGCAGGTGAGTTAAGTTTAAGCAAAAGATTAGCAACTCATTTACTTGTTTTTGCTAATAAGTCAATTTAAACGAAGTAGAAGTAGCGAGAGAGAGAGAGGAGTAAATGTGGATTTTTAAACATGCAGCATTGGGACAGCTGCATGTGCTGGACTGATGTAGGAATAACTAACTGTTTGGGGGAAACTAGTGTTTGGAAGATGGCTTGGGAAAAAAGTTTTTATTTAATCATTATATGTTTGAAAGCAAATATCAGTTGTAAGTTATTTCCAGTCTTCAAGTTGTGAAAATAATTCAACTCACTGCTATCTGTCAGATGTAAATATATACTTTTTATTTAAAATAAAGTCAGTTAAAGTTTAAATTCACATTTTATTTTGTTTGCAAAAAAAAGTGCTGTCATGGTGTGGAAACTAGAACAATAGAGAAACTAGAACATTTTTACAAGCAACATAAGTGAGTTTCAGTCACATAAAGTGATGGAAATTCTAAAAAAAGAAAAAAAAATTATCAATAGGTTAGTTTACTATTAAAATAATTGTTAGTTGCATCCCTATTGTTTCCATTTAACCAGGTCTGAACAATAAACTTTGTATTCTGCTTTAAAACCATCCATTAGAAAAAATAATCGAGCAATAAAATGGTTGAATATTCAAGAAGAAAAATAGGATTTAGCAATTTGAAAATACATCAAACCAATAAAAATAATCGATATCGGAATCCTAAATTAATTTATCGCTGCCCAGACACAATCCCCTTATTCTGAGATGACGAGCGATAACGTTCCTTAAGTATGAAGTTTAGCAGTTCTTAAAGTTCAGGGTCTGATTTTCTTTTTTGACATTACAAGAATCAGGTCGCCATATTTGTTAAACAAACAGTTCTTCTACTCTGTTCCCATATTATTGCAACTTCATTGGGCAATTATGACTTTATTCTCATATCTATTTTTCCTAGCCTGGCCCTTTTATTCCATCATATAATCCTAACACTTCCCATTTTAAGATTTCAACATCAGTAAACATTTAGCATGAACGGTGAAAATGTCAACGTTTGAGCCCCATTGCTGGGTTTCTCGAGATTATTGCTTGATGGATTGATTTCCTATCACCCAAGATGCTTTTCATCTTTTCGAGACTTAATGTGTTGCCTGAAATGACTGTTGTCACTGAAACATTTACCACATGCTTTGCAAGAGTACGGCTTCTCTCCTGTGTGAGTCCTCATGTGAACTGTCAGATTATACTTCTGAGCAAAACCTTTTCCACAAACACGACAGACGAAAGGTTTTTCACCCGTATGAACTCTGATGTGTGTTTTTAAACTTCCTTTCTCCCTGAAATTCTTTCCACAAGTCGCGCATGAGAAGGGCTTCTCGCCTGTGTGAATCATTTCATGATTAGACAAATGCCAGCTATAATTGAAAGAACTGCCGCAGACTTTACAGATATACGGCTTCTCGCCTGTATGACTCCTCTCGTGAACATTCAAGGTAGTCTTTCTGGCAAAAAGTTTTCCACATGTCAGACATGACAAAGATTTCCCACTTGAGTGAATCTGCACATGCCTGTTGAGTGTGTTTTTATGGGTGAAACATTTCCCACAAGTCAGGCATGGAAAGGTCTTCTCCCCTATGTGAGTTCTGGTGTGGCTGACCCACTGACCGTTGGTCCTGAAAGATTTATCGCACAGTTCACAGGGAAAGGGTTTCTCCCCTGTATGAATTGTCCTGTGGGCAGTCAAGTTGCTCTGCTTGGTGAAACCTTTTCCACAAATGGCACATTGGAAAGGTTTCCCATCTTTGTGAGTCCTCAGATGAACAGTCAGGTATCGAAGCTGAGTGAAACTTTCCCCGCATATCTCACACGAAAACAATTTTTTCTTCTGTGACGTCAGCTTTTTCATTTCATCTGCGTCTTTCTGATTGCTTCCTCGTTGAAGTTGGTGCTTGTTTTCATAAATGCTTGCAGAGAGGAGTAAGTTTTGGTTTGGTTCTGGTTTACTGGAAGGGGTCACAGCGACAGTCTCTGTCTCCTGCTTCACTACAAGCTGCTCTTTGTCCTCTTTAATCATAACAGGCTCAGGTTCCTCCTTTATTATGTCGTCACCAGCAGGGGTCACTGTGAAGGAATCAGTCTCCAGTTTCATTACAAGCAGCTCTTCCTCCGGAGAGACGCAGAGTTCAACCTGTTCTTCTTTGACATCTTGAGGTTCCGGTTCCTCCTGTTCCACTTTAATCTTGAGAGCGTTTGGACTGGAGTTTATCTCTTGGTGAACAAGAAACCGATCAGCAACAACCTCCCAAGTAAAAGTGGACATGGTGGAGTGGAAGACCTGACAGAGAGACAAAGCAGGACTTTAACAAGAATATTTTATGGAAATCTGAAATATTTGGAGTTGCTTGCTCAAGAGTAAATGCTGCAGATTCAAAAACTTGATTAAATTTCTGCTCTATCATTTAGGACTGAAACAATTAAAGCAGATTGATTGTGAAAGGCTAAATAATCATCAGCTAATTTAATAACCAAATAACTGCTAACAAAATATAGACTCAAAAGAAGACAGTTTGCTGAGAAACAACATAGAGCTGTAATGAAACTAAAACTGTATAAAAAAAAAACATTTTGAATTTAAGAAGTCTAAATCTGTTCTACCCAGAATCCCTCAGGTGATAGTTTTACCTGCATCACATTTCTTAAAAATAATAATATAGTAAAGCATGGCAGGCCGCCAGGCGAATAAAACACCCTGACATTGACTGTTTGCTTCTTAATTTCATACAGAGAAACTAGCAATGAGGTGACTTTAACTGACTGGATTTCTGTATCCTAAAAGGCACATTCAAAATTAACAGGGCTAAACACTTTTTCAGTTTGTTTATGATCCTGTCTTCACTTTCTTGGAGCTGTGGAGCTATATACATTCAATACCAGCCTCCACCAACAACTAGGCTCTCAAAACTATTTATATGTGTATTATTGTATGAGTTTGATTGTTTAATTTGTTTCTTGTATGCTGTTGTGTTTCTTTGTTTTTACTACCCGCTGTTTCCACTCCCAATATGGCGGAAACGCAACGTCTCCGTCCAGAAGCTAGCTAACATTTACTGTCCTAGCACGTCAAATATTGCTCTCTTACCGTAAAAATCTCGTTCGTGTTCCTCGGAGAATGAGATGCTAGCAGTGCGGAGACCAGTTAGCCTCCAGTAATGTCCGTGAACAGTTGGTTTTGTCCCCTTTTCTCTAAAACTAAACTGTTTGCTTCTTGTTCATAGTGTTAGCTTCACCGCTAATACTATAGGCTAACTCGTCCCTATCAGGCAGCTGTTGCTCCTAAAACAAGAGGAAACTAGGCCTTAAAGGCGTGTTTCAAATGTCAACAAAGCTAAGAAGGCGATATGGCTGTTTTAATAAAAAAGCGAAGAACTCAAACTTTATTTCCTCATCTTCTTTCTTTTAGCTTTTGGGGTTGGAAGGCAGCCCCATTCACCGTGCAGTGCTTCGGCTTCTTCTTCTAATTATTAGCGTTTAGCAAACAACCTAAAAGTGCGCCACTGGTCCCACCAACTGGTAAGGAGTGGACATTAGCCTCTGACATCTAATTCAAAGTACACTGAAGAAATTGTAATGTCGTGATCTCCTAATATACATTTCTCATTTAAATATTTTCAATGTATCATATTTCTTCCGGTGCACAATAATGTGTTAAACTGTTTCTTCCTGAGCATAAAACATTCAATTGCTTGTCTGTGTTTATTTTCCTCACTTTCTTCTTCTACTATTGTACAATTTGCATTATTTGCTTTTATTTCTACCGTTAACGTTTTGCTTTCTCTGCTTTTTTCTCTCCATAGAAGCTACTTCTGGTTCTGATTGGCGGCAGTTCCTTTCTGCAGGAGAGCGTCAGCTGAGGCGCTGATGCATCAACTAACTGTTGTCTCTGTCCTGTTGCTGATGTTTTTCTGGTACTCTGCCCATTCTGCTGGAGGTTTCTGCCTGTTAAGGGGAGTTTTTCCTCTCCATTGTTACTTTATGCTTCCTCAGTATGAGGGACAGCTGTATGGATGACACAATGTTGTTACTACGTCCAGGAGGATTGAAAGCTGTAGGTCAATAATGTGAGGAAATCTGCTGGATTTCCTAAAATAGAAACTTTTTAAAATTACCTTTAATCATTAATTGAGTTAGACACAGTGAGTTATAAATCATAACGTATGTGACTTAAACAAAGTGACATTTTTGTAAAGTTCTTCGAAACAACATTTGTTGTGATTGAGGATAAATAAATTAATTGGTTTGAACCGAATTTGAAAGATGTCAAAATGGTTGGTCATTATTTATGTTTTTGTGAATGACTTCAAAGAGGTTTCCCTTGCATGATTCAGACTCATCTGTTCAGTCCAGTTTTCTGCTATTTTCTGTTTTTCAAAACTCTCTTTTTCACTTCCTGTAAGTAATGCAATGATATATATGGTAGGCCTACAACAGAAACGACAGAAATCAAAACAGGGTAAACATGAAGCTTAATGGCTGCGAGTGAAAGGGATGAGCTCTTAAAACTGTCGGTATTAATGGGTTAGTGCATGCAATTAACTTAAAAAGTTAATATTACATAGTACAGATTAATCGTTTTACCCATTTTGACCCAAAAGCCTCTCTCCAGGAGGGTTGCCTGCTAACGGTCTGGCACTGTGGTCTGCAGTGCAGTCGGGTGAAAGGGCAGCGGACCGAGCTCAGATCCTGGCGCTTCCACAAGCTGATTTTGGTGTCAGATGCCAAGGACTCAGTGATTGATTTAATATCACAAATGAATAAATGTATTTCAAAAACAGAAGAATATATAAACATCTACCCAATCGTTCTGAAAGTTCTGATCAACGCAACCTACCATTAGGTGGCACACGATGGTGCTGTTTTTACAATAAACACCAGAAGAAGTACGAAAACAAGAAGAGAACGAAAATGAAGAATAAGTTCCGTCAGTATTTCGCTATTTTCTGCTATTTAATTTCTGCTTTCTGTGTTTAATATACTTTTATAAGCTTTGATAGTATTTCTTAGTTTGTCTTGAACACTGATGTTGTCTTGGTTTACCAGCAGCAGCAGCCCGAAGAAGACCTGTTAGCCCCCGAGCTAACAGAGAAGCTAACAGAGAAGCTAACTGTTTCCTTTCAGGATAAATGCGACAAAAGGAGACTTCACATTGAAAATATTGGACATTTACTCAAGTCCTTCTCGGACGAGCAAACACGTCAAGAGTCGGTAAGAGAGCGATATTTGGCGATCTGTTGATTCAATTGCTGTATTGAATCCCAGCTAACAGCTTCTTGTGCTGCGAGCTGCTGTGACACGTCAGCGTCTCCGCCATGTTGGGAGAGGAAAGAGCGGCCTGTAACGCATTAAAGTGAATGGAGGCGCTGCAATTTGAAAAGCATCAAATACAGTTTAGTGTTTGCATTTTACATGAAATACATAAAATGTTTCGAATACAAGTGTTTATTCTCATTCCTTTCGGGACTTTGACCGTCTCTCGAGGGATAGAGGTGAAAATAACCTTCTGGCTATTAACAGATAACTGTCCAAATGTTCAATTATCTGTTAAAACCAACAGCCTTTCATTTATGATGAATTGACTGAAGCTACCACTTGGGGCAGCATGCACGATAGTACCCTCGTCACAATAATCCGATATTAAACCGCACAGCATTCTGGGAGATGTAGGCAGAGGAAAGGCTGTAGCCCAGGGGTCCCCAAAGTGGGTCCTTGAGGGCTGACATCCTGCATGTTTTAGTTCTCTCCCTGATTTAACGCACCTGGATCAAATGATGGCTCATTAGAGGCCTAGAACATCAGCATTCTGAAAAGGTTGTCACTTCCACTAAGAGAGAACTAAAACATGCAGGGTGACGGCCCTCGAGGACCCTCTTTGGGGACCCCTGCTTTAGCCGATCAACCTCTCACAGCTAGCTTAGCAAGGCCGGTGGAATCAACTAACTCACTTACCTTTTCTTTACTTAGCAACAACCTGCTGGTAACTTATGAGTGCTTAAAAATAAACAGCATCGAGTGTAAACAGTAATTAAAAGAGGAATGGTCAGGCTACAGTTTGGCAGTAGTTAAGATATTTCAAACAGAAAACTAACCAATAATTATCTAAATCAACTGATATGAATACTTATCATTATATGTTTTTAGCCATATTGCCCAACCCTATTTACTGAAGGACTGAATGAGAACAGTGACAGAGCGTTAAATCAGATTTGTGGAATATCCACATTTTCTTTCTTCACATCTCACACAGATTTGTTTTTACCCCTTTAATAAGCCCTAATTCTCTCTTGTTAGCGCAGGCTTTCCACGGCATCATGTCTGTCATCACATGGGAGGTTGTTGGCGATCACTTTCTCATCAACCAATCAAGCAACTCCGTTCTGGACTGTAACGAAGACAATGTGGTGGAGGAGAAACTGGAGGAATCAGAAGCTCGACTAATTAAAGAAGAAGAGATTGAAGTCTGCATCATTCAGGATGAAGAGCGGGTTGATGTGAAGAAGGAAACTGACACATGTATTCTGACTTCCACTTGTGAGGAAACGTTTCACAGTGAGCCAGAACTCCAGCAGATGTTAGGGAGAAAGAATGAAGCAGAACAAATTGATAAGGAACCAGTTGAAGGCAGTGCCTTCCAGGAAAACGACCAGCAAGGAGTGAAACAAGAAACGGACACCTTCATGGTGATGCCTTCCTGTGAACCAGAACTAAACACCGACATTGTACAAGACAGAAACTTTTCTTGTGAAGTTTGTGGTAAATGTTTTACTAAATCTAACTACCTGACTGATCACATAAGAACCCACTCGGGTGAAAAACCCTTCTCATGTCTAACCTGTGGGAAAGGTTTCACACAGAAAACTAACTTGATTGTACACATGAGAACCCACACTGGCGAAAAGCCCCATTCCTGTCAGTTATGTGGGAAATCTTTCAGAGCCAGTGGCCATTTGGCTAGCCACATGAGAACTCACACGGGGGAGAAGCCTTTCTCATGTTTGGTGTGTGGGAAAGGCTTCACCCAGCAAAGTAACTTGACTGTTCACATGAGAACTCATTCTGGAGAAAAACCTTACTCCTGTGATGTTTGTGGGAAAGCTTACAGTGACAAAACATACTTAAATGATCACATAAGAAGTCACACAGGCGAGAAGCCTTATTCTTGTAAAGTGTGTGGCAAATCCTTCAGTAACCGGAGTCCTTTGACCAACCACATGAGAACTCACACAGGTGAGAAGCCGTATCACTGCAAAACCTGTGGTAAAGCTTTTAGCGACTGCAGCAATCTGGCTAAACACATGAGAACTCATACAGGTGAGAAGCCCTACTACTGTAATGTTTGTGGTAAAGCTTCTAGTGACAGCAGCAGCATGGCTAAGCATATGAGAACCCACACAGGTGGGAAGCTGTATGCTTGTTAAGTTTGATGAAATAACTAGCAGATTACATAAAAACTTTATATTCTGTCTGAGCTGTTGAATGGTTCCTAAATCCATCTCCTGGTGCCCATCTGCTGCCGGATGTGGGGTTCATGTTAGAGAGGCAACAGAACCAGCAACCATTCACACATCCATTATCACACACGCTTCTTCCCTGGGGTTATGAGAGTGCAGGTGCCTTTCTCCAGCAGTGAGGTGGTTTCACACTAGAGAGGTCGCCAGTCCATCTCAACTTTATGTAAATTTATTAGTTACATTTTGGTAACACAAAAATAATAATAATTTTAAAAAATCCAAACTTTTCAGGTTCAAAATTCTTTCAGTTTAATTTTCAAAAAATGTTTTCAAATAAAAAAAATCTTTTGAACGAACTTTATGGCCGCAATTTATCTCCATCTTAAATGTGTGAGGAGTCCAGAGAGAAACTGCTTTCGTTTCAAAGTTAATGCAGGGAATGTTCTAGAAATGAGCAAAAGGAGCATTTTATTTTGCAATTATGACAAAACCTTACAGCTAATTCAAAGTGCGTCACTGCCGCTGCATTACAATCTCATTAGTGCATCTCATCCTTTTTCCTGTCCAGGTTGTTGAGAATTGAGCCCAGCTTGTTAACTTCTTACCTGGATGATTCTGCAAACTGAATAAAAATTGCCCCAATTTCCTTTTTAATCTGGTGGTCATCTTAATTTTCAAAGATAAAAAAAATGCTTGGAACTGACATATCTGATCCATACAATGGTTCCCAAATTTCTGTTACCGCAAATCATTTCTAAAAAAAAAGAATCCCAACAAATGTTGCTGCAGTGAGAGAAATTTCGATTTCTAGTTGGTTTTGTTATAAAAAAATTGACATATTATGGATCTTGCATCTGAATATTACTTTAGCTTTTTTCTTAGAATATAACAGACATGTTTAATTATTTTTCACTTGCATAATAATTTTTCTGGGACTACAACCCCCTCTAGTGGACGAATAAAGATCTGAGTTAAACCTGTTTGACGATTATGAAGACATTTTAACTGGAAACTGAAACGTTTATGGGATTATTACTTCCTGATGAATCTTGGAGACGTCCTTGATTAGTTTGCTTTGTTTCAGTATAGATTTACATTTTTTTTTTTTACACACAGGAAACACAATGAATGGAAATGTCATTGCTCCTCTGCAAACTGCTGGCTCTACCAACATCTGTGATAAATCTTATGTAGCCAGTCACATCCGGATTTATCCAGGTGAGAAGCCGTTTTCCTGTGTGAGAAATCATACAGAACCATCTTTGGCTTTTCATGTCAGAACAGGAGATGATCTGTGTTCGTCTAAAGTGTGTGATAAACCTTTCAGTATTGCTGCCAAACATGCATCTGCTACATACTGGCTTGAAGAGGGTGAATATGTATTCAATCTCTTGTTGGATGTCTCATTTTTGAAAACATGTCATTACTTTGTACAAATCAGTTTTCCTCCTTTTTTTTTTTTTTACTTTTTTTGTCAAAAAGTCCAATTTTGTTCCTCATGGTTTGTTTGTAAAGTAATAAAATGGGTAAAATATCCAAATGGATGAATACTTTTTAGAGGTACTGCATAATATGTGGATGACTCATATTGACAGAAACTGTTTTGAAAGAGGGGCTAAATCTGTCCAAACCCTGAGTACAGAAATGAAGACCGTTTAAGAAAAAAAAATTACTTTAGTGTGTTAGGAAAATTACGTTTAGTATGTCTAAAAACATTGAGGCAGAATGTAGCTTTTACACATCCTGTCCAGTAAGAGGTGGTATTGTACTTACAATTCTTCTGTCATCTACTAAATAAAGCCGAAGAAGAAGAAAAGTAAGGGAAAGATTGTAGTGGTTCTGCTCTGGTCCATACTCCAGTCTGGAAGGTGGCGGTAAAGCACCTTTAAGTTGTTTGCCAACCGCCATAAAACAAAAAGAAGAAGAAGAAGAAAAATAAGGGAGACTGCGGCTCCGTTCACTGAATGTAAATCGTTCTTTGCGTTTTGTCTCTTTATGAGCTTTAATAGTATTTGCAGACAATCTTTCGCAGTGATGTGTTTTTTCTTTTAGCAGCTCGAACAGCCTGATAGGACGGTTAGCTTCAGTTAGCTCTGAGAAGAGCTGCAGCAGCTGGTTCCCGGTCAGAAAATGGTGCTTTAATAAAACTTCATAACTGATCGATCATTTCTTCTCAACACTGAAACATGACAGTCCAGTAACAGCTGTTTTCACGAACTGTGACAGCAAATCCAATCGCAAACTTAAATCACATAGCAGAGTTCAGCTGCAGGAGAAGCCATATCCCTGTGACCTCTGTGACCTGTGTGCCAAATCATTCGTAAACAGGACCGACTCAGTCCGCCACCGGAGGACTCGCATAGGCGAAAAACCATTTTTGTGTGAATTGTGTGGAAAATTATTCACAAACAAATACATTATGTTAAAACATGCAACAACTCACACAGACAAGATGCCTGAGAAGCTGTTTCCTTGTAATCTTTGTGATGAGTCTTTTACTGACAGCATTCAGCTGGACGATCACCTGAGGAGCCACACAGGAGAGCAGAGCTTCTCATGCGTCACCTGTGGAGAGAAGTTCTCCAAACCCTACAGTCTGACGATGCACATCCGGACTCATACAGGAGAAAAGTCGTATTTATGTGAACTGTGCCCTAAATTATTCACTGCCAGATATAAACTGACTGCACATGTTTGTGAAAATAAACCTTAGAAAGATATTAAAGTTTATAAAACATCATTTTTTTGACCCACAGATGAAATCCAACTTATAACTACATTAAGTATTATCTATTTTGTCATTTACAAAATAGATAATATTTTGTTTAAACCAGGACAATTCAGTTCTTTGGTAAATTGTACAGATCAATGGAAATAAAATCATCTATTGTAGATGTGCATGAACGTGGATCCACTCAGCTATTTTAAAAAAATAAAAACACTATTTTTTAAATAGTAGAAAAATATGTATAAACAAAAAATGCAAACACTATTGATTCTTTCAATTTGTAAATAAAAAGCATGTCTTTTTGGTGCTGATTTCATTACTTGAGGCCAATATAACTTAACAGAAACCCAAAATAGCTTACCAGTAACTTTAACACCATTTTACTATCCTTATTTCCCTCTCAGGCAACTTGGCTCCTTTTTGTAAAGGAACACCTTTTATAACTTGCCTTGGAATTTGTTATTTCTAGCTTAAATATTTTTCATTTATTCAATTATATATATTAACCAGAAGCAGTTTGTTTGAGTCCTTTCAGCTATTTGTGTTATGAATAGAAAATGTGTTGACAGGAGAAACATGACCTGAAACCTTCTAAAAGCTGAAGTCTTTCAGGTGTTCTTTTGATTAATTTAGTTATAAAATGTAACTGAAGCTAATCATATGCGTATTTTGTCCAATTTTTAGACATTAAATTGTTTTGTTTGTTTTGCCTTGAGACCTCCAGAAGCATCATGTCTGTAAATATGTGGGAGGTTGGTGGTGATCAGTTCTTTATTAAACCAGAAAGCAACTCCATTTATGATCACAGCTTACAAAATGAAATAGAGATGAAAGAGGAACACAAGCAACCAGATGTACAGCAGATTTAGTTTCAGCAGGACAGCCCATGATTCTGAACCTCTTTAATATGAGAAGTACTCGAAAAATTGATTGAAAGAGCCGAGTGGACAATTTAAACATTTTAACGTATTTTAAGATCATTTTCTTTTGATGATTAACATTTATTAGGATCAACTTTAGTCACCATAAGTACTATGTATAAGTTATTAGACATCAGAATGAGATTTTGGATGAAGTTGGGCAATTTGAGCAGAACCACAGTTATATAATTTATGATTTTCTTTCACTTTTTGTTTTTCTGTATAATTTATGTCTGTATTGTTTACATTTGTAATTCTTTAAGCAGTTGGACCTCATCCAGAGGATCCAGGTTATATTTTGTTGCTTGAAACAGAAGAACATATTCTTACATTGGAAATCAAATGTTGGAGGAATTTAGAAAAAAATAGAGAAACATTTAATTAAATAAATGTACTATAAAGAGATTCCGAAAGTAAAATTATTCCACGTGTAATTAGGTTGTTTAGGAAAATGTATCTGACAATTGATAATGAAGCTGTAAAAGAAGAAAACATTTTGAGCGGTCCTCCAACCAGCAGGTGTCGGTAATACGCAGCTTCGGTTTCTTAGGACCCGTCGAAACAAGAGAAGAAGAAAAATAATACAGAAGAAGAAGAACTTTGGTTTCGTCCTGCTCTTCTTTTAAAGCCTCCTCCACACCTTGGCTCGTTGTAAGCTGTGGTAATATTGACAGATTCACTTTGATATCAGTGTTTGTCTGTTTTAGCTGCTCCAGCACCCAGAGCGACATCAGTTAGCCTCCTAGCTATCGGAGAAGCTAACGCTCATGACAAGAAGCAGCTAGTTTCGTGCTGGAGAAACGAACAAAAAGTTTTCACAAAGGAGATTATTGGACATTTGTTGGACGCTGTGTGGCTATTGGCTCTTCTTCTACAGAATAAAACAGGTATAGCTGGTAAGAGAGCCGTCTTCTCACAAAATTAGACAACAAAAACGTGCTAGCTGCCGCTTTGACTCCGAGCTAACATGTGAGTGTGTCCACCATATTGTGAGGGGAAACAAAGGCTAGTTAACCGTGAAACAGAGCTGAGGTGTTGTGATTTTAGTCCAACTCACACAGCGATTTACGACTCACTAAACAAAATTATGTATCGTAAGAGTTAGGACGAAGCTGAGGTTGGTTTCCGGTTCGGAAAATGGCTAAAGGGCGATTCCACCTCATTTTTCACAGCCTTTCCCATCTTTAATCAATCCTAGTTTAAAAACTAATACACCTAGACTCTTCAAACCTGGACTGGATTATTGTCCTCTAATAGCTGAATTAGTTTCACTCCAGAAACTAATTCTAGCAATCTTAATTGTTTTATAGTCCTTATTTTTGCCACAGATTAAATATCTCTTCCAAAACATTTTTATGGACATAAAATCACTCTTTAAAGGTTCACAAGGTTACACTTTGAATGTTTTAAAACGATTTTCTTCATCCAACAAAATAGGAAAGAACCGTTGGTGCATCAGAGCTGAGCACCGAAGACGGCTGTCCAGCTTCAGGACATAGAGCTTTGGCCTTGATGCCTTCATTTCAGTGGATGCAAGAATATACATCCTGACCATTTCGTTTGATTAGATTAATGCCCAGCATCCATCCCTTAGGTCTGAAGGAGGCATATTATTATGGACTGGGTCCTACTAACAGCTGAAATCAGTTTGTTTTTGTTCTTATAAGGTTAACAATGCATATAAATACATTTTGTCAAAATTATTAAATTTGTTTTGTTCTATTTTCAGGTCTCAAACATGTCCGTTAATATTTGGGTGGTTGCTGGTGGTCAGTTCCTCATTCAACAAGAAAGCAACTCCATTCATAACCACAGCTTACCAAATAATGTAGAGATGAAAGAGGAACCAGAACGCCAACCCATCAAAGAAGAACAAGTTGAGCTCAGCATCTCTCATGAAGAGAAATCTGTAGTGAAGCAGGAAGCTGACGCCTTCATGGTGGCTGCTTGTTGGGATGAAATATTCCAAAATACAAATGAACAGATGATGGAGACAAAGGAGGAACCAGAAGCTCCACAGATTAAAGAGGAACAAGAACCTGTTCAGATTAAACAAGAGGAGGAGGAGGAGGAACTCTGCAGCCATCAGAATGAAGGTCAGCTTTTAGTGAAGCAGGATTCCAACAGAGAAACTCCTCTCTATGAGGAAAAATACTGCAGTGAATCAGACCCAAACCAAGACCAGATCCAGTCTTTAAACTCCTGTAAAGCTGAAAACCAAGACCGGCACAGATGCAAAGATGGAGATGAAAAGCTGACAATCAATCAGAGCCACATTGTTAACCGTTCAAAACTGAAAAAGCTCCAGAAAGACATGTGTTCTTGTAAAATATGTGGAAAAAGTTTCATCAGGAAAACTGCCTATAAAATTCACATGAGAAACCACACTGAGAATCCGCATACCTGTAAAGTGTGCGGTAAGCCGTTCAGCTACAGCAGTGGTTTGGTTCGGCACATGAGAACCCATACAGGTGAGAGACCGTTCTCATGCAAGACCTGTGGAAAAAGTTACATAAACAGATGTAGCTTAAGCGCACACATGAAAACTCATCTTGGAGTGAAGCCATTCCCATGTGGATTGTGTGATAAATCTTTTACCAAGAGGCAAAATTTGGTTTATCACACCAGACTCCACACAGGGGAGGCACCATTCCCGTGTTACACCTGCGGAAAAAGCTACGTAAGCAGAAAAAGCTTAAAAAAACACAGTGAAACACACGTCATAGTCCATACAGATGAGAAGCTGTTCCCTTGCGGGTCGTGTAATAAGGCCTTCAAAAACAAACGAGGTCTGGATCGTCACAGCAAACTCCACACAGGCAAGAGGCCGTTTTCATGTTCCACCTGTGGAAAAAGCTACGCCACTAGAGATGGCTTAAGAGCGCACTTCAAGGTTCACCTGCCTGAAAAGCCATATCCGTGTGACCTGTGTGATAAAGCTTTCACGGTCAAGATCAACTTCGACCGCCACCGGAGGACTCACACAGGCGAGAAGCCGTTTTCGTGTGAAGTTTGTGGGGATTTTTTTATTGACAAGCTGGCTGTGGTTAAACACATGAGAAGTCACACGGGAGAGAAGCCGTTTCGGTGTGATCTGTGTCCTAGATCTTTTCATACCAAATTTCATTTAGGCTGCCATAGAAGGACCCACACCAACGAGAAACCCTATGCATGTGACCTGTGTGGTAAATTATTCATAAGCAGAGCTAACGTTGCCCAACACATGAAGACCCACAAAGGCAACAAGCAGTTTACGTGCAAAAAGTGTGGTGAATCTTTTAGTGACAGGAGCAGTATGGCCAAACACCTGAGGAGTCACTTAGACAAGAAGATGTTTGCCTGCAATGTTTGTGATGCATCTTTTTCCGAAAGCATTCAGCTGGACGATCACCTGAGGAGCCACACAGGTGAGCAGAGCTTCTCATGCGTCACCTGTGGAGAGAAGTTCTCCAAACCCTACAGTCTGACGAAGCACATCTGGACTCATACAGGAGAAAAGTCGTATTCCTGTGAACTGTGTGGTAAATTATTCACTGCCAGATATAAACTGACTGCACATGTTTGTGAAGATAAACCGTAGAGAAGATTGTAAAGCATCATTTATTTGATATGTAGAAGGAATGAGGCCCATAGCTACTGACCTACTTTTTTGTTGTCGTTTTACCTTTTTTTTACCAAAGTAATCAGGAAAATTCAGTTTTTAGTTTTACTTCTAGATTTTCATGGTATTAAAATATCCAAATCCATCCATCTATTGATTATGCCCATGAATTTTGGCCCATTCAGCTCAAATCAACGTAGACAAACTTTGTAAATCTACAGGTTTACAAAGTCAGTAACTGGATCTGTGGAGTCCCTGAAGGCGCCGTTTTGAGTCCACTCTGGTTTGCATGCTGCCAGTTTGTTTCACAGTATAAATGTTACTTTCGCTGCTTTGCTTTGTTTTGCAGATTTATTTGCCTTTTAAGGCAGAGACTGACCGATTTCAGCTGTTGTGACATTGCCATAAAAATGAATGAAAATGCCCTTAAAGTTAAATGAAAGCCAAACAGAAATGTTTATCACTTATTCAGTGCTTCAGCCTTTTTGTCATACTATTTTGGAAAAGTTTTAATGATCTTATTTTGCTGCTGAAAGGCCCAGAAGAATCATTAAAATGAGATTTTTAATCTTAATGAGTGTTTCGCTTCCTGGCTAAACCTCTTACACATTGAAAGAAAGACCTGCAGTTTGTTATGTATTCTGCTTTGTATGAATTCAATTAAAGGAGGAATAAATTGCTGAGTGTTTTACATGATTTTTTTGTTGTTGTTTTTACAGTTTGGATTCAATGTGTCAAATGCTTTCAGGGCATGAAATTAAAATATTTAGACAAGAGTGGGTGAGTTCACCTAATGAAGAGGATCTGTATTTTTGTTTTGGTCAGTAAGCGGATTACATAGAGCCAAGCTCTGGTTTCATTTGGTAGAAACCTGGTTCATGTTCAGATTTACACAAGTATGATTAATATTAAAACAAGTAAGACATGAAAGTTAAAAGAAATTATGAACAATTTTTGTTCCAAAACAGCACCAAATTTAAGTCCCTGTATGTCAGAGCAGCAGCTCTGTGTGGATCATCATCAACTGACAGTCAACAGCAGAGTTCAGTCGTAACTAGTTACATTTATTCAGTTACATTTAACCGAGTAACTTTGAGAAAATGTAGTTTTAAGAGTATAGAGTTTGGAGGCCTTAGTCCTCGTTGCAGACGTTAGGGATTCGACTCCCGGTCTCGGCGAGCTTTGCTGCATGTCTTCCCCTCTGTCCTCACCCTCCTTCCTGTCTGCAAATGTCAAAAATACGTGCCACTAGCACCGCAGAAGCTCTTGGGGAAAAAACACTGATAAAAAACAGTTTGATAAGTTATGTATTTAAACAAACTGATTTGGAGAAATTTTCTCTTGTCTAATTTTGTCATATTTTATTTATTTTTATGAATTACAGTAATTTTCATCCTTAAAATACCAACATTTCCATTTTATATATTGGTCTGTCTGATAATGTATTTTTTTAAATATTAAATCATCAATACTTTGATCAGTTACTCAGAACTTGAATGCACATTTTAACAAATACTTTTTACTTTTTTTTGAGCAGTCCAAAGAAATTTGGTTTAATGAGAAAAACAGGGCAAATAATCGTAACAAGCATTTTGGATAAACTCTACCTCTGAATCACATAGACAATATAGATTTTTTGTTTTTAATTGTAATTATGTTATTGCTTATGAATCCGTGTAATATTTTTAGCATCCCGATCCACACCCACTTCCAGTAGGTGGCGGTAATGCTCACCTGAACGTTGCTCACCAAATGCCGTTAAACAGAAGAAGAGCTCGGCAGGCTAGGCAACCGCCACAACCAAAAGCAGAAGAAGGAATTTGAACGTTGGTTTCTTTCTGCTCTTCGGCTAAACTTTGCTAACCTTCACATTTTGTCTCACTGTGAGCTCCGATAATGTTAACAGTCTCACTTTAATGTCGATGTTTGTCTGTTTTAGTAGGTCAAACACCCAGTGAGACCAGTTAGCCTCCTGAGAAGCTAACAGCTTCAGGAGGAGAAGTTACCAGCTTCTAGTTCCAGAGAATCGCGAAAAAAACTTCGCAGGAAGATTATTGGACTCTTATTGGATTCTGTGCGGCTGCCAGATCTTCTTCTAGGGAATAAAAGCAATACTGTCCGGTAAGAGAACCGTCTTTTGACCAATTAAGGCAACAAATGTTTGGTAGCTTCTGCGTTGACTGCTAGGTGCTAAAAAACGTCAGCGTGTCCTCCATATTGGGAGAGGAAACAGCAACAAGTCACTCAGTACCGGGAGCGGAAGTGCTGCGGTTTTAAGCTCCATTCATTGCAGTTTAAGGCTCATATTGAACAAACGTACGTGTTCTACTCGTTAGGTTATAATTTTTTTTTTATTTTAGTGAAATAAGTAAACACAATTAAGTTTGTTTGTATAGCAACAAGGCAGTTCAAAATTCTTTTCATCATGAAAAACATCAAACGCATAAAAAACATGTATAACGACAAAAACCCTAAATAACACAACTGACTTCCAATTTGTGAAACTGATTTCATTGCTCATTTAACCCATTCTGACATTTTACTCCAAAAACGCAAATATTCTGCTACTTATTTTAACTTTCTACATTTACTAATCTTTATTTTTGCCCCATAAATTCACTCCAAATTATAAGAGACAAACCTTTGCGACTTTTATGTTTGCTGGGAATATGTTGTTTGTGAATTTGTGTTTTCATCATTTAAATAACACTAAGTGGTAGTCATACTATTTCCACCGTCAAGAATGTTAAAACAGCAGAAACTGACTTCCTTTAAATCTCAACTAAAAACCACCTGTTTAGAATTGTATTTGAAGTGTAATATGTAACAATGTATTGTTCTGTGTTACATTACTTTGTGTTTTTGTGTTCATGATGTAAAACACTTTGAAATGCCTTGCTGCTGAAATGTGCTATACAAATACAATTTGATTTGATTTAGGAAAATAAGTTTATATGATTCTTAGATTCATCTTGATCAGTTCTCTATGTTGCTCTAAGAGAAAAGTCCTATAATGCACAGACTCAGTCCAGTAAGAGAAACAAGATAAAATTATTGTAGTGTATAAGAATAGGAGCAAATAATAAGTTTTACTCCCAATACCAAACTGGAACCTCCTAATACTTAAACATTTTCAGGTGTTTTTATGTATTTTTAAAGCATTTTTTACCCAAATCAATTCATATCAATACATTTTGTCAAAACCTTTAATATTAAAGTGTGTCATTTGTTGTTCCTTCAGGTCCCAAACAGCATCATGTCCGTTAACGTTTGGGTTGTTGCTGGTGATCGGTTACTCATTCAAAGAGAAAGCAACTCGGTTGGTGATCACAACTCACCGACTGATCTACAGATGAAAGAGGAAGACAGAAAACCAGATTTAAACCAGATGAAGGAGGCACCACAGTATCAACCTATCAAAGAAGAACAAGTTGAGCTCGACATCTTTCATGACGAGAAGTCTGTTGTGAAGACGGATGCCGATGTCTTTCAGGTGTCTGCTGGTTCTGATGAAATATTCCAGCATAAACCTGAACTGCAGCAGATCACAGGGATGAAGGAGGAACCAGAACCTGAACAGATTAAAGAAGAACTGGAGGAACTAGAAATGGTACAAATTAAACAAGAAGAGGAGGAACTCTACAGTGATCAGGATGAAGATCAACTTGTAGCAAAGCAGGATTCCTTCAGAGAAACTCTTACGCATGAGGAAAAATACAGCAGTGAACCCGATCCAAACCAGAAACAGGTCCACCCGTCCAACTCCCCTGGAGCTGAACACCAACCAAAGGACGGATGCAGAGATAAAGACCTGGTTTTGGATGTAGATGAAGAGCGGACAAAGAATCAGAATGAAAGTGTTAAACACTCTGAAATGAAAAAGCTAAAGAAAAGCATGCGTTCCTGTAAAATATGTGGAAAACATTTAATCAGGAAAACTCTCCTGAAAATTCACATGAGAATCCACACTGGTGAGAAACCGCATACCTGTCAGGTCTGCAGTAAGTCATTTAGCTTTAGCAGTCATTTGGTTCGTCACATGAGAAATCACACTGGCGAAAGACCATTCTCGTGTCAGACTTGTGGGAAAAGCTACATCAACAGAAGCAGCTTAAACGCACACATCAAGGACCATCTGGGAGAGAATTCATTCCCATGTGGATTGTGCGATAAATCTTTCACCAAGAGTCAAAATCTGGTTTGTCACATGAGACTCCACACAGGCGAGAAACCATTCTCATGTCCAATCTGCGGAAAAAGCTACGTAAGTAAAAGCAGCCTGAAAAAACACAGCATTACACACAACCTAGTAGACACAGGCGAGAAGCTGTTCTCATGTGGTTTGTGTGATAAGTCTTTCAAAAACAAACGAGGTCTGGTTCGTCACGTCAAACTGCACTCTAACAAGAGGCCATTCTCATGTCCCACCTGCGGGAAAAGCTACACAAGTAAAGGCGCTTTAAAAGAACACTCTAGAGTTCATCTACCTGAAAAGCCATATCCCTGTGACCTCTGTGATAAAACCTTTGCAGCCAAGATTAACTACGACCGCCACCGGAGGACTCATACAGGTGAGAAGCCATTTTCATGTGAAGTTTGTGGGGATTTTTTTATTGACAAGTTGGCTCTGGTTAAACATATGAGAAGTCACACAGGGGAGAAACCGTTTCCATGTGACCTGTGTCCTAAATTTTTTCATACAAAATTTAATTTGGCGTGTCACATGAGGACTCACACTGGTGAGAAACCCTATCCTTGTGACCTTTGTGATAAATCGTTCATATCCAGAGGTAACTTGGACCGTCACCGGAGGAGTCACACAGGCGAGAAACCGTTTTCATGTGAAGAATGTGGTAAATTATTTACCAACAAGATGTCTATGGTTAAACACATAAAAAATCACACAGATAAGAAGCTCAAGAAGAGGTTTTCCTGTAATCTTTGTGAATCATCTTTTACCGACAACATTCAGCTGGAAGATCACCTGAGGAGCCACACAGGTGAGAATGTCTTCTCTGTGGAAAGAAATTCGCCAAACTTTCCGGTTTAACAAGTTGGACTCAAACAAGCACTAATTTACCTGCTCGGTAAATTATTGGGTTCCGGTCATAATCTGACTGGATATGTACGTAAATAAGCCTTAAAAAAAGTTTGTAGAATATATTTTGACAGGCAGGGGGAATGTGACCAGGGCTATTATTATTACTTATGTATTATTGTTTTCCCCACTTTGTATTTTACAGGTAATGATTTTACCTGTAAAAAGGCATCTCATGCTAACTGGCTTATGCCAGGGGGAACCAGTATACTTTTGTCATAGAAAACCAGCAGCTGTCTTAATTGAAAGCTAATCAAAATATAGAATGTTATTTAAAACATTTATCTTTTTGCCTGTAAAAATGATTTTTGTCCATTGTTTTATATCAAACAAAATAGAAACCAAATAGTTTCTAGTTGGCCAAGAAGCCTTTTTTATTCTGTAAATTTGCTGGAATCCTTCATCTGAATTGTTCTTATTTTTGCTGTTTATTGATATTTTTCTTATTATTAATAAGTGTGTATGTGAAAGAATAGTACTCTTTTCATAAAACTGTTTGTGAATATTGATTTCTGCAAAAATAATTACAATGAAATAATATATTTTTTTAAATAATTGCATAAATATTCATTCCCTTTGGTGTTTCTAGTTTCTGGAACCGGGATCACTTGAGTTCACTGTTAATAAAGACTTGTCTGTCTGGAAGGTCCATTCACTGGTTCATCAGTTTTCCTGGCTACTGCATCAAGATTAAAGAACTCTGACCAATCAGAGAAAAGCTTATTGAGAAGCTTCAACCGTTTTGTTAGGAAGAATGGAGAAAAACTGCAGCGTCCGCAGACTTTCTGATTCCAAATGTGCATCTAAAACTGAGTCAAACGGGGTGAATATTTATTCAACCACTTATTTTATGTTGCATATTTGTATTTGTCATTATTTTGTACAAATCTGTTTTCACTTTGACATCAAAGGCTTTTCTTTTGCAGATTTCTTCTAAAGGTTCCATTATGTTGCTTAAGATTGGTTTGTAAAAACAATAAAAAGGGTAAAACATGGTGAATAGTTTTCTATGTGCTTTATATGCTTCTGCATAAAACATGAAAATGATTTACAAGATTTCAGATAAGACGCACGACTAAACATCCACAGAGGAAAAGGATAACTAACAAACTCAGACTTTGCTATTTTTGTGCTTGTTCTGTCTTGAGTGTCTTCATATTAAACAAAACATTTGTCATAGGTCAAAGGTCACCCAACCTATCACATTTACAATATCAAAGGAAATATGGTGATAATCGATTGTGCTACAAATATTTTAGCAGCACAGCATGATTAATATATATCAGTTTTGTAAATAAGACTTCGTTCTCACAATATACCAACAACTGTGATTTTTTTAAAAGACAGAATTTACAAACCTTTTTGGATGTCGTGTTTTCCCCCGTCAGTTGTAATACTCTCCCGAGTCCAACAGGTGGCGGTAATGCGTCGACCTGCAGGCTAAATGCCAAGAAGAAGAGAACGAAAGAAAAAGGATCAATTAAAAAGTTTTTGTCGTTTTGCTCTTTATTGAGTTTGCCCTCTTATTTTATCCCAATAAAAGCGCTCACAGCCGCTTCGGCTGCCTGGTGACAGCGCTTTCTCTCCGATTTCTCTCCGTTTAAAGAGCAACAGCAGCCGCAGGGAGAGTGGTTAGCATCGGAGCTAAGTGAGAAGCTAACCCCAGGACATAAGAAGCAACCGGTTTCCCTTTAGAGGAAAGGATAAAAATGAGTTCACACCAACAACACTGAACGTTCATTGGGAACTGGTTTGCATTTTCTGTAACCAAAGAGAAACAACCTGATAACCGGGTAAGAGAACCATTTTTAACGAGCCGTGTCAGCAATTACAAGCTAACAGTGTTCTTTAGATGCGGTGACACGTCCGCCATATTGGGAGAGGAAACATCGGTAACCTCACCCTTAAAATGAGTAAATGAACAGATGTTTTAGCCATTAAAGCGTTTAAATGAGATGAGGCTGGAGTTCAGCACATTTTCCACATCAAAATGAGTCAGTTGAGGTGGTTCTGCATCCACAAAAATACAGATTGTGAAAGAACCACAGTATGAACAATTAAAATATTTGACACCATTGACCGATATATATTATTCCAGCTGTAGAGTTGGGTTTGACTCTCTGGAACAGCACCTTACTGGTTTGGGTCTTGCATAAAGAATAGTGCCTTTTTTGTATCAGTAGGTCATTTCTTAGCATGGGAGACAAAACTGCTATGATGATGCAGCGGATCCCTTCTTTAATGTCTGCATGCTCCTAATAACTCAGGTTATAACAAGCAAATAGATTAGCTACCATAACTATGCGGATGAAAGTTGTGGTATCATTTGATGCGTAAATGATACCATAACTTCATCATCGCATCATTTCAGTGACTGAACCCATCCAAGCACTGAACAGATGCTTAGAATAAATCAATGCATCAACGTGCCATAATTTTCTCCAACTGAACAGAAAAAAAGTTACTATCTTTGGACCTAAAGAGTCAGCACACAGCTTCAGTTATTACAGCTAGAAACTAGCAATCGGGTTAGACATTTGAGTGTAGTGATGGACTCTGACCTGAACCTTCAGAGCCACATAAAGACAATTCTAAACTCCTGCCACTGGTTCCCTGTAGTTACTGTACTGTTGTTAGTCTGTAAATTGCTGACTCAGCACCACAGGACCTTAAAGATCTGCTGCTGTTTTATCAACTATCCAGAACCAGACAAACAAACATCCAAAAAACTGCAAAACTGCTGAAACAACTGAATTCCTTTAAACCAAGGCCTTGGGATCCCTCTCCCCAGTGACATTTCCCCCTACAGATTACTTTGACATTTTATATTTATATTGTTTATATTTTGGTCATCTGATGGTAAAAAAATGTTCTTCTTTCCGTCAGGCCGTCATCTTCATCATGTCGGCGTTTACCTGGGAGGTTGTTGACGATCACTTTCTCATTAACAAGGAAGGAAACTTCAACCCTGACAAGAAGAAACCAAACGACCCAGAGAGGAAAGAACAGGGACGACCAGAACCAAAGCTGATGATGGAGATTAAAGAGGAAGAAGACCGACAGGTGGAACTGTCTGGTGATGCAGAGCAGGTTGTTGTGAAGCAGGAGACGGACGCTGAACCAGATCCACCGACAACCGAGGAACATCAACCAGTCAAAGAAGAACAGATTGAACTGAGTGTCTGTAACAAAGTGGTGAAGCAGGAGGCAGAAACCTTTACAGTTCCACCTAGTGAGGTTCTCCTCCACAGAGAACCAGAACTTCACGTGATCCAGGCGAAGGAAGAATTGGAATCTGAAGGGATTAAAGAGAAACAGGAGGATCTTTCCAGTAGTCCAGATGAAGACCAGCATCTACTGAAGCAGGAAATCGATGAAGACCAGAACCAAATCCTCTCTACAAGCTCAACTGAAGCCCACGATCTCAGTGAGACGCTGCATATCTGCAAAGTGTGCAAGAAATCCTTTGAAAGCAGCAGTCAACTGGCCGATCACACAAGAAGTCACTCTGGTGAAAAACCCTTCCAGTGTCTATCCTGTGGAAAAGCTTTCACCAAACAAAACAACTTGGCCGTCCACATTAGAACCCACACGGGTGAGAAGCCGTTCTCCTGCCTGACTTGTGGAAAAGGTTTTACCCAGAAAGGCAACTTGAGCATTCACATGGCAACGCACTCGGGCGAGAAGCCCTTCTCCTGCCCGACTTGTGGAAAAGGTTTCACTCAGAAAAGTAACCTCCACATTCACATGAGAACCCACTCGGGCGAGAAGATGTTTCCATGCGAGCTGTGTAGCAAATCCTTCAGCTTCGGTTGCCAGTTGGCGACTCATATGAGAACCCATACAGGCGAGAAACCGTTCCTTTGTGTAGCGTGTGGAAAACGCTTCTCACAGCAAAACTACTTGACTGTCCACATGAAAATCCACACAGGTGAGAGGCCTTTCTCCTGTCCCACTTGTGGAAAGAGTTTTATCAAGGAGTGGAACCTGACCGTTCACATACGACGCCACACAGGTGAGAAACCGTATCCTTGTGAAGTTTGTGGTAAGTCCTTCATCAATAAGAGTCATCTGACCAACCACATGAGGACTCATACATGTGAGAAGCCGTTCTCCTGCCTGACTTGTGGAAAGAGTTTCACCAAACAGGGTAACCTGACCGACCACATCAGAAGCCACACAGGCGAGAAGCCATATCCGTGCAAAGTGTGCAGCAAGTCATTCGTCAACAAAAGCCATTTGACCAATCACTTGAGGACTCACACCGGGGAGAAGCCGTACGACTGCAAGCTGTGCGGTAAATCTTTCACAGACTGCAGCAGCATAGCTCAGCACATGAAAACACACACCGGGGAGAAGCCGTATCCGTGTGACGTTTGTGGTAAATCCTTCAGGAACAGAAATCACTTGGCGTGTCACATGAGAACCCACACAGGGGAGAAACCTTTTTCATGTCCGATCTGCAGAAAAAGTTTTACCCAGAAAGGGAATTTGAGTATTCATGTGAAAACTCACACAGGGGAGAACACACAGGCATGAGACGAAGCATTCTGCGATTTACATGGTAAATTCTTTTATTCAACATGTGTATAATACAACTGTCGTTATCTTAACCTTCTCAGAAAAACTTTTAAATCTAAAGCTGCTTTCATACCTGATGGTCCGGTAGACTCGGTTCTGTTCAAGTAGGGACGTCTGGAAACAAAGAGCCATGAAAATAAAACATATTCTTTTTAAAATATCACCAGCTTGTTGTTGTAACATGGTAACAGAAACTTAATAAGCATTTAGAGCAGCTGGTTACATTTCAAAATAAGAGCATCAACATAAATCACACTGTTTGAATAACTAACAGTGAATTTTGTGACATGTTTCTAAATGTTTCTATCTTGTCATTACAGTAAAAAACTAAATCCATTTTGGTTACTGAAATTGTTTGAACCTGACAGTTAAAAACAAATAATAAAGAAAAAGAATTAAAATGATCATATTTTATTACTTATTCTGGGCTTTATTGTTTTTATTTGTATATAGTATTTATGTTTTCTTGTCACTTTTTCAACTACATGTGGCTGCAAACAAATTGATGAATTCTCCTGACCTGTTTAGTGAAATATATTGTTGAATTATTTAGTGATTTATTGAATCTTATTTTGAATCAGTTTATTTTTCCTCCTAAATCTGTCAGACTGAAACTCCTCGTCTCATTTTTTCTGACTTGTCTGGAAAAGTTTTAAACAACAGAAACAAACCCAAATCTTTAGATATTTTTATCATCTGTGATGCTAATAAAAGACTTAAAGTTTCTAACAATTTAGATTTTATTTATTCATGCCATAAACATACCAATTCAATATAGAAAACTTTTAACAAGGCAGATTTGTTCCAGTTGCCCAGAATAAATTACACACAGGCTGATTGGTTTCAAGCCTTTAATTCTGTTAATTATGATCGTTTTCTTCTTCGAGAGGCAGAAGAAATAGTTTAGATCAGATTTAAAATATTACAGCAGATCAATTAAATACATGTAAGTGCAGATTGTGAGGGAAAAGCACAGATACTGTGACCTGGGAGAATAAATGTACTGAAACAAACTGCATCATGTTCAACATTCTGACCTTCCACCACTAGATGGCGACATTGTTCCTAAACTGGAATATGATCATGTCAGGATTTCAACCCAGATGGAAAATATTAAGAAAATCCAACATTTATTATTATTCTATCAAAAATCCCTTAATTGTTCAAATAAACAATTAAAAATCACAACTGCTTCTCACATTTCAGGTGAATTTATTCATCAGTTGCTACAGGATTTTATGAAAATTAGCTTATCTGCAGCCTTTCAGGATGAACAGACGGATCCTGAGACACATTAATGTGTCCAGAAATTGAAATCTGAAACGAGGACGAAGCAAAACTAAAACACTGGGAACAAAATGTAAGATATCGGTTTCCAATTGATAAGGAATCTGGAAAAGCAGAGAGAAATATTAATGCAGAAATGAATAAAGCAGACACCAGTAGAAAAAGCCACGTAGCATCAGCAGCTTTCAAAGGTTTCCTGGACATCGAGCAGCTGCTAGTCTGCAGTCCTGAAACAAAACAGTTAATTATTGACTAAATATTCAACATAATAAATAGATGCTTGAAATAAAATCATGTCTTTAGCTCCAGACTGATGTTACTGTAACATTTTGACCCGTTTTAAGCTTTAGGAGAAAATTCACAGGAGAATGAATTGAACCTCAATGGGAGGATTTGATTTGATCAAACATTTTACAGCTCAGTGAAACTGTTGAAGCTGTTTCAACACTGACCTCCTGAGATCCATGACGTTTCCAGATCAGCCACATGGTGAGGAAGAGGAGCAGCAGGAGGAAGCAGGACACAGAAATGTGAAAACCAACGTTTGTCTCTGGGTGAAACGACAGGATTCACTCTTTAAAGGAGCAGCATCATATAAAGTCAACTTTATCATATTTATATTGTTATTCTCTCATCAAAACAAAGTGTTGCTTTAATCAACCAGAGCAAAGCGCCTGGCTGGACCAGCTGCTAGTTTAATCAAACTTCAGTTCTTATCTGACAGCATCGCAGCTTCATCTGAACCACGGTAAAGATGTTAAAATCCAAAATGTCACTGTTTACGTTTCATTGTTTGGTGGATCAGTTTGAACCTGTTAGCAGAACGTTAGCTGCTCTGTTCAAGTGTTTTAGTGAATTGTGTGAATGGACTGATACTCAGTGACGGGTTCGGGTCGAGGACAGACTGGAGCACAAACACCAGAATCACATTTCAGGTCAACATGTTCTGAGCCGTCCAGCCAAAACGTTCAGCTGTAAAATGTTTGTGGATGTTTTTACCGGTTCTGTTGAAAAGGATTTGGAAACCTGGACCTTTGACCTTTAGCTCCTTGCTGCCTGTGAGGTTCCATAAAACCAGGAGGACGGTCTCTGGTCGGGCCGAGTCCCAGAGGCACACAGAGCATTTAGAGGAGAAGATGAAGGAGAAGTCACAGGGCGCCGGCTCGGACCCGTTGGTACGGCTCGGACCGGTTGGTACGTCGGGTCCAGAGGTTTCGGGTCCAGTCGTCACAAACGCCTGAAATGACTTGAGCCTCTGAGGAAGAGGAGCTGAAGCAGCTGAAGTCTGACTGAAGAAACAAAGATTTCATGTCAACATGCAGCAGGAAGTTAAAGACAAACTACCATAAAACAGAAAAAGCACAGAGTGATTAACAGCGCTAAGCCCCGCCTCCTGGCTCTGATTGGTTGTTTTAGTTAGAACTGGGAGGCAGCAGAGCAGCTCAAGTTTTTTCACAGATGATCTCAAACAGGTGCTGCTTCCTGTCCAGGCATTGCAGGTGTGGACTCACTTCCTCCAGGTTTCCTGCCAGAACCAGAACCGGAGAAACTGCAAGAACTGAAGCAAACAGGAACCACATGTTTGGTGAGCCTAGAAAATGTAAAAAAAATAAAATAAAATAATAATCAAACTAAAACCTTACAGGCTGAAGGTCATTTAACAAACATCCACAGTAACACCTCAGTATACACAACCTGTAAATTTAACTCATTTGTTGTTTTCTTTATTCGTCTGGAGGAGAAAACCATCAACAAATTCACTGAGTTATTTACAGATTCTTTATTTTCCATCATGAGTCAGATGATCAATAACTGGATTCAGGATTCGTTTTGTGTGCATCTGCAAAGGCAGCGCAGCAACTTGAACCAGCTGTTAAAACCAGTAGCAGACATTTTATCCATTATCAACAATAATCAAAACACATCAAATACGTTGATCAATCTTCCATTTATTATGGTTCAAAAGAAACTGAGCTTTGCACCAATCAGACCCATTTTCTTACCTGAAGG
This sequence comes from Poeciliopsis prolifica, assembly GCF_027474105.1. Taxonomy (NCBI): domain Eukaryota; kingdom Metazoa; phylum Chordata; class Actinopteri; order Cyprinodontiformes; family Poeciliidae; genus Poeciliopsis; species Poeciliopsis prolifica. The sequence goes on from NW_026562377.1 coordinate 1,231,589, forward strand.
TGAACGTTGAGACCATCTGCAGAATCTGATGCAAAACAATCAAATCTTCACACTTATAGTTTCATAAATCTCTTCTCTTTGGGAATCGATGACAGCCTGATGGTACGAGACCTGCTGACCAGAACCTGCAGCCAGAATCAGTTGGACTCGGTTCTTTGTTTTAATACGTTTTTTGTTTTCCTTGACAGCAGCTCTGGACGGAGGAATCTGCAGGAGGTGAAGTGCAGAGCTTTGTGAAACCAAAAGAGCAAAATCCGCTCCACCCAAATTCCATCATGCAGTCAAGAAACAGAAAAAAGTGTTTTACTGAGGAATTCAGGAAGAATCAAGAGGCGACTGCAGCTTCTGCTGAGAAAGTGACAGGAATATTATTGCTGCTTTTAATTTCAATTCCTCTCTAGACTTTCACCAAAAATGTATTTGGACATTTAGTTGAGATATTCTTATTTATATTCAGTTTTAATGAACAAAAATACATTCTGTCCTTTAAGGTTTTAACTTGAGGATTTCTGTCCTGATGGCAAAACGATGAACAGCAGCGATGAACCGACATCAGCTGCACAAGTCCATGTAATATCCTTCTGATGTAGAAAACAATTTTTGAGTTGCAGTGTATCCATTAAATAAATGCAATTAAAATTAGTAATACGTATATATATATATATATATATATATATATATATATAGCAGACTGGATAGCTCAATACATAAGGCATCAGTATATCACCCGAGAGGGCAGGGTTCGAATCCAGTCTGGGTCCTTAGGCAAGACCCTTCAAGCTACTGCCTACCTCATACCATGAGAGATACTAAGTTGCATAACATGCCGGCTCAGACGTCGCCCGGCCAAACAAGGTCTGCGTCAGGTGTTGGGGAACCAGAGCACCTTGATGACAAATGGGCTACTGGAACAAGACGGAAATGGGCGAGAGATGAAAATGTGGATCTGTTGGAATGCTACTACTCAAGTAACCCTAGTGAGAGAGGTTACATGCAAAGACTGGGGAAGGAATGGTTACTTCGACATCCCCAGTCAACACTAAGCGCTAAACAACTAGTAGCTCAGTGTTCCAACATCTGCAAACGGCAACTGCTATCACAACTTGAGATTGACGAGATACAACACAAATGCTACGGCAAAAGGGAGGAACCCGGATGTCAGGACTGTGGGGACTTAACTACAAGTCCCCACCCAGTGAGGGGATACACGGCCCCAATGAGCGAAACAGAGCTGAACGAGACAGCTGCTGACCTGAGAGAGAGAATCATGACCCGAATGACAACCAGGCCTCCCCGGCGCCAATTACAACGGCTGAGTGAAGTACCATCTGAAAGTCTCATTGAGAATGTGAATGCAGCATTGAGAACGATCCCTACCAACACCATAACAGAAACCAATGAGCTGATCTACAACTCAGCATCAGTGATCCTTGAGATACTTGGCTATAAGAGCAACCATGAGACCCAATACCACCATGGAAAAGACGGTTAGAGGCTAAAATCAAGGTAACAAGGAGGGAAGTGAGCCAACTGTCAGAGCTCCACAAGGGTGCAATGAAAGACCAGTACCCAGAAAGTACAGGCAGATGCCCATACCTGAAGCACTCGAGACTGCCAAACAGAGGCTCCAAGCCTTGTCCAGCCGCCTAAAGAGATACACAAGGGAGAATGAATCCAGAAGGATTAACCGGCTCTTCTCCACTCAACCAGCTAAGGTGTACTCTCAATGGCAGGGTAACAATAACAACAGAGCAGACCCACCAAGGCTGGAGACGGAACAATACTGGAAAGGCATATGGGAAAGGGAGGCGTCCCACAACAGCAATGCACAGTGGCTGATCTCTCTACGAGAGGACCACAGCAACCTCCCTGAGCAAGCCCCGGTAACCATCACTGTGACAGATGTCCAAGAAAGAGTCTCAGGTATGAAAAACTGGACAGCACCAGGGCCTGACATGATCCATGCCTACTGGCTAAAGAAACTCACTGCTCTCCATGAGCGAATGGCAGCCCAAATGAACCAGCTGCTACAAAGTGGGACTCACCCTGAATGGTTAACTGAAGGGCGGACAATCCTAATCCAGAAGGATCCATCAAAGGGTCCAGTCCCACCCAACTACCGACCAATAACCTGCCTCTCCACAACCTGGAAGCTCATGTCAGGCATCATAGCGGCCAAGATAAGCAAAACACATGGATAAACACATGAGCACGGCACAGAAGGGTATCGGTGTAAATACCAGAGGAGCCAAACACCAACTCTCGTAGACCGCACAGTTGCCCGAGACTGCAAAACCCGACACACCAACCTGTGCATGGCTTGGATTGATTACAAGAAAGCCTATGACTCAATGCCGCATACTTGGATCATTGAATGCTTAGAGATGTATAACATCAACAGGACTCTGAGAGCCTTCATTGCAAACTCGATGAGGCTGTGGAAAACCACCCTTGAAGCCAACTGCAAACCACTTGCACAAGTGTCCATCAAATGTGGCATATACCAAGGAGATGCTCTGTCCCCGCTACTGTTCTGCATAGGCCTGAACCCCCTCAGCCAAGTTATCAACAAGACTGGCTACGGATACAGACTCAAAAATGGGGCCAATATCAGTCACCTACTCTACATGGATGACATCAAGCTGTACGCCAAGTGTGAGCGAGACATCGACTCACTGATCCACACCACCAGGATCTACAGCACTGACATTGGAATGTCATTCGGACTAGAGAAATGTGGTCGGCTGGTCACAAAGAGGGGGAAGGTCATCCACACAGAAGGGGTCTCACTCCCAGAAGGAACAATAGCAGACATAGAGGACAGTTACAAGTACCTAGGTATACCACAAGCAAATGGCAACCTCGATGAGGTCACAAGGAAAGGAGCCACAGCTAAATACCTCCAACGAATAAGGCAAGTCCTGAGAAGCCAGCTCAATGGCAAGAACAAAATCCGTGCGATAAACAGCTATGCCTTGCCAGTAATCAGATACCCTGCTGGAATAATTAGCTGGCCAAAGGAGGAGATAAAAGCCACAGATATTAAGACCAGAAAGCTACTAACAATGCATGGAGGGTTCCATCCCAAATCCAGCACCCTGAGACTGTACACGAGCCGCAAGGAAGGAGGCAGAGGACTAGTGAGTGTGAGAACCACTGTCCAGGACGAAACAACTAAGATCCATAAATACATCAGGGACAAAGCCTCAACAGACAATGTGCTCAGTGAATGTCGCAGACAACAGGGAACGGAGGTTGAGGTGCCAGAGATACCATCATGGGAGGACAAACCCCTACATGGGATGTACCACCAGCAAATAACCCAAGTGGCTGATATCAGTAAATCCTACCAATGGCTGGAAAAAGCTGGACTCAAGGACAGCACAGAGGCCCTCATCCTGGCAGCCCAGGAACAGGCCCTAAACACCAGAGCAATAGAGGCCCAGATCTACCACACCAGACAAGACCCAAGGTGTAGGTTGTGCAAGGAGGCCCTGAGACAGTCCAGCACATCACAGCAGGGTGCAAGATACTGGCAGGGAAAGCGTACATGGAGCGACATAACCAAGTGGCAGGCATAGTGTACAGAAACATCTGTGCAGAATATGGACTGGAAACCCCGAGATCAAAGTGGGAAACACCCCCAAAGGTGGTGGAGAACGCCAGAGCTAAGATCCTGTGGGACTTCCAGATCCAGACAGACAAAATGGTAATGGCGAACCAACCAGACATTGTCGTAGTGGATAAACATCAGAGGAAAGCCGTTGTGGTAGATGTAGCAATACCAAGTGATTGCAACATCAGGAAAAAGGAGCACGAGAAACTAGAGAAATACCAGGGCCTCAGGGAGGAACTGGAGAGGGCCTGGAAGGTGAAGACCACAGTGGTGCCTGTGGTCATCGGTGCCCTCGGGGCAGTAACCCCCAAACTGGAGCAGTGGCTACAACAGATCCCAGGAACAACATCAGACATCTCAGTCCAGAAATGTGCAGTCCTTGGCACAGCCAAGATACTGCGCAGAACCCTCAAGCTCCCAGGCCTCTGGTAGAGGACCCGAGCTCAGAGGATAAGAACCACCCGCGGTGGGTGAGAAGGGAATTTTTTTATTTTATATATATATATATATATATATATCTAAACTTAAATGTAGACAGACCTCAATAGATAGATATAGGTATTAGATTATCCTGCTTAAAGCCCAACCTGTAACCAAAGACCAGAGGATGCATTTTAATGCTCAGTCTAATGGTTTTTAACATTTATGGAATTTAAACATAAAAATATTCTGACTGCGTCGCTCATCGGCGCACGGCCTCTAGATGACGTCACTAGATGGCGACATTGCTCCAACTGCTTCAAATCTGCTAATCTGGATTAGCCGATCTGAAAATACGGAATAATCATAGCAGGGTTTTAACAGAGACAAAATATTTGATTATAGAAAAATAAAACCCAGCATTTAGATTTTTATCATTTGTTCCAACTGCTAATTTACATTAGTTACAAATAAAACTTAAAACAACAATGTATTTTTAAGATCCTGATCTCAAAAATAAATGTGTAGTTTTATTGCACAAGATCAATTTTCAAAAACATATTTTAAACAGAAATGTCAGACTGAAAAGTTTTCATTTGTGCTCAAATTCTGTGTGACGTTACACAATCAGCCTAAATGTTGTAGTCTTCAGGAAGTCTGAGTCGCTTTGAAAGCTTCATCTTCCTCTTGACGTTTCAAATTCTTTATAGAGCTAGGAAATTATTCCTTCACCATGGTTTCTTCATGAATCCTTTGAAGGATGCAGTTTTCCCAGCTGCATTTTAATAACACTTTTTCCTTCCACTTAACTTTCTATACTTAGATGAAGCTCTGTGAACAACCAGCTTCTTTGTAGCGACTTGTAGTGTCTTCTCTGTTTTGTGTCCCCAGGACATTTGTCAGAGTGAGACACTGTGAGTTTCTATATGTTCACCAGTTTGTTTTAATCATTTGCGTCACAACTGACTGCATGAAAAACATGCTAACATTTAAACAAGGCGTCTTCTTTTGTACATATTATTAGTGATGAACATCTGAGTATTTAACTGTGATTTACCATCTTTAATGTTGTTGTTAGCTTAAGAAATAAAATTGCTCTACTAAAGCCACACAGTGCTAATAAAGATTATTACCTTACATTATTTATCTGTAATGTAATCGTTATGAGACTGAAAATTTATTTCTGACAACACAGATGAGACACTTAAACTTCCCCTCCCCCAAAAAGTCAATTTTCTTAAAATGAAAGATAATTAAATCGAAGTTTGAGGTTTTAAATATTTAATAGTTTCTTCATCAAAATACTTAATTCAGTGAAAGCAAAGACCCATTAAAATCCCTGAGCAATATTAATAAAAATATACAAAAAAAGTACAAAATGGAACAGAAAAACATGTTAAAATCCTAAAAACATATCCATATATTATATTTTACTGTAGAAGTCTTTGCACATCATGTATATTCCTGTTTTCAGTTCACATCAGACAGCATGATTTTAAAAATCTGTTTCATTCCAGCTTCATTCTAATTATTCAGTTTTTTTGTTTTAGTGCATCGTCAGATTAAAACTTTGATCCAAAATAATAAATATTAAAGCTGAAGGAACCAGAAAGTCCATTGATCTGGTTCAAAGCTGAGGTTCACATATCAACCTGAGGCGTAATGCTGCAACTGTTCAACTTACTGCATCATTTAGTAAAAATCTGTAACAATTATAAAGTGAATTGTTTTCCTTCTTATGAAAGTCTGTAGCTTTATGTCTATATCTAAATATAAAAATAATGTGCAAAGTATTTATAGTTTGGTTAAAAATTCTATAAAAGGTAGAAAAAGGCAGAAGATAGTAAGAAATACTTCAGGCTGGATCAGGAGGTCAAAGGTCTGCAGACATCTAGCAGCTTGACTGCTGTTTTGGATCTGGAAACAAAACAGAAATGTTTCTGGTTATTATTGACTAAATATTCATTCTAATAGTTAAAATCTGATATAAAGGATCCGCTGCTGATGGACTCAAACCTCTAAACTATTTCACCTCAATGAGATGAAGGTGGAGCATCAAACAGTAGAAATATGAGATTCACCTTACTGTTAAAAATGAGATTTCTTAAATCAGATTAAATTGTAAAGGTTCAATGTTTTTTCCCCTCATTTATCGGAGGTGAACTGAGCTAAAGCAGCCTGGTCTGTGAACAAGTTCTTCCTCGGAAACTATTAACTAGTTGCAGCAACTTTAGTCCAAGTGTTTAGAAGCAAACAGGAAATAAACTTACAGGAAGTGGTCATTTAAGCAACAGATCCATTTCTTGGTGTATTGATCGGTGCAGAATGTTTGCTGTACCAAACGACGCCGTTGGATCCATCAACTGGACTCTGAAGAACCAAAAGGTTCAGGGAAACAGAGATTAGTGTTCAGCTGATCTGATGTTACGAAGAGAAACTCTGAGACTGAAACGCTCACCTGGGGACTTCTGACGTTTCCGTGCCAACCAGGTGATGAGGAGGAGGAGAAGGACAGTGAAGAAGCAGCCCAGAGAAATGAAGACTCCGATCCTTCCTCCTGAAAGAAAACAGTTTCATTCTCCATCAGAAATGTAAAGTTAAGTTGCCTTAGTTTTATAAATAACACCCAGGTTTGATATGCTTTTATTTTGGTAATGGAAACGTTTCACATGTAAAGGTTAGCAGCAATACAGATAAAGGATATAAAGCAACTAAATTTTAGCTTCAACCAATAATAAAACAAGGTTTTGAAGTCACTTTAAATGTTCATGAAGAATCTGTGATTGGTTGAGTCAAAGCACTGATGGAGCAGCCAATGCATAACAGATGGTGTAAAGATTGTAATGTTATTTATTCTTGTTCTTTTAAGATGGTTGTTTTTGATGATGGCCTCATTAAACCATATAACTAAACACTGAAAGACAGATTTAAATCTAGACCTGTCATTACTAACTAGAAGTGATAAACGATAATATTGTTGTTTGAGACCATTTTCCAGCATTGTAACGGCTTAATAATGTAAAATCACATTCTCAAACTTTAAGTTGTAATTTAACAGAGGAAGTGGAAGACATGGAAATGATTGAGCTTGTTTTCAATAATCATGTGGTTAATTGATTTATTGGAACAGGACTATTTAAATCTGATACAAGTTGGAAATTTATATTAATTGATGTGTGATTGTTTGAAAATCAAAGAAGAAAACAGAAACTTACTTTGGTTATTTGGTTCAGATTCCGGTTTTGTTACAGCTGCAGTGGTGCCTGAAGAGAAACATAATTTTTGTTTTACAGAAATATTTCTGACTTTATCCAGAAAGCAGCTGGATTGTTTAATCATACTTCAGTTTTTTCTTAATCTGATCTAAGAGCTTCATCTGAAACTTCAACAAAAGGTCGAGAAGCAAAAGTCCACCATGTATCTCTGAAAATGTTCTGATTAGCGTCTGATCAGGTTGAATCCTGCTGCTCTGTTTGTTAAATGTTTAGTGCAGCGGTTTTCAAAGTGCTCTGGCGCCTCCCCTGGGGGGCGCCAGAGCACTTTAGGGGAGGCGCGGTGCGAGGGAAAAAATAAACCGAAGAAGAAGCTATCTGCTTGCTGTCTACTGATGTGAGAGAAAAAAAACGGACAAATTTTTAGTAAACCTGCTCATTCCCTTCACTTCAACCTATCTCTGTGAATGTGGGTTTTCTGCTCTCGCAATGATAAAAAGCAAATCCCGGTCAAGGCTGCTGGTTGAAAATGATCTGCGGTTATTCCGCTCCACAGTGCAACCCCGCATTAACCGGATTTGCGCATTAAAAGCACAAGCACATTGTCCCCACTAAAACGATGGTGAGCTGAACAGTAATGTTGCCAATTTAGTTAAAATCATACATAAAATGCGTTACACATGATTCAGGACCGTGGTAGAAAAAAAGGGGTGCGCATAGCGTGCGTAAATGTTTGTTCTTTGTAAGCCTCCGCTCTTTCATACAGCACGCTCTTTTAGCTCGAGATAAATTGTTTGTTTAAATTGTTTAGATGAGCCACAAAAAGAGCTCCACAATTTGTAACTGTTTAGGTTTTTGATTTATTTTTTAATTTTAAGGAAATGTGCAACATTTACAGATGTGTTCCAAAGATCTGATCAAAATGTTTTTGTTAAGATGTGAAAACACTGTTGGTATCTCAAACATGAAACTCAGAAGCTCAGATGTAACGTTTTTGAGAAAACGGTTGAAAAATGAGTTTGGGGTTCTTATTATTAGAAAAATGAAAAAAGGGCATATTTACCATACAAAGGCCCTGATAAAATAATTAAAATGGGAGAAAATGTTTTAAAATGTTCATGTTAAATTTTTATTCAGATAAAGTGTCATTTTAAAAGATGAGATGGTTCTAAGCATTAGGTGTTTTGTAGTGGCATTTGTTTGTGTGTGGGTTGATTATTGAGGGCATGGGGGGCGCAGGAGGCATTGTGCTCCTTGAAGGGGGCATCCTTTCATACTTTGAAAACCCTGTTTTAGTGAATTGTGTGAATGGACTGATACTCACTGATGGGTTCGGATCGAGGACAGTCTGGAACAGAAACACCAGAATTCAGGTCAACATGTCCTGACCCGTCCAACCAGCAGGAACATTCAGATATAAAAATGTGGATTTTCTTACCGATCTTGTTGAAGAAGAGTTTTCCATTTTCTCCCTCCATCTTTATCTCCTCACTGCCTGTCAGGTTCCATAAAACCAGGAGGACGGTTTCTGGTCTGGATGAGCCCCAGAGGCACACGGAGCTTAGAGGAGAAGATGGAGGAGAAGTCACAGCGACCCAGCGCTCCAGCTGACGTGTTTCGCTCCCATAAGTTCGTCATATCATGGTGTTTGTCGAAGACGAGGCTAATGTCTTTAGCCTCTGAGGAATTGGAGCTGAAGCAGGTGAAATCTGCCTGAAACACAAGAAACAACAGAATCCATGTGAAGATGTGGCAGAAGTAAAGGACAAACAGAATTAAAATAATAAAATAATGAAACTGGAAACAATAACAAGGCCTGAAATGGGAAAATATGTCAAATAAAAACAAGACAAAAGTTGTGTTTTTGAAGACTCAATTTATGTAAGAGTTATGTTTCTTTTATGTACATCATTAGATTATAAAATATTAGTTACCTTTCCTTGGATGCATAGTGTTACCAAAATCAGGAACCAGGACATTTTCCAAGAGTGAATCTTCATATTTTAGTGCCTGAGAAAAAAAAAAAGAAAGTGGTCAGTTCACATTCTAATAATGTTAAAATAATACACATTTTCTTAAAAATTAATTAATACTTATAGTTTTATTTGAGTAAATAACTGTTGGTTTATGTTTCTATGTTCACTATCCAGCTTTTTGGTCATTCATTGTCTCAGTATGGATGAAACACATTTGAACAATTTTGATTTAAATGTCAAACGAGAAAAAATGAGCCGTTAAATGAACTTTTTAGTTTGGTGAGGACGGCAGCAGGCTACGCTCTATATTTCTTTATCTTTTTAGTCCTGTAAAGCTTAATAAAATGTATTTCCATCTGTTTCACAAAACTGAATGTATACACATTTGCTAAATACTTTAAAAACAGTTTTCTGGAATTTACGAGCCCAGAAGACACATTACTTCCGGGTCCATTTCTTAATATATTTCCTCCCTTCATTCACAAACGAAGAGACCAAAATAATCCTTAAAGCAGTCGAACTAAATTAGATGTTATTCTGCACAATTTTGAATGCGTCAATTCATATTTTTGCCATGGAAGCTTGAGTCGTGTGCTAGCTTAGCTGAGAAGCTAGGTTAGCACTAAGCTAAAGTTGCCGGTGAACCGTGTTTTTAAATCGCCATTACAAAGCCGAATTTATTCCCATATAGTAAAAACTCTAAGTCAGCATAGACTAACCGGCTGATCTGTCAATTCAGCCTATTAATGTATTTAGCTTTAAAATCCACACGAACATTATCGAATAATTCGCTTTATTTCTGCAAATCAACTTACCTAACTGCGCTTTCACACAGCTCGAGTTTTCTTTTTTAGTTTATTGAAACGAAAAGGGTTAAACGTGAATTTAAAGGTTTAACTTTTCCACCAAATCGTAACAAAATAACCTGACAGCATTGAAGAAATTTAAGCATATAAAATCTTGCGGCTGGATCTCGATCTTAACTCGGTTAACTCGAAGGCACTGAACTGGCGAAGGGGAGCGTCAGGGAGGGCGAGTCAGATGAAGTTTGGCTTGTGTTGTCTTCCTTAAACGATGAAGAACAGTCGCTTCTTCATCGTTTTCTATTTTCTATGGCGGTTGACAAACACCTTCAGGTGCATTACCACCACCTTCCGGATTGGAGTATGAATTAGATGTTCAACTATTACGCTCTAGTCCTAAAATACTCGTTGCTATTTAAAAAAAAACCTAAAAATGCTGCTAGAAATGACGTCCTTTGATGATCTTTGATTCCCTTACATCTATTTTTTTACTTTGATTCTTAGTTAAATGTCTACTGTTTACCTCTCTTTCACGTGCATATGTATTACATTCTAAATATGTTCTACTATTTACATTTGTGCACAATAATTCCAACAACCTGTTCCTTGTTTATGGATTGTTTTTAAGAGTGTTATTTCATCTTGCATGGCCAAATCTCATCCTCAATTTATCTTTTTTGTTTTTAATTATGTTACATTTTCTAAATTCTCCAGATAGTATAATTCTCCATTATACTATTCTGATTCCTTGCCTTTGTACTCAAGTTGCTATTTGTCCCAGAATGTTTTCTTTCTGCTGAGTAATTACAACAGTCCAAAATGACGTGGTTCAGTTTCCATACTTTGACAAAACTCAGGTCCAATATCATGCTTCCCTAATAAATAAAGTATTGTTAAGGTTGATCTTGTTAAAATGGATTTCTCCTTTCTATTCTGTCCACTCCTGGCTCTGCATTGGTCTTTCTAACTGAAAACTTAAAACCACAGAACTGAGGTGCAATAAATTTTATGTTTTCCATAATGCCCCGCCATCAGAAAACAAATATCTCGTAATATCTCTACAGTCAAATACGTCATTCTCATTATTGAACCATGAGAGTTACGTCAGCGTTTTTAAATATAGTGACGTGGTGATGAGCACCAAGCGCCGCCTAGCGTCACTTTGCTTTCCTGCAAGTATTTAAAGAAAAACAAGAAGTACGGAAAAAAAACAGGAACCAAAAGGAACCAAGATCCGACTAATCTAGAAAGGAAAGTCTAGATGACTGAGGGTTAGAGAAGACACTTGGTACTATCTGGACCAACCAATAGATTTTTTAAAACTTGATGTTTTCAAAAATACATTTTCAACAATTATCTAAAACAGCAACTCACCATTTTCCTTTTCTTGCTGTTGGCCTGTACTCAATGAGCCTTTCAGAAAACTTTTGTCTTTCACAAAAGGAAAGAGTAAAAACAGACCCAACACGAAGAATGGCTCATCTTTCAAATGTAGAGTTGTGAAAAAAATAATAAAGAATAAAAGCCTGGTTCTTTATATATCTTCCAGATTTAAACCAGAAAGTCATCTTCCTAAATCCAGTTAGAACCGAACTACAGCAAGAACACGATAAAAACATTTTTAGATAAAAAATAAATAAATAAATCCTCCTCAGTAAATGTTATTTTATTCTCTTTCACAACTCCTGTTTGAACCAGCAGTTTCCCCTGTGTCTGCCTATATAAAGTGGTAGTGGGAGGCCACTCCCCTTCACACATCAGCTCCACCCTCCTTCTATCAGAAGAACTGAAAATGCATGTGTGAGCGTCTTCTCATGCAGAGACTTGTCCTCTGTACTGACGAAACATGTTTTATCCCTTAAAAGATCGGACAACATCAGCAATTCTAAAGGATTTTTATTCAGCTGGACTGAGAATAAAAATGGCTGAAAGGCTTCTTAAGGTCACAGACCCCTGATTCAGACTGAGGAACACTTTAATAAATATTTAATTTTATATGTTAGTCTCATCATGCTTTGCATTCCTCTGTATTAAGATGTTGCTGCCCTTATTATGTAGTTCTCAGTCATGCTTCAGGGCAGCAGTATAAAGAAATGTCGATTCAAAGTCACCAGGGTGACACATTTACAGAAACACCAACGGAAAATGGGTGGAGTTTACCTTTCTTTGGTTAGCAGACTGCAATGAAAGCTGAGTGGGCACAGTAAAAACCATAATCTTTCTTGATCTGAGCAGATAGAAACAACTCCAGTTATGACACAGCTCTACATCATTCTGACTCAGAACCATCCAAGCACTAAACAGATGCTTAAAACAGAAAGATGTGTCAAAACTTTATCCAGCTAAACAGAAAAAAACTGAAGTTATTATCGAGCCTAAATACAAATGATCTAGAGTTGTAGATCTAAAGTTATAGATCTAGAGTTAACTTCAGTTATTCCAGCTGGAAACTAGAGATCAAGCTGACCTCTGACCTGAGCCTTCAGAGCTACATAAAGCCAGGTCCAATGTGTATTGATGACTTTTCAAAAATTGTAAAAACAAATAAATAAAGTATGAAGAAAATAGACTGTTAAATAGTAAAAATATAATTAAACTACTTTTCTAAAGCATTTTACAGCAACAAACAATTGATATAACAGCCTTTATTCTTTATAATCACTTCTCTTCTGATCAAAGTTGCTTTTTCATTTGCTTTATTTCCAAACCTAAAGCTGGAGACACTTGTGAGTTTAGGAGCATTGGAGCTCCATAAATTATTTTTAGGCAAAAATTAAAAATTTGTTTGTAATTATGTTTAAATTTTCTGATCATTTTAGTTTTTAATCATGGGCATATGTGAGGGAAAATATTTCACTACAGGAGAAGAATACTAAAACAAAGATGGTGGTGAACTTATTTTAACTTTTCAACTGAAATGAGGAAGAGAGCCGTGTGGGAAGGCTGTTCTCATTACAGAAAACTGGTCTATAAATAAACACAGCAAATACTTATTCTCAGGACTTGTAAATGTAAAGAATAACATAATAATTTACTAAGCTGAAGATAGCATTTTGTCTTCAAACAAACTGCTGAGGACAGAAAACTTTCTTCTGAAGACAGTTTTCTGACTCCAAAGTTGATAAAATGTTTCGCTCTTCTCTAGAACTGCAGATAAGGCAGAGTTAGAAATGTTTCAGGAAGGAGAGCCTGATCGTTTCCTCTTGTTGCTCAACTGCCTTGTGGGGGAAGGGCCAGATTGAACCGGCCCTTCCCCCACTGGAGGATAAAACTGGCTTTCAGGATTATAAAGGTTGCAGTTAGCTGGTTCAGACTGAAGAAGAAGGTAATAAATATGTTAAGTCCCACAGATTAGCCTCCCATTCTGCTCTGCTTCAAGGTGTTGCTGTCCTCATCATTTTGTTCTTAGTGTTTCAGTCAAATGTGTTTTACTCTGGTGGAGACAAAACCCCCAGAGGATCAGAGTTTCCAAAACGTTTCCGGAAGAACGAGAACCGAACAGTAGCTCTGTGTCATCAGATCTCTGTGAGAGAAATAGGAATGCAGAACGGATCTGATGAACTCTTTCATTATTCAGACCGAAACAACTCAGGTTCTGACTTGTTTTGGTCCAAAATCTGTTTTCAAAGAAAGAAGTGAAAAGAATGTGAAACATGAGACAGGCAAAAAACAATTTTATAGCGTTAAATCTTTCAATTTAACTTTAAACTATTTATGATTCCTATCAGGCTTTTGTTTCTGAGTTTCTGAGCTACTTGATGGTATTGTAGTTTGGTAAAATAATATTTTATTAAAGGAAATAAAACAACTCTAACTACCTTTCACACCTCAGAAATGATAAATAACCAGATAAATTGCGCAAGAAAATATACTAGGCTGCAACTTAGGTTTTGATGTTCAGATTCCTGTTTAAGAGGGAATATTTCATCATCCAGTCAAAGCAAAGAATCAAACTGAGAAGCTCAGTTGAGGGAGTGGACAAGCTGAGCAGGGAGGACAGAGAGAAACATGCATTAGTCAGACGAAGAGCTGGTCTATAACCGCAGGCGTTGACTTGAGTCTGAGTCAGATGGCCACATGCCTGTTGAACTGGCTTCATGCCAGTTCAACAGGCTTCAAGTTTCCCTTCCCCCACACTGTTGATCTGGCGTGAAGCCAGAAGCCAGTTCAACACCCAGTGTGGGGGAAGGGAAACTTTCAGTTCTGAACTGTGAAAACCCTGTAAAGTCACAGCAGGTCAAACTGCCAATGTTTCACTTCCTGAAGCAGACAGAAATACAAATATGCAAACACAAGTTTTAAAATATCATAGAGCTATAAACAGAGTTTATAAGACGATCACGTGACTTCGCCGCTAAAGCAGCTGCTCTATGGGAGTAGTTAGATGCGTTCTCCAGTAGGGGCGCTGTTTAAAACTGAGTGGCTGAATTATTTTCCCGCGAAATTCCTTTTCACCTCACTTCCCCCGAACCTCCGACTGAAGCTGGTTGTTAGTGAAACTACAGGGTCAGTCCAGATTGCCTCCCGAACCGAGCAGAAGGACGGTTTTTATCTCTCCGCTCCGGTTCCGAGCCGCCAGCTGAACCGAGAGGATGAAGTATTTCACCAGGCTGCGAGTGAAACGGATCTATGAATGGCGCGGAGCTCCGCTCGTCTTCAACAGGAAACTCAACACCTCTGAGTATGGGTGAGAAGAGCCAGCAGCTTTTATCTGCTGATGTCATCATCTGCTGATTTAATCATCTGGTGACAACAAAAGGAGAAGTTGATCTATTCCAGTTATTTATGGCAAATATTACATTTATGCAGATTAACGTCACATAAACAATTTCAGTGATTATGGTTGAATATTACATGAGACCAAAAAACATAGGATTATTAGTCAATTACTGAGCCTCCAAAGAAACTGCAGAAAGCTGATATACTAAATATACTGATAGAAAGTTGTGTGGAAGGATAACTGCTGCCTTGAGTGTTATGAAGGCAAAGTTTACTAGTCAAGTCCTGATGGAAAATGAAAGCAGATCTCCTTACAGAGGGATCCACTGAGTTCAGACTTGATCCAACCTGTTGGCCCAAACAGTGGCCGATTACTCGGTTCTCCTGGAAGATCTGGAAACATCAAAATGGACCTCAGACAGCTTTAGGTTCTCAGCCTCTCCACTGTGAGGCTATGAGGCCTTGATTTTCTAAATGAAACGTAACATTTACTTTCATTTGTTTCCTGACTTTTTCCTTCCACTTAATTTTCTGTGAATATATCTGAATGCAGCACTGTGTGAACAGCGAGCTTCTTCAGGCCATATTGTTGACCAGCCATAAGTAAATCATCGGTGTAACATCAGTTTTCTTCTGTTTTCCTGTGGTTTCCAGCTCTCTCTCCATCAGGGTGGAGAGTCTCCCCCGGACCACCGTCATCAGCGCCGGGCAGCACATCCTGATCGAAGGCGACGACGACGACAACCCGTACGTCGCCAGAGTGGTGCGGCTGTTCGCAGACGGTCGGTTCCAGGAACTGGATTTAAACTGAACCGGCTAACCCGGGTCAGCGCGAGCTGACCTTTGACCTGCTGCCTTTCCAGAGAGCAGCGCGCAGAAGAAGGTCGTGGTCCAGTGGTTCGTCCGGGTGTCCGAAGTGCCGCCGGGCAAACTGAAGCTGCTGGGCAGAAACCCTCACCCACAGGAAGTCTTCTTCTACGAAGGTCACAGCTGTGAGGACGAGGTCAACGCCGAGTCCGTCCTCCGACCCGTTCAGGTGACGATGGTTTCAGTTCCTCTCTGAAATAAACATGTTGACATTAACTAAAGATGAAAAAAAGCATGTAAATTTACTGCAACATAAACAACTAAATGTATAATTAGAGAAAAACTACAGAAATTCAATAAATCAATTCTTCAAAATTAATAAAATTTCTAGATTTAATGGACAATTATATTCTGATAATTACATTTAAAATACTCCTGTTTTCTTTTAAAAGTCAAGCAAAAGTTAAACAAATGGATCAAATCTGATCTAAAGAATCAGATAAATGTTAAAATTCAGTAAAATGCTGAATCATTATAACGATTCTATTTATTTAATGTTTCATGTTTAAAGATGCATCTCTGTGGATAGTTGGATATATTACAGCAAATTGACTTTTGAAAGGTTATTTTTTTCTTTTCATTCAAAACGTTTGTCTTGAATTTTGATTCTGAAGCTTCACGTTTTATTGTTAATTTATTTGTTAAATATTTTAATATTTCCATTGATTTGTTGGATAAAAATATGTTCAAAGTTTGATAGATTTAATGAGAGTTGATGCATTTTTTATTCTTAATAGTTTTAGTATTTTAAGTTTTTTTCATTCAGTTGTTTAATTTTTTAATTCTTTTTCATGATTTACATTATTTATTCTTATTTGAATTAAATTAAATGTATATATTTCTATTTTGTTAGTTCAATAATTATCTGCTATTTATATTTAAACATTCGCATTAATAATTAAGTATTAATAATAACAATAAATGCTTTTTCTTTAATACATAAATAAGTCATTATTTAATAGATGTTAAATAAATAATATAATTATTTTAATCAATATTTTATATAGTTTAAATAATATTATATTTTTACTCTTCATTCTCATTCTGTTTATTATTTTATTTAGTTATTTTTGTTCATTTTCATCATTTTTATTTTTTCCTTCAGAATATTTTCGGTCGTTTTAAATTCTTCCTCTGCTCCTCTCTGTCATCTGGTTGTTGACCTTTTGACCCCTGCAGGTGAGACACCTGGACGCCGCCGCTCCGTTCCCCGTCTCTGAGGACGAAGACATTTTCTACGTCAAACTGTCCTGGGATTCCAGAACCTTCCGACCCGTCGACCCGTCTCTGCTGGACGCTTCCTGCACTCGCTGCCCCTCCCTCCCTCTCTCCCCGCCTCGCTCGCCCCCCACGGCGGCCCCGGCCGCCAGGGGCCCGGCCCGCCGCGGCCTGCCCGCCCCGGACCCCGCCGTGATGCGCGGCGCCACGGCAACGCCAACGAGCAGCAGGAAGCCTGAGGCCGAGTCGCTGCACTCCCTCACCAAACTGTCGGCCTCCAAATGCCTGAGCGCCAAGCGGCGCAGCGCCACCCAGAGGACGCCGGGCGTCCGCAAGAAGCTGCAGCTCAGCAGTGAGTCTTCCTCGCGCGTCGTCATCAATCAGGAAGTAAAACCGGCCAATCGCAGCACTCTGTGTCCTCAGGTCCGGACGAGCCGGCGGCGCTCAGAGACGACGTCCTGCAGCAGCTGCTGGAGGCGGAGCTAGAGGCGGGGGGGCGGTCCGCCGCCGCCGCGTCCCCCTCTGAGCCGCCCCACATCACCCACAGCCTCACCCCCCTCCGCAGGACCAGCAGGACACCCGGTCGCCACGACGACGTCCCCCTGACGCCGCGCTCCGTCCGGCGCCGGGAGTCTCAGAGCGAGACGGACAGTCCGCAGGCCGGGGACAACCGCAGCAGGTCAGAGGTCAACCTTTGACACGAACCAGACGATCAAATCCTCATTTTAATAATTTTTAGTTAAATTTGTTCAGTTTTGCAACAAAAATGCAGAAAAACCTGCAGCGACGTTTCTCACCATGGTAACAAAGACATGGTTTGGATTAGGATTAAATTAGGATATAAAAATAAAAGATCCCGTTTTTTCATCCCAGATCCTGTTTCAGGGATTTTTCTCAGTTTTAGGGAAACTTGGGGTTAAAAGTGGCTTTGAGTTCAATAATTTTATTATAATATTATGACTTTAATTACAAGATTAAAGTCATAATATTGGCAGAAAAAACATGAGATTTTTCCAGAAATTAACATTTCAAAACTGAGAGACAAAAGTTGATCAGGATCTGATGTGAGCAGCTCAGGTTGTTTTCTCTCCTCTGTGCTGAATAATTTGATGAGGATTCGAAAAAAGATGAAATATTATTTCTAAAACTAAAAGTTTAACTTAATAACATTCTCCACATTCCTCCTTTTAGTTTTAGTTTTTCTGTTGGAATCCTCATAAAATACAATCTTAATGTTGAAATGATTTGACTTTACGATCACAATTGAAAAAATAAAAATCTTCTTAGAGTTTGATCTGAATTCAAAGTCCAAATAAATGAAAGTTTTAAAACAAACGTCTCAAACAAAATGGCCGCCCTCAACTTTCTGGCATCACTGTAAAAAATTAAATCTTCATAAACCAAAGAGTTACTGAAAGGATTTGAGTCTGCAGTTTGTCTGAACCGGTTCAGGGTTCAGAACCGGTTCAGAACCAGCTGGTTCCTCTCAGGCCTCAGCGGGAATCCTCCAGCCGCAGAAGAAGAAGAGTTTCTCCAGGGAGAAACCACGCCCCCTTCAGGGAGACGTGAGTCTGACACCCGAACACATCGCCATGTTGCATTTAGGTCACCTGGTGACAGTGGGAAACAAGATGGCCACCCTCACCCAGCTCTGAAGCAAAGGCTGCTGGGAGTTTGAGTCCTGGGTCTCTGTGGTGGTGGTTCTGCACAAGAGGTGAATCTGGACCTCAGAACCAGAGATGACCTTTGACCTTTTCTGTGTTCCCAGCCGAACCAGCACCAGGAGGAAGGAGGTCCAGACTGGGACGGAACCAGTTCTGGAGGTTCTGTGAGTATTTTTACTTTTCAGTTTCAATCAGTAAAAACATTTTTCTTAGTGAATCAGCATAAACGGCCTATCCAAAGTAAAATGAACGCTTTTGAACAAACAGATGGAAAATAAATGAAATCACCTGGGAGACATATTGGCCCATTTGTTTAAAATATTTTATTTAAAAACAAAACAAGTATTATCAGTTACTAAAAGAAAAAAAAAATTAATTTAAAAGATCTCCGATTTTTTTCAGCAGGTTTTCCCACTGCGCCCCCTGCTGATGGGCTTGGGATAAGCTGATCAGAATATGCTCTCTAACACAGAAACTAATCAATAAATCAATAACGGTCAATCAAACATCTCCTGGCATGTCTAGATGATGTTAAAGCTTGGTTGGCTTTGAACTTTTTAAATTTTAACGAAAAGAAAACAGAGGTGATGGTGTTCGGACCCAGTGGCTCCTGTGAGTCCTCTGTTGACCTTTGACCCTTGGAGGTGTATTTTAAACCTGTTATTACAGATCTTGGTTTTAAGGTGGACAGTGATTTTAAATTGGACAGCCACATTAGAGCCGTGGTTAAGTCCAGTTTTATCATTTAAGGCGATTGGCATCAGTAAAATCTTTTCTTTCCAGGCAGCATTTTGAAACAGTGATCCACGCTTTTATTTCAACTCGACTGGATTACTGTAACTCTCTATATCTGGGAGTCAGTCAGTCATTGCTCTCACGTCTGCAACTGCTTCAGAATGCGGCTGCAAGACTTTTGACAGGAACTGGAAAGAGAGAGCATGTGACCCTGTCTTGGCTTCACTTCACTGGCTGCCTGTTTATTTTAGGATCCGTTTTAAAATTCTTATGTTTGTTTTTAAATCGCTGCATGATCTTGCCCCGGCTTACCTCACTGAGCTTCTTCACCCTTACATACCTTATCGGTCTCTTAGATCTGCAGATCAGTTGCTCTTGGAGGAACCGAGATCTAGGAGGAAGCTCAGAGGGGACAGAGCTTTCTCTGTCGGGGTCCTAAGCTATGGATGACCTGCAGGTCAGAGGCCCCTTCACTGTCCACTTTTAAAGCTCGTCTTAAAACCCTTCTATTTTACTTGGCTTTCAACTCCAGCGAGATCTAGTTTCATATTGTATGTTTGTTGTTTTAAACTGTATTTGTTTTTATCTATTTTATGTACAGCACTTTGTTTCAGCTGTGGTTGTTTTAAAGTGCTTCATAAATAAAGTTGGTATGGTAATATCTGAATTCAAAGCAGAGAAAATCTGCTTTGAATTTTCTCTGATTATCAATCACAGACTGATTGATCATTTCAGGTTTAATTTTTGGCTCATTTTGATTATTTCAGGTAATAAAACCATAAAACACATTTCCTCTTGATATTATCGTATCACATCAGATCTTTTTTGTGTAAAGACAGATTTAATTGCATGTTGAGTGTTTGGTTATGAACTGCATGGTTTCATCTTCCAGCAGGACTTTAGGGGTCTAGTCAAAGTACAGACAGTGCAGTACATGGAGATACTGCAGCTCAGGGCGATCCAAACGTTTTGTCACATGGCCAGAAAAAAACAACTCAAATCAACCAAATGGAGTCAAATTTACATTTTAGATCCAAAATTAATGCAAATGTGAAAATAATTTTTGGACAAATTTATCCTCAGAATCAGAACAGGATTCGCTTTATTTATCCAAGTTTAGTAAATTCAGCTGATTTGTCAGTTTTTCGGCTCAAGTTATTAAAAAACCTCGTTTATAAAATATGAATGTTTTTATTTTAAATTTTCTGAAATTAGTGTTGATAATAATTCTGCCCTGATTACAAATAATAAAAATCCATCAGCATCAGTTCATGTGTCACTCTGAGTTGGATCCGGTTCTGTTTGAACCCGGTTCTGTTCGCTGCCTGACCTCTGACCTGCCGGGTCCCTCAGAGACGAGGAGGAGGAGGAGGACGGCGCCCTGAGGGTCTCCAGGAGGAAGTCGGCTCTGAAGGTTTCGTCTCGGATCAGGAAGCAGCTGTGAGCGCCGACCGTCCAGAACCAGAACCTCCCTCCGACCCGCGGGTCCGATCTCCAGCTGACGTTTCTCCCTCAGGAAACTTCTGGACGACCGGCCGATCTCTGACGAAGACGAGGAAGACGAGGAAGACGAGGAGTTCGTTCCCAAGGAGCTGCAGAGCGGCGACGAAGAGGAGGAGGATGAAGAGTTGGAGGTGAAGAAGAGCCGCCGCTCCTCTTCCTCGGCGCCGACTCGTACCGAGCGCAGAACCTCGGCCCGAACGCCGAGGAAGACTCCGAGGAAGGTGAGTGTTGCCATGGCAGCGACTGCAGAAAGCGGTTGCTACGGTTCTGAGCTCCTCGGTTCTGGTTCTGCAGGCCGGTCCGATCACGCCGCGGACGCATCGCCACGCCGCGCCCAGCATCCCGACCCGGACCCAGCCGGCCCGTCGCCCCGCCAACGTCCTGGAGGAGGCCAGAGCCAGGTGAGAACCGGGTCAGAACCGGAACCAGAACCGGGTCAGAACCGGAACCAGAACCGGGTCAGAACCTCTTTCTGTATTTCCATCTGTTGTCCCGCCCTCAGACTCATCTGACCAATCAACAGACGGAACGTTCTCTCCTGGTTTCAGAGTCCGGTTCTGGTTCAGTTTGATGTAACAAAGTTTGACGGACCTCCCGAACCGACCCGTCAGGTTCTGCTGCCGTTGACCCGTCTCTCTCTGCTCCTCCAGGCTCCACGTGTCGGCGGTGCCGGAGTCGCTGCCCTGCAGGGAGCAGGAGTTCCAGGACATCTACAGCTTCGTGGAGAGCAAGGTTCTGGACGGAACCGGAGGGTGAGGACGGTTCTGACCCAAAACATCCAGAACCTCCAGGTTTCTGCTGCATCCTGGCGCTGAGCCTGGAGGAAAGATCCGTTTTAAAAGTCAAACATAATAAATGAAAGTGACTTTTTATGACGTTATTCTTTAGTGTCGGTTTTATTAAGGAAATATTTCATATTTTAACACGTCAGCCTCTAATTAAGAACTTTTTAAATGACGATTTTCTTCTTTTCATATGTTTATTCTGCTAATGTTGTTTATTTCTAATAATATGAAATATTTATGTCTTATGCTGCTCCTAATAACTTTATTCTAATATCTTAACATTTTTAGATTTTTCTGTTTTTAATAAGTTGTTGTTGGGGCCAAAGCAGCTGCAGTTCCTCAGTGTGTCTGCAGGGGGAGCTCTCCGCCCGCAGGCTGACCCGCTGCTCTTCCTCAGGTGCATGTATGTGTCCGGCGTGCCGGGGACGGGGAAGACGGCCACGGTGCAGGAAGTGATGCGCTGCCTGCAGCAGGCCGCCGAGCGGGACGAGATCCCGCCGTTCGTCTTCATCCAGATCAACGGGATGAAGATGACCGACCCCCACCAGGCCTACGCCCAGATCCTGCAGGTGATTGGCCCAAAACCGACCCACAGGCTCACCCGCCAGGCTGACCTCTGACTCATCGGGTCGTGGTTTTATTTCAGTTGGGAATTAAAGGATCCGCATTTCATTTTTTCATTATTTCTAATAATTTGGGTTTCTTTAAAGAGCCGCTTCCTTTTTGTTATTAGTTGCAGTTCCTTAATTTATCACCAAATATAATGTGAATATTATCAAATATTTAAAGCTTTTATTTCTGGTTATTTTGATGACTCTGAATCACAGAATAAAAACCTAAAATTTAACATATAAGAAAATTTGATTTAAAAAAATGTAATTAAATTAACAGAAATGTCAGGTGCACCTTTTCCTTCCACTCAACTTTCTACAAATAGTCTTGAGCTGCACCTTTTAAAGTTGATATTATTAACTGCAACAATATTGACTGTAGATTTATATTCATGTATGAACAGTTGGTGCAGCTGCAGTCGCAGCCTCTCTAACTTGATGTTAATCTTTTATTTTTTCTGTCAGTTTGAAGAACAGAAACTAATTAAACTCATCTTATGATTTTACTGTGAAACATCTGAGTGAAACGTTTTTGATGTTTTCTTCCTCTTTCTTCTAGTTTTTACAAACAAACATCCTGTTACTGATCACTAATCTGATGATATTAAAAGCTGATGAAAAGTTTGTGTTTGTCTGCAGAAGCTGACGGGTCAGAAAGCCACGGCCGACCACGCCGCCGCCCTGCTGCAGAAAAGGTTCAGCAATCCGGCGCCGAGGAGGGAGACCACCGTGCTGCTGGTGGACGAGGTGGGCAAGCGGCATTTAATCCTCACGAGTTCAGATTTGATTGAGTCTAACCTTCTTGGCTCTGAATGAAATCAGCAGATTTAAAAGTTAAAAATGGCAGCAAGAATCTTCTGCTTGTTCTCCAAAGCGTGACATCATTTCCTGCCCCTGTGATGTGTTGGTTTGTGGTTCCTGTACTGAACGTCCTGTTTGCGAAACGCAGACCCGAATAAAGGCGGCGAGGTTTTATTCACATTCAGTCATGTGATCCGTAACAAAGTCCAGAGTAGAAACAAACCCGACGGAAACTGCTTTCAGTCAGAAATGAAAAGAAATGAAAAGGCTGAATTTTATTCAAACTGTCGGTTTGTTGATGGCAGCAGCTTTCCTCAGCATCTTTACCATAAAGCGTTGATTTTGCGGCCCGTTGCCACGGCGACCTGTCTGTGCAGCTGGACCTGCTGTGGACCAGGAAGCAGAACGTGATGTACAACCTGTTCGACTGGCCGACGCGGCGCCACGCCCGCCTGGTGGTGCTGGCCATCGCCAACACCATGGACCTGCCGGAGAGGATCCTCATCAACCGCGTGGCCAGCAGGCTGGTGAGGGAACACTGGGGTCAAAGGTCACCATGACGCCACTCTGAACAGCTCACATAAGGAGAACCTGAACTTTAACTTCAAACCAGCTTAGTTTACTGCAGCGGGGCCCAAAGGGCGGCTCCGGGGCCACTTAGGGCCCTTTAAATGAATGGATGTGGCCCTTAAACTCAGTTCAAGAACGAAACAAAGACAAGTTTTTGTTTTTTAATTATAAGTTTTATCAGCTTGAAATTGTTTGCTTTTGTCAGCAACCAGGAAGTGAGAATAAAAACATCCAATAATATTTACTAAAATAAAGATGTGAACACAAAATGTTAGCAAGCTAGCGATCTAGCTGGCTAACTTAAAAAACACAGTTAGAGCAGAAATTAATCCGAAACTGAACAAAGAAAATGAACCTTTTGTATTTAAGGTAAAGATATTATTTGTAAATATGTTTGACCCAGAAATCCTCAGTCTGGTGCAAATTATGGAAAAACTCAAAATAAATAAGAAGTCTCCTTTTAAGTACGTTTTGCTATCCAATTATTAATCAGTTGATGCAAAAAATAATCAATGAATCTTCAAACAACCAACTGTCCATTAAAGCTGTTATTAAATGCTTCTTTGGATCTTTGAATGCATTTGTGATATTGAATAAAATCAGTGGTTCAATAAAAATCTGCTGAATGTCAGAATAACATAAATAATTGTTTTATAGTATAAAAGCCCCTCTGACCTCTGACCTTCAGGGTCTGACCCGGATGTCCTTCCAGCCGTACTCCTTCAAGCAGCTGCAGCAGATCGTCACGTCTCGCCTCAACAAGCTGAAGGCCTTCGAGGACGACGCGCTGCAGCTCGTCTCCAGGAAGGTAAGCCTCCCCTCCCCCACCCGTTTCCAGTCTCTGTGGGAACCGGCCGGCTCAGCGCTGCTCTCCTCCGCCAGGTGGCGGCGCTGTCGGGTGACGCCCGCAGATGCCTGGACATCTGCCGGCGGGCGACGGAGATCTGCGAGCAGTCGGCGGCGGCGCTGGTCGGGATGAGCCACGTGATGCAGGCGCTGGACGAGATGTTCTCCTCGCCGTACGTTGCCGCCATCAGGTGAGCGTCCCGGCCGGAACGGTGGGGGGCGGGGCTTCGAGGAGCGGCTGACGAACCGCCAAGTTTGTTTCCAGGAGCGCGTCGACGCAGGAGCAGCTGTTCCTACGAGCCGTCATCGCAGAGTTCAGGAGGCTGGGACTGGAGGAGGCCACCTTCCAACAGGTGAGGTCAAAGGTCACAGCCAGTGTCGCCTCCAACAAGTCAGGTCAAAGGTCACACATTGGTCAGAGCAGGACCAAACAGAACCAGTGAGCAGAGAATTAGAACAAAGAACTCGTTCATAGAACCATTCAAAAGAATCAAATCTTGTGAACGACTCATTAGTTCTCTGAATCCGTCTATTCATTCATCCATCCATCATTCATTCATCCAGAGGAAATGTATAATCAATCAGTCATTAGGTAATAATTGATTGATTGTCAGATCCGTGTTCAGAGTCATTTTTATTCTTTCTGCTCTGATCAGAAAGAAACAGCAGAAGTTCAGTTGCTCTTTCAGTGTCGGCCATCTTTGAGTGCAAAGATGGCCGACACTGAATCGGCTCACAGTGAGTGAAACCATGAGAGGAATCTCACACAGTCATCAACTACTAATGTCATTTAAATGTAGTGAGGCGTGATGAAAATATTCCTAACAATAAAACGGTTCCAGGCGTGGCTAACCTTCAGATTGTCCGGCTTTGCCCTGCGTTCCGTCTGCCAGGTGCTGGTGCAGCACCAGGCTCTGTGTCGGGTGGAGGGCCTGCAGCCCGTCGGCGTGTCGGAGGGCCTGGCCGTGTGTCGGCGCCTGGGAGCCTGCAGGCTGCTGCTGCTGGAGCCCAGCCGCCTGGGGGTCCTGCAGAGGCTCTGGCTCAACGTGAGCCAGGACGACGTGCTCTTCGCCCTGAAGGCCGACTGACCAGGAGGAGGCGCTGTTTTAAACCCGTTCCGGTTTTTCTGTGGTTCATCCCTTGTTTTATTAAATGTTTCTAGTTCTCAAAGTACTTTCATGTTTTCTGTCTTAAATATGCAATAAAACTTAAAAAAAAACTTTTAGTGCAACTTATTTGTTGATTATTGACAAGTTATTATAATTAAACTGAGCCTCATGGTCTTTAAGCAGAATATAAAAATCTTTACCTTCATTTGATTTCCTGTCTGGCTTTATCTGTTTTCTCCTGAAATCTTTTTAAACTTTGTAAGAACTTGATAGAAACAAACCAAGATTTAAACAGAAAACACAAATCATAAAAACATTAAAATGTTTATTTTATGAAAGCAATAAAAACATCCAGTTATGGAGTCTGGAGGTAAAAGTTGAGGTTTTAGGTTCATGTCTGCAGCAGCGTCGGGTTCCTCCTGGAATGAAAAGATATATGAAAATTTATCTTAAATGTTGGGATCAAGGATCCAGATGATATTTGAATTATTTTCAGTTTATTTAAATTTCTACATTGTTTCATTACTGAACACCAGCAGTGGAAACAGGGCTGCTAATGTGCTAATAGCAAAGCTAATTTTAGGCTTAGCATTTTTGCTAAGCTAATGCCACGATAGCATTAGCTTCCTCTAACTACCATATTGCTATAGCACATTAGCTTCTGCTAAATACAGTGGTTAGCATTAACGTACCATGTTGCTACATAGTTTTAGGATTAGCAAATTAATATTTATCAGCGTTTATGGTTTTTTTGCTAGCGATGTTCAGCCCACATGTTGATCATGGTGACCAGCCTCCCATTACAGAGACATAAATCCTTCATTAAGACACAAACCTGCATCTCTGCCAGGCTCTATAGATCCGTTCCCTGTTTTGGTAAACCACAACACCGATGATGATGATGATGATGATGATGATGATGATGATGAGGAGGAGGAGGAGGAAGATGATCAGCCACCAGAGATCTTCAGATGAAGCCGTAGGAAATGGAGTCAAGCTTGTGTTCAGGAGTTTTTCACCTGGAGTTGAATCAACACCAACATCTGATGTTTATTCATAAAAAACCAAAAATGTTTTTTCATCCAGGCAGAGAAACTCACCAGTTTCCATGGAGACGGGACATCCTGCAAACAGATTCATAATCTGGGATTAGAATTACATTTTAAACCCAAACTCAGGTTTAGTGAATTCATCTCACCGCTCTCCCTGATCGGTATCTCTGTGCCGTCTCCCTCCAGGATAAGGTCAGAGGTCACGTTGTTGCAAACAACATGAGCCGTTTCCTGGAGACAAACCAAACATCTGGATGGAGGAGGAGGAGAGACGGAGGAGGAGAGACGGAGGAGCAGAGCGGGAGGAGCAGAGCGGCGTCACACCTGGACTCTCCCACAGGTTCCCCTGATCTGCTCCAGCAGGGTACAGCTGATCCACCTGTCTGACCTTTGAACCCTCTGCCTGAAGGCATCTCAGAAGATCCATCCTGAAACACAAAGAGCAGAAAAAATCCTGACAAATCAGAGACTTGATGAATGATCACAACGTTCAGAAACTTTCCTGCCAATAACTGTGAAAGGTTTAACCACACATCAAAAAGGAAATGTTTTGTTTGTTAAAATATGATAGTAAAATAGGCTTTAGATGCCACAATATTTATGTTTTTATTCATATTATCTCCAAATCTTGATTATGAAATAATCAAAGCTACATTATCACAATTACTTTATGATTTTGTTTTTAAAAGTAGTTTTATTGCACTGTAATTTTCAATTTTTCATGACTAACATTAATATAAAATATTGCTAATCTTACTTGAATAAAACTTCTGGATCTTCTGTCCACAGTAAGAAGCTGAAAAACAAACAT
Source organism: Poeciliopsis prolifica (assembly GCF_027474105.1). NCBI lineage: Eukaryota > Metazoa > Chordata > Actinopteri > Cyprinodontiformes > Poeciliidae > Poeciliopsis > Poeciliopsis prolifica. Next base: position 1,258,907 of record NW_026562377.1, read on the forward strand.
GACTAAAACCAAAAATACATGAAATACAAAGACAAACCAGTTTACATCAAAGTGAGACCTCCTGTTAGTTCACAAGCTTTGTAGATTGTGTTATTTATATTTGCAGAAACATTTGCAGGTGTTCCTTATCATTATTATAGATCTGAGTTTGGTTGAGTACCCAAAAATTGTATTCAAGGAAAAGTAACACAAAATACTTTTACAGAACTAAAAGTAAAAAGTTGTCACCCAAGAAATAAAAAGTATTTTGTAAAAAGTCTATTGAAGTACAGAGTAACTAATCAAATTATTAATCACTTAATATTTTAAAATTTAAATTAGTAGCAAACAGACCAAAATATAAAGTCAAGTGGAAATTTAGGTATTTCAGGAGCAAAATGACAATAATTCATAAAAGTAACATAAAAGGAAGAAAAAGAACGAAAAAAACCCAGATCAGTTTCTTTCAGTACAAAAAAACTTGAAAACATTTTTTACACCATTAAAAAATTTTTTAAAGTAAAAAGACTCCTAAGTATATTTTTAAAATGTAACTGAGTAAATGGAAGTTTGTACCCGACTGTGTCTCATCGGTGTTTGTTGTTTTGTTGACCCTGAGCGTTTGTCATGATGGTGACAAACCCACCGCTTTTCTGTTGTTTCAGAAAATCCTCCAGGCTGATTCTGATCTTCTTCCAAACTGGAAGAAGATCAGAATCTTCTGCCTCGATGTTCCGAGTCTGAACTGACTTCATCAGATCTCCGGCTTGTCCTCAGGACCCGCATCCTCCCTCCCCTCGTTTAAACTGTATATTGCGCAGGTTTCGCCTCACATTTTCACGGAAACTCCGCATTTAATCCGCAATCGGAGACTAAAGCTGGCCTTCTACGGCCAGGCCCCGAGGCGGACACCCGGCCAGCTTCGGGTGGGTGTCCGCCTCCGAATCTGGACTTCGGCTCCGGAGTTCAGTGAAGGTCTCACCTTTATTCCTCCACTGGAAAGTCGGAGCAACAAAATAACTTTGACTGAAACAAGATCTTGCAGACACGGCATGAGAACTGTCTCCCTCTGGGTATCGCCTGATTTCCATCATTTCAGACTGAACGTCAGAACAATAATCCTGAAAACGCTTACCCGCTTTTGACGCTGCCGCTGCTGACTTGCGCCAGTCACATCCGTCTGTCACATCTGGTGCGAAATAGACGCCTGGATCCGCCTCCTGCATTCTGTGGGTTGGATGCACTTGTCGGATCCAATAATGTTTAGGGGGCTGGTCCTCAGTGATGCTGAGGATCACATGAATTGAACCAACAAGAATTGTACATTTAAATGTCGGCATGAATGGAAAAATAATATTTGTCCCTCAAACTGTGGACAATTGTGCCCAGATGTGATTAGTTTGATCATTCTTGCACCACTTTTTTAGGCACATAGTTCAGAGTTGAGGATGATTAAACAAAATAAAAGCTTTTTTTCATTAAATTAAAGAGATTTCTGATTGCTTGGAAGGTCTGCATGACCACCAGACCTCCAAGAGTCTGGCAGTAGGATTCTGGATTAGCTGTTAGACACCATTAAAATTATCCAACCCACTGAAAACAGCTCACATTTTTTGTCCTTCAGAAGCCGTTCTGGGGATTTTATTCATTTTTCTTCATCCAAACTCGTCAGGTGGAGTTGATACCTGAAAGTTTTAGTCTCATCTTCACCACGTGGTTTTTCAGCCTGGGCCCCCAAACTGATGGAGAGACGGAGCAAGGAGCCCCAACTTGATCTAGGACTTCCGTCGTAGATCAAATATTCTTAATCAATCAGTCAAGTTAATTTGTTCAGCACATTTCAGCTTTATGTCAGAGTCTGTCACTCCACCCAGCGTTCATCCTAATTATTCAGCAGTAATAACTGAAGCTGTGCGTTGACTCCAGATCTTTCAGAAACACATTTATCTGTTCTAAGCATTTATTCATTCATTGATTTATTTTATTTTGGTAAACTGTCCACATCACCAGAAACAACAAAGAAATAACAATAAACAACAAATAACCCACAATTTACCAAAAAAGGATTAGGCTGAACCAAAGCTTATTCTTACCTTCCCTATTTTTTAACCCTTTAACCTACCAGGATATTTTCACAATACATATATAAATCTAAATAATGGCGTAAGATTTTATCATTTTACATCTTAATGCTCTTTTAAAGTTTACTGAAAAAGAACATAAGTTACATTCATCGTTCAGTTCATTCCAATTTCACACCAATAACTGAAACACATCCAGACTTTATCTGGCTCTTCTCTTTTGCACATTCAAATATAAACAAACCTCACAGATTATATTTATTCTCTCTTAACTTAAATCATTTCTGAATACCTGAAGGAAGACTTTTGTTCAATGCTTTAAACATTACTTCCAGTATTTTTATATAGACAATATCTTTAAATTTTAAAATATTACTTTGACTAAAAAGTTTATCCGTTGGTTCCCGGTATCTCACTTTATTAATAAGCCTTACAACTTTTTTTTTTTTTGCTGCTTAACTAATTTTTCAATAGTTGTTTTATTTGCATTTCCCCAGATTTCTGAGCAATAAGACAAATAAGGCATAACCAAAGAAGAATAAATAATATGCAAGCCTTTAACATTTATTAAATCTTTTATTTTAAACAATATTCCAATAGTTTTTGCAACTTTGTTTCTAATATATTGTATATGACCACTGATATGTAATCCCCCGCAGGTGATTGGATGGGGTCAAAGGTCACCTGGTGACATCATAATGTAGAGCTGAGTATCATCTGCATAGATATGGTAGCTAATATTATTTCCTGTTATAACCTGAGCTAGTGGGAGAATATAAATATTGAATAGGAGGGGTCCTAGGATTTCCAGTTGAAATAAAGGAATTTCTGTTCTTTAAGATTCAAGCCAGTCGAGCACCGAACCGGAGAGTCCGACCCAACTCTCCAGTCGATTCAGTAATATGTCAAAAGCTGCACTGAGGTCCAACAGAACAGAATATTCATTCTCTCAGATCAACATTGGGACTCATTAACATCTAAAACATGATTACTGTTTTATTCATACTCCATAACAAAAAAGCTTTGACATCAATTTAAGGAGACAGAAATTCTAGCTGTCAGATGAAGAATTTATATCCATTATTGAATTGGATGAATGATGTAAAAAGGAAAAAATGGAAGTGATAATAAAATTTTTTTTTTTACAGTTTTTTAGCTTGTAAAGGATATAACTTTATGAAATGGCAGGTTTGATGACGGAGAAACCCACTATGATGGTTTCTCTGCTGATTTGAGGGTTTTAAATCTTAATGATTGTTTTAGGACAGACTGTCTTCAGTCAGAGGCTTCCTCAATCTCACTGTAACACAGACCGCTACAGGGATCTTCCCTGCCAACAGCCATCATCACCATCTACAATAACTGAAGATGGTCATTGCAGATGAATTTGAATTCATGAGTTACAACATTTAATTTCCCTTTATTTTCAAATTAAAATTTGATGTCCATCATTTTATTGCTTTGCACACCTTCTCTTCATCACTCCATGTGTTTGCAGGACACCTTGTTTGATTGATTGATCACAACAGTAAGAAAACACAAATGAGCAATAATAATAATAATGATAAGTGAATGCCACTCTGCTACTAAAGCCTGTCTAAAGAAGCCTGGAGCTTAAGCTTAAAGATGTCGGGTCAAAGATGGAGCAAAGGTCTAGAGGAGGGTTGTTCCAGAATCATTGTGCTGCCCGGTCACCCCGAAGCTTTACTCTTTTCCTCTGATAAAACTTCATCTGATGACCTGATTTCTGCTGATAGTTGCGGCGGTTTGGTCAGTGGCTTCGGTCCTGTGAACACAGACACATTCAGGTCAACAGTGAGAAAATGAATAGATCCAAAGCCAGACAAGAAAGCCGTAATGTTCAAACAAAAAGCGGCTCTAGGAATTCACCAACAGAAGAATAACAAAGTTCAGCTGCAGGAGCTGGTTGTGTGAATCACTTCCACTGACACTGAGAGCAACTTCCTGTTTCACCAGATGGAAACAAAATGGAGGCGTCAGATTTTAGCGTTGGAGGATTTCTCTTTAGTCTTTGGCTGAAGACCACCACACATTTCTCCTGCTACTGCTAGGCTAACACGTAAGCTTTGGTTGTGTTTACCCAGAATGCCCTGCACTGTAGTCCACTTCCTGCTTTTGGAGCGGTCTCTGGTCAGCTTGGCGTTCACATTCAAACCGAACCAGAGTTCACTTCAACCAAACCCAGATCAAGATTTTCAGGCAGACCAAAAACATCCCAACTGTCTCTCCAGGCAAAAATCACTTACGCTTCCTAGGAACATCTGTATCTTTGGACCTGAGCTTGTCCTCAGACGTTTTCACACCTGAAGGGCCAGTAGACCCGGTTCTATTGTAACCAGAACTTCTTCATTTGCCAACCCAGAAAGACTGAGGCAGTATGCAGACTGCGATTATCACCAGGTTCTGCTGAGGTTCTGCTGGGTTGAAAAGTGAAAACAGTTGGTGAAAACAGAACTCACCGAGTCAGGGTCCATTTGAAACATTCAGCTCTCTGTTTTCCGTTCCACACTGGTTCAACAAAACCACCTCTAGATTATGTGAAGGTTCAGCTATTCCACCAGAACCATCCTGGAACATCAAAACACACAGAGCCCGATTTCATGTGGTTCCTATCAATTAATCTATGTTTGTAGATTTAGCATTTTGAGAGTCAATCAATCTCATGCACTCGCTGCCAGATGTGCAAATGGTGGAGAAACTGTTACAGGATAACTGTTCACCCACTCTCATCAGTGGCCATGCTAACTAGCTTTAGCAATCTGGCAGGCTGTGCTAGCTGCATTGAAGCAGAAAGCAAGAGATTGATTGACAGCGCTAAGCTCCGCCTCCTTGCTCTGATTTGTTGTTTGTAGTTACTGAGAGAAGACCAAGCAACTCGATTTTTCACAGATTATCTGTCTCATAACATTCTGTCATAAAACATTGACAGTTTCAAGAAATATGTAAAAAATATATTATAGTTAAATTCTATAGTTTCAATAGAAACTACGGAGCTAAAGTCTGTTATTTTTTTAATAAATTTGTTGTACAACAGTTACTCTCTGAAGTAGTAAGTACTTATAAAAGCGTGATAATAATATTTACATTTCTTTAAATATAATTTTCCAAAATCACATGCATAATAATAATTAATAGTTGCAGTTCATATCATTCTTTTGTGTGACTATGGTTAACATGTTGCTTGTTGAAAGTGCATCAGGCCTCAGTTATCCCTCTGGCCTTGATTCAAACTTTTTTATGATTCTGCTTCAGAAAGACCCACCTGCTGCAACCCATGAGCTCTACACAGACCCACCGCAGTGAGGATGAGGAGGAGGAAGAGGATCAGGGAGACGACAGCAGCAAAGTGATTTCTTGTGTTCTCATCTGTAGAAACATGAAGTCAGACTGAAATCAGGTCAGAGAGATGATTCAGCAGAAACAGGATCCGATTCAAAGCTAAACCTGATTGATCTGCGGAACACCTGGCAACAGGTGAGCAAAGATATGGAGCTTCAAGACAGAGAGAGAGAGTCAGAGCTGAGGAACATCTCAAAGATGAAACCATCCACATCCAGACAAAAATACGATTTAATCATGACGGATACTCTGACATGTTTCATTTATTTCTGGAAGTGCTCCAGCTTTTAAAATAATAGGTTGTCTTTTCTAAGCAATATAAATTTATGATGCTGCTTAGAATAGTCACAGGACCAGAGCTGTTTACTGTAGGTCTCAAGTTTGAGACCTGCAGCAATACTGGCAGGAAGTAAACAGGAATACTTGAGGTCTGTCTCAAACTTATACCAGAGGATGTCAGTTTTTTCATACAGCTTTAGACTATCAGATGTTTAAGATTTCCATACCTGAAACAACCCCAAAGTTAACTACATTATGGTCATTCCCAGAGATGAAGATTGATGTTGTTTAAAACCTAAATTTTCACAGATATAACTGACCCAAACTGTAATCTTTTATGAGTGTTATGTGTTAGGGAGGTCTTTAGATTGAAATGAAAGCATTTATTTTGCAGGAGAAAATTAGGGATTCAAGTTTTAATCTGAAGTGACTAAAACGTACCAGCAGGGGGCAGTCTGGGTTCATCCGGAACTGAAAACAGGTCAGAGAACAAAACATTAGCTTCATTTACTTCAGTCATTTTTAAAATAAGAAACTCCTAGGAGTATTTTTATTGTACCAAACTTTTTACTTTTACTGGATTGATAATATTTTCAAGTAACACTTATATTCTTGATCAACAGTAGCTGTTAGCTGTTCGCTAAATCCCCAGAATTGTCCCAGACACAGTTTATGTCAGAGTGAGACATCGTGTTTGTAACAGAACAATTTCTATTGTTAAACCTCAAGTTGCTGCCAAATCAATGTGTGAATGCAGCTCCCTGATTGGTCGGTAAGACCAGACCAACACATTCTGTCTTTTATCTACTGTAAGTTTTGGGTTCAGAAGCTTTATGTTACAAAAAAAAAAACAGTATTTTTTCTGCCTGAATTTATTCTTATTGTTATTGATATTTTTCAACCAATATATGATTATATTCTCTAAAATAACCAGAATTTGCACATAACTTTATTTTCCATCAGATTACATTTTTGTCTATAAATTAAACCAGTTACTCATTACAGTCACTTTTCTGTTTAATCTTGGGTAATGTTGGCATTTCTTTAAATTCGACTTGAGTAAAAATGAAGCGCTGCTACTTCAGCATAATTTTGTGATATTCTTCAATGATTTAACTCACAATCCAGTTTTTACATTTTTAAAGCTAAACACCAGTAGATTTGTTGAATATTTCTGCAGTCAGAAGTATAGATCAGGTAAAGAGTCACCTGGGCGGGATTTTACCTGTGTAAAGCTCTGCAGCAGCAGGTGGCTCCGGGCAGACTGGAACAGAGCAACACGATCAGCTTCATTTATCAGCTTAACAAGGAGATTGACTTTGTTTCAATGCTTTCAGAAAAACACATGAAATATAAACTTATAAACTTAGAGAACAAAAATTACAAACACAGTTGCAGGTATACCCAATATATTAATGATATTTCTTTAAGGAAAGGTTAGATCTGTAGGCTTAGTTCATTTAAAAACAAATTAATCTGCTTGAAATCGATTCTTTCTTGTCATTGTTTCTTGATGGAGTCGCTGAGCAGCAAAGTGTTTGTGCAGCATCATGTCCAGTCAGAGACAGAGAGACATTTCTGAGTTAATTCAGAATCAAACCTTTGGAGAAATTAAGCTGAATTTTATCAAGAGATTTTATCCTGAAAACATCTCCTCGATTTCACATATTTAGTCGTCACAGTGTGATGATTAAATGTATGATTATATTTGAGATATTTGGAGAGTTGAGGCCATGTATGACTCGTTTTAAGAAGCAGATTCTGCAGGATTCAGACCAGATCGACATGAATGCTTTAAATGCGCTGAGAGCCAACAGAGCTGATCCTTCACTGAGTCACTTTCTATTGACCATAAAACTCTGCAAATTGGAATTACGGAAATAAATGGTTCTAATGGAAAAACACAAATTTTGACATGACTTTGATTTTCCAATAAAACTTCTTTGCGTTTAGGATGACGTGTTTCCCCTCCGCATCATTCATTTGTATTTTTCGCAAAACTGAAACCCCTTTTTGGCGCAAATAGGCAGCAAGCGCCATTTTGCACCAAAGCGGTTACTGCTGACCCGCCCGGCTCAGTGCAGCTGCTCTGACAGAGTCACACAGTTCAGCAGAGGTTGTGTGTCATTCCAAAACATAAATATCCTTTAAAATCACCGACTATTTCCCCGCATCCGTAGAAAATCTCTGCGGCCCAGAGTCCTAGAGGCCCAGGGTCCCCTGGCTAAGCAGCCACGCTCCGACTGCAGACTGGCCCTTGCCTGTCTTGCTCATTTGTTTGTTTTGTTTTCTTGTTTGGTCCTCATGAAGAGACTAATTACTGTTAAAATCTGTCTCAACGAGTCGAGTAACAATCTGACACATTTCTAAAGACTTGTCACATGAATCAGCTTCTTCACATGTGATATTAATTTAATATATTTAACTAAAACATGGAAATTGCAGAATTGTGTTTTTTTGACGTTAGCAGAATATTTATGCATTTGTAATGGAAACGCATCAGAACTCTGGATCCAGTTTTTCTGTCTCAGCTGGATTTCCTAAAATATTATTATTTCTATAAATGATAAATAGATTCGGTCCAGAGCTGTGCAGCCGGTCCGTACCAGTCCTCTGGGTCCAGTAAGGGTCTCCGGGTCGCTCCAGGTACAGAGCGGCTCCATCCGGCAGGTCGGCGCAGATGATGAAGACCTGCCCGAGTCGACAGACCTCACAGCGGGATGCAGGGGGGGAGAAGGAGGAAGAGGAGCACTGAGGAAGAGGAGCGGAATCTGGATCCTTCACCCACAGGAAGCCCTGGTCATCATGGTTACTGTGGAGCTGCGTGGCATTCACGGCTGCAGGATCCGAGGAGCTGGAGCAGGTCAGGTTGGTCTGATAGGCAGAAGGAGAGGTCAAAGGTCCTGCTTGTTTCCCATTTTTAAAAATCTGATGTTTGGTTTCTAACTCTGACCTGCAGCTTCCAGCTGACGGCAGAAACTGGAGCCATGACACTTAGCAGGAAAACATGGCGGAGCATGTCTGAGGCCTGAAGGACAAAAGGTCTCATTAAACTTCCTCTATTAAATGTTACGTTTTGTAAACTAAATTAAAGGATATAAACTAAAAGCACCTTCAAAGACACATGGCTGGATGTAATTTGCAGAAAGACACCTGTCGCTAAAACACATTTTTCTAGAAGATAAATTATCACAAAAACAATGAACCAAAAGATACCGTTTTGGAGATTTTATTAAAATGAAATTATAATGCAAGTTCACCGTCTCAACGACCAATAAACTTTAATTTTGTAAAGAACAATTAACAATAAAACTGGAAAAATGTCTAATTAAAACACAATAACCAAAAATAATAAATAAAACAAATAAAAAACACAGAACTGAAAGTGTGTATAAAATGAATTACAAAACCTCGGTAAACTAAACTGCCCTTCAAAAATTATTGATCAGACTGGAAATTATCAAGCTCATTTTAATTCACTAGGCAATTAAGGTAAAGTAATGTTATTTATATATCTTGTTGTCTGCAGCAAAGCCTTGGAAGCAGAGCTCCTCCGACAAGCCAAATGTTATTATGGCAAACTGGCCTCAATGTTTTACCAGAGACATTTTTTGAGTTCCCCAACCTTGGAAAATTCTAGAACCCCAAAGAAATCATGAAAAAAACTTTTGTATTGAAACATTATCAACATGAGAATGCCATAGAAACAAATAAGGAAATAAATCGCCCTCATTAAAGAAAAAAAAAAAAAGCCTAAACATGCAGTAAATAAATCGAGTTTCAATCAGTTTTGCACCAAAGAGTAAATAATAATAAACAAGTTTTCACTGCGGTTCGGTAAGAGCCATATGAATGAAAGTAATTATTGATACGACAGCAAGAGACTTTGACACGGGGTGGGCGTGACGTCATCTGCAGGTTTTGTGGGGAAGGGTTAGGGTTGGGGGGGAGGACAGATGCGGCCCTTTACACCCATTAGTTTGCCATGTTTTATAATAATAATAAAATGATAAAATAATAAAATGTGTTAATTATTATTAAGTCTTTGGTGCAAAAAAACTGATTGAAAATCAATTTATTTACTGCATGTTTAAGATGGATCTGCACTGAAAGCAGCTCTTTAAACCAGACTAGAACACAACAGACATACCCAAAATGTCAGATGATTTATTACCCCGTGATAATAACTCAGAAATAATCCAAATTAGTATGTATTTTTATTTATTCACTATTTACCAAACGTTTCTGTTCTATAAGTTCTTGGTGCCTTTCTATCCTAAAGGAAAAGATGTAAAACTTCAGATTCACAAAAAGATATTAACATTCATGAACAAACCTACATAACCTTTTATTAAAGGACCAAGTACAGCGGCAGGCGTAAGAAAGGCTTGCTGTAATTAAGTAATTAGGCCACATAACTGATCAGTAAGCTACAGTATATAGCCTATATGTATATATTAATTAACCCACATTTCGTTACATTTCACTGTAACAACTTTAATGAGCCACCAAACTTGCTCTTAAGAAACTTCCTGTTTATGGTCCCTCCAATAATGAGGTGATTTCCCTTGGTTCACAACCATCGACAGGTCAATTTCGTGTCGATGGTTGTGAACTCCACCCTGAGGATGCCTCAGGGTGGAGTTTCAACCTGTTGGTCATCCTGAGGCAGGTGGAATTCAACTGGATGAATTTTCAGTGTGACTGAGACAGACTCTGATAAACCTCTAAACTGGTAAGCCATGCCACTCACACTGTAGAAATAATTATAGAAGAGACAGAAATGGCCGCAGGGTGATTGTTTTTGTCCCAGTCCGCAGGACTTCCTCCAGTTTGAAAAGATTCAGCCTGAAGAAATATGATATTCTTTTCATTGATATAATTTTACTAAGCTTAATTACAACTAACCTCTGCGTTGTAAAAACGTTTTCAATAGTGCAACATACTGTTTTATTTGAATCTATTCAAACTGATTTGCGTTCTTAAAGACTGTGTCTTTCTGAGCAACATCTGCAGCGAACAAGAACACATTTTTAAAATAATTGTTTTAAAAGTTGCTCTGAAAAATTAATGCCCAGTACAACCATAAGTTATTACTCACTGTCGATCTGACGGCCAGCGGACAGGTTGAAGAAGCTTTTTGATCCAACAGGAACAAGCGCTTCGCCAAACCTTCTACGTCACAAAACCCCGCCTCCTCCCACTTCTCTCCCGCAGACGGGCCTTTGTCTCGACAACCATCAGGCGCATAATTCTCTCCAAATCCGAAATGATCAACACAGAAAAAATCATCGCTGGTTTGACCAACTTTTAACAAGATCCTGCAGATGAAATAAACAGAAGACTTTCGGTTAATCCCACAGAAATCGATGAGGAAATATCCGGTGAACTGGACGACAGCAAGACACGGAAATAAGTAAGAACCAGTTTTAGTTCAAGTCCCGTCCGACCCGCCCTGTCCCGCCCCGCCCCGCCCCGCCCCGCCCCCGTCCCGTCCCGCCCCGTCCCGCCCGTCCCGTCCCACTTCCAGGCTCTGCATGGCACATCTTTCTCCCTCCCCTCGGTCCTTGCTCTGACACACATAAGGGCGACTGGCCTGCAGGATACTGTCAGAGTTCGCACAGCACTTCTACCACTGCGCCGGACCCACATGAGCACAAGCACATCTCCACTAGAGACAGACTGAGGACCATCAGAACCACAGCGGTCTTCACCTTCCAGGCCCTCTCCAGTTCCTTCCAACGTAAGTACTCCAAAGTGGGAAATTTACGGGAAAATGTAAATGATGCTAATATGTTTTATTTTTGCTGTTTTTTATATTAAAACGGCAGTTTTCCAGCCAAAACGGGAGAGTTGACGTGCAGCCAGGAGACGCTGCTAAAGGGTTTCATCCCGCATATTATGGACTTATTTACATGAATATCACTGGTTTAGTGATGACAACTCACTTTCTATGTTGAATTAACTTAAAGCTTGTAAATTTTAACTTCAGTGAGATTTTTACTTTGACTTTACTTGAAACAATGAAGTTCAATACAGAGTCTGTATCCTAAATTTGACGTCATGACGCAGGATTAGCGTATCAGAATGAAGCATGACCCCAGGATGGAGGACACAGGCTATTCTTACAAGACTTTGATATAAGACAGCTATGGAAAGATAGTTCAAATCCCAAGGCCACTAACCTTTGAGAAATGAAGAGAACATTTTTCTGGTAAATTAATTGGTTCCCATGTTTTGGAGGGGAGACAAATTATTTCAGGTGGCTAAAATATACTCTTTTCCCCCTCGTAACTCTGGCAATCAAGGAGCAAATGCTACCAAAATCACAGGATTAATTGTTGTTGATGAGGGGAATACACACAGTTAAGGATTAATTTGTTCACCGGGGGCCTGCTGCTGGCACGGCCGCCTCCACCCTCCCTCTGCTGGGCTTCAGGGAGACGAATCCACCGCTACCTGATTGAAAACCATCCGATGTTACAAATTATGAGTGTTTACAGGAAATATACAGTCTCAGAATTGGATGTAAAAACAACATTTTATCCCAGACAATAATAAAATCCAAAAATAAAGAAGAGAAGCAGGAAACGCCCTGCTGTCCTCCTGAATCCTCATTCTTGAGAGAATATTCCAACAAAACCCCAAACCAACAGGCTCCTTTCGTCAATAAAGTAAAGACGCAGAAAGTTCAAAGTAAAGTGTTGACAATGAACACAGAATATTTCTAAAATTTGAGAAAATGAATCCAGGAAGTCGCAGATCTTCATAAACGATCCTCTCCGATGGACGACTAGGAGGAGAATGAAATGCGCATGCGTGATCTGCGTTGATCTGATGGAAGAGAAACTGAGTTTTTACGACCTGCTGCTGTTACAAAGATCAGACATCAGCAATACTGCAGATATTCATGCTCAGCAATGAGAAGCTCTGAGTTTCAGCTTTTAGTTTTTTATTGTTGCAAACATTCAGCTGCATGTTGATGCATCAATCACCAAATCTCACAGTAACACTTGCTTCCTTGGTTCCTTTCAGTATTATTATTATTATATTATTATTATTATTATTATATTATTATTATTATTATTATTATATTATTATTATTATTATTATTATTATTATTATCATTATTATTACTGCAGCTCTGGACCGAATCTATTTATCATTTATAGAAATAATAATATTTTAGGAAATCCAGCTGAGACAGAAAAACTGGATCCAGAGTTCTGATGCGTTTCCATTACAAATGCATAAATATTCTGCTAACGTCGAAAAAACACAATTCTGCAATTTCCATGTTTTAATTAAATAAACTAAATTAATATCACATGTGAAGAAGCTGATTCATGTGACAAGTCTTTAGAAACGTGTCAGATTGTTACTCGACTCGTTGAGACTCAGATTTTAACAGTAATTAGTCTCTTCATGAGGACCAAACAAGAAAACAAACAAATGAGCAAGACAGGCAAGGACCAGTCTGCAGTCGGAGCGTGGCTGCTTAGGCAGGGCCCCGGGGCCCAGACGCCCATCGGACCCAGAGGCCCCGGGGCCCCATGGGCCTCTGGGCCCCGGGGCCTCCTGAGCTGCTCTGTATTGTGCATCAGGACAAAGAACAATTTTCTATCATCTATCTTTTATAACCGCAGAGTTTTTCTCCGGATGCGGGAAATAGTCGGTGATTTTAGAAACGTGTCAGATTGTTACTCGACTCGTTGAGACACAGATTTGAGACACTAATGTTTAAAGAACATTTATGGGTTGGAGTGTCACACAACCTCTTCTGAAGTGAAAAAATTGAGCAGAATCAGCCTGGACTTGCCCCTCTCCGCGATCTGCCAAATGTAAATGCAGATTACCTCCGGAATGAATCAGCTGCGCCCCAACACAGCTTCTTCCTTATATGGGCAAACGGAAGAGTGCATAATAGACTTAGACTTCCTTTATTGTCATTGTACAAAAAAAAAAAAAAAAAAAAAAAAAAAAAAACCACAAGGTGAATCTTGACAACGAAATGTCGTTACTTGGCTACCAGTGTAGCAGAGCTAAAACCTTAAACTACACAATAATAAAAACCAGTGCCATAGAATCCACAGGTTCAGTGTTGTAAACAGACATGATGCCCCGGCTATATAAGTATTTAATTTGAAAGCTAAATAATTACAAATATTTCTTGTGAATTAAATATTAGTTTGGGATTCTGACATGTATAAATGTATATGTGGTGAAAATGTGATTGATAAATTAACACCCACGTTTTTGTCTGACAGGCAAAATCAACGAAATTGCTTCTTTTTTACTGTGTAACTTTATGAATAACACAGTTTATGTTCTGACTCATGATTTGAACCCATGTCGGAGGAAAGTTTGGACATTAGAGTCGTGGTTCTGCTGATGGGAGGTTTTCTGGACCAGGAAGAACCAGAAGCTCCACCTGCAGCTTCATGAATGAATGAATGTTTTTCTCTAGTGTGACGCGTGAGTCACGTGGCCGCAGGTGGGCGTTTCCTCTGAGTTCACTGCCTGTTGAAGCGTCTCGGGGCCGGTACCGGTTCCGAGGCCGGGTTTCTGCGCAGCATGGACCGGATCTGCAGGCTGCTGGCGCTGACGGGTGAGTTTATGATCGAGTCCAAATCATTCCGGATCATTATTGATGATCGAACTTTTCATTAATACAGTAAATGATTTGATCTGTTAATTATTGCCAGCTGAGTGAAGATGCCCCCCTCAGCTGCGTTTGTGCAGCAAAAATGTTCATTTGTGCTGCTTTGGCAGTTAAGTCCTGCAGCATTAACTCTGGTGACAGTTCCCTGCTGAGATGAACTGACTGTAGCTTCATCGCTGCAGGAAGAATCAGGAAACAGCAGCAGCAGCAATCAGGCTCCACTGAGTGGTTGAGTAGTTTTACACCAAATCTGTCAGCCACACGCCAAAAACTCACCGGAGGAGAAACTTTGTGTAACTGAGACTGTAGTGACACAAACAGGGTTGAGTCAGAGTGGCTGGGGCTTTTCACAACAGCAAGAAATGAGATTTCAGCCTTTAAATTCACCTCTCATCTCGCAGCACACGCAGATTTTGCTGATATTGTAACCACATGCTTGAGATTTCATCTTATCTGGTCTAGTTTCAGTTCAGCAAATGAGTTAAAAACTGGCCACTAAAACCAAAAAACTGATTGTTTAATCGTATCAGACGCACATGTTGTAACGCTGTTTACACTCACACTCACCTGTATTCCTTCTTCACCTGTATTCCTTCTTCACCTGTATTCCTTCTTCACCTGTATTCCTTCTTCACCTGTATTCCTTGGGTCTGCAGACTGCAGTGAAAACATGTCCCGGTTCCCCTGATTAGCCGATCCGGGCCTGATGAACCTTCTCCTCCCAAAATGACCCAGAGAATCCATCAATGACAAAAACCCAGAACAACATCCAAACCTGATCTGTTTCCTGTTTGGAGACAGAGACTGCTGGCTAGCACATTGCTATGCTACCTTGTTAGCGCGGAAGCTGTTCCTGATCTCAGTATAAACAGCTGATTGTTTCTGCCTTACAGCTGTTTTATCAGCTGTGCCATGATGGTATATACATCATTCATTTCAGAGATAAAACTGTAACTGCCACACCACCCAAAACTACAATCAGGCATATCATTATGACCACTTCGCTGATACTGTGCTAGCTTGTTGACTCCCTCTTTGATATCTAAGCATTCCTGACTTTCTGAGTCAATTTTCTTTTCATTTATTTCAGGTTTGGTGCAGCTGCTGCTTCCTGCAGCTGCTGCAGACCTTTCACTTCTAAACTGCAGCGTCAGTCGACTTTCAGCCCGTTTCTTCAGGTACCAGCTGTCCCAGTGGACCGCCCCAGATGACTGCGACACACAGTGGACAGACCATGATGTAAGTAAAAGGAGAGACAAGACAATGAGATGAGATGTACTTTACTGCAGAAAATAAAGTGATGATGTGATAAACTTCATCTTGCAGAAGGTTGTGATTGCCCAGGGTTCTTCAGTCAATGAAAGCCTGGTGGAGAATGTGACTGTCAACCACATCGACCTGAAGACCTGCTACCCTCACCTGAGACACATCACCATGTGTCTGAAAGTGAAACAAACTTCACCATCAGAGAATAAAGTAGGAAGAGAAACAAGTGTTAAAGAAAATGTTAAATAAGCAGTTTTAGCATCAATCTGTGTACAGATTTAAATGATGCATTGGATTAAATTTCATTGTTTCCTTCCTTCAGTTTGATCGGACTGTTGACTGCAGAGGTGAGAGCTGACTGTTTCCACAGAAACATGTTTCTGTCAACATGTTGGCTTTTCTTCAGCTCATCAGCGTATTTCCTGTTGTGTTGCAGTGAACTGCAGCGTCTTGCTGCTCGATGGTGTTCCTGCACCAGGCAGTAAGCGCTCTGAGCTTCATTCACTCATACCAAGTTGTGGTTGTAGATACTTTCTCATTTTTAACTTCTCTGATGAGCACATCAGTTCAGAAAATGTTCAGTTTTGGACAGTATTTCATTTGTTGTCACTTTCCACATGCAACACCTTCTACTCACAGATCTGACACATCTGAGTATTGGTAAATTTTGTTTCATTAATTGTTCTCGGTGCATAATATCCACAATGTGTTTTGCCCAAAAAACATTTTCATGTCTTAATTTTTTGCCTAAAAAGTTTGTTGATATCTCCTCCAAATGTCAACACAAAAATATAAATTAAATTAATCCTAACGGACTAATCATTAACATTAGCTCTGCTAATGCTAAAGCAGAAGCTAATGCTAACGTGCTAAATTAAACCATGTTTACGTGTCACATTAAACCTGCACAGTTTGCACTGCAGGAAGTGATACTTTGAGGCAAAAGTTTAACTCACTGTTTCAGTTTTATGATTGTTGAACATTGCTAACTTTGGTGCTAAGTCTGATGCTAACTTTATTGTTCACTCTGATGCTAACTTTGTTGCTAACTCTTATGCGAGCTTTGCTGCTAACTTTGTTGCTAACTCTGATGCTAACTTTGCTGCTAACTTTGTTGCTAACTCTGATGCTAGCTTTGCTGCTAACTTTGTTGCTAACTCTGATGCTAACTTTGTTGCTAACTCTGATGCTAGCTTTGCTGCTAACTTTGTTGCTAACTCTGATGCTAGCTTTGCTGCTAACTTTGTTGCTAACTCTGATGCTAGCTTTGCTGCTAACTTTGTTGCTAACTCTGATGCTCATTTTGCCAACTTGACTGCAGCAGGACTTTCTGAAAACACGCAGTAGATTTTGAACTACAGTCAGAGCTGATGTTTAAAATTAATTCAACTGACAAAACAAAATGAGCAACGACAGTAAAGCACTAAATGAAGAATTAGCTCTACTGTTAGTGGATTAGCAGAAACATTAGATATTATTGCCTTGATTAAAGTCCAAATCAGACAAGTGTATCATTCTTCACACTCAGCTCTGATGCTCAAACAAGACAGATTAGTTAAGAAAATGTATTTATTGTTTATCACAGACACAAAAGTCTACACATCAAAAATCACAATAACACAATAAAATGTAATCAAAACTAAAAACTTGAGAAAACCAAAAGGTTTTCTCAAGTTTTTCAAAACCTCCAGTCAGAAACGCGAAGCTGCAGGAGAAAACTGTTGCGATGATGTGAAACTTTCATATTACTATAGTAGTGGAAACAAACCTGCTTGTGCTCCAGATGACTGCATTTTCAACTTTGTGCAAATGAAGGTCATTAAACAGATTTCTGACTCAGTACTGAAGAAAACTGGCATCATTTTTCATAATGACTGACCGGCTTCCTGTTTGAAGGAAACAGGAAGCAGGGAGAACAGAGAGGTAACGCAGCTTTCAGGGGAATTTCAAAACAAAAACACCCAAAGAAAAAGAACAAAAGTCGCTGCTTTTATTGAGACACCAAGGAGACATTGTGCAATTCACTTGTGCATCCTACTAGTTAAAGCACAAGTGAATTTCACAATTGGTGAATTAGTGAATGCAGCATCCACAAAGTCAAAACCTCAGAAGTTATCAGACTCTGTGGATTATCTGAATCAGTGGTGTTCAAACTTTCTGCCTATAATTAATTGCAAATCTCAGAGTTTTAACTTCTGCTTTACTGATGTAGTTCAAACCACATGAACTGCAGACATGTCACTCTGTCTGAGCCTTTACCAGCCTGCGCTGCCGACCTGGACTCTTCTGCTCTAAATCTCATCAGTGCTACTGTCTTTAGCACCAGGATGTTATTTTTAAAATTATCCAAGCTAAACTGTAGCTTAAGGAAATCCTGTATTGTGAGGATTTGGGTTTTTGTGTGTTTTGGTTCATTTGTCGTGCTGCTGCATTTCCAGCTGTCCCTCATTTGCTCATTCTGCTGTTTCTGGTATGAATGTTGGACGAGTACAAAAGGCAGATCTTTGTCTCACTGTGATAATGGGTTTTGGTTCAAAAGTGACCTGCAGGTTTAAATAAATCCATCTCCACTGCATTCTGTTGCTTTGCCTCCAACCCTGCTGGTGTGTCTGGATCTTTGTAACCTCTGTGTGTTTCCTATCACCGTATACTCAAACCAGGACATGTAATTTGTAAGATTGTTTTGTTAAATTAAAGCTGCAGTTTGTAGCTTTTATAAAAAAATATAAAAAATTCTTAAAACTGTCTCCAGTTATGAGACGGATGATCTGTGAACAGATAGATCTCCTCCTTCGTCTCCCTGAGCTGCGATTGCAGTCTGAAGAAAAACACCAAAAACAAGCAGAGCCAGGAGGCGGGTCTTACTGCTGTCAATCATTCTCATGTAGTAGTTGTGTTTCTTTTGTTCTTGTTTCTCTGCAGTAACTCTCATTTCTTCTTTGTTTTCCAGAGTTTTGCTTTTCTGAATCTGTGTGCACCGACACTTTGACGGCGCATCTCATCCTCGGTGTTGCAGTTGCTGTGATTCTCGTGGGTTTGATCATCTGTTTTGTCGTCTACAAATACAAACTGAGAAAATCTGCAAATGCAAACTCATACAGTCCACCAATTCAAATGCAAACCAAAGGTCATGTGATCTGAGGTCAGGAGTGCCTGTTTGTCTGAAGTCATTTGGCAGCTTTAAATGCAAAGTTCACCTAAACACACCATGCAGTTATTTTACAAAGTTCTTTCAAGCCTTTAGGAATCACCGTTGTTGAGTTATCAACATTAAATTTAATATACCTTCTCCTAATGTACCTTTCCTGGAAAAGAAGCATCGTTTTTGTCTCCTTTCTGAACGCTGCGTCGCATTTTGTCCAACATGTCATAAATTTTCATCAAAATACAGTTTCTATAAGTTTTGCTTTATTGTTTCCTATTTTCCTTCTTATATGCCCCTTAAACTAAAAAATGGAAATAATGAATCTCTTCAGTTATTGACAGATTGTTTGGCTGAAGTTAAATCTTGGATGGGACAAAACTTTCTTCACCTAAACCAAAGAAAAACTCAAGTTATATTATTTGGCCAAAGTCAGATCAGATTCTGGGTTCTTTAGCTCAATTTTGTGAGACCTCAGTTAGGAATCTCGGCTTTACTTTTGACAGCTGTTTAAAGTTCGATAAACAAGTTAGTTCTGTCGTTAAATCGAGTTTTTATCACCTACGGATTTTAGCAAAAATCAAATCTTATTTTTGTTTTAAGGACTTTGAAGGACTGATCCATGCCTTCATTACCACTCGTCTGGATTATTGTAATTCTTTATATAGTGGCATGTTTAAATCACAGATTCATCGACTTCAAATGATCCAGAATGCAGCGGCACAGCTTCTTACAGGAACCAGGAAACACGACCATATAAGGCCTAAGCTGGTCAATTTACACTGGCTGCCTGTTATGTATCAAATAGATTTTAAGATTCTTTTTATTAACTTATAAAGTTTTGAATGAGTTAGCTCTCCCTTATCTTTAGGACCTTTTAAGATTTCAGTCTGTGTCCAGAACCCTCAGATCAAACAATCAGCTATTACTTACAGTCCCTCGGACCTGACTAAGGAAAAGAGATCGGGCTTTTCGGTTGTTGCTCCTAATCTATGGAACAATTTGCCTTTTCAGATCAGATCTGCTAGCAGTGTGGATCATTTTAAATCGCTTCTCAAAACTCATTTTCATTCGTTGGCTTCTAACTGAAGCAATTTGATATTCTGTTTCTATCTATTTGTGCTACTGTCGTTCCTGTGCAGCACTTTGGTGCAGTTCCATACCTGTGCTATATAAATAAATTTGACATTGACATTGATTTCATGACGGGAGGATTCTTGGAAGGATGCAACCTCTGAATTAATTAAAGGAAAATTTGCTTGGGAACATGTTTTACTGTTTTTACTGTATTTTCTGCCTCTGTTTGAGGTTAATTAGGCCAGTGTGATGCACAAAGCTACTTTCTGCTGAACCCATTAATATAATTTCTGCTGATGCTTTGATACCTTGAATAAATCTTGTGAAGGTGTGAAACTGGTCCTGTTAGATTCAGCTGCATTTCATTCTGACTGCAATAAAAATACTTTTACTTCAGATTCTTACTTTTTGTTGCCTTTTTATGCACCTCAAAGAGATCAATAATAAAGTTACTACTGAGTTATAAAGAAGTGATAAACTCTGGATCATGAAGCCAATACATAATAAACCGTCTATTTTATCTATTTGTGAAGGAAAAAAATGTTAGTTTTTGTTTCATTTGTTCCTTTTGTTAAATTAAAGTTAATAACATTAAGTCAACATTAGATTTCTATTTAACTGCCTTTCGTGTGTTTCATTATTTAAATCCTATTTTAGCTGCTGATTGATAATCCACACTCACCCATTCAAATCTTCCAGGTTGTTGTTTTTTAAAACGTACCAAATCTGCATTACAATGAATTGATTGGTTTGCAAAACTGTGATAACAAAGCAAAGTCTTAGTCAGCTGGAATGTTTCTTAAAATGCAAATATGAAAGTAACACCTTCGTTGACATGAATCTGAGCATCTGTCATAATTCAGGGGAAGCGTGACGTCTCTTAGTGTTCGAATAGATTGTGGTGAAGCAACAACAAGCAGTGGAAAAACGTCTCACACCTCTAAGTTTGGGGTGTCACCATCACGATGAAGCAGGAAGAATCCAGCTGCAGAGAAAAAGCAGAAGATGATGAGTCATGAGTTATAATTACAAAGATTGTGTCAACACTTCTCAATGGATGTGATCTCGCACCAAACCAGGAACATTTCTTAAATTTCTTAAATGCAGAGTCATGCAAATGGAAAAGAGGAAATAAAAAGAACTAAAACCAAGAAAAAAAATAAATCAGCAGCATTAAGCAGGGCGACTGTTAGCAGTATGATACACTGTAAACAACATAATGCACAGAATCACATTCCTCTAACTGCCATCATCCACTGTGACTGCAACTGGCAGCAGGAGAGAAAACATCCGTGCTCTCATTTTGATGTTTTGTGTTTTCAAAGTTGAAGAGGAGGAATGAGTGTAAAGTCAGGAGGAAACGGGTTTTAAAAACATGGTGCAAACAGATTCATTTTTATCAACAGCATCAGATGAACGTTTTGAGGTTTAGATGGATTGAGGCCTGGTTCTGCAGACATGAAGCAAGGCTGCAGCAGCTCCAGTCAAACATTTGTTTATTTCAGGGGAAAAGCTGCAGATCGTATCACTGAAATGTCTAAATATCAAACTGAAGTGTGGCTGAAGCAGTGGCACATGTTTCTCACTGAGCTGAGAAACATGTCCAGACATGTTGTGCCAAAACCATTCAATGATGCTTCGTTCTCCAGACCACATTTATTAAAGTAGATGACATGGTTTGGTCAGGGGTCAGGGGTCAGGGGGGCTGGGGTCAGGGGGGCTGGGGAGCCAGTTTACATAATGTCGTCTGTCCTGCATCTGCAAATAAGTAAAAACAGAGTTCGCTTTCAAACTTTTAAAAACAAACATTTGGCAAACTTATGTAATAACACTTTTTTGTCAGCTGCAACCAGGTTTTACGTTTTCGCTTTTCTATTTATTGAGTTAATTATTTGTGATCTTATTGTTTTTTCTCCATTTTTTCCATAAACATGTAAAAGAAATTCTGATAAATTCTTAAAATATTGCAAAGCTGGAGAGGCACCAGCAGCTCCAGACCCCATCAGGGACAAGCTGTAAGAAAATGGATGGATGTTAAAGATGATCTGGAATAATTAGAAAAGAAGCAAAACTGTGAGAAGGAACTTTGCTTTGCACATGAATGTTTGGATGAGTCATGGTCTCTCTGTACACACACACACACACACACACACACACACACACACACACACACACACACACACACACACACACACACACACACACACACACACACACACAGAGCGCTGCTGTGTTTTAAAATTTTTGAACGATCTGAATCTGAAGCTTGTCTTTTTTCTTTCCCCGACATTAACAGAAATCAAGATGAATTTTCCATTCTTGCTGATTATTATAACTTTATGATGTTTCTGTTTCTTATTTGATCTTTATTTAAAACTCCTTTACAAAATGATATTTACACGAATCAATAAGACATTAATAACCAACCAGAGGGAAAACCAGACATGTTTGTGAAAACATTAACAGAAACGTGGTGAAAAAAATACATTCAAAAAGTAAAGATTTCCTCTTCATTTAGCTGAACTTATATTCAAATCACAACATAAAACCTGCAGCATTTGAGAATGAAACAGTAATGAGAGACTGACAGCTGAATGTGGGATTTTAGAGCAGATTGTGAGGAAAACTAGCCAAAACGGTTTTATATATAAGTTAAGGAGTTTAATTAATGCTTTATTAGAGCTGAACTTTCATTTCAGTAAAATGTTGTCATCTGATTTGTGCTTTGTAACAGTAGAGAAAGTTTATATTTTGGTTTTGAAAGCAGTTTCAATCTGAAACAATCTCTGGGTGAGAAGTGAAACTGAGATTATATGATATAAATAAAGCTTGTGTTAATATAAACTGGGGTGAATGAATGAATGAATTGGCCACATGCAGACTTTGATCAACATGATTTAATTTTATGTAAAGTTTATTTTTTTTTTATCTCTCTGCTCATCGGGTTTTCCACGTGATTTTTCCTGGTTTTATTTAATTGATGTTTTTGTATTTTCCTGCTATGTTTAGTGTTGAGTATTTTAATAACCTTTTATATAAATAAATACTAATGAATTGATATCTGAAACGGTTCAGCGGATCTTATGAAGACAATCCAAATATATAATGTATTTATTCCTATTATTTTAATGACTATTAGTGGCTCCACAGCGCCATCTGCCGCCAGGCAGTAATGAAGATGTTGGAAAAATCTCTAGAGATGATAATTAGGCCTGTAAGTTATAACTAATAATTATTATTAGTGGTGATCAGTAATTATTCAAAGCTGTACAAAGAACATATATTTTTAGCATTTAACATTTTGTTGAAAAACATCAGATTGATGTTTATCAGTTTCTGTTTCGTTGCTCGGAGCTGACAGTAAGATACTTTTCTTTTTTCTCATGTTTTCTTTCATTGATAGATAAAAATTAAAACTAATGTATTTGAATATATAAGCTGTTTACAGTTTTAAATCCTTTGTAATAAATTGATTTTTTTCCAATATAAAGTAGTTTAAGAGATATTAAAGCTGCAATATGAAACTTTTATTAAAAATATGGGCCACAAAAGTATTTTAAAATTTATTCACTCAATAACAATCTAAATTAAATGTTAAATTATTGTAGTCAGAAACGTTGAAAAGGTTTTGAAGAAGAAAATTATCATAAGTCCGGCACAAGACTAAGTTTTTGGGGTTGATTATTTTCTTTGGACTGAATGTTTTTCATTTGAGTTAATGTTGGTTGATGCTTGTGCTTTAATGAATGAAAATATGTTTCTTTCCACTCAGATTTTTAAAAATAAGATATTATTTTAAATGTTGCTCTACAAGATGATATTCATCTCCATAACCGTCTGCGCTTGCATTGAGGGGACCAAGCAAAATCCTTCAGAGGGACCCAAGTGGCCCCGGGCCGCGCTTTGGACACCCCAACACAGACAATTTGTAAAGAATCCAGCTCCTCCCAGTTCTCCCAGTAGAAATACACCGATCAGTTAGAGACAACCAATAAGAGCCAGGAGGAGGGTCTTAGTGCTGTCAATCACTCTTGTGTTCATCACTCCCAACAGCTGATTCACCACAACATCTAAACCAGCTGGCCCCTTTCAACCCTGCCTTCCTCCTCCTCTTCCTCATCCTCTTCATCCTGCTCTCCTGTCACAGATGAGAATAACCGCAGGTGAGAAAAGCTGAATCTTTCTGATTTTATTAAATTACCTTCAGGGGTTTTTGTGATCATTTGTGGTATTTTTATACGCAGTGAAAAAAATTCAGTCAGTCGACAGGAGGAAGAACTGAAACAGCTCAGATGAATGAAACATTTACAGCTCCAGGTGGTCGAAACTAATTTAATATTTATAAGACGGCCAGTCAGTTTGTTTGAGATGACACTTCTGATGATCAATTGAATGAAAAGTGGCTCATTCTGAAGATTTTTCATTTTGCAACTAAAAAAGCAATACATTAAAATGTATTTTACTTTTTTTAAAAATAAATAAAGAATTTTTTTCTTAAAATAAACGTAGTGAACGATTAATCATTTGAAGCAAAGGAAACATCTGCAGACAGCTCAGACAGTTCTGCTGGACTGAACATCAGTACAATGTAGTTTATATTTTCATTTATTTGAATAATAATTGGTAGAAAAAGGTTCTGAATAGATTTATTTGACTGGATTTGAACCAAGTGAAGCTAAAAGTATTCAACCTGTGGAACATAATTACAGACAAAACGTTTTTTAATCTGAACTGCAAATTTTATATTTTTCATAGAGTTTTGGTTTAATTACTGCTGAGAGACCAAAACCGAAAATGGACCATTTGGCTCCTATAACCAACCAGAACAAACCCAGATGACTTTATTGAATGATGGCTGAGCTACTGAAGGAAAAAAATCCTGTTTGAATGAGGAGCTGATTCTGTTTGGGTGGTTTTGTTTTATTCAGGGAGGAAAACGGACCGGAAACGGGTCAGCTTCACTCCATGCAGAAGCAGAAAGAGCTCTGGGCTACTTTAATGTGGTTAAATTAGCACTTTTGTAGGAAAAATATTACATTTTTAACAATAAAAATGAAACCAGAAGCTGAATGTGAAACCAATTGGCTAAGATATAGCAGATGAAATTAATTTAATAAAATCATGTTTGGTTTAGATTCACTGCTGGGTTTTCCTTTCAGGATGTAATTTTGTTTTCAGTGAAGGAAGCTGATCAAATCATAAATGTTCTTCACCCTGCAAGTTGAAATGAAATCTTTGTTTCAAGCAACTAAAATGTTAAAGGAAAAATTAAATAATGAAGGAAACCAAAAAGAGTAGTAATTATTAAACATAAAAGTATTAGCTGTAAGAGTTTAATCTGATCCTCTGTAACCAGAGTGATACATTAAAGACCGAAGTTGTAGAGTCAATTTAACCTGAAATGTTTTCACTTCATCAGTTCATCTTCTGTTAAGGCTTCCAATACTCAGGTGAAATTCATTTATTATTTAATGGAAACACAGCAACTGCTAAATTATGTTTTTTCAAGTCGTCGGAGCGCGTCAGGAGCCGATCATGGTTCCAGACGCTGAATCCAGTCCTCCAGTTTGTCTCCCCGGAGCTGGATGTTGTGTGAAAACCGTCCCGCCGTTGTTAGTCGGGGAGGAGACAGGGGCGCTGCTCACCGTGAGAGGAAAACGAAGGAAAAAGTCGGCAGTGTGGCATCATGTTATAAGAGGAACAGGTTCGCTGTGACGTCACCGCCACCGCCTGTAGCACAGTGGCTCCGGTTCACCACGACTTGATCCACGGGTCCATGGTTCGAAACCAGAAACGGGACAGCAACATGAGAAAAAAAGCGGTGGAAAGGAGCCGAGAAAAGAGCCGACCTGTACCGCAAATAAGAAATATTAAAGTAAAGGCAGCGGCAAGGAACATCACTACGACCAGTCCTCTCTGGCACAAAATCTCTCACTGGACCTACCCAGCTGCGAATCGAAATATTAACGTCAGCTCACCTGAAACAGCAGCAACTGTTGAATCATGGACGGAGACGCAGCAAAAATCTTCAGGTTCAAAATCTCTAACTTCACCCTCTCTGGGCCAGTAGCATACCTGACGTGGTCCGGATCACTGGTGCTGCATATTCCAGCACTGCTTGGTTTAGAGATCCACCTCTACCCCTTGATTTGCCTGGCATGGAGCCGCCTCTGTACCTGGATTTGCCAGAAAACACAGAAGCGGCAGCGGCCTCTGACGGTGTGGGTCTGAAACCCGCCTCCAGAGTTGATGAGGAACAGCCTTCTCCCCAGCGGCGTCTGGCCTGATGAGCGGCTTATCATGACAAGAGGATTCCCAAACATCTCAGGCCAGCAGTCCAGCCCTGCTGTCCCTGACACCAACCGACTGAAAGTCCGCCGCCTGCTCGCTACACAAACTCCAGGAACTTTGATAAAACTGTCAGAAAAAACTCAATTCAGTTATCAACTGCTCTTGATGCCCTGCGTGGCCGAAGTGATTTGTTTCATTGGCAAAATTCCTCCAGACGGCATCATGTATTGTGTATTGTGATTTGCTCTCCATCAATAAAATGAATTGAAGAAAAACATTCAAACTCTCCGCTGTCTCTCAGATTTCCTCACTTTGGCATGTAGTGTGCCTCCGTCCTAGAGCAGTGCGTTCAAGTCGTCGGAGCGCGTCAGGAGCCGATCATGGTTCCAGACGCTGAATCCAGTCCTCCAGTTTGTCTCCCCGGAGCTGGATGTTGTGTGAAAACCGTCCCGCCGTTGTTAGTCGGGTAGAGGAGACAGGGGAGCTGAGAGGAAAACGATCTGCGATATTTCGGTCCCCGTCATCTGAGGTTGCGGCTCATTGGTAGTTACTAATTTCACATATTACAATGTTCCAAGAAGACGGTAAACCGTTATTGTGTTTGTCATTATTGTGCATGACAAACACAATAATAATATTAAAAAAGAAAGAAAAGTAACACTAAGGAGGAGATCCAAAAGCGATTGTTTCGTCTGAAAATTGAGAAACCGCTGAGCAGCACTTGTTACCGGTGCAAAGCGACACATATTAAAATGTGAAAGGGCGCAATGAACAAGTTGAGCTGCAGAGCCCGCTCAGCGCGCCCTCAAAATCGCCCCGCCGTGGTTCGTCGGGGAGAGGGGACAGGGCAGATGCTCACCCTACAATGAAATCGAAGGAAAAAGTCGGTGTATGGCACGGAGAAGGAGAGTTGCGGACTGCAGCCCGTGACTCCATGTTATAAGAGGAACAGAGTTCACCGTGACTTTACGAACGACGAGCCAGAGCGCAAAAGAGAGATATTAAAGACAACACATCAGCAAGAATCACTACGACCAAACGTTAACATCAGCTCACCTGAAGCAGCAGCAACCAAACTGTTAAACCATGAACGGAGACGATGCAGCGACAAGAAGCCCAATCTGCAGGTTCACCATCTTTGGATTCGCAGTACATTTGAATTGCCACGAGACTCACCGACCGGCGCTGCACATTCCGGGACTGTGTAACTCAGAGATCTACCTCTACGAGGCGTGGTGCTGTCTCTGCAGAGGTTTCGCGGCCATGTGCAGCTGGATTTCCCAGAAAACACAGAAGCGGACACAGAAGCGGCAGCGGCCTCTGGACTCCAAGATTCTGGAGGCGGCCTGAAATCCGCCTCCAGAGTCTAGACTGACACATGTTGACAAGATTATTCTCAAACGCATCTCAGTCCAGCAGGCCGAACCGTGGCATCCCTCACACAGGACTGAAACTCCGCCACCTGCTCGCTTCACAAACTCCAAGAACGTGAATGAAACTGGTGGAAACCCACAATTCAGTAATCAACTGCGCTTAATGCACTGTGTGGCCGAACATAATGTGGCCGAGCCGAAATGATTTGTTTCAATTGCATAAAATTCCTGACATGCATTATGAATGGCCCCACATGAATAAACTGAATTGAACAGAAACTTTAAAACTCTGCGCTGTCTCTCTGATTTCCACAAGTTTTCATGTTGTGCGTCTCCATCCGAAAGAAGCGCGTTCAAGTCCTCAACGAGCTGGACGTGTCGGCGGGGTATTGATAAATTTATCTTTATTGTGACTGAATTATAGTTAAAATATATTTAGAACGTCATTAGCATTATACACCTTATATAACAGTGGTGTGATTACAGTATGCTCCAATTACACTCTTTAGTCACACAATGTCTTTTATTAATCTGCTTTGTACATTGATGCTTCTTTCACATGACAGTACTGCCAACACATCAGGCAACCAGAACACAGAAGGATCCATTTCACTTTACAGGTGAAACTAATTATTTGTCACATTGGCAATGTGCTCTTGAAAAATGTTAACATATTGAATACACAAATTGTCAACATATTAAAAGTTTATAGACCACATGCTTGTTAAAATTCGCACAATTGTGACAAAAATATTTCAGAGTACTGTTTTAACTCAATGTCACAGTTTTCCAGTATGAAACTGACATTTCTCCAGAACATTGACATGCTGGCCTCTCGCAGAATTAACTTGTTATTGCTACATGAACTGGCTTCATATCAGACGCTCCGATCTCCAATTCTCCTCCTGCTGCTGGAAGCAACGACTGAGAGCAGCTCTGAAGCTGCTGCTGCTGCTGGTCTGAAACCATAAACCACAGATCAGTTCATCACTTTGCCTCAAACACCGTGGCGGCGCATTGTTGCGCACCGCTCAGCATATAAAAATCAACTGCGTGCAAACTAAAAATATGAATAAAATATTTACTATTTACAGTAAATATTTTCATTTTCTGTCTGAAACGCGCATCGATCTGTGCGCTGATGTTCATTAAATGCACGTAAATTTTGCAAGAGGAACTTGGATCCCCAATGAAGAAGAAAAAGGAGTCGGACCGGGACATTAAGTCCAAACGGGTCTCGTCTGGTTCAGATTGTGTGAGAAACTGTAAAGTTATGATTTTATACCCCAACATTTGCCTGGAATGATTGATTCGATCAGATTCACCTGACGGATGAAGATGTGAGGAAAAGTGTTGCTGAGCAGAATTAGGACGAGCTGAGTTTGAACATTTCATCTGAAGCGCGACCTTCAAGATGCCGATGAGGATGAGGATGAGGATGAAGAGGAGACAGATGATAACGGCCCACAGATGATGCCTGGATGGAGCGGGAGCAGTGATCGGTGAGGGAGGCTGAGGACAGACTGTAACAGAGACCGGATCAGAGCAGCAGATCTGTAGCAGCTGCCCGGTTCCGTCCCTGTAGAGTACCAGAACCGGGACGCATGGAAGTCCAGAGGTGGAGAAATGAGCAGCAGGAGGAGCAACAACACCACGGCAGAACGTCTCACCAGTCTCGTTGAAGCTGATGGAGCCTCCGGGCCCTCCATGAAGAATTTCACGCCGGTCGGCAGGTCGCGGCAGACCACTCTGACCAGCTGGTCCAGGCAGACGGAGCACTGGGAGCCGGAGGATCCGAGGCAGGGAGGCAGGGGATCATCGGATCATCTCTGGCCCAGAAATCTCCGACATCGTCCTTCTCGTCGTACAGCTTGGAGACGGCGAGAGCTGCTGGATCAGCTGAAGTAAAGCAGGTCAGATTCATCTGCAGAGAGAGAAAGGCAAATAATTTCTGATGGTCTGAACTGGTTGGACTTAAAACGGGTTAAAATGACAGCAGATACCTTGGAAAACAGTTAGTGGATCCTCTGGCTCCACTCGGTGAAATCCTTCCAACAGGGTCCAGCATCTGGAGGAGAACAAGTGGAGAACAGCAGCTCTGGAGGATCTGAAGCTCAATGTGCTTGTATTTATAGTTCAAGGGGCGGATCCAGTCAGGTGGATATCTGGATTCTAGCGTCAGTGATTGAATCCCGCTGGTTTACAGCTCATCTTACAAGCCCAGAGATCATACTTAGTTTTTACTTTCTTTTTCACCTCCCAAATCTCGGTGCCGACAGCCGAGGTCGGAGAACACGCTCTCTCGGAGCCGAGATAGAGAACACGCTCTCTCGGAGCCGAGGTAGAGAAGACGCTCTCTCGGAGCCGAGGTCGGAGAAAACGCCTCTACTGCGTTATGCACATATTCCGGGCTCGCTGTAGTCGCCGAGCCCGGGACACATTGTAATGCGGTTCGGTGGAGTCGCTGCGGGAGGTATATACGGCTGAATCGAAATGATTTGTTTCATTTATAAAATTCCTCCAGATGACATGCATTGTGAATTCAGTAAACTAACTTGAACAGAAACTTTAAAACTCTGCGCTGTCTCTCTGATTTCCACAAGTTTTCATGTTGTGCGTCTCCATCCGAGAGAAGCGCGTTCAAGTCCTCAACGAGCTGGACGTGTCGGCGGGGTAGTGATAAATTTATTTTTATTGTGACTGAATTATAGTTCAAATATATTTAGAACGTTATATTAGCATTATATACTTTATATATCAGTGGTGTGATTACAGTATGCTCCAATTACACTCTTTAGTCACACAATGTCTTTTATTAATCTGCTTTGTACATTGATGCTTCTTTCACATTACAGTGCTGCCAACACATCAGGCAACCAGAACACAGAAGGAGCGCGCTCTGAGGTTGCTGTACTCGGAGCGCGTCAGTAACCGATCATGGAGGAAGCGTCAAATCCAGTCCTTGTTCAGGTGGTCGTAATTTTTAGAGCAACTTCTGTCCGGACCTGATCAGGCAACCAGAACACAGAAGGATCCATTTCACTTTACAGGTGAAACTAATTATTTGTCACATTGGCAATGTGCTCTAGAAAAATGTGAACATATTGAAAACACAAATGTTAAAAGTTTACAGACAACATGCTTGTGAAAATTCGCACAAATGATACAAAATATTTCAGAGTACTGTTTTTCATACTTTAGTGTTTACTTTCTTTTTCACCTCCCGTATCTCGGAGCCGACAGCCGAGGTCGGAGAACACGCGCTCTCGGATCCGAGGTCGGAGAAAACGCCTCTACTGCGTTATGCACATATTCCGGGCTCGCTGTAGTCGCCGAGCCCGGGACACATTTTAATGCGGTTCGGTGGAGTCGCTGCGGGAGGTATATACGGCTGAATCGAAATGATTTGTTTCATTTATAAAATTCCTCCAGATGACATGCATTGTGAATTCAGTAAACTAACTTGAACAGAAACTTTAAAACTCTCCGCTGTCTCTCTGATTTCCACAAGTTTTCATGTTGTGCGTCTCCATCCGAAAGAAGCGCGTTCAAGTCCTCAACGAGCTGGACGTGTCGGCGGGGTATTGATAAATTTATCTTTATTGTGACTGAATTATAGTTAAAATATATTTAGAACGTTATATTATCATTATATACTTTATATATCAGTGGTGTGATTACAGTATGCTCCAATTACACTCTTTAGTCACACAATGTCTTTTATTAATCTGCTTTGTACATTGATGCTTCTTTCACATTACAGTGCTGCCAACACATCAGGCAACCAGAACACAGAAGGAGCGCGCTCTGAGGTTGCTGTCCTCTGTGATCTCTCTGAGGTTGCTGTCCTCGGTGCGCGCTCTGAGGTTGCTGTCCTCTGTGATCTCTCTGAGGTTGCTGTCCTCCTTGAGCGCTCTGAGGTTGCTGTCCTCGTTGAGCGCTCTGAGGTTGCTGTCCTCGTTGAGCGCTCTGAGGTTGCTGTCCTCGGTGCGCGTCAGTAACAAATCATGGAGGAAGCGTCAAATCCAGTCCACCAGCACTTCTGTCCGGACCTGATGTGTCGCCCCTCCTTTCTCTTCCCCCTCTGAAGAGGTTGGAAGAGAAGCATCGCAGCTTGGAATTGTGTGAAAACCGTCCCACCGTTGTTCGTCGGGTAGAGGAGACAGGGGAGCTGCTCACCCTAAGATGAAAACGATTTGCGATATTTCGGTCCCCGTCATCTGAGGTTGCGGCTTATTGGTAGTTACTAATTTCACATATTACAATGTTCCAAGAAGACGGTAAACCGTTATTGTGTTTGTCATTATTGTGTATGACAAACACAATAATAATATAAAAAAGAAAGAAAAGTAACACTAAGGAGGAGATCCAAAAGCGATTGTTTCGTCTGAAAATTGAGAAACCGCTGAGCAGCACTTGTTACCGGTGCAAAGCGACACATATTAAAATGTGAAAGGGCGCAATGAACAAGTTGAGCTGCAGAGCCCGCTCAGCGCGCCCTCAAAATCGCCCCGCCGTGGTTCGTCGGGGAGAGGGGACAGGGCAGATGCTCACCCTGCAATGAAACCGAAGGAAAAAGTCGGTGTATGGCACGGAGAAGGAGAGTTGCGGACTGCAGCCCGTGACTCCATGTTATAAGAGGAACAGAGTTCACCGTGACTTTACGAACGACGAGCCAGAGCGCAAAAGAGAGATATTAAAGACAACACATCAGCAAGAATCACTACGACCAAACGCCTCTGGCACATTAACATCAGCTCACCTGAAGCAGCAGCAACCAAACTGTTAAACCATGAACGGAGACGATGCAGCGACAAGAAGCCCAATCTGTAGGTTCACCATCTTTGGATTCGCAGTACATTTGAATTGCCACGAGACTCACCGACCGGCGCTGCACATTCCGGGACTGTGTAACTCAGAGATCTACCTCTACGAGGCGTGGTGCTGTCTCTGCAGAGGTTTCGCGGCCATGTGCAGCTGGATTTCCCAGAAAACACAAAAGCGGACACAGAAGCGGCAGCGGCCTCTGGACTCCAAGATTCTGGAGGCGGTCTGAAATCCGCCTCCACAGTCTAGACTGACACATGTTGACAAGATTATTCTCAAACGCATCTCAGTCCAGCAGGCCGAACCGTGGCATCCCTCACACAGGACTGAAACTCCGCCACCTGCTCGCTTCACAAACTCCAAGAACGTGAATGAAACTGGTGGAAACCCACAATTCAGTAATCAACTGCGCTTAATGCACTGTGTGGCCGAACATAATGTGGCCGAGCCGAAATGATTTGTTTCAATTGCATAAAATTCCTGACATGTATTATGAATGGCCCCACATGAATAAACTGAATTGAACAGAAACTTTAAAACTCTGCGCTGTCTCTCTGATTTCCACAAGTTTTCATGTTGTGCGTCTCCATCCGAAAGAAGCGCGTTCAAGTCCTCAACGAGCTGGACGTGTCGGCGGGGTATTGATAAATTTCTCTTTATTGTGACTGAATTATAGTTAAAATATATTTACAACGTTATATTAGCATTATATACTTTATATATCAGTGGTGTGATTACAGTATGCTCCAATTACACTCTTTAGTCACACAATGTCTTTTATTAATCTGCTTTGTACATTGATGCTTCTTTCACATTACAGTGCTGCCAACACATCAGGCAACCAGAACACAGAAGGAGCGCGCTCTGAGGTTGCTGTCCTCGGTGCGCGCTCTGAGGTTGCTGTCCTCGGTGAGCCTCTGAGGTTGCTGTCCTCGGTGCGCGCTCTGAGGCTACTGTCCTCGGTGCGCGCTCTGAGGTTGCTGTCCTCGGAGCGCGTCAGTAACCGATCATGGAGGAAGCGTCAAATCCAGTCCTTGTTCAGTTGGTCGTAATATTTTTAGAGCAACTTCTGTCCGGACCTGATCAGGCAACCAGAACACAGAAGGATCCATTTCACTTTACAGGTGAAACTAATTATTTGTCACATTGGCAATGTGCTCTAGAAAAATGTGAACATATTGAAAACACAAATGTTAAAAGTTTACAGACAACATGCTTGTGAAAATTCGCACAAATGATACAAAATATTTCAGAGTACTGTTTTCATACTTTAGTGTTTACTTTCTTTTTCACCTCCCGTATCTCGGAGCCGACAGCCGAGGTAGAGAAGACGCTCTCTCGGAGCCGAGGTAGAGAAGACGCTCTCTCGGAGCCGAGGTAGAGAAGACGCCTCTACTGCGTTATGCACATATTCCGGGCTCGCTGTAGTCGCCGAGCCCGGGACACATTGTAATGCGGTTCGGTGGAGTCGCTGCGGGAGGTATATACGGCCGAATCGAAATGATTTGTTTCATTTATAAAATTCCTCCAGATGACATGCATTGTGAATTCAGTAAACTAACTTGAACAGAAACTTTAAAACTCTCCGCTGTCTCTCTGATTTCCACAAGTTTTCATGTTGTGCGTCTCCATCCGAGAGAAGCGCGTTCAAGTCCTCAACGAGCTGGACGTGTCGGCGGGGTATTGATAAATTTCTCTTTATTGTGACTGAATTATAGTTCAAATATATTTAGACATTATATACTATATAAGTATTGTCACACAATGTCTATTTCTGCTTGTATTCTTTATATCAGTGCTTGTTCTGAGCTTGCTACATCAATTGCCTATTCACACAATGTCTTTTATAATCTGCCTCTTGTACATTGATGCTTCTTTCACATTACAGTGCTGCCAACACATCAGGCAACCAGAACACAGAAGGAGCGCGCTCTGAGGTTGCTGTCCTCTGTGAGCGCTCTGAGGTTGCTGTCCTCGTTGAGCGCTCTGAGGTTGCTGTCCTCGGAGCGCGTCAGTAACCGATCATGGAGGAAGCGTCAAATCCAGTTCTTGTTCAGGTGGTCGTAATATTTTTAGAGCAACTTCTGTCCGGACCTGATCAGGCAACCAGAACACAGAAGGATCCATTTCACTTTACAGGTGAAACTAATTATTTGTCACATTGGCAATGTGCTCTAGAAAAATGTGAACATATTGAAAACACAAATGTTAAAAGTTTACAGACAACATGCTTGTGAAAATTCGCACAAATGTTAAAAAATATTTCAGAATACTGTTTTTCATACTTTAGTGTTTACTTTCTTTTTCACCTCCCGTATCTCGGAGCCGACAGCCGAGGTCGGAGAAGACGCGCTCTCGGAGCCGAGGTAGAGAAGACGCTCTCTCAGAGCCGAGGTAGAGAAGACGCTCTCACGGAGCCGAGGTAGAGAAGACGCTCTCTCAGAGCCGAGGTAGAGAAGACGCTCTGTCGGAGCCGAGGTCGGAGAACACGCTCTCTCGGAGCCGAGGTAGAGAAGACGCTCTCACGGAGCCGAGGTAGAGAAGACGCTCTCTCGGAGCCGAGGTAGAGAAGACGCTCTCTCGGAGCCGAGGTAGAGAAGACGCTCTCTCGGAGCCGAGGTAGAGAAGACGCTCTCTCGGAGCCGAGGTAGAGAAGACGCTCTCTCGGAGCCGAGGTAGAGAAGACGCTCTGTCGGAGCCGAGGTCGGAGAACACGCTCTCTCGGAGCCGAGATAGAGAAGACGCTCTCACGGAGCCGAGGTCGGAGAAAACGCTCTCGGAGCCGAGGTCGGAGAAAACGCCTCTACTGCGTTATGCACATATTCCGGGCTCGCTGTAGTCGCCGAGCCCGGGACACATTGTAATGCGGTTCGGTGGAGTCGCTGCGGGAGGTATATACGGCTGAATCGAAATGATTTGTTTCATTTATAAAATTCCTCCAGATGACATGCATTGTGAATTCAGTAAACTAACTTGAACAGAAACTTTAAAACTCTCCGCTGTCTCTCTGATTTCCACAAGTTTTCATGTTGTGCGTCTCCATCCGAGAGAAGCGCGTTCAAGTCCTCAACGAGCTGGACGTGTCGGCGGGGTATTGATAAATTTCTCTTTATTGTGACTGAATTATAGTTAAAATATATTTAGAACGTTATATTATCATTATATACTTTATATATCAGTAGTGTGATTACAGTGTGCTCCAATTACACTCTTTAGTCACACAATGTCTTTTATTAATCTGCTTTGTACATTGATGCTTCTTTCACATTACAGTGCTGCCAACACATCAGGCAACCAGAACACAGAAGGAGCGCGCTCTGAGGTTGCTGTCCTCGTTGAGCGCTCTGAGGTTGCTGTCCTCGGTGCGCGTCAGTAACCGATCATGGAGGAAGCGTCAAATCCAGTCCACCAGCACTTCTGTCCGGACCTGATGTGTCGCCCCTCCTTTCTCTTCCCCCTCTGAAGAGGTTGGAAGAGAAGCATCGCAGCTTGGAATTGTGTGAAAACCGTCCCACCGTTGTTCGTCGGGTAGAGGAGACAGGGGAGCTGCTCACCCTAAGATGAAAACGATTTGCGATATTTCGGTCCCCGTCATCTGAGGTTGCGGCTTATTGGTAGTTACTAATTTCACATATTACAATGTTCCAAGAAGACGGTAAACCGTTATTGTGTTTGTCATTATTGTGTATGACAAACACAATAATAATATAAAAAAGAAAGAAAAGTAACACTAAGGAGGAGATCCAAAAGCGATTGTTTCGTCTGAAAATTGAGAAACCGCTGAGCAGCACTTGTTACCGGTGCAAAGCGACACATATTAAAATGTGAAAGGGCGCAATGAACAAGTTGAGCTGCAGAGCCCGCTCAGCGCGCCCTCAAAATCGCCCCGCCGTGGTTCGTCGGGGAGAGGGGACAGGGCAGATGCTCACCCTGCAATGAAACCGAAGGAAAAAGTCGGTGTATGGCACGGAGAAGGAGAGTTGCGGACTGCAGCCCGTGACTCCATGTTATAAGAGGAACAGAGTTCACCGTGACTTTACGAACGACGAGCCAGAGCGCAAAAGAGATATTAAAGACAACACATCAGCAAGAATCACTACGACCAAACGTTAACATCAGCTCACCTGAAGCAGCAGCAACCAAACTGTTAAACCATGAACGGAGACGATGCAGCGACAAGAAGCCCAATCTGTAGGTTCACCATCTTTGGATTCGCAGTACATTTGAATTGCCACGAGACTCACCGACCGGCGCTGCACATTCCGGGACTGTGTAACTCAGAGATCTACCTCTACGAGGCGTGGTGCTGTCTCTGCAGAGGTTTCGCGGCCATGTGCAGCTGGATTTCCCAGAAAACACAAAAGCGGACACAGAAGCGGCAGCGGCCTCTGGACTCCAAGATTCTGGAGGCGGTCTGAAATCCGCCTCCACAGTCTAGACTGACACATGTTGACAAGATTATTCTCAAACGCATCTCAGTCCAGCAGGCCGAACCGTGGCATCCCTCACACAGGACTGAAACTCCGCCACCTGCTCGCTTCACAAACTCCAAGAACGTGAATGAAACTGGTGGAAACCCACAATTCAGTAATCAACTGCTCTTAACGCACTGTGTGGCCGAACATTCTGTGGCCGAGCCGAAATGATTTGTTTCAATTGCATAAAATTCCTGACATGTATTATGAATGGCCCCACATGAATAAACTGA
Source organism: Poeciliopsis prolifica (assembly GCF_027474105.1). Taxonomy (NCBI): domain Eukaryota; kingdom Metazoa; phylum Chordata; class Actinopteri; order Cyprinodontiformes; family Poeciliidae; genus Poeciliopsis; species Poeciliopsis prolifica. Next base: position 1,295,952 of record NW_026562377.1, read on the forward strand.
ATTGAACAGAAACTTTAAAACTCTCCGCTGTCTCTCTGATTTCCACAAGTTTTCATGTTGTGCGTCTCCATCCGAAAGAAGCGCGTTCAAGTCCTCAACGAGCTGGACGTGTCGGCGGGGTATTGATAAATTTATCTTTATTGTGACTGAATTATAGTTAAAATATATTTACAACGTTATATTAGCATTATATACTTTATATATCAGTGGTGTGATTACAGTATGCTCCAATTACACTCTTTAGTCACACAATGTCTTTTATTAATCTGCTTTGTACATTGATGCTTCTTTCACATTACAGTGCTGCCAACACATCAGGCAACCAGAACACAGAAGGAGCGCGCTCTGAGGTTGCTGTCCTCGGTGAGCCTCTGAGGTTGCTGTCCTCGTTGAGCGCTGTGAGGTTGCTGTCCTCGGTGCGCGCTCTGAGGCTACTGTCCTCGGTGCGCGCTCTGAGGTTGCTGTCCTCGTTGAGCGCTGTGAGGTTGCTGTCCTCGGTGCGCGCTCTGAGGTTGCTGTCCTCGTTGAGCGCTCTGAGGTTGCTGTCCTCCTTGTGCGCTCTGAGGTTGCTGTCCTCTGTGAGCGCTGTGAGGTTGCTGTCCTCGGTGCGCGCTCTGAGGCTACTGTCCTCGGTGCGCGCTCTGAGGTTGCTGTCCTCGGAGCGCGTCAGTAACCGATCATGGAGGAAGCGTCAAATCCAGTCCTTGTTCAGTTGGTCGTAATATTTTTAGAGCAACTTCTGTCCGGACCTGATCAGGCAACCAGAACACAGAAGGATCCATTTCACTTTACAGGTGAAACTAATTATTTGTCACATTGGCAATGTGCTCTAGAAAAATGTGAACATATTGAAAACACAAATGTTAAAAGTTTACAGACAACATGCTTGTGAAAATTCGCACAAATGATACAAAATATTTCAGAGTACTGTTTTTCATACTTTAGTGTTTACTTTCTTTTTCACCTCCCGTATCTCGGAGCCGACAGCCGAGGTAGAGAAGACGCTCTCTCGGAGCCGAGGTCGGAGAAAACGCCTCTACTGCGTTATGCACATATTCCGGGCTCGCTGTAGTCGCCGAGCCCGGGACACATTGTAATGCGGTTCGGTAGAGTCGCTGCGGGAGGTATATACGGCCGAATCGAAATGATTTGTTTCATTTATAAAATTCCTCCAGATGACATGCATTGTGAATTCAGTAAACTAACTTGAACAGAAACTTTAAAACTCTCCGCTGTCTCTCTGATTTCCACAAGTTTTCATGTTGTGCGTCTCCATCCGAAAGAAGCGCGTTCAAGTCCTCAACGAGCTGGACGTGTCGGCGGGGTATTGATAAATTTATCTTTATTGTGACTGAATTATAGTTAAAATATATTTACAACGTTATATTAGCATTATATACTTTATATATCAGTGGTGTGATTACAGTATGCTCCAATTACACTCTTTAGTCACACAATGTCTTTTATTAATCTGCTTTGTACATTGATGCTTCTTTCACATTACAGTGCTGCCAACACATCAGGCAACCAGAACACAGAAGGAGCGCGCTCTGAGGTTGCTGTCCTCTGTGAGCGCTCTGAGGTTGCTGTCCTCTGTGAGCGCTCTGAGGTTGCTGTCCTCGGAGCGCGTCAGTAACCGATCATGGAGGAAGCGTCAAATCCAGTCCTTGTTCAGGTGGTCGTAATATTTTTAGAGCAACTTCTGCCCGGACCTGATCAGGCAACCAGAACACAGAAGGATCCATTTCACTTTACAGGTGAAACTAATTATTTGTCACATTGGCAATGTGCTCTAGAAAAATGTGAACATATTGAAAACACAAATGTTAAAAGTTTACAGACAACATGCTTGTGAAAATTCGCACAAATAATACAAAATATTTCAGAGTACTGTTTTTCATACTTTAGTGTTTACTTTCTTTTTCACCTCCCGTATCTCGGAGCCGACAGCCGAGGTCGGAGAAGACGCTCTCTCGGAGCCGAGGTAGAGAAGACGCTCTCTCGGAGCCGAGGTAGAGAAGACGCTCTCTCGGAGCCGAGGTAGAGAAGACGCTCTCTCGGAGCCGAGGTCGGAGAAAACGCTCTCGGAGCCGAGGTCGGAGAAAACGCCTCTACTGCGTTATGCACATATTCCGGGCTCGCTGTAGTCGCCGAGCCCGGGACACATTGTAATGCGGTTCGGTGGAGTCGCTGCGGGAGGTATATACGGCTGAATCGAAATGATTTGTTTCATTTATAAAATTCCTCCAGATGACATGCATTGTGAATTCAGTAAACTAACTTGAACAGAAACTTTAAAACTCTCCGCTGTCTCTCTGATTTCCACAAGTTTTCATGTTGTGCGTCTCCATCCGAGAGAAGCGCGTTCAAGTCCTCAACGAGCTGGACGTGTCGGCGGGGTATTGATAAATTTCTCTTTATTGTGACTGAATTATAGTTCAAATATATTTAGAACGTTATATTATCATTATATACTTTATATATCAGTAGTGTGATTACAGTATGCTCCAATTACACTCTTTAGTCACACAATGTCTTTTATTAATCTGCTTTGTACATTGATGCTTCTTTCACATTACAGTGCTGCCAACACATCAGGCAACCAGAACACAGAAGGAGCGCGCTCTGAGGTTGCTGTCCTCCTTGAGCGCTCTGAGGTTGCTGTCCTCGGTGAGCGCTCTGAGGTTGCTGTCCTCGTTGAGCGCTCTGAGGTTGCTGTCCTCTGTGATCTCTCTGAGGTTGCTGTCCTCCTTGAGCGCTCTGAGGTTGCTGTCCTCGGTGAGCGCTCTGAGGTTGCTGTCCTCCTTGAGCGCTCTGAGGTTGCTGTCCTCGGAGCGCGTCAGTAACCGATCATGGAGGAAGCGTCAAATCCAGTCCTTGTTCAGGTGGTCGTAATATTTTTAGAGCAACTTCTGTCCGGACCTGATCAGGCAACCAGAACACAGAAGGATCCATTTCACTTTACAGGTGAAACTAATTATTTGTCACATTGGCAATGTGCTCTAGAAAAATGTGAACATATTGAAAACACAAATGTTAAAAGTTTACAGACAACATGCTTGTGAAAATTCGCACAAATGTTACAAAATATTTCAGAGTACTGTTTTTCATACTTTAGTGTTTACTTTCTTTTTCACCTCCCGTATCTCGGAGCCGACAGCCGAGGTCGGAGAACACGCTCTCTCGGAGCCGAGGTAGAGAAGACGCTCTCACGGAGCCGAGGTAGAGAAGACGCTCTCTCGGAGCCGAGGTAGAGAAGACGCTCTCTCGGAGCCGAGGTCGGAGAAAACGCCTCTACTGCGTTATGCACATATTCCGGGCTCGCTGTAGTCGCCGAGCCCGGGACACATTGTAATGCGGTTCGGTGGAGTCGCTGCGGGAGGTATATACGGCTGAATCGAAATGATTTGTTTCATTTATAAAATTCCTCCAGATGACATGCATTGTGAATTCAGTAAACTAACTTGAACAGAAACTTTAAAACTCTCCGCTGTCTCTCTGATTTCCACAAGTTTTCATGTTGTGCGTCTCCATCCGAAAGAAGCGCGTTCAAGTCCTCAACGAGCTGGACGTGTCGGCGGGGTATTGATAAATTTATCTTTATTGTGACTGAATTATAGTTAAAATATATTTAGAACGTTATATTATCATTATATACTTTATATATCAGTAGTGTGATTACAGTATGCTCCAATTACACTCTTTAGTCACACAATGTCTTTTATTAATCTGCTTTGTACATTGATGCTTCTTTCACATTACAGTGCTGCCAACACATCAGGCAACCAGAACACAGAAGGAGCGCGCTCTGAGGTTGCTGTCCTCGTTGAGCGCTCTGAGGTTGCTGTCCTCGGTGCGCGTCAGTAACAAATCATGGAGGAAGCGTCAAATCCAGTCCACCAGCACTTCTGTCCGGACCTGATGTGTCGCCCCTCCTTTCTCTTCCCCCTCTGAAGAGGTTGGAAGAGAAGCATCGCAGCTTGGAATTGTGTGAAAACCGTCCCACCGTTGTTCGTCGGGTAGAGGAGACAGGGGAGCTGCTCACCCTAAGATGAAAACGATTTGCGATATTTCGGTCCCCGTCATCTGAGGTTGCGGCTTATTGGTAGTTACTAATTTCACATATTACAATGTTCCAAGAAGACGGTAAACCGTTATTGTGTTTGTCATTATTGTGTATGACAAACACAATAATAATATAAAAAAGAAAGAAAAGTAACACTAAGGAGGAGATCCAAAAGCGATTGTTTCGTCTGAAAATTGAGAAACCGCTGAGCAGCACTTGTTACCGGTGCAAAGCGACACATATTAAAATGTGAAAGGGCGCAATGAACAAGTTGAGCTGCAGAGCCCGCTCAGCGCGCCCTCAAAATCGCCCCGCCGTGGTTCGTCGGGGAGAGGGGACAGGGCAGATGCTCACCCTGCAATGAAACCGAAGGAAAAAGTCGGTGTATGGCACGGAGAAGGAGAGTTGCGGACTGCAGCCCGTGACTCCATGTTATAAGAGGAACAGAGTTCACCGTGACTTTACGAACGACGAGCCAGAGCGCAAAAGAGAGATATTAAAGACAACACATCAGCAAGAATCACTACGACCAAACGCCTCTGGCACATTAACATCAGCTCACCTGAAGCAGCAGCAACCAAACTGTTAAACCATGAACGGAGACGATGCAGCGACAAGAAGCCCAATCTGTAGGTTCACCATCTTTGGATTCGCAGTACATTTGAATTGCCACGAGACTCACCGACCGGCGCTGCACATTCCGGGACTGTGTAACTCAGAGATCTACCTCTACGAGGCGTGGTGCTGTCTCTGCAGAGGTTTCGCGGCCATGTGCAGCTGGATTTCCCAGAAAACACAAAAGCGGACACAGAAGCGGCAGCGGCCTCTGGACTCCAAGATTCTGGAGGCGGTCTGAAATCCGCCTCCACAGTCTAGACTGACACATGTTGACAAGATTATTCTCAAACGCATCTCAGTCCAGCAGGCCGAACCGTGGCATCCCTCACACAGGACTGAAACTCCGCCACCTGCTCGCTTCACAAACTCCAAGAACGTGAATGAAACTGGTGGAAACCCACAATTCAGTAATCAACTGCTCTTAACGCACTGTGTGGCCGAACATTCTGTGGCCGAGCCGAAATGATTTGTTTCAATTGCATAAAATTCCTGACATGTATTATGAATGGCCCCACATGAATAAACTGAATTGAACAGAAACTTTAAAACTCTCCGCTGTCTCTCTGATTTCCACAAGTTTTCATGTTGTGCGTCTCCATCCGAAAGAAGCGCGTTCAAGTCCTCAACGAGCTGGACGTGTCGGCGGGGTATTGATAAATTTATCTTTATTGTGACTGAATTATAGTTAAAATATATTTACAACGTTATATTAGCATTATATACTTTATATATCAGTGGTGTGATTACAGTATGCTCCAATTACACTCTTTAGTCACACAATGTCTTTTATTAATCTGCTTTGTACATTGATGCTTCTTTCACATTACAGTGCTGCCAACACATCAGGCAACCAGAACACAGAAGGAGCGCGCTCTGAGGTTGCTGTCCTCGGTGAGCCTCTGAGGTTGCTGTCCTCGTTGAGCGCTGTGAGGTTGCTGTCCTCGGTGCGCGCTCTGAGGCTACTGTCCTCGGTGCGCGCTCTGAGGTTGCTGTCCTCGTTGAGCGCTGTGAGGTTGCTGTCCTCGGTGCGCGCTCTGAGGTTGCTGTCCTCCTTGTGCGCTCTGAGGTTGCTGTCCTCTGTGAGCGCTGTGAGGTTGCTGTCCTCGGTGCGCGCTCTGAGGCTACTGTCCTCGGTGCGCGCTCTGAGGTTGCTGTCCTCGGAGCGCGTCAGTAACCGATCATGGAGGAAGCGTCAAATCCAGTCCTTGTTCAGTTGGTCGTAATATTTTTAGAGCAACTTCTGTCCGGACCTGATCAGGCAACCAGAACACAGAAGGATCCATTTCACTTTACAGGTGAAACTAATTATTTGTCACATTGGCAATGTGCTCTAGAAAATGTGAACATATTGAAAACACAAATGTTAAAAGTTTACAGACAACATGCTTGTGAAAATTCGCACAAATGATACAAAATATTTCAGAGTACTGTTTTTCATACTTTAGTGTTTACTTTCTTTTTCACCTCCCGTATCTCGGAGCCGACAGCCGAGGTCGGAGAACACGCTCTCTCGGAGCCGAGGTCGGAGAAAACGCCTCTACTGCGTTATGCACATATTCCGGGCTCGCTGTAGTCGCCGAGCCCGGGACACATTGTAATGCGGTTCGGTAGAGTCGCTGCGGGAGGTATATACGGCCGAATCGAAATGATTTGTTTCATTTATAAAATTCCTCCAGATGACATGCATTGTGAATTCAGTAAACTAACTTGAACAGAAACTTTAAAACTCTCCGCTGTCTCTCTGATTTCCACAAGTTTTCATGTTGTGCGTCTCCATCCGAGAGAAGCGCGTTCAAGTCCTCAACGAGCTGGACGTGTCGGCGGGGTATTGATAAATTTATCTTTATTGTGACTGAATTATAGTTCAAATATATTTAGAACGTTATATTAGCATTATATACTTTATATATCAGTGGTGTGATTACAGTATGCTCCAATTACACTCTTTAGTCACACAATGTCTTTTATTAATCTGCTTTGTACATTGATGCTTCTTTCACATTACAGTGCTGCCAACACATCAGGCAACCAGAACACAGAAGGAGCGCGCTCTGAGGTTGCTGTCCTCTGTGAGCGCTCTGAGGTTGCTGTCCTCTGTGAGCGCTCTGAGGTTGCTGTCCTCGGTGCGCGCTCTGAGGTTGCTGTCCTCGGAGCGCGTCAGTAACCGATCATGGAGGAAGCGTCAAATCCAGTCCTTGTTCAGGTGGTCGTAATATTTTTAGAGCAACTTCTGTCCGGACCTGATCAGGCAACCAGAACACAGAAGGATCCATTTCACTTTACAGGTGAAACTAATTATTTGTCACATTGGCAATGTGCTCTAGAAAAATGTGAACATATTGAAAACACAAATGTTAAAAGTTTACAGACAACATGCTTGTGAAAATTCGCACAAATAATACAAAATATTTCAGAGTACTGTTTTTCATACTTTAGTGTTTACTTTCTTTTTCACCTCCCGTATCTCGGAGCCGACAGCCGAGGTCGGAGAACACGCTCTCTCAGAGCCGAGATAGAGAAGACGCTCTGTCGGAGCCGAGGTCGGAGAACACGCTCTCTCGGAGCCGAGATAGAGAAGACGCTCTCTCGGAGCCGAGGTAGAGAAGACGCTCTCTCGGAGCCGAGATAGAGAAGACGCTCTCTCGGAGCCGAGGTAGAGAAGACGCTCTCTCGGAGCCGAGATAGAGAAGACGCTCTCTCGGAGCCGAGATAGAGAAGACGCTCTCTCGGAGCCGAGGTAGAGAAGACGCTCTCTCGGAGCCGAGGTAGAGAAGACGCTCTCTCGGAGCCGAGGTAGAGAAGACGCTCTCTCGGAGCCGAGGTAGAGAAGACGCTCTGTCGGAGCCGAGGTCGGAGAACACGCTCTCTCTGAGCCGAGATAGAGAAGACGCTCTCTCGGAGCCGAGATAGAGAAGACGCTCTCTCGGAGCCGAGGTAGAGAAGACGCTCTCTCGGAGCCGAGGTAGAGAAGACGCTCTCTCGGAGCCGAGGTAGAGAAGACGCTCTCTCGGAGCCGAGGTCGGAGAAAACGCTCTCGGAGCCGAGGTCGGAGAAAACGCCTCTACTGCGTTATGCACATATTCCGGGCTCGCTGTAGTCGCCGAGCCCGGGACACATTGTAATGCGGTTCGGTGGAGTCGCTGCGGGAGGTATATACGGCTGAATCGAAATGATTTGTTTCATTTATAAAATTCCTCCAGATGACATGCATTGTGAATTCAGTAAACTAACTTGAACAGAAACTTTAAAACTCTCCGCTGTCTCTCTGATTTCCACAAGTTTTCATGTTGTGCGTCTCCATCCGAGAGAAGCGCGTTCAAGTCCTCAACGAGCTGGACGTGTCGGCGGGGTATTGATAAATTTCTCTTTATTGTGACTGAATTATAGTTCAAATATATTTAGAACGTTATATTATCATTATATACTTTATATATCAGTAGTGTGATTACAGTATGCTCTAATTATACCTTTTAGTCACATAATGTCTTTTATTAATCTGCTTTGTACATTAATGCTTCTTTCACATTACAGTGCTGCCAACACATCAGGCAACCAGAACACAGAAGGAGCGCGCTCTGAGGTTGCTGTCCTCTGTGATCTCTCTGAGGTTGCTGTCCTCCTTGAGCGCTCTGAGGTTGCTGTCCTCGGTGAGCGCTCTGAGGTTGCTGTCCTCGTTGAGCGCTCTGAGGTTGCTGTCCTCTGTGATCTCTCTGAGGTTGCTGTCCTCCTTGAGCGCTCTGAGGTTGCTGTCCTCGGTGAGCGCTCTGAGGTTGCTGTCCTCCTTGAGCGCTCTGAGGTTGCTGTCCTCGGAGCGCGTCAGTAACCGATCATGGAGGAAGCGTCAAATCCAGTCCTTGTTCAGGTGGTCGTAATATTTTTAGAGCAACTTCTGTCCGGACCTGATCAGGCAACCAGAACACAGAAGGATCCATTTCACTTTACAGGTGAAACTAATTATTTGTCACATTGGCAATGTGCTCTAGAAAAATGTGAACATATTGAAAACAAATGTTAAAAGTTTACAGACAACATGCTTGTGAAAATTCGCACAAATGTTACAAAATATTTCAGAGTACTGTTTTTCATACTTTAGTGTTTACTTTCTTTTTCACCTCCCGTATCTCGGAGCCGACAGCCGAGGTCGGAGAACACGCTCTCTCGGAGCCGAGGTCGGAGAAAACGCCTCTACTGCGTTATGCACATATTCCGGGCTCGCTGTAGTCGCCGAGCCCGGGACACATTGTAATGCGGTTCGGTGGAGTCGCTGCGGGAGGTATATACGGCTGAATCGAAATGATTTGTTTCATTTATAAAATTCCTCCAGATGACATGCATTGTGAATTCAGTAAACTAACTTGAACAGAAACTTTAAAACTCTCCGCTGTCTCTCTGATTTCCACAAGTTTTCATGTTGTGCGTCTCCATCCGAAAGAAGCGCGTTCAAGTCCTCAACGAGCTGGACGTGTCGGCGGGGTATTGATAAATTTCTCTTTATTGTGACTGAATTATAGTTAAAATATATTTAGAACGTTATATTATCATTATATACTTTATATATCAGTAGTGTGATTACAGTATGCTCCAATTACACTCTTTAGTCACACAATGTCTTTTATTAATCTGCTTTGTACATTGATGCTTCTTTCACATTACAGTGCTGCCAACACATCAGGCAACCAGAAACAGAAGGAGCGCGCTCTGAGGTTGCTGTCCTCGGTGAGCCTCTGAGGTTGCTGTCCTCGTTGAGCGCTGTGAGGTTGCTGTCCTCGGTGCGCGTCAGTAACAAATCATGGAGGAAGCGTCAAATCCAGTCCACCAGCACTTCTGTCCGGACCTGATGTGTCGCCCCTCCTTTCTCTTCCCCCTCTGAAGAGGTTGGAAGAGAAGCATCGCAGCTTGGAATTGTGTGAAAACCGTCCCACCGTTGTTCGTCGGGTAGAGGAGACAGGGGAGCTGCTCACCCTAAGATGAAAACGATTTGCGATATTTCGGTCCCCGTCATCTGAGGTTGCGGCTTATTGGTAGTTACTAATTTCACATATTACAATGTTCCAAGAAGACGGTAAACCGTTATTGTGTTTGTCATTATTGTGTATGACAAACACAATAATAATATAAAAAAGAAAGAAAAGTAACACTAAGGAGGAGATCCAAAAGCGATTGTTTCGTCTGAAAATTGAGAAACCGCTGAGCAGCACTTGTTACCGGTGCAAAGCGACACATATTAAAATGTGAAAGGGCGCAATGAACAAGTTGAGCTGCAGAGCCCGCTCAGCGCGCCCTCAAAATCGCCCCGCCGTGGTTCGTCGGGGAGAGGGGACAGGGCAGATGCTCACCCTGCAATGAAACCGAAGGAAAAAGTCGGTGTATGGCACGGAGAAGGAGAGTTGCGGACTGCAGCCCGTGACTCCATGTTATAAGAGGAACAGAGTTCACCGTGACTTTACGAACGACGAGCCAGAGCGCAAAAGAGAGATATTAAAGACAACACATCAGCAAGAATCACTACGACCAAACGTTAACATCAGCTCACCTGACGCAGCAGCAACCAAACTGTTAAACCATGAACGGAGACGATGCAGCGACAAGAAGCCCAATCTGCAGGTTCACCATCTTTGGATTCGCAGTACATTTGAATTGCCACGAGACTCACCGACCGGCGCTGCACATTCCGGGACTGTGTAACTCAGAGATCTACCTCTACGAGGCGTGGTGCTGTCTCTGCAGAGGTTTCGCGGCCATGTGCAGCTGGATTTCCCAGAAAACACAGAAGCGGACACAGAAGCGGCAGCGGCCTCTGGACTCCAAGATTCTGGAGGCGGTCTGAAATCCGCCTCCAGAGTCTAGACTGACACATGTTGACAAGATTATTCTCAAACGCATCTCAGTCCAGCAGGCCGAACCGTGGCATCCCTCACACAGGACTGAAACTCCGCCACCTGCTCGCTTCACAAACTCCAAGAACGTGAATGAAACTGGTGGAAACCCACAATTCAGTAATCAACTGCTCTTAACGCACTGTGTGGCCGAACATTCTGTGGCCGAGCCGAAATGATTTGTTTCAATTGCATAAAATTCCTGACATGCATTATGAATGGCCCCACATGAAAACTGAATTGAACAGAAACTTTAAAACTCTGCGCTGTCTCTCTGATTTCCACAAGTTTTCATGTTGTGCGTCTCCATCCGAAAGAAGCGCGTTCAAGTCCTCAACGAGCTGGACGTGTCGGCGGGGTATTGATAAATTTCTCTTTATTGTGACTGAATTATAGTTAAAATATATTTACAACGTTATATTAGCATTATATACTTTATATATCAGTGGTGTGATTACAGTATGCTCCAATTACACTCTTTAGTCACACAATGTCTTTTATTAATCTGCTTTGTACATTGATGCTTCTTTCACATTACAGTGCTGCCAACACATCAGGCAACCAGAACACAGAAGGAGCGCGCTCTGAGGTTGCTGTCCTCGTTGAGCGCTGTGAGGTTGCTGTCCTCGGTGCGCGCTCTGAGGCTACTGTCCTCGGTGCGCGCTCTGAGGTTGCTGTCCTCGTTGAGCGCTGTGAGGTTGCTGTCCTCGGTGCGCGCTCTGAGGTTGCTGTCCTCGGTGCGCGCTCTGAGGTTGCTGTCCTCCTTGTGCGCTCTGAGGTTGCTGTCCTCTGTGAGCGCTCTGAGGCTACTGTCCTCGGTGCGCGCTCTGAGGTTGCTGTCCTCGGTGAGCGCTCTGAGGTTGCTGTCCTCGGAGCGCGTCAGTAACCGATCATGGAGGAAGCGTCAAATCCAGTCCTTGTTCAGTTGGTCGTAATATTTTTAGAGCAACTTCTGTCCGGACCTGATCAGGCAACCAGAACACAGAAGGATCCATTTCACTTTACAGGTGAAACTAATTATTTGTCACATTGGCAATGTGCTCTAGAAAAATGTGAACATATTGAAAACACAAATGTTAAAAGTTTACAGACAACATGCTTGTGAAAATTCGCACAAATGATACAAAATATTTCAGAGTACTGTTTTTCATACTTTAGTGTTTACTTTCTTTTTCACCTCCCGTATCTCGGAGCCGACAGCCGAGGTCGGAGAACACGCTCTCTCGGAGCCGAGGTCGGAGAAAACGCCTCTACTGCGTTATGCACATATTCCGGGCTCGCTGTAGTCGCCGAGCCCGGGACACATTGTAATGCGGTTCGGTAGAGTCGCTGCGGGAGGTATATACGGCCGAATCGAAATGATTTGTTTCATTTATAAAATTCCTCCAGATGACATGCATTGTGAATTCAGTAAACTAACTTGAACAGAAACTTTAAAACTCTCCGCTGTCTCTCTGATTTCCACAAGTTTTCATGTTGTGCGTCTCCATCCGAGAGAAGCGCGTTCAAGTCCTCAACGAGCTGGACGTGTCGGCGGGGTATTGATAAATTTCTCTTTATTGTGACTGAATTATAGTTCAAATATATTTAGAACGTTATATTAGCATTATATACTTTATATATCAGTGGTGTGATTACAGTATGCTCCAATTACACTCTTTAGTCACACAATGTCTTTTATTAATCTGCTTTGTACATTGATGCTTCTTTCACATTACAGTGCTGCCAACACATCAGGCAACCAGAACACAGAAGGAGCGCGCTCTGAGGTTGCTGTCCTCTGTGAGCGCTCTGAGGTTGCTGTCCTCGGTGCGCGCTCTGAGGTTGCTGTCCTCTGTGAGCGCTCTGAGGTTGCTGTCCTCGGAGCGCGTCAGTAACCGATCATGGAGGAAGCGTCAAATCCAGTCCTTGTTCAGGTGGTCGTAATATTTTTAGAGCAACTTCTGTCCGGACCTGATCAGGCAACCAGAACACAGAAGGATCCATTTCACTTTACAGGTGAAACTAATTATTTGTCACATTGGCAATGTGCTCTAGAAAAATGTGAACATATTGAAAACACAAATGTTAAAAGTTTACAGACAACATGCTTGTGAAAATTCGCACAAATAATACAAAATATTTCAGAGTACTGTTTTTCATACTTTAGTGTTTACTTTCTTTTTCACCTCCCGTATCTCGGAGCCGACAGCCGAGGTCGGAGAAGACGCTCTCTCGGAGCCGAGGTAGAGAAGACGCTCTCTCAGAGCCGAGGTAGAGAAGACGCTCTGTCGGAGCCGAGGTCGGAGAACACGCTCTCTCGGAGCCGAGGTAGAGAAGACGCTCTCTCAGAGCCGAGATAGAGAAGACGCTCTCTCGGAGCCGAGATAGAGAAGACGCTCTCTCGGAGCCGAGGTAGAGAAGACGCTCTCTCGGAGCCGAGGTAGAGAAGACGCTCTCTCGGAGCCGAGGTAGAGAAGACGCTCTCTCGGAGCCGAGGTAGAGACGCTCTGTCGGAGCCGAGGTCGGAGAACACGCTCTCTCTGAGCCGAGATAGAGAAGACGCTCTGTCGGAGCCGAGGTCGGAGAACACGCTCTCTCGGAGCCGAGATAGAGAAGACGCTCTCTCGGAGCCGAGGTAGAGAAGACGCTCTCTCGGAGCCGAGGTAGAGAAGACGCTCTCTCGGAGCCGAGGTAGAGAAGACGCTCTCTCGGAGCCGAGGTAGAGAAGACGCTCTGTCGGAGCCGAGGTCGGAGAACACGCTCTCTCGGAGCCGAGATAGAGAAGACGCTCTCACGGAGCCGAGGTCGGAGAAAACGCTCTCGGAGCCGAGGTCGGAGAAAACGCCTCTACTGCGTTATGCACATATTCCGGGCTCGCTGTAGTCGCCGAGCCCGGGACACATTTTAATGCGGTTCGATGGAGTCGCTGCGGGAGGTATATACGGCTGAATCGAAATGATTTGTTTCATTTATAAAATTCCTCCAGATGACATGCATTGTGAATTCAGTAAACTAACTTGAACAGAAACTTTAAAACTCTCCGCTGTCTCTCTGATTTCCACAAGTTTTCATGTTGTGCGTCTCCATCCGAGAGAAGCGCGTTCAAGTCCTCAACGAGCTGGACGTGTCGGCGGGTATTGATAAATTTCTCTTTATTGTGACTGAATTATAGTTAAAATATATTTAGAACGTTATATTAGCATTATATACTTTATATATCAGTGGTGTGATTACAGTATGCTCCAATTACACTCTTTAGTCACACAATGTCTTTTATTAATCTGCTTTGTACATTGATGCTTCTTTCACATTACAGTGCTGCCAACACATCAGGCAACCAGAACACAGAAGGAGCGCGCTCTGAGGTTGCTGTCCTCGTTGAGCGCTCTGAGGTTGCTGTCCTCTGTGATCTCTCTGAGGTTGCTGTCCTCCTTGAGCGCTCTGAGGTTGCTGTCCTCCTTGAGCGCTCTGAGGTTGCTGTCCTCCTTGAGCGCTCTGAGGTTGCTGTCCTCTGTGATCTCTCTGAGGTTGCTGTCCTCCTTGAGCGCTCTGAGGTTGCTGTCCTCCTTGAGCGCTCTGAGGTTGCTGTCCTCGGTGATCTCTCTGAGGTTGCTGTCCTCCTTGAGCGCTCTGAGGTTGCTGTCCTCGGTGAGCGCTCTGAGGTTGCTGTCCTCCTTGAGCGCTCTGAGGTTGCTGTCCTCGGAGCGCGTCAGTAACCGATCATGGAGGAAGCGTCAAATCCAGTCCTTGTTCAGGTGGTCGTAATATTTTTAGAGCAACTTCTGTCCGGACCTGATCAGGCAACCAGAACACAGAAGGATCCATTTCACTTTACAGGTGAAACTAATTATTTGTCACATTGGCAATGTGCTCTAGAAAAATGTGAACATATTGAAAACACAAATGTTAAAAGTTTACAGACAACATGCTTGTGAAAATTCGCACAAATGTTAAAAATATTTCAGAATACTGTTTTTCATATTTTAGTGTTTACTTTCTTTTTCACCTCCCGTATCTCGGAGCCGACAGCCGAGGTCGGAGAACACGCTCTCTCGGAGCCGAGGTAGAGAAGACGCTCTCACGGAGCCGAGGTCGGAGAAAACGCGCTCTCGGAGCCGAGGTAGAGAAGACGCTCTCTCGGAGCCGAGGTCGGAGAAAACGCCTCTACTGCGTTATGCACATATTCCGGGCTCGCTGTAGTCGCCGAGCCCGGGACACATTGTAATGCGGTTCGGTGGAGTCGCTGCGGGAGGTATATACGGCTGAATCGAAATGATTTGTTTCATTTATAAAATTCCTCCAGATGACATGCATTGTGAATTCAGTAAACTAACTTGAACAGAAACTTTAAAACTCTCCGCTGTCTCTCTGATTTCCACAAGTTTTCATGTTGTGCGTCTCCATCCGAGAGAAGCGCGTTCAAGTCCTCAACGAGCTGGACGTGTCGGCGGGGTATTGATAAATTTATTTTTATTGTGACTGAATTATAGTTCAAATATATTTAGAACGTTATATTAGCATTATATACTTTATATATCAGTGGTGTGATTACAGTATGCTCCAATTACACTCTTTAGTCACACAATGTCTTTTATTAATCTGCTTTGTACATTGATGCTTCTTTCACATTACAGTGCTGCCAACACATCAGGCAACCAGAACACAGAAGGAGCGCGCTCTGAGGTTGCTGTCCTCGTTGAGCGCTCTGAGGTTGCTGTCCTCGGAGCGCGTCAGTAACCGATCATGGAGGAAGCGTCAAATCCAGTCCTTGTTCAGTTGGTCGTAATATTTTTAGAGCAACTTCTCTCCGGACCTGATCAGGCAACCAGAACACAGAAGGATCCATTTCACTTTACAGGTGAAACTAATTATTTGTCACATTGGCAATGTGCTCTTGAAAAATGTGAACATATTGAAAACACAAATGTTAAAAGTTTACAGACAACATGCTTGTGAAAATTCGCACAAATATGACAAAAATGTTTCAGAGTACTGTTTTAATTCAATGTCACAGTTTTCCAGTATGAAACTGACATTTCTCCAGAACAGTGACATGCTGGCCTCTCGCAGAATTAACTTGTTATTGCTACATGAACTGGCTTCATATCAGACGCTCCGATCTCCAATTCTCCTCCTGCTGCTGGAAGCAACGACTGAGAGCAGCTCTGAAGCTGCTGCTGCTGCTGGTCTGAAACCATAAACCACAGATCAGTTCATCACTTTGCCTCAAACACCGTGGAGGCGCATTGTTGCGCACCGCTCAGCAGAGTTCATACTTTTGTGCTTACTTTCTTTTTCACCTCCCGTATCTCGGAGCCGACAGCCGAGATCGGAGAAGAACACGCCTCTCTCGGAACCGAGATCGGAGAACACGCCTCTCTCGGAACCGAGATCGGAGAACACGCCTCTCTCGGAACCGAGATCGGAGAACACGCCTCTCTCGGAACCGAGATCGGAGAACACGCCTCTCTCGGAACCGAGATCGGAGAACACGCCTCTGTCGGAACCGAGGTGGGAGAACACGCCTCTCTCGGAACCGAGGTGGGAGAACACGCCTCTCTCGTAGTCGAGAACGCGCCTGTCTTGTGGTCCACAACATCTACATATATATCAGTCCTTTGAAAAAGTTAAAAATGTGTCTTCATTAACAGCTTTGTTTTACTTCGATAGATAGCGGAAGTAGTACGAGCGATTTGCGTTTTATTGTGACAGTCACCGGAAGTAGTGCGAGTTCGGCGTTTCCAGTTTGATGCCGCCGGACTGCAATAGTTGGAAAAGTACTGCAGGCAGCAGCTGAGCAGGACAACCGAGAGAGAAAGTTGAAGCGGAGTTTAGTGAATGGAAATGGATTCTGCGGCGGTGGAGATAGACGGCAGCGTCATGGAGGGAGTGAGTATTGACTTTAATTAGCAGAGAACAACGGGAAAGCCGCAGAGTTCCTCCTCCGCGCTGATAATAACAGGCTAACGGGCAGCTAGCGGCTAGCAGCCGCCTCTCAGCGCCTCTGCTGCGGCTCTGTCTCACCCCGCTGTCGGTTCTCCTCAGGGCGGACAGATTCTCAGAGTCTCGGCGGCGCTCAGCTGCATCACAGGCTCCGCCATAAAGATCATCAAGATCCGGGCAGGCAGGAGCACCCCGGGGCTCAGGTGGGTTAGCGGCTAACAGGCTAACGTTAGCCTATTCATTAAAGTTGCTTCAGTCAGTTTTAGGAGAACAAAACCTGTTCAATCAACTCTAATGTTCCCAGCTCAGGTTACATGTGTAACTCTCACATGCATTCTGATGATTTTAAACTTTTAACAGATTTAATGCTCCTGGATGTCCGATCACAGACCAGTCTTCATTCAAAAATCTCCATAAATAAGAATATTAATGACCATCTGAAGCATCAGTGAACCAGCCAATAGGAGCGACTTTGTGTTTTATCCACAAAGCCTTCACATCATCCCTGGTTTCTCTGCTGCTTCCTTCCAGGAAAATGTGTTAAACATCAACTGAGCTCAGAGATGTAAGAACTGGACTGTCAGCTTTTAGATCAGCCTGAAATTATGTTGCTTTCAATGAGAACTGGAACCAAATTACTCCACTTTATTGCCATTTTCTGTTCATTAATAATGTTCAGCCATTTGGATTGGTTAACAGCTATATTTGATTATTTGGACACAAATAATCTGTATATTTTATTATCTAAATTCAAATGTTGACATCAACACATTTTTCCAATTTGTTTTTTAAAGAAAAAACTTTCATATGTTTTATTTGCAAGAGTAAAATATATATTTTTAAGAATAATTTAAAATTTAATCTGGTATGTAACATTAAATATTTATTACTTTCATACTAACTCTATAGATGCACAAATCCACTTTTTTCACTTCTAATATCTGAGATCTACTGTCAGAAAAACAACTGAATTTAAAATGTATAAAAAACAAACACACAAAAAAACAAACTAATACATAAACGAAAGTAACAACCCTGCAGTAGTACAGCTCACTTCAACACACCAACAGCTTGACAAGCTTGTCAGACATGGAAAACCAATTTTAATTTGTTCAGTCAGTGCAGGGAGGAGAGAAACAGCCAAAGCAGAATAAATAATAAACAAACTGAATTTGACAGAAACACCAGGTTGACAGATTTTTCAGACATGTAAAAATAAGATGCAACAAACCTTCTTTCAAATGGTTCAGAAAATATAATTAAACATTCTAAATACAGTGTAAAATAAAGAATAAAGCATGATGTCACTCACAGCACAAAGAATAGAATTAGACTGAATAGATGAGCTCTTAGGGATCTGAAAGGTCTAGATCTATCTGATCTAGATTTCTTGTCAATATCAGAACCAATACAAGTCAATATCGAATCAGTGATCTTTAGTTTCAACCCTTTTATGTATTTTCAGCTGTTAAATATAGTGGTGCACCGATTTGTCAACCAGCCAGTTTATCGGCGGCGGTTTCCTTCATTTTGGTGATCGGCGTGATTTACGCGTGAAGCTGATCTGATCTTCCCCAGGAACATGAGCCACTGTCGTCTCAGACTGTTAGCCCCGCCCACCACGTCATGTCTGCACGTTTGCAGTTAATGATAGTCACCACTTTGCTACCAACTCAGTTTTCTTGCTTTAGTGACATTTCAGATAAAAAATGGAATTGGCCAAAGCCAAAATCGGCTTTTTAAACTTGGTAATTGGCCAGAAAACTGCAATCGGTGCAGACCGAAGTGTAAACTCTTTCTTTATGCCTATTTTTGTCAGTTTCTCAGTGTTTTCTCCCAGTTTGAACCATTTATGTGTTTTTTCAGTGTGAAATGTTTTTTCTGCATGTTTTATTTTTCAGTTTGAATCCTTTCTGTCTGAATGTTTTCATCACTTTAAGGCAGTCCTGCGTCTTTCAACATTTTACTTTAACTCATTCTTGCGTGTTATTTTTTGGTTTGAACCTTTGCTTGTATTTTCAGCAGTTCAAACCATTTATTTGTATTTATTTCAGTTTCAACTTTTCCTCCTCTGTGTTTTTATTTCTACCCAGTTCAAACCCTTTTTACGCTGCGTTTTATTGTATTTTCTGTTTCAGGCCGCAGCACCTGACGGGCCTCCAGCTGGTCTCGGACCTGTGCTCCGGCAGCCTGCAGGGGGCCAGCATCGGCTCCACCGACATCAGCCTGACTCCAGGGAAGGTCCGGTCGGGGAACCACACGGCTGACACGCAGACCGCAGGGTGAGGAGCCACCGGCGGCCGCTGCCCGGCCATCCGACGCGGCTCGGTTTCTGTAATGTGTGTGTTTTCTGTCAGGAGTGTGTGTTTGCTGCTGCAGGCGGCCCTGCCCTGCGCGCTGTACGCCGACGCCGCCTCGCAGCTCCTTCTGAAAGGAGGAACCAACGCAGAGATGGCCCCGCAGATCGACTACACTGTGAAGGTGAGCTGACTGCTCCCCCTGCTGGAGTCACTGCAGCAGCGTCCAAAATGAAAGATTCACCAGTTTATGTTAAATACTGACCAGTAGGTCCAGTTAGAACCTGTTTATATCAGTACACTCAACACAAGATCCATTCTGTTGTCCATATCGGTGCTTGAAATCCTTGAAAATCATTGAATTTGGATTGCTTTTGTCTTCAAGGTTTGGAAAGTTGATTTATATATAAAAAGTGCTTGATGTTCAAACTGCAAAGTGTGTTAATAAAGTGCATGATTTAATCTAACAATTGAGCAAAAGCTTAAATTTGTGTAAAAAAATGTTTTTTACAGCTGAAACCAGATATTTTCATACATCTATTAAACTCACTTTCTCTCTGTTTAATAGATGTGAAATCAGAATAAACTATTCTTGTTTTAGGTCGGTTAGAATCACAGAAATTATATTTTCTAAATTACAGATTTTGTGACTTTCTTTGTCGATTGTGTTTCAGGATTTAATTTGAGGCAGGAAGATTTTTAACTTTAAAACAAATTGTGTGCACTGATTCAGTGTAACGGTTACTATTAGTGCTAATGACTGTGCACTTGACACAAAAAGTTGTCTCATGTTTCATGTTAAGTATTGTGATTGACAGCAGTAAGCTCCGCCTCCTGCGTCTGACTGGTTGTTTCTCGTTAGCATTCGGAGCAGAAGTTTCACAGATTATCTGTTTCATATCAAACTGTAACAACATGGGGACAGTTACAACAAATATGTAAAAAGTTTTTTTTAATAAAACTTACAAACTTCACCTTTAAGGTGGATGTTCAAAGTTTAGAACTGTAAATTCTCCATAAACATCCTGGTTCCTCCTGCAGGTCTTCAAGCCCGTTGTGGAGAAGTTCGGCGTCCATTTTGACTGCGACGTCAGGATGAGGTCTGTCCGCTGACTTTGCCGCCGTCCGGCTGCTGTTTGCTGTCATGGCTGTTGGTTGTCATGGTGACTGTTTGTGCTGCAGGGGCTACTACCCTAAAGGCGGTGGGGAGGTGGCGGTGACGGCCCAGCCGCTCAAGGAGCTGCAGCCCGTCTCCATGATGGACAGAGGAAACATCACGAAGATCCACGGCAGAGCCTTCGTGGCTGGAGTCCTGCCCTTCAAAGTAAAAGCCCCTCTCAGCTGTTTTAAGTCTTTTATTTTGGCTAGCTTTGTCTGTCTGGGCTCACTTCCTGTTCCTGTCTGCAGCTGGCTAAAGACATGTCGGCCGCCGCCGTTCGGACCATCAGGAAGGAAATCAAAGAACTTTACATCAACATCCAAGCGGTGCAGGAGAAGGACAAGGCCTGCGGGAACGGCAACGGCATCATGTAAGCCCCGCCCACCCGCTGAGGTCACAGCACCAGCAGCTCTCTGATTGGTTGCTCTGTTTCAGAATCATTGCAGAGTCATCCACAGGCTGCCTGTTCGCAGGATCGGCTCTGGGAAAGAAAGGTGAGGATGACCAGCAGGGGGCAGCACTGCTTTGTTTATGTCACTGATGACCAGCAGGGGGCAGCACCGCTCTGGAAACCAATCAGGAAAAGCTTGACTTCATGCCAGAGCTGATTTAATATTTTTATCTGTATTTTTTTCACCAATGTACTCCTCCAGAGTTCAGAGTGATGTCAGAACTCCCAGGGCAGCCATCTTGTTTTTTTGAAGTTTGTTTAAATCTTTTATTTATTTGGACATTGAATTTAGGTCAACTCTACAATAAAATATTACAGCTGGGATACTATTTTTGTAATAATAGTTATGTGACCATGACAAAATATTTAGGACCATGTTAAGGAAATAAGTCTTATTACAAGAATAAAGTCAACCAATCAGGTTCCAGGTTTTGCCCCTTGTGACCTCTGACCCGTTGTTTCAGGTGTTTACGCAGATAAAGTGGGGATAGAAGCTGCAGAGATGCTGCTGAGAAACCTCAGACACAACGGCTGCGTGGACGAGTTCCTGCAGGACCAGGTGAGGCTGCGGCACGCCGTGAGGATGATGATGATCATGATGATGTCACTGACCCTTCCTCCTCCTCAGCTCATCATCTTCATGGCGCTGGCGAAGGGAACGTCTAGGATCCGGACCGGCGCCGTGACGCTGCACACGCAGACGGCCATCCACATCGCAGAGCAGCTCACTCAGGTCAGACAGCAGGGGGCAGCACTGAGAAACCCGAGACCAGATCAGAGCTGGAGGCGAGTCAGTGAGGAATGATTCCAGTCTGACCCCAAAAACAGGCGTTTTAGTTTCTAAAAGTAATAAATCACAGATTCTTAATCATTCGCTCACTGAAATGTGAACATGTCAACTACTTGCTGTTTTCAGTTATTTCCTCTGGTTATCGATGCCAAGAAGTTCTGCTCTCACTTTTACATTCAGATAGTTATGATACGTAACTGTGGCAACAAGGGATTGTCCTTATAACCTGGAGCCGCAGTTCAGCATCTGAAAAAATGAAATAATTCCTGAACTATGAGTTGAGAGAGGGAGGATGTTCAAACCATCTCTTCTATCAGAGATTCAAAGAGAAGTGGCAAAAGCAAAGGAGGAGGATTAGCAGTGATGATTTACTGGGGGATATTGAGCCGTTAGCCTGACATCATAAATCTGTCATAAAGCAGCAGTCTTCAGTCAGAGTCCTCTTTAGAGCTTTATAAGAGTGACTGGAGAAGAAGAGTGATTTGTGATTTGAGTTTAAATCTCCCCACATGATGCTGCCACTACCGTACTTCCCTGTGAGGATGGTAGAAACATTTCCTCCAAATGTCTCCAGAAATCATTCTTTCTCCTGGAGTTGCTTTATAATTACAGTAAAAATAAACTTAAATAGGCATTTATTTTGAAACTTAAATTCTCCCTGTTCCTGTTGTGTCTGCAGGCGAAGTTTACAATAACAAAGAGCGAAGACGAGCTGAGCAGCGGCGTCACGTACATCATCGAGTGTCAAGGATCTGGAGTGGTTAACCCCAACCTGTAGCCACACACACACACACACACACACACACACACACACACACACACACACACACACACACACACACACACACACACTCTCTCTCTCTCTCTGCTGGACTTGTAGCTGCTCCTGACTTGGCCGACCCTCTTAGTTTCTGCGCTCAGGGTTTTTTTTGTTTCCTTAATAATGTGATAAAATAATTAAATAAAATTCTTCCAATCAAATTTTCTTTTAATGGTTTTTGTTTCATTTTAAAGATTTTTTTGTTGTTGGGGAAACTGAATGAATGCAGCTGAATTCTGGGTAATGTAGTTTCCTCCAGCTGAGGATGGGAGAACAAAAACAAAGCGTGACCTTTTCCAGACTCCAGCTGCTGGATCAGAACCAGAACTTCCTGTGCCGCCCCGTTTCCGTGGCGTCAGCGGCGCGGTGTCGTGTTGACCTGCTGCAGGTGAGCTGGAGTCCGGCTCGGCGTGTTGAAACCTGAGGCTGCTGTAAGCTCACGCCTCTGTCCTCCTCCGCCACCGGCCGTAACCCGACCCGGGTCGCCGCTGGTACCGCCGAGGCGTCCCGGCTCAGTGTCCTCGCAGTCCGCCGGCCGTCCTGCAGCATGACGGAGACGGGGCCCTGGAGGAGGTACCAGGACCAACCCCGGGTCCCCCAGCCCACACCCGGACCTGGACCCGGACCTGGACCAGCACCGAACCGCGTCTGGATCTCACTGATTGCAGGTCAGTTTTTGCTCATCTGGACTCTGAAACCCTGAAACCTTCAAATCAGAGCAAATTTCCACTTCATCAATTTTTGCTCTGCAGGTTTTACAGGAGCCTGAAATCCTCGAGTTTCAAGTTTTATTTCAATTTTATTTTTCTAAGGTTTATAAAGTGCATAATGTCCTTGAAATAAAAGCTGCTCTGTATATTCATAAAATTCAAAACAATGTTTGGTTAAAAGCATAAATTTGGGAAACTTTAGTTGAAACCAGATACATTTCCCTCCCTTTCTGAGGTTGACCAATTTATTCTCATTTTGGGTCACTTATATTGTCTAAAATTATTTATAAATGCCCAAAAACTGCAAAAAATATTTTTTCAGTTTTTTTTGTTGTTGTAACTTTATGTATTTAATTTGAGCAGGAAGTTCATTTATCTCAACATAATCTGTTGAGATAAATGATTCATTAGAATATTTTATTTAAATTCTCAATATATTAAAAATATTTATCACAAATTCTCTTCAAAAAGATCAAATTAGGAAAAAAACATTTGTTTTGATGACCGGTTCTTGCAGCGAAGCTGCTTTCTCAAAAACTTGGTTCAGATCAGTAAAATATGTATTTAAAAGACTAAATTGAGAGTTAACATGCAACAGTATGTTAACTCGATGTCTGGTTGGGGCTCTTTTTGCAGGAATTACAATTCACATGCAGATATCTATGGTTTAATTATTTCATTTTGTAAAAACGACTTGGAATCGCAGTAATTGCTAAACAGTGATGCTGTCTTTTAATTTTAGTTCTGGTTTAGCAGCAGCTCAGTACAAGTGAGTCAGTAACCATCCCTATTACTGTGTAGGCCATAAATTAATCGATTCATTTCAAGTTTCTGACAAGCTAAATTTTAGGTTTTTCATTTCCTGTTGATGAACAGAAAATGTTTGCAATATGCAGTGGTGTATGTGCTCAATTTGTTATAAATTTGTGAAATAAAATTACTTTGATATTTTATTTTATTTAGATGTACGAGTATAAGACAATTAGAGTAATATTTGAAAATATATATCAATTTTATGAAGAACGTTGCGTTTTTATGAGTATTTGATGGTAAATTTTACAGTGTAGTCATACACAAAGTTAAAAATTCAGTTCAGAATTACGCAACCCGAAAAACACAGTTTTCATTTTTACTGTAAAGCAAGCATTATACAATAAAATGAATTCCCTGGTTTTTCGGGGGTTCCTGTTTTCCTTCCGGGAGTATTTCCCAGTGGACCATGAACGCAGCACATAGTGTTCTGGTCGCTGATTGGCTGCGCTGTCCCGTAGAGCGGCTATCGTTGTTATGGCAACGTATCTTAAGGAGGGATTTGGTCAATCAGAGTTTCAGACTCTCGTCAAGCTTGCGGAGCTTTGACATGCTAATATGCTAATCCGGGCACATGTATCGGGTGAAGGGGGAGAAACAAAACATGAGAAACAATGGGAATAAATTCGCAGTGAACGAGAGGACGCTACATTGACCGATGGGAAGCTGAGGAGGAAGTTTTAAAACTTTTTAAACACGCTGTGTGCGCTTCGCAGCTAGCCCCTCAACGGCCAGAGCTGCTAGCAGTTTGAGAACTTTCTGAAGCCGCCCAGGAGTTAGACGGACCCTTTCTGGAGCTCTCGGCAGGAGCAGAACGAGTGCAGGAATTAGACTTGACTCATGAGCGTGGAGGTGTGAATCGCTCCCCGGTCCTGTCGACCCTGTTCCGGATGGCTGAGGAACGTGAGCCGCGGGGAGCGGCAGAGATGATCAAAGGTAATCAGACTAAACGTCACAAGACTGGGGGATCAATAAACAGCCAAATATAAAACTTGAATTTAAGAAACTCACTTTATAACCTTTTTAACAACCTTTTAAAACTCCCATTTTGATCAACATTTAATTAGTTTGGACTTTTCCTCAAACTTTTAAAGTAAAATGTAATAACGTTAATTACATTAGTATTATTATATATTACTATATTATTATTATATATTAGTATATTATTAATTATGCTCTTTATTTACAGTTGTTTTTTATTTGAAAACAGATTATTTCTGTATTAGTGCTGCCAGATATACTAAAGCAGGACTTTAACAAATATAAGTAAAAGATAAACATCAAAGCAAGTATTCAAGAAAGAAATATTTTGTTAAAAGACTAACTTATGAAAGCATCTGATTTAAGCTTTAAAAATAAAATTATACCCTAATATTGATATTTTAAAGACAAAAAAGTACATATATTTAATTCTAATAAATAATATAATTAAAAATCAATAAGTCCAGACAGAGAAACAGTTTTTCAAATAGAATATTTTGATGTGGGTATAAATCCCACAGCAGGTAATATGTTTGTAAAGTATTTCCAATGACAATGTGTTTACTGTATTATTCTAATCTCCAAATGGCTCAGCAGTTAGAAAAGCATAAAGTATTTTATTTTTTCCCCATCGATAGCTTCCATAGAAGTCAAAGATTGAATATTGTCTCTTGAAACAATATTTTTATAATTATACCTGAATTTATTTAAATTCTTTATTTCTGTTTTTGAATCAAAATGTCTGAAGTTCTTTATTTGCAGGTCAGCTAAACCAATGTGAACCGTTTTAACAAGCTTTCATTGTTAAAGGCCAGGAGCTTCTGGTGGACATTTAATTTGTCTAATTTTGGAGCTGTGAGTTGTTTTTACTTGATCTTTCCCGTCTCTCAGGCTGCAGCTTAGTCATGATGACTACATGAAGTTTTCACAGCCAGTTAAAGCAGTGTGGGAAATCTGGTCTGAACCAAAGTCACTGGTTTGATTTGATGGACAGCAGAAATCCCAGTTGATCCAAAACCAGGTGGATCAACTGGCAGAGAAATGGAAAGGAGTTTATTGAAAAAAAGTTATCAAAAAAATGAAACGATTAGACTCCATTTAATTATCTTTGTATTGTTTCTACAGATGTGGGATTTCATAATTCATTCATTCAACTTAAATAGCATTTTAATTAAGGTTTAATTAATTGTTTTGTTTTGAACATAGGTTTTAAAAAACAACAATCTAAGAATGAAATCCTCTAAATCTTTATTTTCCTTAATCATTTCAGTCCCAGATGAAACATAAACACAACCATCCTAAATTTCCTGTTTCACTGATAAACTGCAACATTTTGTAACGGCAGCAAACGTTTGATGTCACAGAAAAGATCCAAACCAAACTACAACCAATTTTCTACCCAAAATATCTGACATGATGGTCTTATTTCAATTTTCCAGCAGTTTGTCACCTTTTTTACAGAAATGTGTCTTCATATTGTTGTTTTCAATCATCAGGTGGAGGTTTTTTGATCCACAAGTCATTTTACATTTCTAAATGTCATGAATTTGGCTTGATTCAGATTTTCTATCAGTTAACATTTTTCTGTTTCTGCTCTGTCTGCATGAAGCTGCTGTTTATTTGATGCAGAAAAAAATATTTGTGTCTCAACGGAGAGAAATTTTAGAATTTCTGATGCCTTACATATTCAGTTGATTAACATGATAATATCTGTTGTATTATTATCCAGAATAATAACGGACTGAACATTGATCCCTGTGGGACACCACAAGTAACGTCTGACGACTCAATCGTTTACAAATAAAAAATAGAAATAATTTTGGCAATTTTAACTGATATAAAACTGAAGTTTGGTTTGATTTAACTTCAAATTGTAATGGGGGAAAATCAACTTCTGCTTATTTGGCCTGTTGGCTGAACTTTAGTGGATGTTTTATGGTCAGAGGCTGAGATGTGACCAAAGGACAGTCTGGATTTCTGGACATGTTGAATAATAAAACTTTGGAGTCTTGCTGCTGTTTTTGTGTTTCTCCTGATCAGCTTTGTTTTGCCAATCTGTCGACTCATCAGGAAGAAGACAAGGTGTGGGAAAAGGTCGACCTGCTGCCTGTTGAGTCTGAAACATTTAAAAAATATAAGAAAAAAAAGATTAAGAGCTGCTGTGATAACAAAATGACAGAGAATCTCCCTCTGATCCGGTGTTTATTAATCTGAATCTCATCTGGGGACTGTAGTCATAACCATCTGTTTAACTGTAATCTTTATTATGAATGTTTCCCTGCAGACCGTCTGTACTTCGCCACGTTACGCAGCAAACCCAAAAGCACCGTCAACACCCACTACTTCTGCACCGACGACGAGTTTGTCTATGAGAAGTAAGTCTGCCTTCAAACTGCTTTCGCTCATTTACACCACGGCTGCAAATCATTGGATGACCAGAGAAAAGATTTGGGCTTTTGAGCCAAAACTTAAATACATGATATTGGAGACACTTTAAAGGTTAAAAAAGTTGGTTTTCTTTTACATGAGCCAACTTTCTTCTTCTGTTTCGCTGCTAATGTTTAGTTTTGTTTTCCTGAAAGTGATGAAATGTTGAACTTGTGACTCGTTACTCCTGAGTTATGACTGAATCAATCAGTTTGATTTCTTTATCAGAAGCCAAAAGTTTGAGGTTGAGTGATTTCATGTCCAGATTTATTTCTCTGTTGGAGGTTTTGTGTTTAATATCTGGTGATTTAATCTCTGTTTATCTGTTCTTCCTGCTTCGGGTCTTTTAATCACATAAAAACATGGAATATTAATTCGTTTGAGAAAATGAGTTTCAGATTCCTTCCAGCTTCACAAGTCAGACAACAAGCTTTGTGTTAAACCAGTGGCGTTTAAACCTTTGGGACAAAGATGTCAGGTTGGAAGAACTGTGGCAGCCACAACATCTTTAGTATTTTTTTATTTTTAATCATACTTGCAAAAATAGTTTTATTTTTATTTTTAATTGATGTTGTTCCTGAACTGTGATCAAATGACCCCAGACATCCTCTGTGTGTTGCATGATAATGCAGGTTTTTCCTCCCTAATGCCACTAAACCTTAATGTTGTAAGAAAAAAAACATAATTTAAACATCCAGAATTAAACAAACAAAAATGATTTAAAAAAAGTAAAACTGGAACTTTAAATAAAATGGATTTGGAAACAAAATCCATTTTTGTTTCCAAATCAAACACAAATGGTTTGTTTGATTTGAGTTAATCACTTGATAATTAACTCAGTTAATCATCATGTGATTAACTGAGTTATTATGACATCATGCAGCTTCCAGGCTGAGTGAAAATAAATGTAAACAGAAGGAATATTTTAATATTTTTCAGCATTTTTCAGTAAAGAACGTTTTTCCGTCAGACGTTCCAGCTGCGTTTAGATGGTTGTGAAACCTTCCCACACGCAGGAAGTATTTCTGGACTTGCAGTGGGGATTATCAGTGTTACTTCCTGTTTCCTGTCTGCGGACCTCGGCGTGGCCTCATGCTGTTTCTCTCGTGTTTCTGCCCAGTTTCTACGCAGACTTCGGGCCGCTGAACCTGGCCATGCTGTACCGATACTGCTGCAAGCTCAACAAGAAGCTGAAGGTGAGTTTCTCTGCTGCTGATCCTCCCTCTGCAGGAATGTCCTGAATGCGGCGCGGAGCGATGGGAGCGTGACGCAACCTCTCACTGAGACACCGTTAAACACGCTTCCTCTGTGTTTGTGTGGGTTGCCATGGCGTCCGGATTCCTCGGGCGACCGGACGGTCCGGATCGGCGTGACTTTCTCCGAGTCGGATCGTGTTTCATCACAAGCTGACGGAGGATCTGGGTTCACCTGCAGCTGGTTCCCATTTGAACCAGTCTGACTCACTGGGGGCTGATGTCACTCACTGCTCTGAACTCCTAAAGAGCTAAAAATAAAAACACAAATGTTGCATAACTTTTAGTAAAACACAACTTTGACATTTTTCATAATCTGATTTGTGGTCATTTCATAAAAAGATTTAAAAACAAAGAAAAACATTTTAAAAATGTAGGAAATTATTGATATTTTAAGGTTTATTTTCCATCCATCTTCTGCTCAGCGTTGACCCCAGTGGGTCGGGAGGTGCTGGTGCCTCTGCGTTCACCCTGGACAGGTCGCCAGCCTGTCGCAGGGCAACACGGAAACAAACAGGACAAACACACACACACACACACACACACACACACACACCTAGAGACAATGTAGAGAGACAGTCGTGTTTGGATTGGGAGGAAGCCGGAGTACCCAGAGAGAACCCACCATGCACAGGGAGAACAAACTCCATGCAGAAAGACCCGGGCCGGGAATCGAACCCAGGACCTTCTTGCTGGAAGGCAATAAAATACAATAAATAAATCAAGTTTCTTTGTTTATTTCAGCTATAGAGCAAGTCAAAGGGTAAAAAACAATAAAACCTTAAAGTCTTCACTCTTTGGCAGCTGAAATCAAATGCTTGCCACACTTTTCAGAACTTTATTACTAAGAACAATACTGGAACCAGCATTGCTGCAGTGCATAGTGTTAAGTTATTATTTGGGATCTAATGAGCTCCTGCTGGTGCTGCCGGGCGGATCCGGGTCCAGCGCGTTCATCGCGGAGCCTCTAATGAGAAAACGGAGGCAGCTGACGCTCTCGCAGGCGTCTGAGAGAATCTGCAGCTCGCCGTTTCCTCTGATTCAGCCGCTGCAGTTTGACCCGACCGGCTTTAATTCAGTCATCATTTCACACATTCATCACGCACAGAAAACGCTCGGCGTCTGTTTGAGTGACTGTGTTTGTGTTTCTGTGCAGTCGTTCACGCTGACCAGGAAGAGAATCGTTCACTACACCAGCTTCGACCAGAGGAAGCGCGCCAACGCCGCGGTGCTGATCGGCGGCTACGCCGTGAGTCTGACTCTCAGCACATCCACCTTCACTTTAGAAACAGGAGAAAAAACACTTTGAACCACTGCTGGTTGTTTATAACAACAAGAATATCACGATTTTATGAAAAAAACCAAACTCTCATTTCTCTTCCATTTTGCTCTGTAAAGCTTTGAGTTTTGACCAAAGATGATTCAATATTTTCAGAGTTATATTATTTAACCCCGAGCAGAGCTGATGAAACTCATCTGTTTTTGTAGGATGTTTGTTTCCAGCTGCATGCGTCGCTACAGGCTGCATGCTAACTGCTTAGCTTTGACGTTTACACAACCATCTACAGAAAACAATTCAGTTATTCAACCCAGATTACATAATGTAATCCAAGACTCTTCAAACCATTGTTGCTGTTGATGGATCTCCAGTAGCAGTCAGTACCGCACCGACTCTAAATATGCCTCTGACTGAACACAGTCAGTATAACAGTATCATCACTGCAGTGACTGCAGAATATATTCAGAATATCCAAAATAAATAAAAACAACAAATCAAATGAATCAAAGTCACAAAATTATCCTTCAAAACAAGAAGCTGGTTGAGACCAAAACATCAGAAGATTTAAACATCCAATTTTTGGTAAAAAGAGAAAAAACCCACAAATGAAATGATTCAGCCTATTTTAATTGATCATGTGATTAATTAATTTATTGATTTATTGGGATCTTTATTCAATGTTCAATCCAATATTTCTACATTGAATGATCCGTTCTGCTTTCCATTTAGTTCTGGTTTTGTTGGACTCTCGTTCAGGATTTTCTAGTTCTGGAGTCCCAGTCCAGTCTGGAAGATCCAGAACCAGAAACGCAGCTGGTTCTGGATCTGGTCCAGAACTCTGCAGGTGGGACGGTATAAGCACACACTCTCTCCTGCTGTGTTTCGCACGTTGAATATTTGATGGCGCTGAAACAAAAGGTGATTGTGTTCACGGAGCAGCTTCTGGCTCCGACACAATCAGACCGGGTCAAACCCGGCCAGAACCGCAACAATAAGAGTTCTCCATATTTTCTGATGCAGAACAGTTTCCATGCTTTTCTCTAAGATGGCATTGAAGTTCATCCAGAACCTCCAGATAATCAGAAATGTTTCCCTTAAAATGTGTGTGAAACTTTGTCAATCAGCAATAAATCAATAAATCAGCTAATCGCATGTTTTCCTCTTTTCTCTCTTTCTACCAAAAACTGGATGATAACGTTTGCAATAACTTGTGGGACAATTTGGGACGCTAAGATAAAAAAACAAACACAATTTCCTTTAAATGAAAAACACAATGTAAGTAAGATTATTTACACAATAAGTTGTTACTAAACAAGCTGCTCCATCATCATCTTTGTCGTTTCCTCCAGTAGTAACATCCAGTTGTTGATCAGCTGACTCTTATGATGCTAAAAAAATGGTTTTAATTGCAGTTTTATGAAATAAACCAATTTCCACCTCATCCGAAGCTTCCACCATAAAATGTAAACTTTTCCAAACTGTCGTGTTTCCTGGTGTAGCCGCTCCGTCTCCCTTTCTGGGTTTGTGTCACCATGTTTTCCTTCCTGCAGGTGATTTACCTGAAGAAGACTCCAGAGGAAGCCTTCAGAGCGCTGAACTCCGGCTCCAACGCCGCCTACCTGCCCTTCAGGTGAGTCACTGTCTCATTATTGTTTTCTGTTATTAATTTGCATATTTAATCGTTGTTCTTAGTTTGTTTTTCTTAGATAGTTTTTTTATTAGCTCATTGTCGGAGCCGTACAGCATGTTGCCATAGATTTTTAATCAAAACCTTTATTTTTATCCCAATAAATCCAAATTATATCCTGAAAACCTTTAGGTCCATCAGAATCTCTGCAGGTTCTGAATGTTTGTCTGTAAAACATTTAAATAACGTGGTTAAAGATTTCATTGATGACTTTTCATCCTCCAGTTGCACTAAAATTCAGTTTTAAGCTCCTTTTGTTGTTCTTGAGAGATTTATGATTAATCTGCTGGCGTTTATTAACAGGAGTTGATGGTTGCAGGATGTTTGCAGGATTCAGAGGTGAATGTTTAGTTGTTCTGGTTCAGCTGATTATAGTGAACATGAACTGAACTTTAAAAGTTGACCAAACAAGGCAACTTCAGAGGGAGGAAGTGATTCCTGCTGCGTGTTGTGAGAATTTGAAGGTTTTTTAAAGCTTTATGGTGAGTTTATCGGGTCAGATCTCCCTGAAAGAGCGGAAATGTTCCAGCTCCAGTTTCCTTCTGCCTGCTTGTTTCTGCAGCATCTCACAGTAAAAACCCATAAGTTTAAAACAATAATTTCATCTAAAAACAGAAACAAAACAGGCAGGAATGTCTTCATGCTGCCCAGAACCAGAACCAGAACCAGCGTCCAGCCTAAACATGGGAGCTCTGATGGCCGACGCTCGGCTGGCAGCAGCAGAGGAAATATTTACCCCCAGAATCACTTTTCAAGCCGATGACATCATCAGACTTCCTGTCCTGGCAGGAACTTCTGATAAAAGCTGGAGGAGGAAACTGAGTCCAGTTCCACCAGTAAACGGTTCTGACTGGAAGAACTGGAGTTCAAGCTTCTGTCACCGCTGACCCAAACAGAGGAGCGCAGCCTGTGTGTCTGTGTGTCTGTGTGTGTGTGTGTGTTTGTGTGTCTGTGTGTGTGTGTGTTTGTGTGTCTGTGTGTGTGTTTTGTGTGTGTGTCTGTGTGTGTGTGTGTCTGTGTGTGTGTGTGTCTGTGTGTGTGTGTTTGTGTGTGTGTCTGGGTGTGTGTGTGTGTGTGTGTGTGTTTGTGTGTGTGTCTGGGTGTGTGTGTGTGTCTGTGTGTGTGTGTCTGTGTGTGTGTGTGTCTGTGTGGTGTCTGTGTGTGTGTGTGTGACAGATAAAGGGCTTTTTGTTGCCATCAACGCACTGCGCGGTTACATAACAGCAGAGCCGCTGAAAGGAGGAAGACTTTGTTCTTCTGTCGGCCTCATGAGGCTCTGATGGATTAAACATGATGCAGACAGGCCACGCCCCCCGAGCGAGGCCTTCACTGACCACACGGAAAATAACCGCTAGGCTTCCTGATCCCCCCAGATCCTGTTAGT
Organism: Poeciliopsis prolifica; assembly: GCF_027474105.1. NCBI lineage: Eukaryota > Metazoa > Chordata > Actinopteri > Cyprinodontiformes > Poeciliidae > Poeciliopsis > Poeciliopsis prolifica. The sequence goes on from NW_026562377.1 coordinate 1,328,485, forward strand.
GACATAAAATTTGTTTTTCCTCAAATAGGAACCCAAAAACAACCAAATCTGGACTTTACTGACTGAGAAAGTTCTGGTTCTCCTTTCTTAGGCTAAGATCCGTTTTCTCAAGTTGTTTCCAAACAATTCAAAGCTTTATCACAGTAAACATTTCTGACATAAAATTTAAGAATTGGATGCATGTGATGGATAAAAATCCTTGACAGATTGAGACCAAAACAAGTCTCAATCTGTAGACCAAAGAAAGTTTCTGTAAAACTGGCAACAGGTTCTGGAGTTTAAACCCGTCCAATCAGCTCGTCTTTAACAGGGAGTCCACAAATAAATGGATCTAAAGACGTAAAAATGTCTTAAATTCACTTAAAAATGTAAATTGTCCTTGAGTGCATTAATCCCAGGTCTTAAATTGTATTTTTTCAGGACTTTTTAATTGCATATTTAGTTTTTATTAGTCACAGGATTTTCTGTCAGGCAAACATTTGGGTCGCACGCAGACATCTTCATTAGGTCTCCGAGTTGAAGTGGTTTAGGCTGTCGCTAACTAGCTGCTAATGTACCCATGCTAACTAGCTAACTAGCCTTTGGGATAAATGCGACAAATTTTCCTGATGCAAAGCCACATAATAATCTGCAGAAACAGATGTGATCAGTTTTTTTCATCTCGCCAACAAACTGGATTATTTTGGGTTTTTTTCCGTTAGCATGAAGCTTCCTGATTCAGGTCATTCCTTCAGCTCTGCAGGAAGTCTCAGTCAAACGTTGTAAAGTCAATATGAGGTTTGACAGGAAGTGAGGATCCAACAGCCTGATCGACCAGTCGTCCATGTCTTTATTTAACTAAAATCAACTCATCTGAATCTTTACTGACGCTTTGTGTCTCTGCAGGGACGCCTCCTTTGGGAATTGCACCTACAACCTCACAGTGCTGGACTGTCTGCAGGGAATCAGGAAGGTGAGATCAGAGGCCACCAGAAATGTTTATACTGTGAGATCAGATGTTGTTAAGCAGAGATCCAACAAATGACTCCAGAGGAAACGGGAAGCAGTCTGAAACGGGAAGCAGTCTGAAACGGGAAGCAGTCTGAAACTGGAAGCAGTCTGAAACGGGAAGCAGTCTGAAACTGGAAGCAGTCTGAAAAGGGAAGCAGTCGGAAACGGGAAGCAGTCGGAAACGGGAAGCAGTCTGAAACTGGAAGCAGTCGGAAACGGGAAGCAGTCTGAAACGGGAAGCAGTCGGAAACGGGAAGCCGTCTGAAACGGGAAGCAGTCTGAAACGGGAAGCAGACGGAAACGGGAAGCAGACGGAAACGGGAAGCAGACGGAAACGGGAAGCCGTCGGAAACGGGAAGCAGTCTGAAACGGGAAGCCATCTGAAACGGGAAGCCGTCGGAAACGGGAGGCATTCTGAAACGGGAGGCATTCTGGAAAACTCACAGCTGCAGATTATTGTTGCATTATGGCTCAGCGTGTTGAAGAGCTGCTGAACCGCAGCCAATCAGAGGCCGGCAGTTAATCAGTCAGAAGTGTGAGTAATCAATCATTGAGAGTGATTATGTGAAACTGGGATCTGGTGCTGCAGACTCTGCAGAGAAAAGACTTTAAATCTGCTGCTGCTCTTTAACTTCCTTCACATCGTTCTGGTTGATCAATAATTCAGGATTTCTGAAGGATTTTTGTTTTTTTCAATTTTGACTTCATCATGTGGGTTATCAATTATCAGTCATGCTGGTCAAAGGCATCGACACAAAAATCTTTACTTTCATCTGTTTCCCACTGATTAGATATCAGTAATTAACTCTCATGTATTGTTTTTAAATGTGATTCTTCATTATCTGCTTGCAAATAATGTAAAAGCATCTGAAGACGTTTTCATTTGTCACTGAACCTGGTGAAGAAGAAGTTTAGATTTTTTTTTCTCGCCACTTCCTGCTTTACAAAATGGAAACTAAAATGGAGGTGTCAGATTTTAGCGGTTGGAGGATTTCTCTTTAGTCTTTGGCTAAAAACCAGGAGACATTTCTGCTGCTAGCGCTAGGCTAACATGTTAGCTTTGGCTGTATTTACCCAGAATGCCCAGAGTCAGAGTTCAGTTCAACCGAAGCTGGGTTTAATTTGTCTGCGTTTGGTCGGATTAATTAGTCCATCTGGGATCAGGTGTTGTCTCACCTGGACCTGCTGCAGGTGTGTCTGCATGTCTGGCTGCATATTAATGATTTCAGTCCGGCTTAAACGGTTTTAAACATCAGGATCAAACGCCGCGGTGTGAGGAAATAACCCGTCTGTCACCTTTAGCACAGGAGATGAATCTGTTGATCATGTAATTAACAAAAACAAACTGTTTTCATCGTCTCCAGGCTTTGCAGCACGGCTTCTTTGACTTTGAGACGTTTGATGTGGACGAATACGAACATTACGAGGTAAAACCAGTAAGACCAGCCACTGCTTTAATGGTTTGAAAACAGGTTAACTGGGAACATTTAATTTGAAGGGGCAGAAGACTGACATAACTCCGCCATAAACAAGAAGGAGTCTCCTTGAAAGTTTACGACTGTTTTCATAAAGTTTCATTTGGTAAAAAATGAACCTCTTAAATCAGAGTAGCATTAAAAGTTTCATTATTTACAGAGAAACATTCATCTCAGTGATAAACATAAAGACTCCTTTGTGTTATGTCAGTCTTTAAATAAATAAATCTAGTTGGGTAGTAACTAGTTACATTTACTCAAGTAACATTTTTGAAAATTAGGAGTATTGTTATGCTGCACGTTTTACTTTTTCTTGAGTAAAATTTCTGGATTTTTAACCAAAACTTAACCAGACACAAACCTGCAGTTTTAATTAAAGTTTCTGAAGTTTTTATATGGAAAGAAACTGATTGGGAAAATGTTTCTTTTTCCTGATTTTGTTATTTTTTTGTTGCTTAAATGAATTATTGTTATTTTGGTCCTGATAATACCTAAATTTCTCCTTAATTTTATAATTTGGTACGTCTGAATATGTCATTTTTAAATATTAAATGATTGATCATTTGATCTGGTACTCAGTACTTGAGTAGATTTTTAACCAAATATTTATTTAGTAGAGTTTAATTTCCGATATTCTGCTCTGCACCTGAATGAGAGAAACTTAGAAACTTGGACTGTGGTGCCCTCTTCTGGAGAACCGGAGTAGTTTCACCTTAGCAGAACTAAATTAAAACAAGCCTGAGTTAAACTAGTGACAGTTGTGTTTCCCTGCCTGAAATCGTGTAAACTCTCTGTGTCTGCAGCGCGTCGAGAACGGAGACCTGAACTGGATCGTCCCGGGAAAGTTTCTGGCCTTCAGCGGACCGCATCCCAAATCCAGGATAGAAAACGGTATGTGAACAAATGCAGGCTGTTTTCTTTGCATATTTCATGAAAAACACAGCATTACATTCCACTCAGTATTATTTCACTGACAGGTTACAAACTCCATCCTGCAGCAGCTGTTTTTTTTTTATTTTTATAAAAACCTTTCCTAGTTTAAACAGTACAGATTTTCCCAGGATGCATGGCGGTGATTATGTTCTGTTAAGGTTAACACCTGTTGAACATACTTAATAAAGACAGAAAAGACAAACAGAGTCGGTATTCTTGCTACTCGCGAGGAGAACGGACAGAGATGTGCTTCAGTCACAATCTCCTGCCGCTCTGAAGCACATTTGTCCGCTCCTCACTTTTATTGTTTCAGGATCCCTAATCACAAGGACGCTGCAGCTCCAAAGGGAGGGGAAAACAATTCATCACATAGCTACAGCGCCAGTTGTCATTTACTAACTACTACACAAATTATCCTGGACTAGATAATCTCGTTCCTGACACAAAGTCTAGCAGAATATGCTGTGATTCTTCACAGTGTCAGTTTTATAGCATTCCAGCAACTCAGCGAACCAAAGCTCTTCACCAAAAGATAACCTTTCAGGAAAACACTATCTCTGCTTTCCATCAGTAAGGCCTTCTGAGAAAGGGATCAGAGCAAATCAACAATACAAGAAACATTCATTATTCTATAATGAGATTAACTTAAAGGAAAGCATAAAATAAAGATACATTATAAAGATCAATGAGAATAACAAATATTTGATTAATTATATCACAATTTCTCCAACATGTTCCCTCCCTTCGTTGCATCAGGTTAACTTTGCTCTTGTGTTGCACATGGCCCCATTTGTTCTAACTCAGATTCTAAAACTTTCAGAGACGCCAAATTAGTGAGAAAAGTAAATTTTCCACTCCTGCACGTCCCAGCTGAAGTTTTCCAGATGATTTCAGAAAGTCGTAATGACAGACGATATGTTAGAACGACGCTCTGCCCCCTGCAGGTTACCCTCTGCACGCGCCTGAGGCTTACTTCCCCTACTTCAGGAAGCACGGCGTGACCACCATCATCCGCCTGAACAAGAAGATCTACGACGGAAAGCGCTTCACCAACGCCGGCTTCGACCACTACGACCTCTTCTTCATCGACGGCAGCACACCCAACGACACCATCGTACGGCGCTTCCTGCACGTCTGTGAGACCGCGCAAGGAGCCGTGGCCGTCCACTGCAAGGGTAGGCCTCTTACTGGGAGCCGTAGTTCCCAGAGTAGCCAGCAGGGGGCGGGCTTTGCCTGGGAAAGGTTTGTAGGATGAGGACAGAGGTAAAAAATGTTCTTCTGTTTTTAGCTTCCAGTGAGAATGAGCAGAAAGAAGGAGTGAAATAAAACGACATGAGGGTTTTGGGCTGTTGCTCAGCCTGGATACTGAGGCAGGAAGTAGAAACAAACGGCACATGGTTTCTTTTAGCTGGCGCCTGGTCCGTTTTTGGCCCAGTTATAACTTTATGGGCCCCATTGGTGACCTTTTGTGACCTTTTTGGCCGCATTAGTGACCTATGTGCTCGCATTTATAACATTGTTGACTCCATTTAATGGCCTTAACTTCCTGATTAGTGACCATTTCAGCTTTATTATTATTATTGGTGACCTTTTCATTTTCAATTTGGGTCGAAACAATCATTCCTGTATAAATGTTTTATTGTCACATTCTGTTGTTTTGAGCAAATGGATGAATAAAACCAGATTCCTGTTTCCCCTGGTGGGAACAGATCCAGGTCGGCTTCCTGGTTGGTTCAGGCTGTTCGGCTAAACTAAGCTAATTGTTGTCAACTGCTGGGCAAACACTCAGGCCCGTCACACTCACAAACTTTGCTGGACGATAAATTGTCCCAGACGTTATTGCAACAAATGATAATATTGTAATTCTGGTGTCTCATTTACTTCTCCATGTTTGCTTCATATCTGGATGATTCTCAGAAATAACTTTGGGTCCTTTCCAAACATCCAGTGATGCTGTTTCTCATCGTTTCTTGGGAGGCTTTTTAAGATCCTTAAAGCATTATAAATTTATTTTAAAAAGCAAGTTGCCCTAAAATACTTTAATCACAAGTCTTAAATGTTTACTATTTAATCATGTGAAGCCAATGTAATTTTTAAACTGGGTTTGTTCTGGAACGGGTTTTTCTGTTTTGTTTTTCTGCTCGGGTGATGATCTGCTGCTCGGTTCTGTCGGTTCTGATCCAAACGGCTCAGATTTGTTGCTGCTGTTTCTGTTGCAGCTGGTCTGGGCAGAACCGGCACTCTGATTGGCTGCTACCTGATGAAACACTACCGCTTCACCGCCGCCGAGGCCATCGCCTGGATCCGGATCTGCAGGCCCGGTTCCATCATCGGGCCGCAGCAGAACTTCCTGGAAGAGTGAGTTTCTGCTGGTTTGTTCAGTTTCAACTTTCAGGAGAAAAAATGCACAGAATGAACGAGAATCGTGCAGATTTAGCATCAATGTGGATCATATTTATGTCTCATTGAGGAATAAATCAGTTAACTGCATGAGAAATTAAAATGAGCTCAAGATTCCTGCTGTTTATCTTCTGCATGTTAACCTGGCTGGGAAACCGCAGAGGGAAAGTTCAGAACCAGAAACGTCCGCAATGAGCTCAGCTGCTGATTTACAATGAATCTCAGATCTGATGAGCTTCTTAATTTGAGTCCAGAATGGAGGAACTGCAGCTGCGGCCGGAGCGTCCGCTACACAAACAGCTGCAGCTTTTCAGCATCAATGATTATTGTTTCAAATATCCAGCATACGGCCAAACTGGTGACGACACATTTCCTCTTTCATCCATTATTTCTTCATGAACGGTTCCATTCCTTTCCACCAGATTACACAACATGAACCCAGTTAGAACCAGGAACAAAATGTAAGACACAGACGTTGAGAACTGGTGAAGAGATGGACTCTTCCTCGCAGGGGTTCAGCACAACTCACATTTGGAGGCCTTAGTCCTCGACGCAGCGGTCGCAGGTTCGATTCCCGGCCTGGCGAGCTTTGCTGCATGTCTTTCCCCTTCTCTAATTACCCACTTTCCTGTCAAATAAAGGAGACGCAGCGTTTCTCACATGAAAAACGAGCAGAAGTGAAATCAGGAAAACAATGACAGAGCCGAACATGTTGCACCTCCTGATTGCTGCTAACATAACATTCTGGGAAGCCAGAACCTCCATCAGGTCCGGTTTGTGTTCTGGAGCAGAATTTCCTCCAGATATGAAAACCCTGAGCAGAAATGGGAAGCAGCAACAAGAAGGAAGATTCTGTCTGATAAATCCTGTTAATCTCAGTTTCCCTATGTCAGAACTTATGAAATAAATGTACTTCCATCTTGAACAAGTCATTTATTTACATCTCAGCTCCAACAATGAGCTGTTGGCTAAATGTGTAAATGTTTCCTCTGGCCTTTTACAGCTGCTGTTGATTAAAACGTCATCCAGAGGTCATAAGGTCGTCTTTTAAACCTCATCCTGAGTGTGATCTGTGTTCACAGCAAGCAGGCGTCTCTGTGGCTGCAAAGCCCGCACACTCTGAAGGGAAGACCTGAGGACAACACGACGCATCTCATCAACGGCCTGGACGAGCTGTCGCTAGGCTCCGCCCACAACTTCCTCCGACCGGCGAGCGCCGACCATCTGCAGGAGGTTAGACACACAAACCGCACCGTTCCATCGGCCCGACGGAAAACCTAAACCTCAGCTTTGTTTGGTTCGTCTTTGATGCATCGCTGCAGATCCGCCAGGTTGGGCCTGAAACAATTCATCGCATTACATGAGGTTAATCGGTTCACTGAAATAATCAACTAATTGAGGAATCGATTAATTGCTAACTGGAGCACACAAACTCAAAAAAGGTTCGTTTTGAGAGCGGTGATTTGGCCAAAACGATTTTTTAAAGCGTTAATTTATTCTGTGGTCCTTTGGAAAAAATAACAATAGAAGCAGAACATTTAGCCAAGATAGTGCAATTATTTAAAGGCAGATTTTAAAGGCAACACAAACTCTTTGTGTTGCCTCTTACATCCAGGACTTAAAAAGTCTCAACTTCTAAAATAAACACCTTGATCTTTTCTTAAATTCCCTTTAAAACACATAAAAGTTGGCCTTAAGTCCCTTCATCACAGGTTTTGTCGTAGCAGGACTATTTAATCTGGTATACTCTATGTAGGTTTTTCTCCTCGCAGGACTTTTCTGTCAGGCAAAAGTTTCAGTCACCCGCAGACATCCTCATTGAACTCTGTGACTCGAGGCAGTTGAGGCTACTGGTAAGTAGCTGCTAACGTACACCAGCTAACTAGCCGGCTTTTGTTTGTTTGCATCCATTGTGCAAATTTATGGCCGTTTGTCTGGATGCCGTTCGTCTTCAACCCCGGCGAACTTCTGTTACTGACCCAGGAGATGCAGCTCGGCGCTGCGGGAGTTCAGGCTGAGGAGAGCAAAATCAGATTGTTTTCATGCCTGATCCGATTCTAATCAGGCATGATGCAGCCAAAGTCCTCCAAAACAATGTCTGCAGAGTATTTTATCAGAAATGTTCAGAAAGTAGCGATGCACCGATCAGCTTTCTTCACTTCCGATATCTGAGGTCTGGTATCAGCCGATCAAGTACAGAAAACCAGCTGAATTAACTAAAAACGTTTCTGTTTTAAAATGCAGAAATAAATGTATTGAATTACAAATTTATCTGTAACTCTGCTCCAGTCCAGCTCAATTAAACCCACCAACAGCTTCACCAGTTCAGTCAAACATGTAGAAACAACTTTAGTTTGTTCAGTCGGTGAAATCAAATAAACGACAAAGAAACTGAAACGGTTGAAAAGGTTGACGTCCTTTGAAAACATGTCAAAATAAACTGCATCAAACCTTCAGATGGTTCAGTTCAGAGTTTTAAGATGATGTAAAATAAATGACCAGGCCTCTCAGTGATGCCTCTCAGAGTAAAATAGATCCGCCCTTGCAGATCAGGCCTGACCTAGAATTGTTTTAGTTTTGGGATCGGTACAGATATTGATATTGGATCTGTGCCTTTCTAGCAGAAACCGTGAATATTGCAGCTCATCTACAGAAATGTTCAGATCTTTGTTGGTGAACAGAAACAGGAAAACTCCAGAACGTCTCTAACAAAAGCATTTTTATTATTTTCTGTTCTCCATCTGTTTCCTGTTTAACCCGTCGCCTCACAGGAGCGCTTGTTTTCTCCTCCAGGGTGACATTACAGACGGTTCGGGTCTGACGCAGGGCGACAAACTCCGAGCCCTGAAGAGCCGCCGCCACCCTCGCCCGTCTGTGAGCGGAGGAGCTGTGAGGTACAGGACTGAACTTTGACCCCAGGCTGGGGTTCGTTGAGCTGCTTTTAGATTAGATGCTTTCTGCATCGACGTGTCACCGGATTGGACGTTGTTTTGTTGCAGGTTTGAGGAGGCAAAGACCCACCATCGGCCCAGCTCACCGGCGCTCCGGTACGACACTGACGGGTCTGCTTGGTGGAATCAATGACGCATGCAACTATTGATCATCATTTTGTGTTTTATTTACTTTCAGGTTATCCAAAGGGAGAAGTCAAAGTCCCGCCTCGATCCTCAAGCCCTCCAAACTCCCAGCAACCTCTGCTTCTCCTGCTGCCAAGAGGATCGGGAGGAACTCGTTATCGCCGATGTCAAACATCCGAAGGTCAGAACTTCCTGCTGCTCTTCATCGTGCTTTACTCCTCTTTGTCACTCGTATCACTGTTCACTACAAACCTGCTGCTCATCATCAGGCGTCTTCTTCTTCTCTTCCTGCTGATCGCTGTGAACAGGAAGTCATTTAAACGGTTGGAAATTTAAAAAGCAGCTAAACCCCAAATCAACGTTTTATTGGAGATTAACTATGAAGTGATTGTTCTGTTTTTGTGTTTCTGTGCAAATTTTCACCTTTTTGTGTAAATTTGTCCTGCAATGTTTTAGCCAAACCGTCTCAGTGCTGCCCTCCTTTGGTGAATCAGAGAATTTTCCTGTTGGCTGCAGCAGTGCAGCTCGGTTAGCGTTTATGACTCGGTTAGCGTTTATGACTCGGTTAGCGTTCACGACTCGGTTAGCGTTCACGACTCGGTTAGCGTTCACGACTCGGTTAGCCTTCATGACTCGGTTAGCCTTCATGACTGGGTTAGCGTTCACGACTTGGTTAGCGTTCACGACTTGGTTAGCGTTCACGACTTGGTTAGCCTTCACGACTCGGTTAGCGTTCACGGCTCGGTTAACCTTCACGACTCGGTTAGCCTTCACGACTCGGTTAGCCTTCACGACTCGGTTAGCCTTCATGACTCGGTTAGCCTTCAGGACTCGGTTAGCCTTCACGACTCGGTTAGCCTTCACGACTCGGTTAGCCTTCACGACTCGGTTAGCCTTCACGACTCGGTTAGCCTTCATGACTCGGTTAGCCTTCACGACTCGGTTAGCGTTCACGACTCGGTTAGCCTTCACGACTCGGTTAGCCTTCACGACTCGGTTAGCCTTCATGACTCGGTTAGCGTTCACGACTCGGTTAGCCTTCACGACTCGGTTAGCCTTCACGACTCGGTTAGCCTTCATGACTCGGTTAGCCTTCACGACTCGGTTAGCGTTCACGACTCGGTTAGCCTTCATGACTCGGTTAGCGTTCACGACTCGGTTAGCGTTCACGACTCGGTTAGCCTTCACGACTCGGTTAGCGTTCACGACTCGGTTAGCGTTCACGACTCGGTTAGCCTTCATGACTCGGTTAGCCTTCACGACTCGGTTAGCCTTCACGACTCGGTTAGCGTTCACGACTCGGTTAGCGTTCACGACTCGGTTAGCCTTCACGACTCGGTTAGCGTTCACGACTCGGTTAGCGTTCACGACTCGGTTAGCGTTCACGACTCGGTTAGCCTTCACGACTCGGTTAGCGTTCACGACTCGGTTAGCCTTCACGACTCGGTTAGCGTTCACGACTCGGTTAGCCTTCACGACTCGGTTAGCGTTCACGGTTAGCCGTCATGACTCTCAGCCGGGTTGGGAATGAAACGTTCCCCCTCAGACTCTCTGAGGGAACAGAACCGTAACTTTGACGGAGTTTTTCATCATCGCTTCTTAAATTAGCTCGTCAATTTAAAAACAAAAAACCTTTATCTGTCTCTGTTTGTTGATTTTTGCCTGTCAGTTTTCATCGTCTCCAGATTTCTTACATGTTGCTTTTTAAAAGCTGTTGCTAGATTTGTTGCTCGTCAGCTTTTTCAAGTTGCTAGATTCTTTAATCGATTTTTGAAAGGAGGATCATAAACAGGAAATCTGTTGGAACAAAAACTGAATTTTTAAAGAGTGTCTGGATGTTTTTTAACACCAAACCTTTTTCTAGTTTTGCTGCCGTTCGCTTCAGTTTGGTTTAAGTCAAAATATTTGTTGAACTCCAGTCAGTGAAGCAGCAGCACCACCTGCTGGCGGTGACTGGAACATCCGTAGGAACATCGGTTTTCTGAACCGACTGGTTCTCCTGGGGTCAGAGGTCATGAGCGGCCCCCCTCGTTGTCTCCTGTCAGGTGTGTTTGTGTCACATGACCTACCTGATGATGTTTTGTATCTGCTGACCTCAGCTCGGCCTTCGGCTCGCGCTTGGCCAGCTCCCTCGGAGATCTCTACACCGCCGGCGCCGAGGAGGACGAGAAGACTCCCTTCTCCTCTTTCCCTCCCTCCTCTTCCTCCTCTGTCTCTGTAAGCCCCGCCCCCTCGCCCCCTTCGCCCAGCTACAGCGGCGGGCCTCGCGGCGCGCAGCACGAGGTCAACAACAACAGTACCTTATATGGCGTTTCCACGGCGCCCCCTGCGGTCAAGAGTTATATGAGGCCACAGCATCAGGACGTCAGTGCCTTCAGGGGCCACGGGCCCTCCAGCGCCATGAAGGGCCCCTCAGGACGTTACCTGAGCCGCTCCATACCTGTAAGTCCTCCGACACAGCAGCAGCTTTGCCCCGCCCCTTTGCTCTGATTGGTTGTTTCTGCTGTGGCTTCCCAACTCTTCTGTCCGTGTGATTGGTCCGTTCCGATCACATGACGACGCGTTCCCATGCTGCAGCATCTGGAGATCCACCCATCAGGTTCAAAATCAATAAAAAGCAGATCAAACTTTAAAAAAGATGCTTTGATGCATAAATTGGGTAATCATAATTTATTAATTGTTAACTGAAAGAAAAACTCACTCAAAGCTGTAATTGAGCCAAAACTGTTTAAAAATATTAATATTAATCAAGATGAAAAATATTGTTTAGAAATATTTTCTACCCAGAATTGAAGCTGCATTTTGATCTCCTGCTTCAGATCCTGTTAAATAAAGAAAAATCTCCTATTTCAACACATTAAACATTCATTTGTTAATAACAAAATATCCCAACTCCAAGCAGAAAGAACTGAACTTTTCACCTGCAATCGTTAGAAATATTTATTTAGCAAAGATTCATCCTTTGATACAAATGATGAGATAAATAACAAAATGTTATTATGTAAGAGGAATGCTAAACTTTAATTGCATTGGACGCAAAACTAAAAGCTGCAGCACAAATCAACACAGAATAAACCTCGACATTTAGGCACAAAACGCAGCATAAAATGTTAATCTGGTAAAAAAAAATAAAACTTTGTTGTTTTCATTGGAAACAATGAAATTTTTTTAAAATCAACATTATCGAATATTTTGTTGATATTTTGCAGTCTGACCAGAAACTATTGAAACGAATTTATCAAGTGAAAAGTTTCTGATCATAAGAATTCAGATTGAATGTAAAAACGACAAATATAAAATGATTTATGTGTGAGAACAGCAGAAACTGGGAGCTGCATGATAAACGATCTGATCCTCATGAAGCTGCAGGCGGCGGGAACGCCTCGCCGCTCTGACTCGCCGCTCTGACTCGTCTGCTTTGACTCGTCTGCTCTGACTCGTCGCTCTGACTCGCCGCTCTGACTCGTCTGCTCTGACTCGTCTGCTCTGACTCGTCTGCTCTGACTCGTCGCTCTGACTCGTCGCTCTGACTCGTCTGCTCTGACTCGCCGCTCTGACTCGTCTGCTCTGACTCGCCGCTCTGACTCGTCTGCTCTGACTCGCCGCTCTGACTCGTCTGCTCTGACTCGCCGCTCTGACTCGTCTGCTCTGACTCGTCTGCTCTGACTCGTCGCTCTGACTCGCCGCTCTGACTCGTCTGCTCTGACTCGTCTGCTCTGACTCGTCTGCTCTGACTCGCCGCTCTGACTCGCCGCTCTGACTCGCCGCTCTGACTCGCCGCTCTGACTCGTCTGCTCTGACTCGTCTCTGACTCGTCTGCTCTGACTCGCCGCTGACTCGCCGCTCTGACTCGCCGCTCTGACTCGTCTGCTCTGACTCGCCGCTCTGACTCGTCTGCTCTGACTCGTCTGCTCTGACTCGTCGCTCTGACTCGTCGCTCTGACTCGCCGCTCTGACTCGTCGCTCTGACTCGCCGCTCTGACTCGTCTGCTCTGACTCGTCTGCTGAATGTTTGTTTTTTGTCCCACGTCGTTTCTGTTTCCTGTGATGTTTGGTCTCTGAAATCCTTCCAGCTCTTCTCTAAGCGTGTTGATCAGGGGAGCCGAGGGTTTTCTCTGCATCGGGAAACTTTAGCTTCCCTAACGGCCAGAGCTGCTGCTGAGACGAGGAAACGCTTCCACAAAGTCTGAGGCTGAGCAATGAGGCACCACATGTAAGAGCATAAAGAGATAAATGTCTGAAAGCATCAAACCATCCAACAATAAAACCAGAAGTTAGAAAAAAGACAAAACATCATGATGATGTCATTGCTTTGGAAACTTCTGATTGGTTAAAATAAAAGTTGCATTTAGAAATGTGACAGTCAGCAGCGATAATATTCAGATTATTCAGTCTTCATGTAACTTTATAACCAAAATAAACTCAGTGATTATTAAGCTTACAAATCGCCACATTCCCATGGAAACTCTAATTAACAGAGACACTTTGAATGCACCACAGTGCCTCCTGTGACCCGATGGAGTTTTTATTACCTTCTATTTTTGTGTTTTAGAAGCACCTGGACCCGTTGCTGAAATGTTCCTCATAAACTTGATTACATCTGACCGATACTGAAAACATTAATATTATCTTCTGAATTCAGAAAAAGTTTAAAAACTGTCTCTAAAAAATGTTCTCACTAATTTTTCTGGCATTTAGCAAATTTTATGTAAACTTCTGGTTTGGTCTGTAAGAAGTTTCCGAACATAAAACCAAAAATCACCAGCAGGCCTCAGTCGTTCCAGGAAAGTGGAAGGAAAAGCTCCTCATCCTGATCAGATCTCGGTTTGTTTGTCGTCCAGAAGGTTTTCTTATCTTCACACGCAGCCGTAGGAATCCTTTCCTCCAGGAGTCCAAACCGAAAGCAAAACGTACCAAATACATCCTGATGAGAAAACGCTCGCTGGGATTGTTGCTGTAATTGGGTTCACAGAAACCGGCTGGAGGAGGAAGACGAGGAATTCCCCTTTTCCGTTCTGGGAACAGAAACCTCAGGAATCCTCAAACAGAAGTTTAATCAGGAATGTTTCTGTTTTCTACTGAACTCATGTTGAACATCCAGTCCACTTTTCGCTCCCTGATTTTGTAATTAAAGGAATTATTGATCAGTGAGCCGATACATCCGCTCTACGCTGCATTGATCCTTCACTAAAATGATTAAGTGTTCACCAAGGGAAGGCTGTTAGAGGCTTGTTAGTTAATAAAATGTTTATTGTCTTATTTGAAAAGGAATTTAATTATTTTATTTTCATCTTTCTGTTAATAAAATTGTATAAACAAATTTTCAATAGTGAAATGAAAAGTCTGCAGATTTTTTTAATAATTAATTGATAATTTGTCACTGTAATCAATTACTAAATTAATTGCTGTTCAGCTCAGTGACGTTGCCTAGCAAGCTTGTGGTGACAGTGGACAGAAAAAACTCCTTTTTAACTTTAAAGCTGCAGTTTGTAACTTTTTACAGTTTGACAAAAAGAGGATTGTTGTTTTTATCAGTTTTACTTTTATATAATGTTCACATAGATTTTCTTCCTGAGCTGCTTTACATCTGAATCGACCAATCAAAGCCAGGAGGCGGGGCTTAGCGCTGTCAATCATGCTGCTAAACAACTTAGTTACAGGAATATTGTTTATTCTCTGTCATCAGTTGCTATGCTACCTAGCATTAGCATTCACAACAGGCTATGCTATCTGTAGCAGAGCGAAAGAGCCACATGTGGGTGATTTGCATACTAAGCCCCGCCTCCTGGCCCTGATTGGTTGTTTCCAGTGAGCACAGATTTTTCACAGATTATCTGTTTCGTTTTAAACTGCCATCTACAAATATGTGAAATATAGATTTTTATTAAGATTGCACACTGCAGCTTTAACTGAGGTGAACTGGATCAGAACCAGGCTCGGTAGGCCCGGTTCTGAAGTCAAACAGACTGAGTAATTTTTCAGTAAACTAAACTGAAAGTTTCCCGTTTGACTCAAAACTTTTCTGTTTTCTCCTCCAGTCTCTTCAGTCGGAATACATCCAGTACTAGAACCGGCGGCCCGGCCCGAGGCCTGACCTGAGGGTCCAGAACCGGGCCCTTCTCTGACTGCGCCAGCTTTGAATCGGGAACCCGAATAAACCGGCGAGAGCTGGACTCTGGACTCAGACTGTATGTGAGCGAAGCTGTGTGTAAATGTGACCCGGTCTGACAGAACCACTCGGGCTTCAAAGAGCTTTTGAAGGTTTGGGTTTTTTGGTTTTGATAAACGGGTCAGCTGATCGGCCCGTTGCCAAGGTTACAGTATTTACGTCCAGGTTTGGTGAAGACGGGACTCGGGCCTCAGAGAAGCTTTGAAAAACAGAAACTTTTCTCGCTAACGGACTGAAAGTAAAGACGGTTCTTTCTCAGGTTCAGATTTACGACACCAGCAACAAAAAAAGAAAAAAAGTTTTATCCGTTTTTGTTTTGACGCCTGGAAAATAATGAAATGAGCTGCAAGACTTTAACTAGGCTAAAATGTAGATTTAGTTGCCGTGGAGACGAGCAGAAGTGTAGTTCGAGTGTCGTTTTTACAGTCGGACTGATCGGTTTTACCAGCAGCTGCCTGTAGGGGGCGCTCAGCAGATCACATCACTGTTGTAATGTTTACTAATCGACTCGTATTAAAAATGTCACGTGTTGTTTTGTAAGCCGGAATCGTCCGAGCCCGTCCGTTTTCTCCCTCGGCTGAAGAAGTTCTGGATTCTTCCAGTAATCGGGTCCGAAGGCTCGGTTCCGACCCGTATCGCACCTCCAGCTGGGAGAGTTCGGACCGGAGCCGCAGTTTCAAACAGGCCCAAAGTGCCTTCAACACGTTATCATGAAGAAGAGACTTTTATTGTGGCGGTCCCCAACAGGAAGTTGTGTGGCTGCTTTTTAACCATGAATGTTTTTTCATCTGTATTTATGTCACTGAGACGTTAAAGTCAGAAAATAATGTTTTATCTCAACGGAACGAAGAGTTCTACATGAATAAAAACAGGAAACACAACCATTCATTTTCTCTTTATTTGACTCAAAGTTTCTATTTTAATAAGAACGAAAAACAGAATAATTATATTCACGTTTGTGTCAAACAGTTTCTTTATGAAACAGGAAGTAGAATAAATAATTTTCAGTTTATTGGAGTTTTAAATCATTTTGCTCTGGTCGGATCCATCTGCACTAAATTCGGCGTTTTTCTATAAATCTGATGAGAAATGAACTGAGGATTCTGGAAAATGGAGTTTGTGCAGGAAAAGAATAAAACCTCAGTGGAAAGTAACAAGTTACATTTAATTACTGTAATTAAGTACAAAAACTCAGAAGTTTGTTTTTTAATTTGTTTGCAAAACCTGAACTTTTACTTTTACTTGATTTTGTTTTGATTGAAGCATTTTGTTCACTTTTTAAGTCATTTTTGATTACGACTAAAAACTAATAAAGAAAATATTTTTTTAAAAACTAAACAAAAAAAAGTCATTTATTTTGGATTTTTATTTATAAAGGGTTTGATTTAATTTAACAGTCGTTTTTAAGTTGTCTTCTTCTGCTCAAAGTAACTTTTAAAGTAAAATTTACCACAGTAACATTTCACAGTGATTACTTTAGTTTAAGTTTTAAACTCTTTTGACCTCTGAACTTTGAGTTGAATCTGATCACATGATGCTGATCGATAAATCGTCTCTCAGTTTATCATCTGAAAAGCCATTTTATTTTTAAAATTGTCAAACTTTTACAGCAGAGTTTCTAAATGTGTCAACAATAAAAAGAAAATCTGATTTTCTTTTCATAAAGTTAAAATTATCCATTAATTTTATTAACGTTTGTTGCGATTAAGTGGAAATAAAAAATTTGGAAAGTAAAATAAATTTTATTTTTAACTGGTTGGAAATGTTTACATGTATTTTAAATAAAACTTCAATAAATAAATAAAATCTATTCATGGTTCAAAAATGATGCAATAATTATTTTGTGTCACAATAAAGTTGATTCTGATTCAAATCCTGTTTTTATTTGAATAAAATGACATTTAATTATTTACTTTGTGAATTATTGAAACAGTTTAATATTTTAATGCATTTTATTTTAATAAGCTCTCTACAGCAGAGAATACAAGTAATCAAAATATTTATTTCATGACTTGTTAATTAATGGAATTGTCTCTGAATCATTTGATCTAATTTCCTCTGATAAACTAACTTTAAATGTTTTATTGTTTAGATGGAAACAGGTTTAATTGGAGTTGTTGGTGATTGCTAAAGCTTATTGATTTGAATAAAATGACATTTAGTTTTGTATTTTCAGAATGATTAAAACAGTTCAATTGCAGATTAATGCATTTATTCCCAGTTAAATTTGATGTCTTTGCAATACAACAAAATGACCAAACAGCAACAAGTAATTAAAACACCTCATCTGAAAATGTTTAATTACTGATTAATTCACTGGATTGTCTCTTTTTGCCCTTTAAAATATTTAGTTTGATGTTTCATCTTTTGTCTCATTTAATCTTTTTTTTCCAATAAATTATCAGATCATTTAGATGTTTTGTTGCTTGGATGAGAAACAATCAGTTAATGTATTTTTTTACATATAAACTAACTGGTTTGGTATTTAAATGTTTTGTTGTGTAGATGAGAATCAGATTAAATTTGTGAAACTGAAGCTGCATTCAGGAACATAAACATTCAGAGTCCAGTCATAATGAAAGTGAAAGCCTGTTCTCCTTCTGGCCAGCAGAGGGCGCGGTGGCCTCCTGCATATAAATCTGTTCTCCTTTTGGCCAGCAGAGGGCGCGGTGGCCTCCTACTTATAAAGGCGGCCATCAGAAGGGGGCGTTTCTGCTTCATCTGGGCTGTGGGGGATTCATGTGTTGAGCTCATTTTCTGCTTCAGACTCAGAGTCAGGAGCACAAAGGAGACGCTGCTGCGCCATCCATCTGTCCATCCATCCGTTCATCCAACCATCCATCCATCCGTTCATCCAACCATCCATCCAACCATCCAGCAGGATGGACGGCTGCCTTCAGCTCCTCTCAGGTGAGATTCTGCTTCCTGTTTATGATCAGAAAACAGTTTTTTTCCCTTTCATTGAAGCGTCTCAGCTGCTCTGATTTCATTTGAATAATAAAAGCAAAGCGGGAGAATCTCTGATTAACATAAAAAAGGCTCCAAATGATTAAATTACTGCAAATATCAGTTTGTCTGAGACTTTGATCATCAGCCGATCAGCTGATAGGTTCACAATCAGCTGATTAATTCATCAAAATGTTGAAGATAATCTCTGATTTCTGTTAAATCAATCTAACTTAAGGCTGTTTTTATGATAATATTTAATAATCATGTTTTCTTCTCATTATTTGTCTGGTTTCTGAGCGTGAAAGCTGTGTTTTTCTGTCCGGATCCGGTTCGGTTCTGTTTGTTTTCAGTGTTTGTTTTCAGTGTTTGCTGCTGATTTAAGTTCAGCCGTTTGAAACTGGCTTGTTTGGCTTCAGGATTTAACTTGTGAAAACTGGGGAAATATTCAACTCCATCCAAGGTTTTAAATGACAAAAAACATCATTATTTCATTTATTCAGAGTAAAAACAGTCAAAACCAAAATGATCCTGTGTTCCTGTTTGCCACACATTGCTTCACACAAAGAAGTGATTTGGGTCTAAATGCTCACAGTAACTGCATTTTAAATTTATTGATATTTCTTGATGCTTTTATTGAACAAACAGTGGAGAAAATAGTAAAACTATCAATCCTCACAGTTTTGGGATTTTAAACATCATTAATTTGTATTTATGATCAAAACGACAACATTTCTTGTCATAAGAAATTTATCATAATTTGTTATCTTCATCCTGCTGCAGAAATGATTTTTTGTAGGTAAAGACGTTAAGTTGTTCATTTTAGCGCTGAAACTTTTCCCCCAATGCCTCCAGAACCAGAGCAATCACACTTCGGTTTTATCCCTCACTGCGTTCAGAGATTAAACATATAAACTTTAGAGGAAGTAAAGGATAAAAGGAGTCGTACTCTCAGCCATAAGTTGATATAGAAAAGAGAAAAGGAAGTTGAGTTGTTTTCTTTATTTCCCAGTAGAGAATCTGTCTGTTTGGCTGTTTGTTTTGTTCATCAGAGACAGAAACTGTTTCTGAAGGTTAAAGTCTGAACAGTTTGTGTCCAGGATGTGTGGGGTCTGCAGAAATGTTTTTAACACGAGAGCTGTGAAAGTCCTGCATGTGTTAAAAGGCCTGGCATGATTTATATCATGATGTCACTCAGAGCGCAGAAGGTTTTCATGCCTGGTTGTCCAGTTGGACTCGGTTCCACTGGATCCAAAACGTCTCTGTTTCCTGCGCTGCAGCATTTTCTGTTGCATTTGTTTTGCTTCTTTGTTTTGGAGTTTGAATCGTTAATATTTTTGCAAAAGCAACAACAGGCAGCACTTTCACACCTGTTGGGTTCGATTTATTCTTCTGGATATTCAAATCAATTCAGATCCAATTAAATGTGCTTCATTCATCTCAAAGGCATATGTCGTAACTCTTATCGTCAGCTTTGCTGTTGATTCTGTGGGAAGGAAGGATCTGCAGTAGCAGTCAGTCTCGCAGCCCATCTGAAGAGGCCTCTGACTGAAGATTGTTGCTATACGACAGCCTTGCGATCATCATGACATGCTAACAGCTAATGTTCCTCAGTGACCCATCCCGGATGACATCATCAGTCGTTAGCTTGCTCTGCTGATCCGTCTCCTTTGCTGTTGCAGCTTCTCTTGATCTTCCTCCTTCTCTCTCTCTTCGCGTTCGTTCAGGCTCCTTTTCAGCTCCTCTGGGTTTTGGGGTCATAGTTCAGGGATTATTTGAGCTTTTGAAATGCTAATCACCGGCCTCCTGTTGTAAAAAAACCCAAAAACACATTGTTTCCATGGTTACAAATCATAACAACTGTCCCAAAATAAAAAAAGAGTCAGAGCAAAAATCTCGTTGTAGCTGCTCAACATCCAGAACCAGACGGAATAAAGACTAGAAAAGGTTTTTATCCATTTATTCATAATGATTTTTTTATTTCTGTGTTTTTGCAGGATTAAAGATAAAAGTTATCAAAATAATTTTTCACAGATAAAATAAGACATTTTAATGTACTTTAAATGTACATTAAAATTTACAAACTGCTGCAGTTTTTACTCATCTGCTGATTTAAGAATCATCTGAATACTTTCTGTCTTATCGTTTTACTTTCATTTCTTCAGTTGAATTTTTGTGAAATCTGTTGTTCTGACCTTTTCTTCCTGGACCAAAATCCCTCTGGTTGTCTCGTGTTTCCGTTCATGTGGACAGGAGGAACACAGCCAGAGCACTAAGCTGCTGAGGCCACCTTTGGCATCATGATTATCCTTATTACTGTCAGGTTAAAGAGGCCCCTGCTGGCCCCCTGCTGCCCCCTGCTGGCCCCTCAGTCATCCACCATACTTCTGTTCTGCTTAATTTGTTTCAGTTTCTTTGGTTAAATCTGTGTGAAATCCCCCAAAATAAAACAGTTTGACCAACTAGGATCTTAGTTTCTCTGTCCCTTCAGGCTTTAAATCAGCGGTGTCCAAAGTGCGGCTCGAGGGCCTCTTCTGGCCCTTGGGCTGATGTGTTGCGGCCCGGTGGATACAGACGGAGATTTTTATATTTGTAATCAGTGTAAAATTATGTTATTATCTTTTGTACAACACAAAGTCTTTTATAATAAGTAGAACCAACTAAATCCATTTACTAAACTCTGCTGGAGCCGTTACCTAGCAAACCAGCATGTTTGGTGAGCTGGTTGTACTGCTGGAAGAACTGTACATCGACTGCTGGAAAAGAAATAATTTTGTTGTTGACTTACCATCCAGAAACTACTTGCTGTTGTACAGGAGGCTCCACTTCTGCTTTTCAAACTTGTACAGTTGTATAGTTGTCCGTCTGTTTTCAGTTTAAGAATGATATTGTGAAACTGTAATATTCCTGATTTGCTGTTTGGCTCTGCAGTCGTGCTGCTGATGTCATCGTGGTGCGTTCAGGGCCTCCGGGTCAGCCTGTCACCCAGGCGGCCTCTGCTCCGGCTCGGCTCCCACCAGCACATGGTCTGCCAGGTCCACGGCTGTCCCACAGAACCGAGCATTTCCTGGGCCACCGTCAACGACCGGCCTCTGGGGGCGTCCGTCAGCGCCAACAGAACCCACTCCACTCTGACCTTTGACCCCGTTAAGATGGAAGACGAAGGGCAGCTGGCGTGTAAGGCCAGGTGTGGAGATGATCGGGTGGAGAGCCGAGCCTCCGTCAGCGTTTACTGTGAGTCTCCGACCCGAGGCGAGTTCGGCCCGGCCGGGTAGCTGTTCCTGACGCGTCTCGTTCTCCGGTTCCAGCGTTCCCATCGGACCCCGAGATTGCCGGGCAGGACCGCCTCAGTGACCGCGTGGAGGCGACCCTCACCTGCCGGGTGCCCAGCCTGTTCCCGGCCGGGGACCTGAACCTCACCTGGGTCCGAGGAGACACGGTTCTGAAGAGCACCAGGGGCTCTGGGTCCAGCTCCATCCAGTTCCTGCCCCTCAGGGAGGATTCAGGAGAAAACATCACCTGCCGGGCGACGCTGGAGCTGCCGGGTCTGCCGCCGGGCCAGAGGACCAGAGAGACCACCGCCACCCTGAATGTCCGCTGTGAGTCAGAACTTTACTAAGCGGGTCAGAACCGTCCGAGCTCCACTCTGGGTGGAGAGTTGATCCTCTGAAATGAATTTCATCTCTTCCTCCTCTGCAGACGCTCCGGGCCTCATGAACATCTCCGACCCGGTGGCGCTGATGTCTGGCTCTCCGCTGACTCTCAGCTGTTCTGCTGAGGGAAACCCCGAGCCGACCATCACCTGGACGGCAGGCGGTCGCCGTCTGCCCGGAGGTCGCGGAGGTCAGCTCGTCCTATCGGCGGTGAAGCTTTCCGACGCCGGACGGTACGAGTGTGAAGCCAGAAACTCAGAAGGAAACCAAACTGCAGCTGTAAACGTCACAGTTTTAGGTAAGAGTTTCGTCTGCAGCCGCGTTGCAGCGTGATGTCATGCGTTGCCCCGAACTACTAAAGCGACATCATCAGGGGTCAGCTAGTCGGCGGTTCCACTGCAGGACGGCAAGAATCACCTTTTTGCCCTCCAGCAGGCGTCACATTTCCAGATGTGAACAAT
This sequence comes from Poeciliopsis prolifica, assembly GCF_027474105.1. Classification (NCBI taxonomy): domain Eukaryota; kingdom Metazoa; phylum Chordata; class Actinopteri; order Cyprinodontiformes; family Poeciliidae; genus Poeciliopsis; species Poeciliopsis prolifica. Next base: position 1,350,589 of record NW_026562377.1, read on the forward strand.
GACACGCTATAGTCTTCTTTTGTAGTCCTCATCGTCTTCTTCCTGTTTTCTCGCTTAGCTCCGCCCACTAGCACCTCCCTCTCAGTGGAGCCAGGTGAGGAGGTGGTGGAGGGCCAGCAGGTGAATTTCACCTGCAGCTCTGTGGGAGCTCCGCCTCCCAGCCTGGTTCTGAGGAGAAAAGGGGAGGAGCTTCTGAGGACTGACTCCACCCCCCTGCTCAGCTTCAGCCTTCCCTCCGCGTCACTGGAAGACTCCGCCCACTACGAGTGTGAAGCCTCCAACCAGTATGGCTCCCAGCAGGAGTCCAGGTCCATCACTGTGAGCGGTACGTCTCAGCTGACCGACCGGATCGTGATCCAGTAGGATCCCACTGGGTCCTGCTAGGTTCTGCTGGATCCTGCTGGGTCCCACTGGATCCTGCCGGGTCCCACTGGGTCTCGTTGGACCTGGACTCACTCTGTCCGTCCGTCTCTCCTCAGCTCACCCGCTGCAACTCTACTCCAGTCCTCAGGTGTCAGCGGAGCGCGGCTCGGCTCTGATCCTCACCTGCAACGCCTCTGGCTGCCTCCATCCGCCCACCTTCAGCTGGAGGAGGACGGACCGGAACCGGACCCTCCTCCAGAGGACGAAGCCGCAGGACGGCCAGTCCCACCTCCACCTGCTGAACCTTGACCTCCGGCACCAGGGAGGCTACAGCTGTGAGGCCGAGTGCGACTCGGTCACCAGGACCAGAGAAATCCACGTCCAGGTTTACTGTGAGTCCGACCCGCATGTTTCAGCCGCCCAGCTGATGAATGTAGAGGAAGTCCTACTTCACTGTTTGATGCACACTGGTAGAGCTGTCGCTAAAGCTAATAGCACAATCATAGACATTAGTTCTGCTGATGCTAAACTCGCTGTAGCAGCGCAGTATTCATTGGAAGCTAATGCTGATGCGTAAAGCTTAAACACTAGTTCAGATAAAGCATCAACAGTTAGCAGAAGCTAATGTTAAAGCACTAATTAGAAACACTAGTTCTGCTAATGCTAAGGCACTATGCTAACATAGTAGCTAATAGAAGCTAATGCTAAACCCAAACCTCATTCGGTCAAATTAAAGTTCAGTTTAGCTGGAAATCTTAAATCGAGTGAAGCTCAGTGCACCAATCAGTTTCAGAGTTAACTGAAGCGCTAAACATAAAATTAGCTTCACTATTGATGCATTAGCATCCACCCCTGGTCCACAGCCTGATGCTGCTACCGCCCTCACACATTGCTTCACACATTTCAACTTTTCCAGAGGTTTTATTTAGAGAAGCGCTCTGGGTTCGAATCCTAATCTCATGTATCACAAATAAAATCATTTGTTTCATTTGTGATAAAATAAATGAGTAAAAGCTTAACTTACTGTCATGTTCATGCTGATAGTTGGATATAAGCGTTACTGATTGGCAGTAATAAACTCCCCAGATGATGATGGTAATATTTGCAGGCGTCTGGGTATCAGCAGTGGGAGTTTGGCTTCCTGCCTGCTGAGGTTAAGAAGGAAACAGAACCGACTCATAAATCATAAATTTGTTGTTTTTCTCTGGAACAAACTGTTAAAAGCTGAGAGGAAATCATTCCAGCATCAATCTGCAGGATGAGTTTCATTCTGACACGCTGCTGCAGCTCAACCTGCCGGGACGCGTTCAGGCCGCCGCTCAAGGTCGAAGGTCGGAAAGTTTTACATTGTTGATTTAGTCCCAGAGAGAACAGCAGCGTTTCCTGACGCAGGCCGTTAACATCTCCTACTGTTGGCTTTTAAGACCCGGCAGAACCAAAGGGGAGATCCGGTTTCTGGAAACACAAGAGATTAAAGTTTCACTGGAAGCAGCTGGTTGTTCATATTAAAGCTGGAAACTGAAGGAGAGATGAACAGAAAGAGACCCAATGCAGCTGCTCAGGGTGAGAAAAGTTCATTTTCTGAACGGTTCTGACTGACGGGACGCGACCCGACAAACAGAACCAACCGGCCCACACACACTGCAACCTGTCAGCAAGACTCGGCTGAACGGCTCATCCGGCCGCGGGCTGGAATCCCCCGATGGTTTCCAGAAACACGGGAACAAAAACCAAAAGCAAAGGTTTCAGAAGTTTAGATTAAAAACAAAAAGGGGAAAAATAATCAGGAAGTCATTTAGTAGCAAAATGGCAACTAATTGTAATTAATTGATCATCAAAATAATTGTTGAGGACTTTACTAATCGATTAATTAACTTCTAAAAAAAAGGTCATTTAAAAAAAACACATTCAGAGAGAAAAAGCAAAACTTTACAGAAAAATATAAATAATTTGCATTTAGAATAAAAAAACTAATCTGTCAATATTTTCATCTAGTAATTCTGGCAAAGCGTTCATATCGAATGAGTAACGAATATTTAACAGAACATTTCAAAAATAACCAGCTTAAGGAGGATTATGGAGCCGTAATCTGACATAAACTACATGAGCAGGAAGAAAAAAATCACTTCATATCAGTTCAAAAAGCTGAGAAATAGATTCATAAGATAAAAACCGTTATAATTTCACTATGTTTAAACTCACAATACACTTCCAGTTAATTTGAGTTTTCCAGATTAAAATAAGGAATTTTATTGTTTTTCTGGCAATAAAATGTTTATGTTCTTATTATTAAATTGTTTATTTCTGTCTTTTAATGTTTTTCTAACATTGTATAAAAAGGTCAAAGGTCGATAGACTTGCAGATTAAATAAATGAGCAGCTGGATGTTGAGTTCCTCTTCCTGGTTTCTCTCCAGCGTTCCCATCTGACCCAGTTCTGGAGGATCCCGGTCCGGTCCAGCTGGGCCAGCAGGTCCAGCTGCGCTGTGATGTCACCGACATCTTCTCGGCCAATCAGCTGCGGTTCCGCTGGCTGTCGGGGAACCGGACCGTCATGGCGGAGACGCACAGGTTCTCCGGCTCCCTGCAGAACGTGTCGTCCGTCCTGCAGCTGAGGGCGGAGGAGGCGGCGCGGGTCGTGACCTGCAGCGTGGAGCTGCTGACGGCGGACCGAGGCGTCTGGAGGTCCAGAGGAACCAGCGTCCCGCTGCAGATCCACTGTGAGTCGTTTCAGGGAATCCAGGCTCAACCGATCAATCGATTCAAATACTTTAGTATTCGATTCATCGCTAACTGGAGAATACAAAGTTGTTTTGAAAAAAATTAATAATTAAGCTAAAACTGCAAAACGTAAAATCTTAAAGCTGCAGTTTGAGCTTTTAAAGAATATTTGTTTCCATATTTGTGAAGATGTCACCATATTCTGAAAAAACTGAACTCCAAACAGCCAATCAGAGCCAGGAGGCGGGGCTTAGTGCTGACATTCACCTCTCCTTGTGACTAGCCTAGCCTGTAGTGAATGCTAGGCTAGTTAGCTTTAGGCTAGTTAGCTTAGCCATCGATGATGGTGGATAAACAGTTTTCCTGGAACGGTGAGAGTTGCTTTTCCACCATTAGCAAATTATATATACAGAGACATGTCCCTCTGTCCCTCTCTCTCTGTCTCTCTCTGTGTGTGTCCCTCTGTCTCTCTCTCTGTCCCTCTCTCTGTCTCTGTCCCTCTCTCTCTCTGTGTCTCTCTGTCTCTCTCTCTCTGTGTCCCTCTGTCTCTCTCTGTCCCTCTCTCTGTCTCTGTCCCTCTCTCTCTCTGTGTCTCTCTCTCTGTCTCTCTCTCTCTCTCTCTGTCCCTCTCTCTCTCTGTCTCTCTCTCTCTCTGTGTCCCTCTGTCTCTCTCTCTCTCTGTGTCCCTCTGTCTCTCTCTCTCTCTCTCTGTCCCTCTCTCTCTCTGTGTCCCTCTGTCTCTCTCTCTCTCTGTCCCTCTCTCTGTCTCTGTCCCTCTCTCTCTCTGTCTCTCTCTCTCTCTGTCCCTCTCTCTCTCTCTCTCTCTCTCTCTGTGTCCCTCTGTCTCTCTCTCTCTCTCTCTCTCTCTCTCTCTGTCTCTCTCTCTCTGTGTCCCTCTGTCTCTCTCTCTGTCCCTCTCTCTCTCTGTCTCTGTGTCCCTCTGTCTCTCTCTCTCTGTCCCTCTCTCTGTCTCTGTCCCTCTCTCTCTCTGTGTCTCTCTCTCTCTGTGTCCCTCTGTCTCTCTCTCTGTGTGTCCCTCTGTCTCTCTCTCTGTCTCTCTCTCTCTGTGTCCCTCTGTCTCTCTCTCTGTGTGTCCCTCTGTCTCTCTCTCTCTGTCTCTCCATCAGTTGCTGCATTTTTACGGTGACATATTGATGGTGCTATAAAATGGCGCTATGTGATTGAAAACATAACTCTGCTGCTTTATATCTAAAAACTGAAATAAAATGCAGTTCTTTATAATGATCCTTTTCCTGAAGGAGACATTTGTCAAAACAATTTTACGTTGTTTTTTTAAGAGGTTTTCTAACGTTTGTAGCTCTAAGCGGATCTTATTTAACAACTGTCCCTTTAAGATGATCTTTTTTCTGACCCAGATCCTCCCAGGTCGACCGTTCTGTCCGTCTGTCCAGGTGAGGAGGTGCTGGAGGGCCAGCAGGTGACGCTGACCTGCCGCTCGGACGGAGCTCCGCCCCCCGCCGTGGTGCTGAGGCGGAATGGGGAGGAGCTTCTGAGGAGCGACGCCAACTCCTCTTCCTCGCTCTCCCTCCGCATCTCCTCCACCCTTCTGGAGGAGTCGGGCCTCTACCAGTGTGAAGCCTCCAACCAGTATGGCTCCCAGTTGGTCTCCAACTTCATCACTGTCAAAGGTCAGAATCCACATTCATGCTAACCTGCTAATAGCAGCTAATTAGCACTGAAACATTAAAACATTTAGAACATCTTAATAAAGCTACAGAGTTAGCAAAAGTCAACAAACTGAAACCGTGAAGGAAACTTCGGTCCAAAAGAATCACGTCAAACAGTCCAGGAAGGCCTGCAGGAACAACTTCACTCTGTTCAGGGCGCTATCCTCCCTGAAGCACGTTGGATGTTTACAGGATTTAGCACTTTAGCGTTAGCTTCTGCTAATTACCATGTAGCATTAGCAGAACTAATATTTATGATCTGTGCTTTCGGATTAGCGCAGCTAATTTTCCTCAGACTGCAGATCTCTGCAGACTTTCTCCCATCCAGTTCTCTGTTCTTCTGTTTCTTCTCCGTTCTGACGGTTTTGTTCAGGAAGTCGACCTCTGGCTTCTTTCCACAAAATGTTTGGACAGAAATAGATTCTGACTCCAGTCCTGAGTCACGAAACTCTTGAGCCGTCAGCCTGGCTGATCCTTCTGGTGTCAGTTTGATCTAAAGCCCCAGAGGAAAAGAAACGTCCAGAAACGTAAAACATCCAAACCGTGATGAGCAAAACAAATCCTGACCTCCTAAACTTTACATTAATGTCACTGACGTATTTTCTGCCTGTTTTTGTTTCTTTGTTTAAATGCAAAGGTTAAAGGTTGATGTGTTTTCACTGTGGATTGGACAGAAATATTTGCTCTTTTAAAATAAATAAACTGGAGATCATTTTCATTTCAGATGTTCTGAGGTTGTGATTCAGTAGAAATCCTGTCATAAAGATCTTCCAAGAAATGAGCAGAGACCAGCTGGACCCCAGGCTGATGACAGGTTGTCCGCTATCAGGTGATGATGTGCTGGTTTAAAGGTCAGCCGGCAGGTCAAGAGGCCTTGTCTGAAACGCTTTGACCTGCTGCTGACATTCTGGACCCGTCAGCAGAAACGCTGCTGGAAGACATTTCTGAGAAGCTCTTTGTCCAAAATGCTTCATGTTTGGACAAGGCGACCGGCGCTCCGCTTCCTGACTGTTTCGGTCAGAACCTCCTTAAAGTGTTGGGATTAGTCACAGCGCCGCCTCCGCTCTCGCTTCAGAGATTTATCACAGTTAATGTCAGCGCGCCGACAGACGGCCGGAGAGGATGAATCACCGCAGCAGCACAGATTTCATAACAGCTTCCTCACAGCAGGAGACTTTTAACATGTTAATGTTTCTCACATGCTGCAGAAAACTTTTCAATGTCAGTTTTCAGAAACAAACACCGACATGACACTCCTGGTTACCTGGCCACCCTCCTACCTGGTGGCCAGGTAACCAGGTGGGAAGGTGATTAACTACTTACCTGTGTCCGTATGTTGGACGTCTTCTCGTTGGCTTTGTCTCAGCTCAGTAAAAGGTTTGTGCTTTCTTTACGCTGAATGGTGAAACAGATCGCTGCATCATCAGCGTGTCGGTGAACAGAGGAAGCAGAAAGGAGACGGGCTGGGATTGGACCCTACACTGTAACACCTCCGTTCTGCTTTCGTTCAGCTCCCCCAAGGAACACTACCGTCCACATCTTTCCTTCTACGGAAGTCCAAGAGGGCCAAAATGTGACGGTGTGCTGCCAAAGCATCAGCTTCCCTCCACCGGCGGTGATCCTGAAGAAGCTGAGCAACGGGACGGAGCTGTTCTCCACCAGCGGCATCTTCCAGTTGGTCAACGTCACTTCCAGCGACTCGGGCTTGTACCAGGTCAACGTCAGCAACGACCTGGGCTCCGAGGTCAGAGTCTTCAGCATCAGAGTCAGAGGTCAGTAGAATTAGCAGCTCACCAAACGAAAGTCTTGGTCGCATTTCATTTGGTTTTTGATGTTGTTTCTCTTGTAGAGGTCAGAACGGGATTTCCTCCCGGTTTGAGCATCATCCTCGTCTCGGCCGCCGGCGTCGCCGCCGGGCTGACGGCCTCCGCTCTGATCCTCGACTACATGAGGAGATCCAGGAAGAAAGGCTTCTACCAGCTGCCGCAGTCCGCGCCGCCGTCAGCGTGAAGCCAGCAGTGAGCTAACAGACTCTAAAACTTGGCTGCTTCTCCTTCGGGACATCCTGATTCCTGGTGTCTGACAGCAGCAGGAATCAGGAGGCGGGGCTTTGATCCGACAGATGGCTGGCTGAAGATGTGAGGAGGCGATCTCTGACGCTTTTCTGATTTCCTGCATAACGCCGTCATGTGGCTGAAGCTAATCGCCCTTGGATTCAAGCTTTCTCCAGAGCTCCTGCTTTTCCCAGCATGCTTTGCTCCAGCGCTGGAGTTTCTGTTTTTAGTCACATTGAAATGTTTGGGATAATCAAAGTTAACATAGATAAGAAGAGAAAACTGTTTGGTAAGTTTATTTATTAAGGTCAACAGATCAGCCTGGATTTTTGTTAAAAAGTGTTTAACTCTGTAAAATCAAAAGTCATTTGAGTAAATATCATCTGTTAGCTAAGACGTTAGCTGTGCAGGCCTGGAAGCTCTAATCATTAGCCTAGTGCCTCTGATGCTAACGCGCTACACCAGCCTGGTGTTTAGAAGCTAAAGCTAAAGCTAACAGACCGGATGTGAAAGCCTGAAACGCGTCGCTGCCTTTTCTACCTCATCTTCCTTTGCACTTGTCACGAGCCCAGCGGTCACCATGGAAACGTAAATACTTGTTGCACATCTGGAAAGGCAGCTGTTGATGCTCCAGATCATGTTTCAGCTGTTTGGTACCGATGCAGCTCCTGGTTCTGCTGACTCAGCTCCTCTCCTTGTTTTTAATAGATATTTATTTCCTGTCTCTTCCTCTGACTCTCGATGCGACTTCATCCTCTGGCGTCTTGGGGTTCGTACTTCCTGGGAACTTCCTGGGATTTTCCCTCAGCTTTTACTTTTGCAGTTTTCTGGAAACGTGCAGATTGTTTCCTGCGGGTTGTTTCCTGCGGTTGCCGTGGTGCCGGGGGAAAACAGCTTTTTGCTCTGGTTATTATTTGATGACACAATAAAAACTTCATCTCTGGATGAGCAGCAGTGGTTGGGCAGCAGTGGTTCTGCAGCAGTGGTTCTGAGTGCAGCCTGGACCCGGGTTGGTTCGGATCCAGATGGTTTCAAAGGAGCCGTTTTGTCTCCGCCGCTGATTGCCATGGAAACTGGGCTGCGAGGCGGGAAGTGGACCGGGACCGGTTCGGCTCAGACAGACGCGCCGCGGCGGTCCGTTTCGTCACCGGACCGCTGACCCCTCCGGTCGTGTGATGCCGTCTGCATGGCAACCAGGCCGGGCGGCGAGAAAGGAGGAGGAGCTGCAGGAGAGGCTTCATGTTTCTGGACCGGAACCAGGACGCGCCGTGCGGTACCAGCAGAACTATAAACATGAGACATAAAACAATGAATTGAAAACATCAGTTTTTGTAATTTTCTGCAGACGCTTTGATCGCCTCGTTATTTGTGTTTTATCAGTTTCTACCTGTGATGTTTGGTTTGTTGATATAAATGTCTATAAATGAACTGCAAACATCTGCTTGAATCACTTTTTTACCCCGATTTAAATTTATTCCTGCTTCTGATCATCCAAACTAAAATTTTCTGTATTTTTCTGTCACAGAAACATTTGACAGAAAATGGAAAACACAGGAAATGCATCTGTTAAAAGAACAAAACGTTCCTCCACATTTCTGTGCGACCTTTAACCTTTTTCACAGTGCACTGTAAAACCTGCAGGTCTGGAACAAACTGCAAAAGAATAACATCATTTCCATGGTTCTGCTGGGCTTTCAGCCTCCAGCCAGAGCAACAGCTGATGATGTCATCAGGCCTCTGGATGCTCATCTGTTGTGATCTAAATAAAATTCACAATAGGAATAAAATCTTCCACTACAAAAATATTCAAAGTTTTTGTAAAATCAAAGCTAATATTTTCCCAGAAGCAGCTTTGACAACAAACGGCTGCAGGAAGAAGCATTTCATCTCATGAAATGTTTACAGGAGAAACTTCTCAAACTCTCCGGAAGCTTTTAAAATCCGACTTTCAAACTTAAGTTTCCCGAACAGACGCTTCTTTCGGATCTGCTGCAGCAAAACGTGTTGAACTCTGACTGACTTGTTGAACGACCCTGAAGGTCAAAGGTCAAAGATGCTCCATCCTGCAGAAATCTGCAGCTCTAAAGAGACAAAAAGCCTGATTAAAATCTGCAGGCAAAGATTCTTCAGGTCAGGGAAGCAAATGTCTCCGTCTTCACTGTGCAGCAGGAAATACCAGCAGGAGATTAAAACGATGAGACGCAGCAGAATGCCTCCGCACGCAGGGTCAAAGGTCGCAGCGACACGTCGGGGTAGCGAGCGCCACGCTGTGGAAAAACACCAGATGGAGCAAAAAGAAACATCCATTATGATGATTCTGCTGAATCTGCAGAAAGCAGCGCAGCAGAGTCGGAGAGAGTCTGCAGGCCAAGGTCAGAGGTCAACTACAGTTTTTATATAACTACGTGAATCTCAACTCAGCAGGTTTGTAATCTGAGCACAAACTTCAATAAAACTGGAATGTTTTTTACATTTTTAGGGAAAATTGAATGCAGCTGCTGCAGAAACTCAGATTAGATTGAAAACAAGCCGACGGTCTGTTGTTTTAATAAGAACATCTCACTAAATGAGTTCATACTAAAAACATATTAGTACATTTAAAATAAGACAAAACAAACAAGTAACTTTTCAGCAAGAAATATGATCTTTATCTATTTATAAATGATTCCTAAATACTGAGGAAATACTTCTGGTTGGAAGTGAAACAATCTGCCGATGGAACAAAACATTTTAACTTATGTTATGGAAAATGTCTCATTATTTCACTTATAACTTTCCATCAATATCAAGGAATTATTGACTTAAACTCCTGTCTTGAACTAAAATATTCACTTTAGAAACTATACCAAAAACACTTTGTAGGTGTTTGTGCTTTTGCAGTGGAAAAAGGTAGATAAAGCTAATAGAAATGCACCATCAGATCAGATGTGGATGGATGCTGAATAAAATGAGAATCTGCTCCATATTTCAGTTTCTCCCTGAAAACCCGCTGGATGACTCAGCAGCGCCATCTGCCGGTCTTCTCATTTAAACCCTAAGAAGATTTATTTACTTTAAATCAAATGTCAGACAATCCGAGCTTCCTGATTGGCTCGCACTTCTGTCTCCTGTAAAACCTGTAAAAGTCTCAGAAACTTTATAGATAATTATAATAATAGTTCACATTTTTTCTAAATTGGTGAGAAATTATGGTTGAGATGCTCCTTCTCAGTGGAAACAAATAAATACCGGACATTAAGGCAAAACAGTTATAATTATCCAAAAATAAAGCTTTTTTAAAACGCAGTGGCTGATCATAATGTTAGTCAACATGTTTCTCTCTTTGGCCCACTAGAAGATTTTAAAAGGGGGAAGGCTCAAGCGCTTTTATTGTGAAACCTGTCCTCGCCGGAAGTTGACAGTTAGCATCTCAGCCAGTTTACGTTCCCAGTGAGCCTGTGGAGCGTCCAGGTGTAAAAATGTTACCTTTATCTATCAAGGATGATGAGTACAAACCGGCCAAGTTCAACCTGCTGCTCAAACTGTCCGGGTGGTTCAGGTAAGATGAGCACTGCTAGCAGCTAGCCGCTAGCCGTGGCTGTTAGCCGCAGGCTAACCGGTTAGCCTGAGCAGATGTGTTCCTCTCGCAGCTCAATCTGCTTCAAACTTGTTTTTATTCAGCTGTCAGGCTGCAGGCTGGCCGCTTTTCACCGCAGTTTGCGTGTTTGTGTCTGACTGTGTGGAGTTTTGAATCCCTGCCTCCTCGGTGGGTTTATTTGTTGTGACTGCTTGTTTGTTTCTGTTGCTTTTCAGGTCGATTTTAGCCGATAAAACCTCCAGGAATCTCTTCTTCTTTCTCTGCCTCAACCTCTCCTTCGCCTTTGTGGAGTTAACCTACGGCATCTGGAGTAACAGGTAGGCTAAAGCCCGAGCAGCATCTCTGTGTGGTTCTGTTCTCTGGATGTGCCACGTAAGTGTTAGCTGTGTGTGTGTGTGTGTGTGTGTTAGCAGTGTGTGTGTGTCCGTCATCTTTAATCTGAGACGCTGCAGTGACTCAAACTGCGCATGACAGCAGAAACTCTCCGGTCATCAGCTGTTAAATATCTTTATCTAATATTCTTTTAAAGGAAACGTTCGTCTCTAACTTTTTCCTCCATCCTGTCTGTTTTAAATCAAGACAAATAAAAATTTACATTTGCAGCTAAAAGTTAAACGTTAAGATGTGTTTGTAAATTTCCTGTGTTGTGTGCAATCACTTCCTGTTGGAGCTGAGCAAGCTCTGCACTGGTGGCCACGTTATTCTGCAGCGCTTTATCAAACAATACAGGATAATAAAATAAGTCCTAATATGGGTGGAAATATAAATACTCCTAACTCCACAGACTGAACTAATGAAAGTTGTTTCTATGTGTTTGACCAAGATTGTGAAGCTTAAATGCAGAGTTATAAAATAAATATACATTTATTCACAAAAAAAGCTTAAATTCAGCTGAACTTCAACAATCCAGAGACATTTATAGTTTTAGAAACTTGAAGCGTCAGAGAAGTTAAAACAAAAACAAATGGACAGAAAAATTACTGAAGTATTAAAATACATGAACAAATTACACAGGATGAGGATCAAAGAAAACAACTGAAATATGCAAGTTATAAATTCATGATCAAATATAGTAACATGGCGTTGAACCCCTTCACTGGTGTTACCCAAATTAAATCAGCTGCTGTTCTTGAACAATTTGGAGTTCATGCAAAAGTTTGGCCTCTTTATGAAGAAGACAAGCTACAGTTTGTATTCATGCAGACAGAAATACTTTCACTGTAAGTTGTTTGTAGTTATTACATTTGTAACACAAAAAAAATGCAGGCATGTCAAGATGAGCTCAAGTCGCTCTCTGGATATTATTGGCTTGGGAAAAGCCATTCAATATCATTATTGGTCAAATGAGGAACCAATCAAAAGGCTCCAGGCTGCCCAATAAAAGCAGGCAGAGGATTCAGACAACCTGGATTTGTCCCATGAATGGGATGCTGAAAATGTAAGGGCTAAATATTTATGATCAAATGTAAAATAATGGCAAAAACAGTCGAATCAAATAGACAAACACCATAAAAAAGATTAAAAATAACTAAAACAATTAAACCCAAGAAAGCCTTAAAAAGCCAGAGTGAATTAATCTCCTCTTCCTCGTTTTCTTCCTCCTCTTCCTCCGGGTCCAGTTTAGGTCTCATCTCAGATTCCTTCCACATGTTCTTTGACTGCACCGCCCTGCTGGCCGGCCTGGCAGCCTCCGTCATCTCCAGGTGGAGGTCCAACGACAGCTTCTCCTACGGGTAAGCCCCGCCCCCTGGCCCCGCCCCATGTCACCAGGCCCCACCCCTGGCCCCGCCCCCTGTCCCCAGGCCCCGCCCCCTGTCCCTAGGCCCCGCCCCCTGTTCCTGCTCCAGTCTGATCACTCTGCGTTGTTTCACTCCCAGCTACGTCAGAGCCGAGGTTCTGGCCGGCTTCGTCAACGGACTCTTCCTCATCTTCACCGCCTTCTTCATCTTCTCAGAAGGAGTGGAGGTGAGTGTGATGACATCATCGCAGGTCGCACACATGACCTTTCAACCTTTTGGTTTCGCCGGTATCGCTCAGTCTGGTTCTGGACGCTGCGCAGCTGAAACAAGTTTTACTCTTAATGTTAAACTGTGGCAACAAGGAGTCGATTGTAGAGCTTTGTGCCTCTGATTAAACTCAAACAATGAGCTTCAACAGCAAAATCCCAAAACAGGAAATGAATCGATCTAATGTGGAACCAGTAGAGCAGAACAGCGCCACCCAGTGGAGACAGTCCAGCCTTCAGCTGCTTGTTGTCTGTCTGTCAGAGAGCCTTGGAGCCGCCAGACGTTCACCATGAGCGGCTGCTTCCTGTTTCTGTGGCCGGCCTGCTGGTCAACCTGGTCGGGATCTTCGTCTTCCAGCACGGAGGACACGGACACTCGCACGGGGACGGAGGTAGTCCCACCTGGAGACCAGGCAAACCCGCCGCCAAGCGAACGAGTCGTTTTCCGAAAATCCTAAACCTGTCGCTCCGCAGGTCACGGACACAGCCACTCTCTGTTCAACGGCAGCCTGAGCCACGGACACGGAGGACACGGAGGACACGGACACAGCCATGATGGACACGGACACAGCCATGACAAACACAGAGATCATGGACACAGTCACGGGGGACACGGACACGGAGGACACGAGGACTGTCACAGTGAGACAAACGTCCGACTCCGTCAGTCGAGACGTTTTCAGAGAATCTGAACTTGTTGCTTTTTGTTCCTCAGATGAGCTTCAGCGTCCAGGAGACGGATCCAGCAAGCAGATCCTGCAGGGTGAGCACACACACACACACACACACACACACACACACACACACACACACACACACACACACACACACACACACACACACACACACACACACACACACACACACACACACACACACCAGCAGAAGCCTGTTAATCAGCTCTGATTCAATCCAGATGTGGCAGAAGAGAAAAACCTGAACATGCAGGAGAAACTCTGGTCTAGATATTCACATATACATTCTAGATTGAATTTTCTATATCTAAATATGCAGTTGGTCGGATCTCAGGATGTGAACTGTCACACTCTTTGCCAGTTGGAGTTCCAGGTTCTGCAGAGAATCGTCGTGTTGTTGAGGATTTTCTGAGTTTTCAGTCGGTAGAGAAATCTGTGATCAGAACCGGAGACCGTATCCTGGTACACAACACGGCTTCACTCCGCTCGCCCCCTGCAGGCCGAAGTTTGACAAAAACCTTCATAACTTAGGAGGAAATTTGATCTCAAATTGCTTGGTTTTGCCTGCAGGTGGCGCTCTCACCTCACACCACATTGGTGTAGCTGCTGCCTTCACAGCTGGTTGGAACTGCAGAAGTTTAATGTTTGACCTGAATTTGTTTTAAAATCTGAACGGTTTGTTGATTTAAACCGAGAAGCTGCTCAGATTTCCTGTTTTCATCGATGAATAGAAAAACTTTCATTGTTCCTCAGCAGGGAAATTCAGAGCTGAACATATCCAGACCCATTCAGTTAAACTGAAGTTTATGGAAAAGTTCATTTCCTCAACAATAATTATGTAGATTAATTGGACAAAGGTTGACGTTTTAACACTTTTATTTCTCTTAATTATAATGGTTTTCTGCTAACATTTAAGACCAGCATATTCCATCTCAGCGTGAGTCCAACTGGACCTGCTATTAACACCTATTTTATTGATTTGTTCTGATGATTAATCGATTAAAATAATTACACTTTCTGCTAATTTTTCATTTGACCTCTAAAGCTGTTTATACAATATTAGAAATACATTGAAAGATGCAAAATAACACATTTAAATGATAAAAACAGATTTTACTGCTGAACTTCAATGAACAGAAACATCAGATGCATCTGCAGCTAAACAAATCTTCAGATGGGAAAACCCAGTTTACAGCTGATCTGTTGATTATTGTTTCATTTACAGATTTAATAATTGGAAAGCTAAAGGTGCTTTATTGAAGATTTAGTTTTACAGCTAAAATTCTCTTTCTGGGTCGGATGTATTTGTTGAACGCAAAATGTATTTATTTATTTTTTACACAATTTTGGCTCTGAATATGTTCCTACAAAAATGTTGCTCTATTCTCCAGTTAATGATTAATTGATTCAATAATCGATTCATCCAATTATTTATTCCAGCACTCGTTATAATGACGGTTATTAATCATGAATTGTGGGTAAAACCTGCGTTTTCGCTGCCGTTTGAGTTGATGACGGTTTGCGTCGCAGGCGTTCTCCTCCACATCATCGCCGACACCCTGGGAAGCATCGGCGTCATCATCTCCGCCCTCCTGATGCAGAAGTACGACCTGATGATCGCCGACCCCATCTGCTCCATGCTGATCGCCCTCCTCATCGGAGTCAGGTGAGCCGCAGGTGGGCGGAGCCTCAGCAGGGAGCCAATGAGTCTCTGAGAGTCCGCCGTGTCGGGCTGTGGTGAAGGGAAACAATGGAGTGAGGTCACTTCCTGTTCAGAGGGGAAGCTGCTGCTTTGGTTTCTTTTAATCGTTGAGCTGAAATTCCTGGAGGCTCAGAGGGAACCTGAGGAACCGCCGGCGTCCCGCAGGCGTCCCGCCGGCGTCCCGCAGGGTTCCTTCACTCTGGACTCTGAAAGCTGGAGAATAAAAACCTGATTTCTGAAGCTCCAGTTTCTGGATGAAAAACATCTGAATTTATCAAGTTTCACTCAGAAGCTTTTAGCCGAAGAAACGATTTACAAAACAATGTAATGTCCAACCATCAATCTGTTCCGTTGTCCTTTCGTCCAATTGTCCGTCCATAATTAGTCCAGTTGTCCTTCCTTCTGTTCAGTTTATGGTTTTTCCATATTTTCACCTGAGCTCTGAGTAAATCTAAAATTTATAGTAAACTTTTGCATTTATCCAGGAACTATGACTCAAATATCAGTGGAATACTTTTTTAATTAATCACGAATAAACATTGATTTTTTTGGTCACTTAAATAATCTGTGGATCTTCTGACTTTAATAACTCAGCAGGAATTTCTATCATTTCTGACAAACATCCAATAAACCTGAAACATGTTCCTGTTAAAAACAGTCAACTATCGACCTTAAATTCTCCAAAGATCCAGTTTATTGATCAGCAAAAGCCCTGCTGGGTGTAAAGTGATCAATAGATTCTGTTAAATGGCCACCGGGGCTTCGTTAGCATCCAGCACAACGACTTCGCTAAACTAAGACAAGATCTTTATCACATTCATCTCTGAGGACGGATCATTAATAATTCTCTAAAATACCTCAGTAGCTCAAACATCCTCACCTCCAAACAACCCATAATTGAAGAGCTGACTGATAGAACTGGATCTATTAAAGACGACCTATTATGCAAAATTCACTTTTGTGTTTTTGTACATCAGTTTGGATTTTTACTGCTTTTAAAAACAATCCAGGTGATTTTGAAAAAAAAACATTTTTTGGCAGTAAGTTTGTTTTTTCGTGTGGAAAATGAGCCGTTTTTAAAACCTTCTGATTGACTCACATTTGACATTTACTGCTATGTACGCTGTGCAATGGCTGCTGGAAAACATGTTTTGTTGACTTACCATCCAGAAACCACTTGCTGCATTCTGCCTGCTTGTGCTGGAGGCTCCACTTATGCTTTTCAACAATGTACAGTAGAATAATTGCACAACTATTTTCATGTGTTGGCGTGGCCAGCAGCAGCTGTTTGGATTTAAAGTCATAAGACGCCTTAAAAAGCTCGTCCTCAAAGCAGAACTGGGTAGACGTGTTTTGTGTAGGCCACAGATTTATGGGTCTGCAATATTATAATATGTCACGTTTTAACACAAAGCGGCTCGGAAAGCGAAAATTTTGAAGCTCTGGATCCAGTTGATCTCAGACTAAGATGATGAAAACAGGACTTAAACCACATTATGGTTTTTATTTTAAAAACTTTCTTTAGGATCCCTAAAAACTACCAAAGCTCTACCTCTGAAGGCGACGGATAGAAGAAGCCCAAACGAGTTTGCAGGAAACGTTGAACCGCCTCAACATTGTACATCTGTTTGTTGTGCTGCAGGTTGAAAGTGTTTTAAAACACCAGAAGAAGAGTTTACAGCCTGTATCTTCAATCTAAACTCTGCAGATGAAAACACATGCTGATGGGTTTCCTCTCAGGTTTCAGCTCTGCAGACTCATTCCTCAGACCTGAAAGCAGGAAAATCAATCCAAGCCCTGATGGCGGCCATGGAGGCTGGTTTCCACTAATGTAACGAACGCTCAGCCCGCGGTTAATGGCCGTCCTGGAGCTGTTCTGCCTCTCCTGACCAGCGGTCGGGTTTCTCCGAAGCTTCGACGATAAATCGAGGCGCTGTGATGCAGCCTGACGGCTGGAAGCGAGCGCAGCCGCATATTTCAGGCCTCGGCAGAGCGGAGCTGTGGTCAGCCCGGAGGCCTTCACCCGACCGCAGAGATCAGGTTTCCGCAGCTGGAAAGTCGGAGTCACCGAGGTGCTAAACGCCTGCAGATGTGGAGGGAGAGAGCCGGACCGAACTCCAGCTGAAAGTCCAGAGATTCTGTTTCGATCTGTTGTGATGTGCCCTGACCTCTGACCTCCGGCTGGTCAGAATGGGAATCATCACTAGTTAAATTCTTCAAATCGCTGATCTTCCCGCTTGTCGGTTTCAATAACGTCAAACCATATTTTACAAGCTCAGCATTTTGGTTTAGAAAATATCCGAGATGTCGTCGAAGCGAAGCACGAAGTGAACCACAAAGCGAAGGCGAAGCGCTCTGAAGCGCAGAGCTTCAACACCGTCAACATCCTCAAACGGTTTCCCTCAGTGTTCAGCTGGTTTGTGATTGTTGCTTAGGGCTCGGGGTGGGATGAGCTGCTACAGTCGGTTCCAGCACCGGGTGACATATTGCCATGACGACGTACCGGTCTGTGGTTTTTTTAGACAAACTCTAAAATGGCGTCGCGGCGGGAGGCACACAAATACGATTATAGTTCATAAAAATACGATACTACTTCCTGGTTATTGTATTGATATTAGAGCCCAACTTAATAAATAATTTCTATCTCATATCAACATTTAAGGTCTTGTTGAATAAATTAGAATATGTTTCTGACTCTTTTGTCAGATTAAAAGCAACATTTGAAAATATAATTTAAAGCAGAAATTACGGATATTTTTCTGACAGTTTTTGTTTTTTTATTGGTCTGATTCTGATCTTATTAGCTGCAAGAAAATATTATCCACTAATAGAAATAACATCTATACAACGGGTTAAACTTGAGAGATAAAGTTTAATAGATATTTTTTAATATTATATTGAACATGACTAGTTTTGCTTTCATCAACTGGTGGAAATGAATAACATCTGAGATGATGTTTCAAACATGGAGTTTTTAATGTAAGAGTTTATTTCCTAACTCAGAGAATCGATAAGTGATATTGATAATGGAATTGGTGAATTCTTATCGATTCCCATCCTGACCTCTGACCCTCAGTGTGGTGCCGCTGCTGAAGGAGTCCATCGGCATCCTGATGCAGAGAACGCCGCCGTCGCTCGACAACGCCCTGCCAGAGTGCTACCAGAGGGTTCGTACCTGACGATAAGCCCCGCCCACTCAAACCCACCTGTTCAGGCTTATTCCAGCTGATCCGGATTCTGAGCGTGTCCAACTCCTCGTCCAGGTGCAGCAGCTGCAGGGAGTCTACAACCTACAGGAGCCTCACTTCTGGACGTTGTGCACGGACGTTTACATCGGGACGTTGAAGCTGCTGGTGGCGCCGGACGCAGACACCCGCTGGATCCTCAGCCAGACGCACAACATCTTCACTCAGGTATCTGAGCACCTGGAGCAGCTGGAGAATTCCTTTAATCAGAACGAGTTCACTTAATTTACACACAGCAGATATTAATAACATCACCTCAACATGTTGTTCATTAAGGCCTTCTAAACTCCAATGCGCTGCGTTGCTGCGTTAGCTCTGTTAGCCCTGTTAGCTCTGCTAGCCCTGTTAGCTCTGCTAGTCCTGTTAGCTCTGCTAGTCCTGTTAGCTCAGTTAGTTCAGTTAACTCTTTTAGCTCTGCTAGCCCTGTTAGCTCTGTTAGCCCTGTTAGCTCTGCTAGTCCTGTTAGCTCGGTTAGTTCAGTTAACTCTGTTAGCCCTGTTAGTCCTGTTAGCTCTGCTAGTCCTGTTAGCTCGGTTAGTTCAGTTAACTCTGTTAGCCCTGTTAGCTCTGCTAGCCCTGTTAGCTCTGTTAGTCCTGTTAGCTCTGTTAGCCCTGTTAGCTCTGCTAGCCCTGTTAGCTCTGTTAGTCCTGTTAGCTCGGTTAGTTCAGTTAACTCTGTTAGTCCTGTTTTTTATTCCTGTTAGCTCGGTTAGTTCAGTTAGCGCTGTTAGCTCTGCTAGTTCTGTTAGCTCTGCTAGTTCTGTTAGTTCGGTTTGCTCAGTTAACTCTGTTTCCTAGCTGGCTCCTCTGCAGCTCAAGCTGAAAGTATAACCGCTTCTGGACGAGGGAAGCTAATTAGCTGCCCACCTTTATAATTGAAGATACTTTGTTTTTAAGGAGGGCATGAATGCTCCAAATGTCAGTTTACACATCTGCCTCTAAAGATATTAGTAGTAGAATATTATTTACTGTGATCAGGTGGTAAAAACTCGTCAGGAGATTTGAAACACAGCAGGATGAAAACCAGTAATTATTAAAAAAATACATGTTGGAATTAAATTTAACTGATTTTCATTTAGAAAAGCCCAGCTTGGAACTCGTTGGATTGTGGAGCAAAGGACTGTAGCATTTTTCTGTAGTTGGAACATGATGATAATAAAAGTAATGTTTGAACATTGGTTGAATAATAATCAACATACTGGGGTTGAGAAGTCTGTCATTCTCTAATTCATAACACGGTTCCAAGCTCCATTTGTTATTATGTCTATATTTTAAAATAGTAGCTGGTTCTTTGTTGTTTTTATCCATCTTCAAAGCCATTGTGACCCCAGATCTCTGGTTTACTCTTCAGCTAATCTCCGTGACAAAGTGAAGTTTTATCTGTTGGATATTTGCTACTCTCAGCCTCTCAGCAGAACCCCGCTAGCTAGAACCCCGCTCGCCCTGCTTTTCAGTCGTTAATACTTTATTTTTCAAAATGAAACCTACAAGACTTGATTTCTAAAATGAGCAACCAGCCTGAGTTAAGCTAGCATTGAAAGAACTTTGAACATGAACGATTCAGTTCAGAATGAACTTGGAACCAGTTCCTAACATTGGTTTCCTCTGCAGGTCGGCGTCAGACAGTTGTACGTTCAGATTGATGTGGCCGCCATGTAGAAGCTCCGCCTCCTCCGATCTTGGGACTAATCAGTCATCTGCTGCTGGGTGACCTTTGACCCCTTTGCAGAAGGGAGGAGCAGGGAGGGGACAAAGAACTGATGAACTCAAACGCCCCGCCCACGTTGCCGGTTTTATAAATTTGCTGGGTTTGGTGGGAGACTCGTCCGCCTCGCTCCTCCTGGCCTTCTCTTTGTTTGTAGCAAAGGATTCTGGGTAAGTGCCTTCATCAGAGACAATCTGAGCCCCTCCCACTATTGGTGGCATCACACCTGGTGCTGCTGATTGGCTCAGTGTAATGTCACCGGGTTTTTTCTGTTTCTTTTTTTTTACTGTGCCAAACCATGTGACCAAACCATGTGACCAAATTATGTGACCTGTTGGTGGGATTTTTTAACTGTAATAAATGAAATTCTCTGCTCAGTTATTGATTTTAATCTTTATTGGTGTTTACAAAATGGCATCAGTTTGTTTACCAACACTGCAAAAACTAAATCTTGCCAAGTAGTTTAGTCCAGGTTCTGATTAATCAACTACTTTGATTAATCAAGTGCAAACTAGGGTCGCACTATAAACTAGACAAATATAGTTGATTTGTGTTTTTGAAGCTGTTTTAATGGATTTCATTTCACTGATGATCGAGTTCGTTGCTGCTGTGAGGACGGATTCTGTCCCGACCTCATCCAGGTGAAAGTTCCCGGCCCACCGGGTCGGCCGGTGTTAGGATGTGTAGGTGGAGCTGTCGATCATGCGCAGGTTCTGCAGCGCGTCCGGTTCTGCGTTCAGGCGCAGCATGTCCACCTCCAGCGGGTGGAGCCGGGCAGTGACCACCAGCGAATGGAGCGGCCCGCCCAGGTCGCATGACGCCAGCTGGCGGAGCGTCCCGGCCCGGACCGCCTGGTCGTCGGCGCCGAGCCGGGCCAGGCCGACGCACACCGTGTCCTCCGTCACACCTGGACCGGGACGGAAAGGTAAGGAGAACATCAGAAACAGAAACGTTGCATTTTGATTAAGAATGAAACAGTTTTCATCGTTAAAATCAACCTTTAAATAAAATGAGATTCAGTTCTTTCTTTAATGCTGAAACGATTCATCGATTATTTAAACCAGTAACTACTTTATAGTTATCAATTATTAACAGACTGAAGAATCTGTTGAAAAAGCAACATATTGTATAAATCAGGTCAAAACTGTACAAAAATAAACATTTTGCATGTAAATAAAAAAACTTTAAATGTTCAGTTTTAGCCTCACTTGGTTCAAAATCTGGGGAAAAAATTTCTATTAAGCATCAATTATTGCTATCAATTATTGATCTGCTGAAGTCAGATTGAGCTTCTGTTTTTAGATTTCAGATCCATTATTTGTTATAAATTAAGCGTTTGCTGAAGACATGCTGTTATTGCAATAAATGTTTTACTTTTTATTCATTTATTTGCATCGTTTTTGTTTTTAATGTTGCTAAAAAAGCCTAAACGATAAATATTTGCAACACCAAGTTTTATATCCGATTAATCGTCTGAACAGTCGATTAATCAATAATTAAAATAATCGGTAAACACAAAATGAGGACGTTATCATTGCTCTGCAGGATCAATTGATTGGTTGTTGATCAGATCATGTTGGACTCACCCAGCTCCTCCTCTTCCTCGCTCCTCCTCCTCTGGATGATCTGAATCAGCTGGTCTGCAGCCTGACTGACGGTCATGAAGCGCGGAGGCTCGTAGATCTTCTTCCCCCTGAAATCAATAATGTTGCTTTCAACCGGGAGAACGGGTCCGGACCAGTCCTGGTTCTGGTCCGGTCCTGGTTCCGGTCCGGACCTGGTTCCGGTCCGGTTCTTACCTCATCATGTTCTCGATGCTCTGCTCTTTCACTTTGATATCTGACAAACAACAAGAAACATTTAGATGAAACTTTCAGTGTTTTTACTGCTGCAGTCTGAACATTTATTGCTATTTTGCTATTTCATAAATTATCTAATTGCTTACAGATTAATTTTTCTGAAAACTTGTTTTTACAGTCATTTAATCTTTTTCATAAATAATGCCTAAAATAATTATTAATCATCCATAATTACAGTTTTATGTTGGAACAAGTTCATGATGAAAAATATATTTATAGAAATTATAGAAATAGTAAATTGATTGTTTTGAACAAAGGGCCTTCGATAAATCACCTGATCTGCTGGAGAACTTTCTAATCTCTATTAGAAGCAGCTCTTCCTGCCAGGAAGGAAAATGCACAGGAATAAAAACTGGTTGAAGACTTTTGCACAGTATTTCTGTCTGATGTAAACGCATAATGCATGAGACGTCCATTAAACGCCCTGCTATAAAACACCGGCTCTCTGAGAGATGATGGATGAGCGTCTTCACTCTTTATTGCCTTATTCTTTTATTTCCTCTAATGAATATGAACAGCAGAGTCACCAGCAGGCCCTTCAGCTCCATGCAGGCTGTTGGTTTAAGGGCCTCAGGGGCCCCAAGTGACTGATGGCGACACCTGGGGGTCTGGAGTCGCTCCGCTCACACAGAGGATTATTTTTGGTAAGGCTCATTAATCTTTAGCTTTTCTAATCTAATTTTGTTATTATTTTTCTAATCTGTCTGTGTGTGTGTGTGTGTGTTTGTGTGTGTGTGTGTGTGTGTGTGTGTGGGTGTGTGTGTGTGTGTGTGTGTCTCACCCAGCAGGCAGAGTGTGTGTGTGTGTGGTGTGTGTGTGTGTGTGTATGTGTGTGTCTCACCCAGCAGGCAGAGTGTGTGTGTGTGTGTGTGTGTGTGTGTGTGTGTGTGTGTGTGTGTGTGTGTGTGTGTGTGTGTGTGTGTCTCACCCAGCAGGCAGAGTGTGTGCAGTCCAGCTGCTCTGTTCTTACAGATTTTGTCGTAGAAACTTTCGGGTTTCCACGTTTCCGTCCAGAACACCAACGAAACCGTCTCCCCGAAGTTATACAGCTGGAAAAACCCAGAAAGGTCAGAGGTCAGCTGTTACCGCTCTGTTATTACTTATCATTACAGTTTAGTTTTATTTCATTTATTGTCTGATTCTTTTAGTTTTCATTGGTTTTTAGTTTTTCCTGGTTTTTATTAAATTGCATTTAGTTTTTAGTAGTTTTCATTTTTTTATATTTTGATGAACTTTTAAGTGCAAAATTCAAAGATTTGAAATGATTGTGATCACGTTTACATCGATTGGGTAATGAATACTGAACAACTGTGTAAAAACAAACATTTGAATGATTGAAACTGAGTTTTGTTTTCACACCACGATTTCACATAAACTGATTTAAATAATTACAAATATAAATATCTGACATAAACCGAGGAAGAAAAATCAATTTCAGTTGAAAGGCCAATAAATAGAATAACAAACACAAGATGAAGGAGATTATATCAATCATATAAGTTTGTTGTTAGTTTTATAAACACATGATGTTCCAATTAGTTACAGATTTTTCCATTAATTATTGTTTTTATTAATAAAAATGTTTGTTATTGCTTTAGCTAACTGCAACGACCTTGGCTTAAACCTCCTAATGCGCCGTGTCTTCACCTTTGTCCAGAACCTGGAGGGGTTTCCCCCCTCTGACAGCAGGGGCCGACTGAAGCACCTCATTAGCATATCCTGGCCCTCATTAGCATATTAACTACATCCCAGCGGAGACGCCGTGTCAGCGCTAAATCTCAGAGAGTGTGTGTTGGTGTGTGTGCTGTGACAGCTGGGTCCTGCTCTCTGATTGGTCGCTTTGACAGCTCAGTTATTGATGAGGTCACATTAATTTGATGCTTTCAGTGGCGAAACACTAACAGAGTTTAATGAGTTTCATCAGGAGCAGATGGGATGTTTTAGTCCAGCCAGCAGCTCCAAACCGTTCTTCACTGAAATCAGATTTTTTATTGTTTTTTTTACGTGTGTTCATGTTACTAATTAATGAGACTTCTGTTAGGACGGTTTACGACCCCAAAGCGACCCGCATTGGGGTCACTTTGGGGAACGATGATGTCACACAGCAGCTCTGTTTGTGGGAATAAAAATGGCCGCCGCCATTAATGGATCAATTTAAAGTTTGTTCAGCATCATAACAAAATCATGACAAAGAGAATACTCTATGTAGATTAAAATAACAAATTAGAAAACATAAATTTAGTAATTTTCTGTTTGTATTATGTAAACATCTTGAACCGCCATGCTGCTGAAATGTGATGTACAAATAAACGTGACTGATTTACACAACGGCTCTGCTGCCTTATCGATTGAAAATGTAGCGTTTGTTGGAACTTATCCTGAAACTAATCCTGATTTTATCTGATGGTGGGTTTTTCCCTGAGTATTGACTTGCAGGCTGGTTGATGGGAGAAGTGAAGTCACCTGCAGGCCGCAGCAGCCCACTGCGTTCATGATGGAGGCATTATGGATGACCCGGTACGGTATCCCAGCATTCACCGCTCTGAGGACGAGGTCGCTGTGAGTCGTGGCTCTGCAGCAGAAAACTAGATTTAGAAATTCAGCTCAGGAGTCAAAAAAGGGACAAGTTATGAAAGGTCCGAAACATTAAATGTTTTGTTTTTCTCCTGAAAAGCCCAGAGGAGCAGAATTACAGAGTGATGCTCAGATGCTGAGGTCACACACCGGAGGAATCTCTTCAAAAGAAACATCAGAAACTTTTCATGTAATTTCTCAAACCGAACCGGGTTTCTGAGCCAAACTGCGCTCTGCTCTGTTATTAACTCTGAGGAATCTGGTGGTTTTTTGGGAGAAAAGCTCAGAAATGACGGGCCGGAGCAGCTGTGACATCAACCCTGCGGTGGCATCGGGTTCTGCCGTGGCTCGGCGTGCTGACGCAGCGGACTTCGGGTTGGTGACGTCGCTCACCCGAACGGGTCGCCCACCACCAGGAAGGCCACGTCGGTCACATCTGCGTCCTTCAGGATCTCGTCGGCTCCCTGCTCCACTAGATCCCGGTCCGCCAGGATCAGCTGCTTCCCATAATACTCCTCCTGGAGGGAAACACACAGACCGGATGAGAATGTTTAAATAAAACAAATACTGATAAATTACTAAAACATGAATATAAGATGCAGCAAAAGCAATAAAGTCAGCCACAAGTTGTAAAAGAACATATTGTTAATGCTGTCAGGACCAAACTAACGCAGCCAAAACACTGGGAATGTGGAGCTGAACTTGTTTGCATTTAAAGCAGATCTTCCAGTCATGCTACTAAGTTAGTTAGTAGTACTAGCATAACTGCTAATAATGCTATCTGCTAAGGCTAGCATTATTTTAGAGCTCAGCTAAAGCAGCAAAAGACAGTAGTAATACAAGGCTAAAACACAAAACAAATCTTCTATTCTTACTGCTAATAATGCTAACGTTAAAGAAACATTACTAAACGCAACTGTTAGCTGCTAATGTATCATATGAAGCTAAAACACCACAAACACAATTCTGAAGTAGCTAAACGATAAGACAAGTAGTACCAAAGAAAGTAAACTACTAAAATTACAAACACAACTAGCTTTTTACTGAAGTAACTGCTAACAATGCTAGCTGCCAAAGAAACTTCTAAAATAGCTAATTGGTAAAGCTGTTGACTACTAATTTATCACCTAAAAAACTAAAACAATACTAACCTCAATTTTGAAGTGGCTAAATCCTAAAGTAAGTAACAACAAAACCGACTGCTAAATCTATTAGCTGCTAACTTCTTACCTAAGAAGGGAAAACAATACTAAACTCAGTTTTGATGTAGCTAAATGCTAAAGGACCAGAAATGTGCTAACATTATTAACACAACTAGCTTTCTGTTGAAGTAACTCCTAACAATGCTAGCTGCTAAAGAAACTACAAAACAAATAAAAAAGAAATAAACAAACAACTGAAACATAAAGGATTTCTATAAACAAAATTTCTCTTAAATATTAATCACCAATGTGACGGGTTTAGTCGTGTGCCATAACAAATAAACTGAAAAGGACTGCAGTAAAGGTTTAGCTTCCAGGAGAAAACCTACCCAAAGCACACCGCCAGAGATATGTTGTTAGAACTGCCTAGTCAAAGCCAGAATCTAAATTCAATTGATAATTTGAGCTAGTACATAAACAGTTTCCTTCACAGATTTTCTCCATCCAAGAGAAAGGAGATAAATTCGCAGTTTATTTAAAATTTCAAAGAGAAAACGCTTGTAGCTGTAACTGTTAAATACAAATGTCCGCCACACTTTTAAGATATTTATATTAAACAAAAATATAAGAGAAGCGTTCATAATTTACCTTCTATTTCACGACACTAAACCTACTCAAACATGTTTCCGATGCTTCTGGTTGCAACGTGAGTAAGTTTTGCACGGTATCATTTCCACTGCCTGGTTCTGTTCGGTTCCAGTCCAGACTCACCAGCGCTTCTTTCCCCACAGTCAGGACGGAGGTGTAGGCCTCCAGGTAGACCCGGGAGCAGCTCTTCACCGCCCGCAGCCCCTTCACCGTGATGTCGGCGGCGTCTCCGAGCCCCAGGCCGATCAGGTACAACATCCCGTCCGCCCCGATCCGGAAACCTTTCCACACGGATCCAGAACACTTAAATATTCACCTTCTGACACATTCACGTGTAATCTCACCGAACCAGCCCGCAGTACGGCATGCTGTTAAATGTTTACAGTCACGACAGCTGGTGTCGTAATACGGCCTCACGCCTGACACTGCGCCGAACTCCAGTAGCAAAACCGAGTATTTTAAAATAATCTTCCCTGACCGCTGAACTGAGAGCGAATAAAAATAGTTTTGATAAGTTTGTTAGAACTATATATTACCTTCAGATCGGCTGACAATCAATAAAGAAATTGTTTAGCATTTGTGTATCAAATCTGACTAGTTTGCAACATAAAACCTGTCACTCTTAAATTTATAATAAAATGTATGAGGGCCGATCTAAAGACTTCATGGTGGAAGCTGCAGTTGTAAAATATTTTCCAATTAACATATTTTTACTTTAAAAAAACAGACTAGTTAAAATTTTATGACATTTAATTATTATCCATCAATAACAAAGAAAATCTAAATGTAAGTCCAAAATATGATAAATCATAAATATAAACTTATTATGAATATACATTCCAGTGTATCTGATTATTTTTAACAGGTATGTGCAGAAAGTTGTTGGTTTTGTGAAAAGGAACTTTTTCTTGAGAGAATTCACACCTTTCCTCAGCAGTGGTCAAAGTGTGGCCCGGGGGCCTTTTGCTGCCCTCTGGAGGGTTTTATTAGGCCCCCAAACTCAATGCAAGCAAAGAATGGAGATGGAAACTTTATAGAGGGAGACTTTTCCCATTTATTATCAGCGTTTCTGCATTCGTCTTAGCTCTGAAGAAACATCGGCCTACTTTTACTCAAACACAAAGCATTCAGCAATTTTTAATATTTATATAAAATAATGCATTTTTGTCTCTAAAATACCAATATATCCACATAACTTTATGTTTTGGTCCATCTGATGGCGTGATTTTTAAATATAAAATAATTAAAGTTTTGATAAGTTAGTTGTCCTTCAGTAGAATTTTTACCAAATACTTTCTGACTCTTACTGAAGTATTTTCTAGGATGGATACTTTTTTTTTTTTGAGTTAAACTATGTTGAAGCAATGCTTCTCGTAATTGAGTACAACTTTTGGGAACTCAACAATCACTTCTCATGACATTATTAATTTATTTATCTTTTTTCCAAAAACATGGGATAAATTTAACAAAAATGAAGTTTTCAATGCTACTTCCTGTTTTTAGTCACTTAAAGAAAAGAAAGTGTTACAAATAATTGAATTTATTTGTTTTGCTGCATCTGCAATTGAAATAAATGATTTATTAACGTTTTTAGCCATCGCCGCCTGACGCTGCGGTGAAACGTAACCAACTCCCCTGGTCATCCTCCCGTCTCCATGGCGGCGGTTGTCGGCAGCACGGCGTGTGAAAGTGTTTCTGAATGAGTCGGTGGGAAACGCTGCCTCTCTCTCTCGGTCGCCCCTTGTTGCAGTAAACAAGCCTCCGGACCACGTGACTCCGCCCATCCCCGTCGAACTGAGAACCAGTGAATGACTGGGAACCAGTGAATGACTGGGATGGTGGAAGGACTGCAGCCTTTTGTTGCAGATTCAGGGTTTGTTTGGCTCCAGTCATCCAGAGAATCGACGCTCCGGTTCTGTTAACTGTTTCTCTCTTGGGTTCTGGGTCTGGATTCTGGGTCTCAGACGAACCGAATCAGTTCAGAATCTTTCAAAACCATGAATGGCTTTTTAAAAACATTCACTAAATAAAAATGATAAGAAATAGACAAAAGTCTGGATTTAAGAGGTCAAAATGGGATTTTATTCCTGTTTGCTAAGACATTATAAAGACATGATTTATAATGTATAAATTATAAGAAACGCAACAAAATGTCATATATTTAATGGTGATAAACTGTAAAATTACAACAGGACAAATCAGCAAACTATAAAACAATATTTATCAGTCATTGGTGCATTTATTTTATAGGTTGTTTTGTTTTGGGAAAACAGTTTTTGCAGAAGTTAAAACATGTTCTCAGTGAAATAATGTTTTACACTGTAAAATGTTCACTTTTACACTGCAAAATGTAAAAAAAAAAAGTTTTTATTTTAGTTTATGGATTTTAATGATAAAATCATAATAATTTTCACTGATCATTTTTCAGTGAAATTCTGGCAAAAACAGCTACCAGTGTTTAGTTGTTTAGTTATTTAGTTTTTTAGTTATTTAGTTGTTTAGTTATTTAGTTTTTTAGTTATTTAGTTGTTTAGTCATTTAGTTGTTTAGTTGTTCTGTTTTACAGTAAATATTGTAGATTTTATCTGGAATTTTTCTATTGTTAACTAGAAGGTGTGCCCATCAGGTTTAATCCTCTTTTATAATCTTATTTCTGATAAATCAAGTAAATCCCAGCTCTGTGATTTATTGTTTAGCTCTTATTGGTTTAATTGATTATCTCCTCTCGTTTGCTGGCCTTCCCTTGACCTTCTGGGGTCACCTGGGGTCACCTTGCAGGGGGAGCAGCTGAGGACTTTTGGCCTCTTCGACCTTTTCTGGTCAAAAGAAGTTAAAGTTCATTTTTCACATGATGCTGTTCAACATTTGGGCTTTTTCCAGAAAGAAAAAGCATTTCTACAGTCTGGACTGAATGTCAGTAAATCTGGACGTAAACAAAGATTATAATTCTGATCTGATGAAAGCCTCACATCCCAATCCCATCATTCCCAGTTCAGACTCCACATCCAAACAAACTTCTCTACAAAATGCTCCACAAAAAGGTTGTTGCTATTATTTTTGCTTCTTTTATGAGCAAAAATAATAGATTTTCTGACTCTACTGATGATGATTTTCTGACTCTACTGCCAGCTCCCACTGCTGAATAAACTTTAAAACTGATCCATTATTACATCCGTAAACAGAGCGTGACGCCAACGTCCTTCTGCTGCGCAGCCGGGTTTCTTCTGGATGGAAACCGAATGATTGCTGGGGTTGCATTTAATAAGCAGCACATGTTGCATAAATCTAAAATAATAATGATAATAAAAATCTGATTTTAGCAAAAAAAATAAAAAAATAAAAATAGTGATTAGTCTGTGTGAACGTAGCCTGGTAGAAACTGGTTGTTTTATTCAGTTTATTTTAAAATGAGGGTTTCCAGATTCACTGAACCTGCTGGAAAAAAGAGAAAAACTGCAAACAGCATCAAACTAATGAAGCTTTAAAGTTGCATCCAGACAGAAACTCTGACAGAGTTTCACAGATCTGATCAGTGAGATCAGGCCTCAGACAGAAACAGGATTAAAACTGATAATCAGGATTAAACCTGTTTACTGTTTGGGTTCAGATCTGACCTCAGATCAGCTGCAGCAGAGATCAAATATCTGATCAAGTTCAGCCTCTGTTGGTACAAACTGTCCTAAAGTTTTATGTGTTTCTGTTTGCAACATGCGGCTCCTGGGCCACACGTGGACCCTTGGAGCTTCAACAACGGCCCAGCTAATACTTTTAAATACAGCTGAAATAATAAATCCAAGTTTTAATAGTTTTTTTATTGTATAATGATAGCTCTCAATTGCTCATCAATACTAAAGGTACTATCTATATATTATTTATCTAGTTTTGGATACATTTGAAAATGTGTTTTTAGCATAATTTTCCACAGATATAAATCACCCTACTCAACAAAATCTATGTATCCTCCCTTATTCAAAAGTTTAGTTTATTTTTATTCAAAAAGAAATAAGATGACATTTCCTTAATTATAGATTTATTTGAGTAAATATTTTTGGAAAAAGTATAAGGTCATGTAACATTTGCAACCAAATGAAGCTTATTTAGCCAAAATGACTCTCTGGAGTCTAAAGGCTGAAGACTTCGTTTTACTGTTTGTATGAAAACAAATAAAAGGAAAAAATCTCATATTTATATCAGATTTGTATTCCTTATTAGACAGTCTGAGCCTTCAGTGTGTTGTTTCTGTTTCCAGCTTAATTTCAGCTGTTATAAACCATTTGCTTCTGAATTTCAGGCTTCAACACGAAAACTGATGGTGAAAGGGAAACATCCTGTCAAACCGATGATTGTTGCGAGTCCAGAGGATTCTCAGTTTGGCTGCGGATGGATGGATGGATGGATCTATAGTAGCATCGTCAGGATAAATAGAGAAATTATGACAAAGAAATCCAGTTTAAATCAAACTGAAATCCGTCAAACACATGAAGCCAATTGGACGTGATAATTAGAGTCTGAACTTCCCGGCTTCGTTTGGGTTTTGGGCCGACCTGTGACCCGTCTCTCTGAGGTCACTTTGTAGGTTGAGCTTTCTGCGACCCCCAGGGTTTAATGTGACGGGATGTGGACGTTTGTTTTATCTTGCAGGGCGTTCCTGAGGCTCTAATTACGACCTCGAGGCCGATGACTCGCTCCGCGACCCGTTTGGTGCTCAACGGCGTCGCTCGCCATCAGAGGGGATTTCACACAGAGGCTGTTCACGGATCAGCTGTTCTACTGACAGAAAAAGAACCACGGCTACGTGGACAGAAGCTCGTCAAATGAACATGATGACAGAACTCTGTTTTCTAGTTGAAACCACAGAAACTACATTTATCTTTGTAATTACACGTAAGATTTAGTTGGACTGAGGCTCTTCTAGCCGTGAAACTTTCTCTGAGGATATTGTAAATATTCTTAGAATCAAGAGGTCAGCAGATCTTTTAGCAGGATAAAATAAAACCTCACATTGTCTGTTTAACCAACTATAAACCAAAATCAAAAATGGAAATTCCTCAGATTTTTTTTCTAAAAAATGTCTCTACCTTCTGTAACACATTTTTTCTATTAGTCTCAAAATTTCAGATTTTTTCTACATAAATGAACTCCTCCTTTGTGTTTTTCTTCCTAATGCACAGTCGCAGTGTGAGGACCTTCCAGCAGTCCTGAGTACTGACGTGGAGAACGAGTCCACCATGATGCAGTAAAGTGACACACTGACATTAATTGCTGCTGCCTGTGGCTCCAAAAGTTGGTTTGTTTAGTGTTTCTGAAATGAACAAACTAATAAAGATTTGTTCACTTTCAAATTATTGAATTTTGTTTTAATCTCCTAGAAAAATGTGTTGTTTTCATTTTCCTGGGATGATTTCATGGTGTTGATGGTAACAAGTGCTAAGCCACTCCAGGTAACTGGGTTAGATCCTTCTTTTAGCTTTGCTGTTTCTCAAGCTGGAAATTTTAACTGGACCACTTCCTGGAAGCTGAATCTTTATGCAACAAGTTACCAAACTGTGTGAGGAGGAAAGACAGGATGAATCAGAGAGGATGAGGAGGCCCGGCGCTCTTTGTAGCTCCCACAGAACCATCTCCAATTACAGGACAAAGGCAACTCTTTCAGCCCCGCAGCTCAAACCCTGCAGCTTTGCATGTCTAATGAGCGCTCAGCTGAATGCTAAAAGGGCCTAGGGGTGCTGCAGAGGCCTCAACCCCCCCACAGCCTACACACCACCCGGTAACCCTCTGGACCGGGACAACCAGATTGGGCCTCTTGTTTCAGAACGCAGCGGTCCTGATCTGTCCCACAGCCGTGTCGCAGCTCAAATGAAACCAGGACAGGAACTAACAGTGCTGCTGATATAAAGCCTGAAAGTTAAAGAACAAATTTAACTCGGTGGAAAGAATCCCTGAGCTTTGGTACTAATTCTTTTTAAGTTGGGCTGCACCGATTGCAGTTTTCTGGCCGACCACAGATTACTCTTTAGAAATCCTGACCTTAATTTAAATCCTTAAAATTGGACCTCTGTCTCTTTAAATCTCCTGCTCCTTCTGAAACTCCTCCTCCTCCAGGAAGTCATCCCATCATGGCTCCTCTATTAACCCTTTAACAACGTTTTTAATGAGTTCATGTGCAGTTCCACCAGGTGTTTGCTAATTGCTGCTGGCTAGTCTGAAGGAGCTGAGCCTCGAAGCCAGGGCTAAGTCCATCCAGGTGTTTTGAACAGCTGAATTGTTGCCTGGGAGATTAGAGGATTTCTTAAACGTGCATGAAAGAATCAAAGCAACACTCCAGGTTAGAACTTGAAAGTCGATTTTACATAATATTGCCCCTTTTACTGCAGCGTTAATGGTTTCTGTTGCTACTTAAATCAAATTAAACTTCACTCAGCAGGACTAATTGGTTGGAGAAAATGTTTTTGCAGCCTGTTTTGCTCCAGGTAAACCATATTAATATTTGGCTTCATATTTCATAGTCCATCGTGGTTCCAGTAGAGATGAGGATCATCTTCATATGAGGCTAGAAAGCAGCTGCATTCTTATTATGGCACATTTTTAAATTCCTAGATTGTAAATGTATCTTAAATCCCATTAAATCTGTAAGTCCAAGATAGATTGTAATTTATAATCCATTTCTACATCAGGCTATAATGCTTAATGTCTTAACCTGGGTAGAATGGCTGAGATGGAGGATCATTTAAAATTTATATTTGTATTGATCTCAGCCTTTTATTTCCACCCAACCTCCTCCTCTTAATGTTTAAAGTCAATCACACAAGCAGGATGTGGCTCACAGTAACAGTCAGGTAGATGATCTATCACATACTGACTCAAAGGAAAGGGAAATTTCAATGAGTCAGTAGACATGAGTGAAGGGAGGGAGTTTAGGAACAGCTTAATTAGATTTATCGTGACAAGATGCTCTAAAATATCTCATTCTGAAAGGAGCACTGACCAGTCTGAAATCTCATTATCAATGATGTAATGAACATGTTTCTATAGATCTATCCTAACCTGTTCAGTGCAGCATAATAGGTCACCTTTAAAGAAAAACTCAAATCAAGCAACTGGAAATCCAGAAGATGAAAATCACTTTCAGGATAAGTTTTTTTATTTTCTTCCAGTGTAAAGACGCTCCTGTTGGCAGAAATTATATTATTAGGACTCTAATAATTGAAAGGGGTCTAAATGTGACATTTTCTACAAGTCAATTGACAAAACAGCGACAATAACCAAAACCAATGAGAAAAGAGAATAATCCAAGGTTTTTAGATGGTTATATACAATTTAATTGAATCACGTGAGAATTCAGAATTTATATTTATAAACCAAAATCAGTACAAATATTTAACATAATGAAACTACTGGACAGCAGTAGAAAGTCAGCTGGTGTTCCTTTGGTTTGGAAATGGTTCATGGTGTTTGTGTTTTGGTCGTAACTCAATTTTTTTATTTTTAGTCTTTTGACCCTTTCAGCCTTCCATACAGGGTTTAGAACATTGTTTTTGTGAATCCTATTTTTTTTGTTGCATTCTATTTTTTGAGTATTTGTTTCTCTAGCGTTGACACTGATGCATGTCTTCATGGCCTCTCCAGCTCCAGGGCACTCGCTTCATATTTGAACTGGAACGATTCCCCCGCCAGGGCAGCATGAGCAGAATGAAATATGTGAAGATCTTGGATCTTTAACTCTTGGTTTGGCAAAGTCGCTTTTTTCCAGCATCCCTTCTTTGTTCCACTCTGTAATTGTCCAAAACTCCAAAAATTCTTGGAGTCCTCCACGTCAGGCAGAAATTAACCTCTAATATAAAAGACAAAACCTGGGGGGAAAAAAACACAAACAGTAATAAATCAGCAAAGTTAATGTAGGAGCACCTAAATGATTGATAACAGATCTGCTGTTCATTGTCTTTGTTATGAACTTTTAAAATATGTTTTTGAGTTTTTACGTCTTGCAGCTTCTCAACTGCAAACTAAACAAAGTTTTCTTACGAAATAAGAAATGTATAAAATTTTAATGTTTTCTTCTTACCCCCCTAACTTTCACTGTTACAAATCAACCATTTCACTTTAAAGAAATAATACCTTTCCCACATATTCTGCTGCGTGTAATCAATCCTTTTAGATTTCTGTGTTTCTGCCTAGGAATGTTAAATAAAGAATTAATTTTATCCATGCAAATAACAGTTTGTTGCTTCAGTTTCTCAGTAGGACAGAAGCAGCAGCACAACACTAGTGTGTCGTTGTCACAGTTATCTGTTGTTTGCAAACAGATCCAATCAGCTGGTCACATCATTGCTGCTGTGTTTACTGTGACCACCAAAGACCTAGAAACACCACAAAGACAGTAAATGTTACTGCAGTTTTTAACTGTTTCTATCTCTGGACAAATTTGAATCAGAAATGTGTCCAGAAATAAATTTGTGATTCATAAAAAAAACAAACAGCAAATACCCTCTTTCTTCAAACAAAATGTACATATTCTTAGTGAATTTGCATATATATACATGTACTTACTCTGTACTTAAATAGCCTTTGTACAAAATACTTTTAGATATGTTTGTTTTAGATACCTTTGGATAAATAGATCACTCTTATTCGGGTAATTTCTTGGGTATTTACTTTTTTACTTTTTGTTGAGTAAAAACATGTTGAAATAGTGCTACACCTTAGTAGCATTATTTTCACTCTTAGTTACGAATTTGAATCTGAAGAATTTTTTCTGTCTGAATTTATTTAGCAATTTATTTGTATGATTTTAAATACCAGAATCTGCACACAAAAGTATATTTTTCTCCATCTGATGACGTCATAACTTATACTATATATTAAGTAGTTTTTTATATGAAATATTTC
This sequence comes from Poeciliopsis prolifica, assembly GCF_027474105.1. Lineage (NCBI taxonomy): Eukaryota > Metazoa > Chordata > Actinopteri > Cyprinodontiformes > Poeciliidae > Poeciliopsis > Poeciliopsis prolifica. The sequence goes on from NW_026562377.1 coordinate 1,385,452, forward strand.
TAGACAGATCATGTTTACTTGAGTAATTTATTGGATGTCTACCTTTTGACCTTTATTTAAGTAAAATCATGTTGAAGAAGTGCTAGTTTTGCTTAAGTACATATTTTGGATACTATAACCACTTCTGAATGTAAATTAAATTTCAGGAATAACTTTTGTTCCTAAAAGGAATTTGGTCCCCAAAGTGTAGGTCTTGTCTGGTTTTATGGACCCCATGATCAAGGTTTACAGGAACACAGACACACACACACACACACACACACACACACACACACGCACACGCACACGCACACACAGAACGATTAACAATCCTGAATGTCAGAAACAAGATTCAGCTTTCCGAGTTTTTTTTTTTTTGAACAACAGAAACATCCATCTCCCCTCTCCCACCCTCCTCTGCCCCGCAACGAGGGCAGCCATGGCAAGTTGCCACATTCCTCACCGCCGGGAAAACAACGAATCACATCCCAGGAAGTCCGAGAGGAAGAAGCTGGCTAATGCTTTCCTGTTAAACACTAAAACACACACACACACACACACACACACACACACACACACACACACACACACACACACACACACACACACACACACACACACACACAATGGGACACACATACAGAATCAGTCCAAACCATAATTACAGGCTGCAGATGTTTGGCAGTTAAAGTTTCACTGCAGCAAAGCGTTACAGACCCATGAGGAACCGGGACATGGAGCAGTACCAGAACCGATATTTAAACAATAAGTGCAAATGAAAGTGAACTGGGAGCAGCGTAGGATTAAATCAGGTTTTAACCCTCCAACCAGAACCACAAGTCCAGCCAGGCCTTTCTGTGTCAGTTCAGACTTTTCTGTGAGTTTGGAGGGGATTTCTGTTTTGTTCGTCTCTCAGGGCTTTTCTGCTGCTCGGTCCGTTTCCCTCCTCCGGTCGCCATGGTGACGCTCAGCTATGCAGAGCCTGAATACAGTCAGCAGCTTCGCGGAAAGAGGCCTTTGTTACCCACAACCCCCCGCTCCTCCCCTCATCGCTTTTCTGGTCGTTTTCAGCTAAACTCTGGAGTGGTCTCACATCTCACACCAGTATGATACCAGGATACACTACCAGTACTAGTTACTGCATAAAAAATATTCATGCATCTTGACCTCTTTTTTCCACACTGAAACCCACAAACATCAGTGCAACTTATTGGGATTTTATTATCAGTGGGACTCGATTACAATTGTAATTAATCAATCACATTTTAATTGAAAACACAGGGTGTTTTTTAAACCCGATGGTTTGGTAGATTTGATTCGATTTCATTTTCAGCTGCTTTCACATTGCACTGTGTCAAACAAACACCTTTTGAAAATCCTGTTCCCCTCCTCGCCTGTGGGGGCACTGCTCCAAAAACCAGTGAAAGACACAACATGAAAACCTCTGAAGACACTGAATGCAACTTCCTTCTTAACAAAATGCAAACCAAAATGAAGCGGTTCGTTGTTAAAAGGCCATGAGTCATTTCTCCCACAGCACCAAGTTAGCATGTTTGCATTTTCCCAGAATGCCCTGCGCTGGAGTCCACATCCTACTTTTGAAATGGTTCACTTGGCGTTCACATACGTATTCAAACTGCACCGGAGTTCATTTCAAGCGAACTGAGACCTGTAGGAAGACCAGAGTTCATTTTTTGGTCTGCTTACGCATTCACACTGAACTGGACTTTCTACGCAAACGGACTGGAGTTGGATTAAAGTGGATAAAACAGGACTGGAGTGAACACAACCTAAACATTGACAAAATAAGCAACAGTTTTAATCCAAAAACATTTTTTGCTGTTAAATTATTGACTAAGCAGATACATGAGGACAACAATAAAGATTTTTGCTTTTAATCTGTTATTCATGTTTTCCATCCATTAGGTTGGTGTAAAAGTTTCTGTGTTGCAGGAACACTCAGGCAGAGGATTACAGCGCATTGCATTCTGGGTAAACACAACCAAAACAAACTGCTAGCCTAGCGCAGGAAATGGTTGTTGAGAGGAATATGTTAATCGGAGGGTTTGGTTCCTTTAATTCTGTGTAGTGTGAAAGGGAACCAGCAGCTGAAAATGTAACAAATGGTTTTGGGCCCAATTAGATTATTCCAGATTATCAAATGTGAAAACTAAAGAGTCAAAAGATGCAGAAACCAAATAAAGTTTGGCAACAATTGAAGAAAATAAATGGGAACATTCAAGAAACAGGATTGAACAATTTATTTTATCAATGGACAAAGAAATGAGCAGAATATGGCAACATAAGCAAAATAAATTAATTGTAGGGAAAAACAGAATTATTGTGAGATTTTTCAGTCAATAATGTCAAATAAATTATAATATTGAGACTTTATTTGACTAAATAGATTTTATTTCTATTGTAATTTCTAGTCAATCTAAAACGTTTTCTGGTTGGAGCAGCAGGAAGCATTTATTTTATTGAAGTTACATAATTATAGTTCTGCTTTTAACTTCTCCTGGGTTTCCCCATTATTCTTCCTGCTATTATTATTATTAATATGTGATCGGTGAGATCATTGATTTGAAGAGCAGCAGAAGAGGGCGGCATCATCTTCCTCCCCCTCCTCCTCCTCATGCCCAGTGTGTGTGTGTGTGTGTGTGTGTGTGTGTGTGTGTGTGTGTGTGTGTGTGTGTGTGTGTGTGTGTGTGCTCTCCCTCACTCCGCTGTTGGACTCTTCTTGCTTCGGACTCTGACTGAAGGCAGAAAATATGAAATAAGATTTTACACAACATCTCGGCGTCGATGCGGAGCTTCTGCAGAAACTCGCCGGTTTTGTTTCGTCTTTTCCCGGGAAATAAAAAGGAAATCTGGGAGTCGCGCCATGATCTGTGTGGAGGATCTGCTCAGTCCAGGTCAGTTTTATTAACTAAATCTCATTATAATGGAGCATAGAAAGTCTGGTAAACGTAAAGAGACGGAAAATAAACTTTCTATGATGACATAAAGTCTGAATCAGAAAATATGCGGTGATGCTTTTATTTTTAATATGCGGTGTAGGTTTTAACAAACTTGAATTTTAAACCTCGATGTGATTTAAATGCATTATTTGATGCATAAAAAGCCCGGATTAAACATGAAGGCTGCAGATAATCATCAGTTTCTATGAAAACATTTTTGTCGTCAGTGACTGAAAGTTAAAAATTCAGAGGTTTGAAAGTTAATTCTCTTGTTTTAACCAATTTATTTTATTAAATGGAGGCTTTAAAATACCAAAAACAATCAACAGAAATGTGATATAAAACTTCTCTTCCTTTATTCAAACTGAAAAATAGAGATAAACTCGTAGATTCTGAATTTTGTTTTGCGTTTTAAAACATTTTAAAAACATTTGTTTCCTTGTCATGATGAGAACTTTAAAGGAAATAAATGAATTTAAAGTTTGAACATTTTCAAGCTGTCAAACTGAACAACGAAGGAAACAAATGAAACTGTTTCCAGCGGAAACTGGACGGTTTTTAATGAGCTTTAATAAACTCCACTGCAGCTTTACTGGATGATTTTTATAACTTTTACATAAATTCACACAAATTCTCCGATTTTCAGTCTTTTTATGATAATTATTTTATGATAACTGAATTGGAGGCACATTGCAGACACTGGAATATCTGTCGCTGAATTTGATGTTTTGTAAAGTCAGGATCAGATTTGATCGGTTTAGTTTTGAGATTAGATGAATCTGTTCACCGAGATCGATTATTGATCGGTTCTCTGCAGGACCATGACCTGCAGCAGCAGAACCCGCTCTGCTCCTCAAGGCGACCCAATGGCATGAAGGACTGAAGGTTTGAGGACACCGCGCCCCCTGCTGGACCCCGGCTGCAGCTGCAGGCCATGGCCGAGCCCAGTTACTCCGACCTGATCGCCAAACATTACAACTACACCGGCAAGTTCCGCAAGTCGACCCAGCAGGACTCGGGTCTGAAGGCAGACTCGGTGATCTTCATCATCGTCTGCTGCTTCATCATCATGGAGAACATCCTGGTCCTGACCACCATCTGGAGGACCAAGAAGTTCCACAAACCAATGTACTACTTCATCGGGAACCTGGCGTTGTCCGACCTGCTGGCCGGTGTCGTCTACACCGCCAACATCCTGCTGTCCGGCGCCAACACCTACAAGCTGACCCCGACCCAGTGGTTCTTCCGGGAGGGCAGCATGTTCGTGGCTCTGGCGGCCTCCGTCTTCAGCCTGTTGGCCATCGCCATCGAGCGCCACCTCACGATGCTGAAGATGAAGCTGCACAACAACGGGAACACGTTCCGGGTCTTCCTGCTGATCAGCACCGTGTGGATGATCGCGGCGGTTCTGGGCGGACTGCCGGTGATGGGCTGGAACTGCATCCGGAGCATGCCGCAGTGCTCCACCGTGCTGCCGTTGTACCATAAGACCTACATCCTGTTCTGCACCACCGTCTTTAGCATCATCCTCATGGCCATTGTGGTTCTATACGCCCGGATCTACGCGCTGGTTCGCACCCGCAGCCGCAAACTCGTCTTCCGCAAAGTCACCAACGGCCGAGGCGGCGCCAGCGCCAACAACAAGAGCTCGGAGAAATCGATGGCGCTCCTGAAGACCGTCATCATCGTCCTGAGCTGCTTCATCGCCTGCTGGGCGCCGCTGTTCGTCCTGCTGCTGCTGGACGTGGCGTGTGAGACCCGGTCCTGCCCCATCCTCTACAAGGCCGAGTGGTTCCTGGCGCTCGCCGTCCTGAACTCCGCCATGAACCCGCTCATCTACACGCTGACCAGCAACGAGATGCGCCGGGCCTTCCTCAAGACGCTGCTCTGCTGCACCGCCTGGATCCGGCCCAAACCCAAGTTCACGGGACCGATTATGGGCGCGGAGTTCAGCCGCAGCAAGTCCGATAACTCGTCGCATCCCAACAGGGAGGAGGCGGAATATTCACCCAAGGAGACCACGGTGGTGTCCGGGAACCTGACCTCGTCCTCATGAACAGGCTGTGGGTCCCACTCTGGTTCTTCACGACTTATTGGGTCGGAACTCTAATGACGAGATTCTCCAAACTGATGAAACCCAATTAGAGGAAATCCGCTCTGCATGAAGCTCTTGTAACTTTGGACCCAGTCCGATGTGAACTGTGGAGGAATCGGAACATTTTCCTGAGGAGAAGGCGACGCGATACTGGAAGCACTGGGAGGGTTGAGACCAGCTCCAGCCGGGAAACTGGTTTTTCTTTCACCAGACTTTATTCTCACCTTTCCAGACCAACTAGAACTTGTAGCACTTAAACACATTACTGCCAGTTATTTAAGAGATTAGTTACTATAAATGTCTCCTCATCACTGCACGTGAAGAAACACCATAATCTGGAAACCTGCGTGAAATCCACCAGTATCACCAGTATGACCAGTATGACCAGTATGACCAGTATCAGGGCCAGGCTGAGAAAAATCTCATTATGACAATAAAGTTGAACAAGAATAAAAAAACAAGAATAAATGAATATTACTGAAAAAAATATAGCAAATCAAAAATGCTGAAATAAACTCATTTCAAGAAAAAAGTTTTTACATTATGAGAAAACAGTTTTTACAATAAAAAGTCTAATAATACATAATACGTTTTACTGCATGAAAAAAACTTACAAAAATAAAGCCACAATAACATGAGAATAAATTTATAATACATGAAAGTCATAATATTACCAGAATAAAGTTAGACAAAAAGTCATAGACTGAGCAAAACGAGAAACAACAAAGAATAAAAATCTACAAAAAAAAATTATATGGCAAAAAAAAATTAAATAATGAGAATAAAGTCTAAATAATAAAAGTCATAATAACATGAGAATAAACTCAAATTATCAGATTTGTTGTTTTATTTGTAAACTGAAGTAGTAATTTCATAACTCTGACATCAAAAATAATAAAATCTAAAGAGGAATATTAGACATAGGAAACTTAATCTTTTAACATCAACATCAAAATGTTCCAGGAAGAAATTCAATAATGAATTAAAGAAAGAATCACAGAGCAGATGGTTGAAGCTTTGCTCTCATTAAATGACTTTTTCCAGTAATTTAATATTTTTTTCTGCTATTCTGCTAATATTATGACTTTATTCTTGTAATAATAATAGTAATAATGAAAATGACTTATTCTGTCCCTGTTTGCTTTTTAATCAGGTAAAAAGAGGAAAAACATCCAAAATATCAACTTTTCAGCCATTTTACATCATTCAAGAACAAACGAGTCCAAACAAGAAAAAACGTTTTTAATTATGAAAAATAAAATAAATAAATAAACTCTTAAAATATACATGAGAAAAAAAAAACATTTCTTTTAAACGAAGCAAATACTAGAAAGTTTTAAAAAATAATAAAGGTTTGAATTGATAATTATTTTTTGTGTGGGTACATTTTAATTTCACAATATTTTTATAAGTTATCACATTTTTTATCTCTAAAAATAAAAACACATAGGGTGAAAATTATTAATTGAAGTTTTTTCTTTTTTTATGAAATTTGTACATTTAAGTTAATATATTAATTTAATTATAAAATTGCTGACATAATTGGTCATTTTCACAGATTTAGGTTATTATTTCACCCAGAAAACATTTCTGATAATTATGAAATTTAATTTAGTTTTAGATGATTAATATGAAGCTTTTTTATTGTGTTATTTGGCCCAGTTATGTTTTCCATTGGTAATAAAAATCCCAAACAATAACTAGTAATTATAATCTGTTTTATTCTAGTGAAATAAGAAAAATAATGCAGTTTGTTGTAGATTTGAGTGGAAACCGTTTGCCTTAGAAGTGCTTGTGATTTCATGTTGCTGCAAGTAATTTCGGACATTTTAAGACTTTTTGAAATTGATTTTTAGTCTTTTTGGTTTGAAAACTCAGAAAATTACCTTTTTTTTTGCAGTTTCCATTTATTAAAAGCAGAAATAAAGAGTTTTGTGGCGTTACATAAACATGTGAAACTGAAAAACGACAGATAAAACTTGATTTTAAATCATTGGCACAAAATATATGTAGCAGAATTTTTTAAATTGCATTTTTGTTTTCTGGATTCCCAGTTTATTTACAGCATTATGACCCCAATTCATGTTTTCATCTGTTACATTCATGTAAAAACTGTTTTGTTTTGTTTTTTGGTAAAAATTGTAGAATCTGTTTGACTGAATGTGTTTTCTACGTTTGGTGTTTGTTGTGTTGCTGGTGAACTTAGATTAATTCTTATTAATTTATATGTGACACTAAAATTTTCAATAAATTCTTAGCGTTGACGTCACGGATCCACCGAGGCACAAAGGTCACCGAGACAAAGTGAGAACAAAAGGAGAAAATTAATCTTAGAATGGAAAGTGCTGCTCAGGTTCTCAGGACCCCGAGCAGTTTTTTGGCACAAACAGGCTCCCGTAGGTCTGCAGTCCAGATGCTCTGCTTGACTCCAGATGTTTGATTGAATATTAGAACTTAATAAAGAAGGAATAGAAACACAGATTTCATCTGAGCCAATGAAAAAATAAAGGTGATCCATCCATCCATCCATCCATCCATCCATCCATCCATCCATCCATCCATCCATCCATCCATCCATCCATCCATCCATCCATCCATCCATCCATCCATCCATCCATCCATCCATCCATCCATCCATCCTATGCATGGTATTGGTGGCATTATACTGTGGGACTATTTTGTCCCAGGTTTTTCAGATTCCTTTCTCATGTTCAGTCTAATCAGAATTCAAATAGAGGATATTATGCACAGTTATAGATATAGATATTATATAGAGTTATATATATAATTATATAGACTTATATATAACTCTATATAGTAGAGTTATTATAATATAATAAATAATAAAAAAATTATTATTATTATTATTATTTTTTTGGATCAGCTGGACAGCAGAACATCTTTAAAGATGAAAAACAGAGAGAGTGAGCTGCTGCCCCCTTGTGGTCACATATGGAAACTGCATGAGATAGTCTGTTTTCCTGCTGTGGAAAATCTGAATAAGGAGTAAAAATTTGTGAAAAGTATAAATAAAACTTGTTCATTAAAGATATTTCCAGAGAGTCAAGCTGCTTGGGGGCAACAAAAAGTTGACAGAAGTGCAAAAAAAAAAAAAAATCACAGAGGGATCAGTGACTGGAGGCTTGGCTAAATACAGGAGGAGTTAATGTGTAATCAGGACTCCAGCAGGATTTGGATGAGTTCATCCCTCAGGAGTCCAAAGATGGACCTGGTTCTGTTTGTCGCCTTGTCTCTCTGCTGTGAGTAAATATTTTCTTTGCTTTCTATCAGCAACACATCAACTCATAAAGACAGGAAGTTTTAGCTGATTTGCGATGATCTAACAATGTTATTAATTTCACTAATAAGTAAACAAGACATCTCAGGTTTTGATATTAAATACATGAGAGAACTAAAATGAGCTTCACTGATTTCCAGTTTGCCTCTGATTTGTTCCAGGTTGGACAGCAGATGCCAGGTATGTTTGGTCAGGTGAGTCACTTTTACTTTGGACAAAATAGTTCAAGAAATAGTAAATAAGGTCTGATTTAAGAGCTAAAACACCGGAGAAAAAGTCTAAAAGTTATTTATTCACTCCGTGCCTCTTAATAACTTTGATCAAAAATGCAACTTATGAACCTTTTTAATGTAATTATCTATAAAAATGGGAACATTGAAGTAAAAATATTCAAAGGGTTTTCTTTCGTTAAAAAAACTAATCCAATTTCTTACATTAGGTATTGTGTAAACGAGGCATTTTATTTTGAAGGGTCAAGGAGCTTTGATGGTTGGACCAAAAGCAAAACCAAAAAAGAGAAGAAGAATCTGGTTAGATGGTCAGAGCGCCACAACTCAACTCACAACATCACTGTTAGAGTCCAGCATGAAGACGTTTGTTGTCGCTGCAGCATGACACCAGGTTAGGCGTTTGGGTTCGACCCACCGGCCCAGTGAGACTCCGATCCTCACCAGTAAGGCCCTTTAAGAAACCATTCAGGTCCCAGAAAGTACCCAGGAGGTTCTGTGTACCTTCGAAGTTCCTTTTGAACATACTTTGGGTCTGATCTTGTCATGAAACCCCCCCTTTCACCTTACAGGGTTCAGAGTTGATGTGAAACACATTGAACTTCTGACTCAATAGAAAGTTCAAGAACGTCTCCTTCATGTTAGTAATTTCATGTGATTTAAAGTAGCTTGTGCCGCTGCTCTGCAGATAAACCTAAGATCCTGGGGACCAATGAAATCCTGGACGGAGAAACGGTGGAAATCAGCTGCTTCGTTCCTGTCGACTACACAGGCGGGCTCTGCCGTCTCTTCAGAGGAGACTCTGAATATCCCTTCAAGGTGATGGTAGCAACAAGTTATGTGTGTATTTTCAATCTGACGTCAAAGGAGGTGCTGGGGAACTACGTGGTCGGCAGCACGTTCAAACTCAGATGTGACTACAGACTGCAGGAGTACACCTCCATCTCCAGCGACAACATGCTCATGACTGTCTCTGGTGAGAGGCGACCAGGTTCCAGAAAGTACTTCTGTCTATGAAAGCTCATAAAAGCACTCTCTACCGTACAGGTACCAGACCCAAACCCAGTCTGTCCATCAGCCGTCGCTTTGTGTCACCTGACGACATCATCGAGGCCACCTGTATTCCTCCGGTGTCCCCTGTCGCTTACTGCAGGTTCTACACAGACGTGTATGGGTTGGACAGGCCGTCCTGCAGCGCTAACATAACCTTCAGAGAGCTCATCAGGTTCCTGGAGCCCAGCCTGCTGCTTCCTGTCAACCTGTCCTGCACCTACGACCTCGACGAAGTTCTCTCCATCCGCTCTCAGTACAGCGACGAGCATCTGGTGTTTGTAGTCGGTATGTCTGCTGTTAGAGGAAGGAAACAGGAGCAGCGAATCGTAAGGAACCTTTTGAGGCTCAGAATTTCAGAGATATTTGCTAATTCGTCTCAGTGGTTCAGACACCAAGTTCTGTGTTTGGCTTCAACTACTGCGTTCTGCTCCTCATTGCATTATAAGTACATGGAAAAAACAACAACTTGGACCCTGTAGATTATTGATTATGAATTTCCACAATCACAGAATCACAAAACTGGAGGGACTGGTTTCCCTGATGTACTCTATCGGTATTGTGTCGACACCCAGTGGTCCTACCAGTAATCCCTGCTGTCTGGATGTGCTCAGATCCAAGACAGGTGACCTCATCAGTCAACTGTTCGGTCTCGGTGAGTGAGGATCAGCTGGCGGCGTTTGAAGACCGGACATTGACGGCGTTTGGAGCTAACGGAACGACTGTCACCATCCGGATGACCCAGCGCGGCCGGAACCTCGAAAACACCTGCAACCGACTCCAAACAAGATCCGATTCCCAGAGAACCGCTCAGATGAAGAGACGATTACAATGAAAAGTCAGAAGAATAAAATTGGAAGATTCAAATCCAGTGAAAATAATCATCCATTCATTTAAGCACTTAACCCAACTGCTAATGCGGCACATTTCCACCAATGCACTAACAACGGAGCTAACCTTTAATTTAGCACTTTTGCTAACTTTAAAATCATTTAGCGCTCTGACTTTCCCTACATTAACTTTTCTTCATAGAGTCTAAACTGCCAGTTTACTCAACTGTTTGTAAAGTTTCAGTTGAATAAAGTTTGACTTCTGTGCTGAAGTTTTGGTTCTGAGTTCTTCAAGTAGTTACTTTAATTTTCATGCTCTTATTTTGAAGTGGTTGAAGACCATTCCTGCTGCCCACCAACCTCGGTCTGGTTGAAGTGAACCAGACCGCTGCAGTTCAAATGGATCCCAGAACTGACCGCGCCAAAACCAGAAAATGGACTGCAGCGCAGGGCATTCTGGGTAAATACAACCAAAACAAACGACAGGCGGCTTTTAGCAAAGACAAAAGAGAAATTATACAACCACTAAAATCCGACACTGCTCCATTTTTATTTATTTTATGGAGCTGAAAATGTAAGAAATGTTTTTTGAAACCGGACTGTCAGGTGGGAAACGATGTAAAGATTGATCACATTTTATTTGTAGAGGCTGATTAAAGTAAATGCGATGCTGTGGGTTTTTCCCTAATCACTGTTTCACTTGAATTACCTTTAAATCGCTCCAATTGTGCTCAGGGGAAAGAAATGTTCTGTTCTGTTTACTGACGCAAACCTTCTTCCGCTTCCCTCTCAGTTGTACCTCAAGGCGCTTTATTTGGCCACATTCAGTTTCCACGATTTTATGGACTCTTTTCACATTTCGTCCCGAAAGCAAAGCCTCTTTTTCAGGCCTTTTTTTCTCGAAACTGCATTTGATCAAATTAAGTTGTTTTAAATATATCATAAGGTTGGAAATGTGAGGATTCATTGCAAAAAACGCTTGAAGCAAATCATTAATTTAATGCACATGCGTTCAGACGGCTTCTGTTTACAGCCTGGCTAAAGAAAAATTCAGGAATTTTAGAGAAAATGTGTGAAATTCATGTCAAATTTGAGTTTTTTGTGTTGTTCATCTTTTGAAACTCAAAAATTCCAAAGTTTTTTTTTAATAGAAAATTTCTGAGATTTTGTGAGAATTGCTCTAATAGAGATTAAAGTTTTTATCAGTGGATTTCATCCTCTTCCATGTCCTGGTATCATATTTCACATATTACATTTATATTGATGTTGTCTCAATAAAATAAACTTCATAAAGGATCCGCTAGTTTAAACTGGGCCAAGATCCTCATCCTCCTCATTTATAACAACAAAACACAAAAAAACTAAATATTTAAAACGACTTTTACAGTTTTTACGTTATGAAATCAGAGCTTGTACTTAAAAGTATTATTTCAACATTAGTGCTCTGCCAAACTCTTAAAGTGCCACCATGACCTCTCCGCAGACAGAGGCATGCTGGGAAATGTAGTTTACTGAAACCGAACGGATTCGGCGAAGACGAATCACTAAACTACATTTCCCACAATTCCTAGCGCGTTTTCTTCCTCCTCTCCTTCCTTCCTGCAGCTTCGGCCCTTCTCAGCTGAAAAAGGAAGATGAGAAGCCGCCGCTGCAGCCCCGAACAGAACCGACCCTGAACCGAACCGGACCTCCAGAGGAATGTCGGCGGAGCGGCTGCTGTCGGAGCGCAGGCCGAGCCCAGCTGCCGAACCCCGGCCCTGAACGCGACGCGACCAGCCTGGAGCAGCGGGCGGGTGGAGCTGCAGCCCCGCCGGGCCGGACCGAACCGAACCGAACCGAGCCGAGGAGAGTTCCTGTCATCCACCGTCCTGCCTGCCGGCGATGCAGAGAAACCCGCGGGACTAAAGAGTGGACCGCATCTGAAACCAGAACCGAACTGAAGCCCGCATTCAGGTGAGACCCCTCCCTGCACACCTGGGCGCAGCCGGGAGAACCGCTGGTTCTGGTTCGGTGTCATGTTAGAGCGAATCCAAGCGGTCCGTCTGAGTAATGCAGGAGCAGTTTGGACCAGTTCGGACCAGAAGTTCCGTCCAGTCAAAATGAGGCTTTAATGCTTTATTTAAACTTTTCTCCTCCTGAACTGCAGGATTTAATGAAACTGCTCACAAACATCAAACTGACTCATATTTGGTTAAATGTCAGTAAAGTTGATGATCGGAGGTGAAATTAGAGGAAGATGTTTTTTCCTGATTGTTCTGGCTGTGAATCGAGCCCACAGCATGATGCTGCCACTGGTGCTTCGGTTTCTAGGTCTGAAAACTTTATATCCGTCCTCATCAGGATGAATCTATTCAATTAGAAATGAGTATTTCAGACATTTATATGTTGTTGTCTTCCCTGTTGACTTTATAAGTCGTTGTTTTTCTTGGTTAAAGTGTAATTCACCTTAAGAACCAAAGTACCAAACCAGGATTTTTGTGAATCGCCACCAAACCCAAATTCCCACTTCACTGTGAAAAGAACCAAATCCTTTGAGTGACCTGTTCCCCTCCTGGCCTGTGGGGGCGCTACACCAAGAACCAGTGAAGAAAACGACAGAAACAGCTTCCTGTTTTGTGAAATGGAGTGGTGTCAGGTTTTAGTGTTTGGAGGATTTCTCTTCAAGGTTAAAGATCATGAAGGATTCATCCTGCTAGAGCTAGGCTAGCACGCTTGATTTACCCAGAATGCCCCTGTTGTTGCTTTTTGATGGCTCCGGTTTAATCGGGACGATGTTTTCCTCTGTCCTCCTCCAGGTGGCGGCATGGAGCGCTCCGGCAGCATCCAGCTGGACATCCCTGACTTCAGCAACTCCGTCCTGTCTCACCTGAACCAGCTGCGCGTCCAGGGCCGCCTGTGCGACATCGTGGTCAACGTCCAGGGCCAGAGCTTCCGCGCGCACAAGGTGGTCCTCGCCGCCAGCTCGCCGTACTTCCGCGACCACATGTCGCTGAGCCAGATGAGCACCGTGTCGCTGACGGTCATCCGCAACCCGTCCGTGTTCGAGCAGCTGCTGACCTTCTGCTACACGGGCCGCCTCTGCCTGCAGCTGGCTGACATCATCAGCTACCTGACCGCCGCCAGCTTCCTGCAGATGCAGCACATCATCGACCGCTGCACCCAGATCCTGGAGGGCATCCACCTGAAGATCAGCCTGGCCGACGTGGACGAGGCGACGCGTGACGACGACGACGGCGCGCCGCCGCGGGCGGCCCGGCCCGGCAGGACCGTGGAGGCCATGGTGCGCGGCGGCGGCGGCCATCACGGCGGGCTGAGGCTGCTGGGCGCCAGGGGCGGCACGGAGGCGTGTGAGGTCATCAGCCCGGCGGAGGAGCCACTCAGCCCGCCGCCGACTGTGGAGCACAGCGGGCTGGCGGGACCCGGCGCCACCAGCAGCAGAACCAGCAAGGAGCCCATTCTCCGCATTAACCGGGCCGGCCAGTGGTACATGGAGACGGGCAGCGAGCCGGAGAGGACCGACAGCGCCGAGGAGGGCGGCGGCGGCGTGGACCGCATCAGGATCAAAACGGAGCGCATGGAGGACTGGATCGGAGCCGGAGGGAACCAGGAGGAGGCGGCGGCCGCAGAGGAGGGCGGAGCCACGGTGATGATCGACACGTCGGGCCGCAGCACGCTGATGACGGCGCCGCTGGGCGGGCTGGGAACCCGCAGCGGACAGGCGTCCTCCAGCTTCAGCGAAACGGACCGGTGAGTCTGAACCACACTAATTAATGTTGTTTTAAGATGGTTCTCATGTTTCACAATAAATAAATTACATACTAACACAGTTTCTAAAAAATCGATTATTCTGGCGATTAATCTTCTAAAATAATTGCCACTCTGCAGATCTTTTATAGAATAAATACAAATAAACAAAGAGTTAAATTACTTATCAGATGTTATTTATCATGATAAATAATCAATTCCTAAATTAGTTGATCAGTAATGGATTAACGGTGATCGTCCAGGTTCAGTCCCACCGGCAGCGTGGTCGTCCTCACCGAGCGCCAGAGAGCGAAGAGCGAGTCTCCGAGTCGAGCCGACGAACTGCGGCAGCCGAGCTCTCAGGTAAGAACCCGAACATCTGGAACATCAGGCGACACCAGGCGCTTTCCCGCCAGAACCGACCCAGATCTACCGCAGTCTGAAAACTTGATTTATTAAAAAAATGTTGTTATTGAAACTGAAAAGATTGATCTCCTCTGTCTTCTAGAAATGGCCAATCAGAACCAGGAGGCGGGTCTTAGTGCTGTCAATCACTTCTTCCTTCTCTTTGCTACACTGCATCTAGCATAGCCAGTGATAGCTGCTAAGGCTAGTTAGCATAGCCACTGTTAATGGTGGATAAACAGTTTTGTTGTAGTGATTAGCACATTTAACATCACATACACACGGTTGATTGGCAGCGCTAAGCCCCGCCTTCTGGCTCTGATTTGTTGTTTTTGGTGCATTTCTTCAGACTGCAGCTCACGGATTGTATTGATCTGTTCATAGATTATCTGTCTCATAACATAATGTCATGGCATGGGGA
Source organism: Poeciliopsis prolifica (assembly GCF_027474105.1). Lineage (NCBI taxonomy): Eukaryota > Metazoa > Chordata > Actinopteri > Cyprinodontiformes > Poeciliidae > Poeciliopsis > Poeciliopsis prolifica. Next base: position 1,400,461 of record NW_026562377.1, read on the forward strand.
TAATTTAAATAAATATGTAAAATAATATATATTTATTAATAAACTTTTAAAGCTTTGAGCCAAAAATAACAAAATCTCCCAAATAAAACCACCAGATTCCTGACGGAGCTTCTCAACACGTTTTGTCCAAAACATTTAAACTTTCTTACATGCAGAGTCGGGTCGTAACTGTCACATTTTAATAATATTATTACTGTGTTGTTCTTTTTCATGGTTAAAATTTCTGGATTTTCTTCCCACTAAATGAAAATCAAACCTGTTTTAACCAGAATGAGACTCACGCCTGCAGTTTCTCTTAACGTTTCTTATTGGTTGATTCAAACATTTGGAAAAATTTATTTTTCTTGATTTCATTTTGTACTTTTATGAATTATTGTAATTTTGAGCCTTACAATACCAAAAATTCCTCTTAACATTATATTTTGGTCCGTCTGATGATGTAGTTTTTAAATGATTTGATCAGTCACTTGGTATCTGAATAAACTTTTTATCAAACACTTTTTCGCTCTAAAGTCTTTTCTTGTACCGATACTTTTTACTTTTACTTGAGTAAATCCTGTTGCAGTTTTAGGGGTTTTTGCTCTGGTTGAACCTAAATGACCTCGTTTAGTTTATTTTAGCTCCTGATCCTGTTTTTGTTGGTCTCTTGTGAGTCTGATTTGTCCGTGTGTCCGTCAGGGCGAGGAGCACGCGGCGTTCGACATGGGCGGCTACGAGGATTACCTGAGGGAGCAGGTGGGCGACCGCTGGTTCCGCTACAACCCGCGGCTCACCTGCATCTACTGCTGCAAGTCCTTCAACCAGAAGGGAAGCCTGGACCGCCACATGCGGCTGCACATGGGCATCACGCCGTTCGTCTGCCGCATCTGTGGGAAGAAGTACACCCGCAAGGACCAGCTGGAGTACCACATCCGCAAGCACACCGGCAACAAGCCCTTCCACTGCCACGTCTGCGGGAAGAGCTTCCCCTTCCAGGCCATCCTCAACCAACACTTCCGCAAGAACCACCCGGGCTGCGCGCCGCAGGAGGCCCACAGCGCCTCGCCCGAGACCACCACCGCCTCCGTCCCGTCCCGCGGCGGCGGCCCGAGCGACGAGGCCTCGCCCAGCCAGGAGGAACCCGAGGCCGGCGGCGGCAGCAACAGCGGCCATTACGCAGACGGCCCTCAGACCTCGGTTTCCACCACGGGGCCCGACTGACCCGGGCGGAAACGAGGCGAACGCCGCCGGTCCCGTCTGAAGGCAACGCACACCTCAGAGTCCGAAATGAGATTCTTACCGCTTTAAACCGCATCTACCTTCACTAACCAGACAGAACAGATTAAGCTAAAGATGAAGAATCGCCACACACTCCTACAACCTCACACACACACAACGCTCAGCGGCGCCGCCGTCAACTTTATTTTGCAGGTTTCTACTTTCTGGATATCCGGGTTCACAACGCAGCATCACAAGTAGCGGTGCACCGATTACCAATTACGACCGGTTCTGATTTTTACGACTGAATTTTGCTAAATATTGCAGAGTTAGCACCAGTGGGTCAAACCTCTCGCACATCGGAGTAGAAGAGGACAGAAGTTGATTTTTAGACCTTTTTGGAGGAAATCGGGCCGATTTATCGGTGCACCTCTAATCCCGACCGTCTGGGGAAACTGGGGGAGAAGGAGGGCTTTGCCAAGATACTCAGTGCCAGTTTTACGGTTCAAATCCTTTTTATTTGCCTTGAGACAATCCGGAGCAGTCAGGTTAATAATAATAATAATCATTGCGCTCTAAGTGCCACAGCGATGACGGTTTCATCTCAGCGCCACTGGAGTTTCTGACGTTGTCACATTTCATTTTTTACACTACAAACAAAAAAACTGCAGCTCTAACTTCTCAGTCCTGAAAACATTTTGCTCCGTTTACAGTTTTATCCATTTCGTTTTGTTGCTTACAGGATGGTGGCTTCAAATATCCCAGTTTAGATTATTTTGACTTTCGGATTTACTGTTTAAATCTTCATCATTGATAATCAATATTTGTGATGAAAAGAAATCTTTCAGGTCTATTGATGCTGAATTTGTGGGTTTAAATGCTACATCAGTGACAATAAGACAGAAAAACTAGGGATACCCGACATCAGCAGCCGCCGATATTTTATCCGATAAGTGAAACTGAGGCGATATAAAGACACGATGTTTATTTCCATCTTGTTGCTGCTTGGTTCTTGAGGGAGTTAGCTATGCTAACAAAAGGCTAGTTACGCTAAACCAAAAGCGCTATAATATATTTAGAATATATATTATGTTTATATCTTTTCCTGTCCATCTTATTATGTTTCTTTATGTATCTTGCTACAAGTTATTGAGGGAGTGAAGGAAGTGAAACAGTTGCATAAATTATCTTAATCCACTTCAAAATAAAAGCATGAAGCTAAACATCAAAGTATTTCATAATAAAAACTAAAAGTTCTCAAAACAACCAATAAAATTGGCGCTTTAAAATGGATCCAGAATTATTCATTTAGGCAAAGCTAAGTGGGCTAAACTACTGAAAGTTAGCTAAAAAGCTAAGCTAAGGATTCTTAGCGGTTCTTAGCGAGTTAGCGGACGTTAGCATTTGAGAAAATGTATAATACCGGTTATTGGCTAAACTAATTCAATATCAACCAAAATTTATGAACAAAAACATCAGTTTCTCTTCTGAAAGATATATTATTTTAAAATTACAATAGCTATTGTTTATAATTATCATTAAAGAATAATTGTACTAAATAAATAATATATTAGTAACTATAATTCAAATGTGCAAAAAGTCTGTAAAATTGCCGTCGAGCAGAATAAAAGCATCTCTGGAAAAAAAACTGAGTTATCTTAGCGATCATACAAACAAAAGGGAGTTAGCTTTTGTTTGTATGTAGAGTTTTTTTATGTAGTTTTTTCTTTTAGGTCTATTAATTAGTTGCTGGGCAGAAATCAGAGCAGAGGGATCCGAACTCTGGACCGTCAGCTTCTGATCGACATGATTTTTATGATTTCTATATATAATATGATTATATTGTGTGATATTTGAAGCCATCAGCCGCAGAGAAACTCCAGTCGCTGGTTTATTAGTTCAATTGGCTGTGAAATATTTAACCGGATCATGTTGATGTTTGCTAACTGTGGCGGTGAAACCTTCCAAGTTTGTCATAGATTCAGACTGAACCACGGAGCAGCGGGACAGTAGGACAGAAACAGTCTCAGATAAGCTACACAGCTCGATAATTACCTCTCATCACTACGCAATACGGCTGCTGCTCACTCAGCACCACCACCGGGGGGCGCTCTGGTCCGACAGACTTCAGATCGATTTTATAAACAGGTCTTTGTTTCTCTATCATTACTGTTCACCTCTGTACTTCTGACAGTTTATTATTTAGAGGAGGAAATGATCAGAAATCTATCAATTAATGACGCATTAAATCTTCTGCACTCAACCTAAAATATCACTGACTGTGTAAGTTAATTTTACCATAACAATTAATTAAAACGGCTTATTTAATAATACTGTTATAAATCAACAAGCTATCTATTACGCATAAGTTGGCCATATATTTAAAGTAGTTTTCTAAATTGATCCATTTTACAAAATACAACTTATCTGGGCCTAAAAAAGAAAGAATTTAGTCCTGAAAATCCAGTTGGATTAAAAAAAAAATCAAATTTTTATCACAAATTGTCTCAATAAAAGCAATTAATGAGTATTAAACAGCTTAATTTGATCAGTAAACTGTAGAATGATTTCAATCCAACATTATTCTGTTTCCTGGCCAACTTCTTTAGAACAAGTTAGTGGAATAAAAATATTAAAAATAACTTAAAATCAGTTTTGGGGAATTATGTAAGATATTAATTGGAGTGTTAAAAGTCTGTGACTCAAAAAAACACTTTACATTTTGTATTTTGCTGGTTCAAAGAGCTTCTCTGTTTTGTTGAGCTTCTGTTGCTAATTTAGCTAACATAGTTAGCTCGAGCTAATATAATTAGCTGATGCTATTTTTGCCTTCAAAATGTAACTATTTGTGGATATTTCACTTGCAACCAAGAAAAATGAAACGTATCAGAAAAAAACCCCAAAATGAACAAGAAAAACAAACAAGTTTAAAGGAGAGCAAAGAAACTGGAAGCTAGCCGTTACCTCGCTACGTCAGCTAGCCAGCGCTAGGAAAAACAGTGGAAAACGACTCATTGTTGAACGTTTATAAGCCCGATTTTAAATAGATTTCAGACATAACTCCAGTCAAAGCTTGGAAGCAGGATTATTGTTTTCAGGTGAAGCTCAGCCAACCTGAGTGATTTTTTAGCTGATGCTAATTAAACGTGGTTTTATCCACAGTGCATTAGACGTACTGCGTCATTAACGGCTGAAGATCTGAGAGTAAAACGAATAGACAGAGCTCTACCAGGTCAGACCAGATGGATGTAAAAACCCGGACGTTTTAAACCTCCAGACGTTGCATGTCAGAGCAACTGGCAACCAAAGGACAGCGGCCATTTTGGTTCTCCGAAACACCCAAACTTCCGCACTTAACGGCAACTAAGAGTCGTGGTAGAAAAAGTTTTTTTAAAAACAGAACAATAACAAATCTACAGATATTATCAGACAGATGTATTTAAACTACTAAGATGTTTTTGTTTTTTGCTTCTAAATGTAAATGAGTTTAATCGCTGCGTGTGGGAGGTAGCACATGGATCCGCTGTTACTGTTTTCTACAGAACTGTGAATCTGATTCTCAGTGGACAGTAAAAAACGTTTTTTATGCAAGTGAAGCCAGCGGCTCCGTCCTCACACTGAGCGACTCGAGATTTTCCTCTCGGATCTCACAACCAGAGCCGCCGCCGCCACGCTCACATTCAGGCCTAACCAGGATCTATCAGGTATAAAGACTTCCTACTTTAGTCTCTCAAATGGACGTTTTCTGTTGGTGTTTTCCCTTTGTAGCAGAGCATTAACGGTTAAACCTCAGTGCAGTTTGCACACCGCAGAAATAAAATATTCATGTACACAATAGCAGCAGGTAAAAAATATCAAATAGTACTTTTGTGAGGAACAACTGGATTACAGAAAATACAAAAACAGGGCTGGGCAATATGAGCAAATATACTGAAACCACAGGACCTCTGGAGGTGTACTGCAGCCACAGTTAATACAGACTTTAATGGAAATTTAGTGATTTTAATAGATTTCGACTTTGTGTTTTTTACAAATGAAGACACTTTATTGTGTAATATTGCTACCATTACAATTTCAGTGACCAGTTGGAGCTGGATGTGTCATTTAAAAGAGATTTTGTAAATGAAACTGAGCATTTTTATACATTAAATCCAACAGTTCATTCATCTTTATGATGTGCATCAAAGAAAGTGCTTCTAATCTCTGTAAAAAAGCACAATCTGATTAACTGCTTCTGGTTTTTACTTTTCCTTTCCTCCAAGCATCATAAAAAACAAACATGAATCTAATCTGGTCACATTTGGAGGAAACTTCATATTCAGAAGCCGCCAAAATGCTTATGACTAGCTAACATTATTGTCCAAAATTAGACTTAAGCAAAGTGAAATTTACCAAAATTCTATTTCAAAGGTGTTTTGTTCCTTTGTAAAATTTGAAAATATGGCAACAATTAGCATAACGTATTAAGGTAACTGCAAATCTAAAAGCTTCAGATTTTTAATACTTTGAAGCCAATTCAAGCCAATCAGTGAGCCAGTCTAATTTCTGATTAGTGGTAAAACCTTTCTAGATATTTGTTCAAGGCAAAGCAGATGATAGTAATAAGAAATCTAAAATATATATATATATATACATTTGCCTTGGTAAGTTTTAGACTCTTATAGTTACCTTTTTGTGTAAAATATAGATTTTAAATATACAATTACCTTGCTTTAAAAAAAGAAACAAATGCAGATGCTATAAGACAAACCAGAACCGGCCTGAACCGGTCAGAACCGGTTCCGACCGGCTGCTGATTTTCATGTTGTATTCTTAGACTGATCTCATGATTTAAAACTTGAAACTGCAACACAAATGGATTATTAAATTATATATACATATGTAAAAAATAAAGATGTACAAATATTTATTAATCATAACTAGTTATTAAAACTATGAAAAGAAAAAGGAATAAAATAATGCTACAGTAAGTTCAAGCCTTTCTTTGTAAGATTTAGTTTTTTTTGTAATATTTTCAATCCTTCAATTAAACCCTCCCGTGTTATAAGTATCATTAATATAATATCCCTGTAACCAAATACCTCATTTACTTGTCATCCAAATGGTTGAGATGCTAACCCATTGTTAGCTTGTTAGCTTCTAGCGAACTAAAGATGATGGATGTGAAGACTTTAAATTTGGAGAAATGTTTATTTAAAGCTTTATTAGTTGTTGATTTCCTGTAAAATGAAGTTGTATTAATTGTGGCTCAGACATCTTGTGTTTTTAAATTATATTTTAAAATACCATATATAGAAAGTAAATGTTGCCCAGCGAGCAACACAAAGACGTTAATCCAGTTTGACTTCCTGAAACTTCAGGAACAAACGTTTAAGTTTAGGATTTGTTTTCACATAAAGTCTTGACTTATTTTAAAGGTGCAGTTTTAAAAAATGCCACGATAAGCCTTTTAATTTTTCCGTTTTAGTTGTTTTTGGTTTGGCTGAGGTCTCTTCATTTATCCACACGTCGTTTTAAGCCAGTTAGTCGGAAGCGAACCAGATTGGTTCTGGTTCTGTTAAAGGAATCCGGAGGGAAAAGTCGGATCCACGTTTTCGTTTTTTGCTGTGAATTTTTTTCTTCTCTTCATTTTTATCATTTCCTACCAAAATAAATCCCAAACAAACGACTGGTAAATTTTAATGAGTCATTGCGAAGTGACGATCTTCCTGCCTCCGATCTTCGTAAAATCCGACGTTTCCCTCTGAGTTTTGTTTTTTACTCTCTAAATATTTTCATATTCAAACTGTGAAAAACAGCCAAACCTCATCAGCCACATCATCACCCGGACTCCATCTTGTTTTTTTTTGGTAACTCTGCTTTTCTACAACATGCCAAACTTTGTTTTCTTGTTTCTTTAGCTCAAGTCTGAAACTACTTGCTTTTTAATATTTTTTACTGTGTGAATTTAATGTTTAGTATAAATAATATACAGTAACTTTGACCACAATATGCCTAATTATAAATCAAATCATTTAAACATAATCACTTAATGAGATTACTCCTTACTGTTGATTCCTCAAAGTATATCCTAATATATTGAAGCAGAAAATGAAATTTAGTGAATGAACTTTTAATATTGTACTTTTTGTTTGTTTTTAAGGAGGTACCTGACGAGCTCTTAATAGATGAACCTGAAAGGTTTTATGTGAAGCTCTTATGTTGCATGTGTCTATTGCTAAATCATGTTGGAAATAGGGGTGGGAGGGGGGTTGTGTGTGAAGGCCAAAGGTCGATTAGTTTAAGTAAAAAAAAAAAAATGTGAAGAAGCTTCTTTCACGATGACCACTAGATCACTCACAGGTTGTTTCTCCTCCAGAGGAAATAAAGCACTTTAAGTGTAAAGCTGCAGTGACTCTCCTTTTCCTTTCTTCATATTTGAACTGTTACCATATTATGACGGTCTGAAGGCTGAAACAGTTGCCTTAAGTCAGAGGCCTACTCAGTGGCTGGAGTACTGACTGCTGCTGGAGATCCTTCCTGACCACAGCATCACCATTTCCATCGACATGTTTCAGATTCTTGGATGAGACGAGTCACGGCAAATAAATGACTAATTAAACCAGAAGAAAAGTCGTAAAGAAGATTTAAGAATAAAGAAAGATTACAAGGAAAAGTCGTCAGAGTTAAGAGAGTGAAGTAATATTAACAGAATAAAGTCACAATACTACAAGAATAAAGCAATGCAAGAATAGTCATAAAAATATGAGAATAGTCATAATAATGCTAAAGTAAAGAATATATTCAGAATAAAGCTGTAGTATTAGGAGAATGAAGTATGAAATATTTAAAACATTTAATTTGCTTTGGGTATAAAGTATTTCTGAATTTAATACCAGAAAATTAGAGTTTAAATCCATTCTGGAAATATTAAGTAAATAATAAACTATCGCAGACGTTGGGCCAGAAATTCAGAACCGTTTTTATTTTTTCAATTATTTTTTTATTCTGTGTATTTTTTATTAAACTGTCAGAAACTTCAGTTTATTGGATCCAAACAAAGAAGGATTTTACATTTACAGGGACAGAGGAGCTGGAATCAAACCATTAAAGTGGCCTAGTCCAAGTCTAGTTGAAAATCAACATTAGGTATTCAAAGTAAGTTTAATATGTGAATGTTTTATTTGAGATCTTCTGCAGCTGCATTATGTTTGTTTCTGGTGCCATCGAATCCAGAAACCCTCCTGACCTCTGGATGATTTCTACGCGGCGGCGTTGTTTTATCGGCGGGCGTCATTGCTGGCAGGGGTCGGCCACGCGGCCGACGAACAGCAGCGTGTTCAGCGTCGACTCTCTGATGATCACCAGGAACGGATGATCGGCCAGAAAAAACTCCCGGTCCAGGTTCAGGGAGCGTCCGACGGCGACCACGGCGGTGGAGGCGGCGGCTTCGCTTCCCTCCTCGTTCACCTAGAAACCAAAAACAAGCCCACACAGATCAGATTAAACTTTAACTAGACCAATTGGCAGCAGTTTGAATGAAAACAAACAGAAAACATGAACTTTGTGTTCCTGACCTCCAGGAAGGCTTTGTGGTAAGCTTCAGAGATAAACAGGGAGTCGCTGCCGTCCTCCAGGATTCCTGAAAAAACACCTGATTATTATTGTTTCATAAATATAATCAATAATTAATGTGTTTTAATCTGCAACACATTTGACTAAAAATGTGTTGCACTGGAACTGAATTTCACTGATTTTTTTCATTTCAGTGTGAAATATTCAACTTTAACCTGAAATCTGCTTAAAGTTGTAAAAATACCAGACTAAAGTCATGAAGTTAGCCGAATAAAGTAATAAATAAATATAACAAAATTTCTGAAAAATAAAATGCTGAATAAATGTATCGGTTATAAATCAGGAAATCATTAAATTACTGATTTTTTATTCTGCTAATACTATGAAATTATTCTAGTAATTAAAAAGAAACTTTCTTTGGTTTCTATGGGGATTGGTTCTGGCCCAGGTTCTGGTTCTGTTCCAGGTTCTGGTTCTGTTCCAGGTTCTGGTTCTAGTTGTGTTTCTAGTTCAGGTTCTAGTTGCCTTCCTGGTTCTGGTTCTGGTACCGGGCAGGCTGGCCCTGTCTGGGCTGAACAGGTCAGTCAGGCCCATCTGCTCCAGCTTGTCCTTCAGGCTGAAGCTGTCCTCCACCCTGAAGCGCGGGACGGAGACGGACACGGTGGTTTCTCTCATCTGGTCCAGCCAGACCTTCAGCTTGTTCTGGTCCAGATTCTGCTCCACCTGAACGGAAAAACTCACTAAATAATCCGACATTCATCCGATTCTTTCGACAAGAACTGATTTTCGCTCCTGGTCGGAGGTTCAGCTTGTGGCTGCAGTGTGTGACTTTTATTTTAAAAAATCCTTGTTTACATGTTTGTTGTTGTGACAGTTTGATAAACACAAATCATCTGTGAAAAAAATTGTTTCCCAGTTAACTAAAAACAACCAATCAGAGCCAGGAGGCGGGTCTTAGCGCTGCCAATCACCCTTTGTATATTATGAGTGCTAATGCCAGTTAGCTTAGCCACCAATGATGGATAAATGGATTTCCTGTAACGGTGGGTTGTTTCTGTGATATAAGCACAATTAGCAGCATGTTCATGAGGATGATTGACAGCACTAAGGCCCTCCTGTTGGCTCCGATTGGTTGTTTTTGGTTAATTTCTTCAAACAGCAGCTTAGGCAGGATGTAGAGGAGATCGATCTTGTCACAGATTATTTGTCTCATAACAAACAGATTTAACAAATATCTGTTAAATTATAAAAGTTACATACTGCAGCTTTAATGTCGATGTTCAGAAGTCTGACTCGTTTGTTTTTTTTGCCCCAATGTTGGCAGAAATGCTTCACCAAATGTCTCAGGTAATCTCTACCTTCAACTCATCACCTGTTTCCTCGCTCTAAACTTCCACCTCAATTCAATTCCAGTAGCTTCTGGCTAACAAATGTTTTTTATGTTTTCATTTCTCTGCAATACTTCTGAATTTATTTACAGCCTCAAAGCTACCAGATCGTTTTCTCTTTGTGGAGGAGGTGACGTCGTCTACCTGACTGAGCGGATGGCCTTTGTTTGGCAGGATGATCACCATGGTGATGTCGTCTCCTCGGTACGGCATCTCCAGCAGCTGCACCTTCTCCTCACGCAGGTCCTTGTAGTTGAACTTGATCTCCTGGTACATCATGGGGACCTCGCAGCTGCGACTCTCATCCACAAAGAAGTCTGACGTTGTCAGGCTGTCTTTGGAAAACTTGTTTTTCCACAAACCCTGCAAGGGAAACAAAAACTGTCGCTCAGTGTTCAGGAACATCAGATTATCTTTGTATGCAGATGATATCCTGCTTTTTGTCTCTGATGTCCTAAAACAGATTCCTATCCAGATTGCTTTATCTTCACGACTTTAACAACCTTGAAGTAGATGGTGTTGACAAGAACCAGAACGGTGTTGGAGTCCAAGGCGCCGGACGGCAGCGTGTCCTGGATTCTGTTCTCCGTCTTGTTGGAGATCCAGTCGTTGATGGTGATTCGAGCCGCCTCCGGGTTTGCCTGCCAACAGAGGAGTTACTGGTACTGATCCAGTTTGACTTGAAAACCAGCAGATTCCTTATATGAACTCTATCAAGATTTTTGGAGCACAAACCAACATCATCTGCATAGAGGGTAAAATTCTCAGCAAAATTACAACAGGGCAGGACAAACAAAGTTCAAAATATTAAAGGAATTTAAGAAAAATAATTTTATTGTGACTATAAATTAAATGATTTATTCCTAATTTTATGATAATAAATTATAATTTTTAAGTATAATTGAACAATAATCACTTTTATATAATTGTAATTCATTTCAATCAATCAATCAAATTTTATTTGTATAGCACATTTCAGCAGCAAGGCATTTCAAAGTGCTTTACATCATAAACACAAAACACAAAGGCATGCAACATAGAATAAAATACCAAGTTTTTTTTTTTCCCTTTTCCTTTTCTTCCCCTTTTTCCTTCTTTTTCCCCTTCTCTCCTCTTTCCCTTTCTTCCCCCTTCCCTTTGACACGGAATTTGAGCGCCTGTTACCGCCGGACTCCGCCGTCCGTTTAACCACGGGTATTCGCCGTGGTTTCCCACAACAGGAAAAAAAAAAAAATTATTACATACATATCCACAAAATCAAATCCATACATGTTACATTTCAAATGCAACTCTAAACAGGTGCGTTTTTACTTGAGATTTGAAGGAAGTCAGGGTTTCTGCTGTTTTACAGTTTTCTGGAAGTTTGTTCCAGTTTTGTTGCATAGATGCTGAAAGCTGCTTCTCCTCTCTTGGTTCTGGTTCTGGATGCAGATCAGAACCAGAACCAGAACCTGAGAGTCTGGAAGGTTGATCCAACAACAGCAGATCTTTGATGTATTGTGGTGCTAAACCGTTCAGTGATTTGTAAACTAACAACAGTATTTTAAGTCTATTCTTTGAGCTACAGGGAGCCAGTGGAGGGACTTTAAAACTGGTGTTATGTCTCTATCTTCCTGGTTCTAGTGAGAACGCGAGCAGCAGCATTCTGGATCAGCTGCAGCTGTTTGATTGATTTGTTGGACAGGCCTGTGAAGACGCTGTTACAATAAATCAATGAGACTAAAGATAAACGCATGGATGAGTTTCTCTAGATCTGGCTGAGACATTAGTCCTCTAATCCTGGAGATGTTCTTCAGTGATAGAAGGCCGATTTTATTTTATTTTATTATTTATAAAAATAAATATAGTCTACTCTAATTTAGCAAAAATGCTGTTATTTTTTTTTTGTTTTTAACAAGAAGTGAAACTCAATTAACATTTTTAATTAAGTTAACTGCAAGGTCTTAATTAATTAATTAATTAATTGCATTTTAATTGAAAACCATTACAGAAATACAGGCAACTTTTTAAAATTTAAAGTTAAGTTTTGAGATTAATATTTTGAAAAAAAAAATATTTTGAAAAGTCAAACATTTTTGATTTTTGAAACTCGGAAAATGTAAAAGTTTTTTCTAAAAAATGTCTTTTTTTTCCAGAAATCTACTCCTTTTTTGATTTTCCGTCCACATTGGCCTTCATATGGCATCATAGATGTTTATTTATTCAATAATTTAGCAGCAGAAATGGTTTTTGAATTGAAAACGTTGCTTGTTTTGTCTAACATGGTTTTCAATTAAAACAATTAATTATTAGACTCTGCAACCTGTGTTTAAAAAGTGATTAATTGCGTTAAAAATTTAGAATAGTATTAATTTGTTAATCAAAGAACATTAGACAAAGAAAAACATATTTAATATTAAAGTATTAACTTCCTGCCCAGTGGAAATGTTTTGTTTCAGCCTGTGAAGGTTTCCAGTAGTTATTAATCTGGAGACATTTTGAAACGGTTGGATAATTTCTGACGTCACCTTGAAGTTGAGAGGCATGAGTTTGGCTCCGTACACGGTCTCGCTGATGTTCTGGTACGTCTCGTTAAAGTAGAGCGACTTGTCCCCGAACAGGCGGTTGGCGGAGACCAGCAGCGTCGTTTTGTCTTTCTTCCTGTACAGTCGGCAGTTCAGTTTGGCGAAGAAGAAGTGGATCATATCTGATGTTTTCTCCTTGATGGTGTCAAACTGAAACACCTGCAGATGCAAACATCGGGTCGGGTCAGAGTAAACTACTGACTGGATGTGGAGCAGAATCAAATGTCACCTAAATTTTTATTCACTTTTCTTTAAATGTTAGTTTTAAAATTTGGGCTTAAAATCATTGAATCTTAAAAATAGGATTTGTTTTATTAAACCCACAAAAATATTCTCAATGTGATTTTTGTCCAATTTTTACCTGGTCAATACAATAAAAAAATGTTTTAATTAAATAAAAGAAATGGATTTATTATTTTTTTTAGCTTAGCACTTTCTTAATTTTGTTGTAATTTTTTCAAATTAAATTCTAAAGCGATAATTTTCCTGACTGCTTTGTAAACTTTCTGCTGAGTAAAGTTTGACATCCGTGTTGAAGTTTTGGGTTTTAGCTGTTAAAATTATTTAAGTAGTTGGGCTTTTATACACATGCTTTTATTTTGAAGTGTTTAAGTAGTTCTGCTTCCTCTCCTCACTACTTCGCCATTTAGTGTTAGCAGAACCAATGTTTATGATTAGCTTTTTAGCATTAGCTCTTGCTAAATATCTTGTGGATGTCGCACTTTAGCATTAGCAGGACCAATGTTTATGGTTAGTATTGCAGCATTAGCTTCTGACAAATACCATGTTGCCATAATGCTTAATGTTAGTGAAGCTAATGTTTATGACTAATACATTAGCATTAGTTTTACTAAATTTTCTGATGGTGCAAAATTTTAGCATGATCAGAACTGTTATGATTAGTGCTTAGCATTAGCTTCAATTGATACAATGATGGTGTAACGCTTTAGAGTTCATTATTAGCTTCTGCTAAATATTGTGTTGGTGTAGTTGGTGTGTTTATGAACTATTTATGATTAGCTTTTTAGCACTTGCTTCTGTAACTATGTTGGTGTAGCTCATGATTAGTGCTTTAGCATTAGCTTAATCTAAATATCATGTTGGCTTAGTGCTTCAGCATTAGCAGAGCTAATGTTTATGAGTAGCGCTTCAAGGTCAGTGCAGCTCGCTGTCCAGTTAGCGCTAGCCACCTGTGTGCTAATGTTGGAGGGATTCCGACCTTCATGATCTGCTCCAGTGTCTGGTTGCAGGCTCCCAGTTTGGTCATGGCGAAGGCGGTGGAGATGCTGAGGGGCGACATGAAGATGTTGCTGTCTGGCGTCCGGCTGAGGGCCAGCTGCTTGTACAGGGCCAGGGCGAAGCGGCCGTTAGCCTTCGACAGCTCCCACACCCTGGGGTTGACGGGCCGCGGCTCCGGGGTCGGTTCGCCGGCCTCGTCCAGGTCGGGGCTGCGGTAGACGCAGCGCGGCTCCAGGGCGAGGTCTCTGGGTCGGGCGCTACAGATTTCCAGAATCTGCGCACTGCAAAGCAACGGCAACAATGCCAGAAGCAACCAGCAACTAGTTGTCCTCATCCTGGATGGAGGAGAGATTAGCAAACCAATTTAGGAAACCAGGAGATTTCAGAAACGATGAAGGTGCCAAAACTTTGTAGCAAAGTTAACCAGAATAAATGCAACCTGGAAATGTAATTAAATCATGAAAAACACAGCAACCGTCTCTATCGCAGCAACTGTCTCTATCGCAGCAACTGCCTCTAACACAGCAACTGTCTCTAAACAGCAACTGTCCCTAACACAGCAACTAAAACAGCAACTGTCTCTATCGCAGCAACTGCCTCTAACACAGCAACTGCCTCTAAACAGCAACTAAAACAGCAACTGTCCCTAACACAGCAATTGTCTCTATCACTGCAACACAGCAACTATTTTAGGGACAACACAGCAACTAAAACAGAAACTTTCCCTGAAACAGCAACTGCTCCTAAAACAACTGTCCATAAAACGACAACTGTCTCTAAACAGCAACTTCCTTGAGCCAATGTATTTAACAGTTGCAGAAACAACCAACCTAAAACCACATTGACCTTAAACTTATGACTTTCAGCCCCGAAACAAAACAAACAAAAACATGAATGTTTTGAAGTGGCCTAGTTAAAGCCTGGACTTGATTCCAGCCTTTAGCTAGGCCAGTGTGGGAACCCCTCCAATGCGGCTGAATCACAGCAGAGTGACGATAGAGACTTTGGATATCAGCTGCTCCTTCTGACGTTTGGTGTTTCTCAGACGTTCAGGCTGCGTTGCTGTTCTAACAAAGTGAGCAATAAAGTTTTTATCTTTTGGATTTCAGTCGGACACAAAAAGAAGATTTTCCTTCGCTTATTGATCAGAAACTTGAGGTAAACAACAACAGATTGGAGTTATAGATCAAACATCAATGAGGTCAAAGTGCTGAAGTTCAAGTAACTTTGAACATGAAAAACATAAAAAAAATCCCAAAACAAATGATCCAGAATTGGATCAGAACCAGAATCATTCTGCTAAAAATGAGGAATTTACCTGAGCAGGTTCGGTGCAGCGAGTCCAGGAGGAGAGAGCAGTCTGAGCTGCAAACAGGTCACTGTCCTGCAGAGCAACCGCAAACCCACTTCAACCTTTGAAACGACGAACCCCTCCGGAACCGATCAATACCTGAACGGGTCGGAACCGAAAGCCCCACGCAGGAACCAAACTGTATCAAACTGCACTGAAACTGCTTCAGCTGCTTTAACATTTAAATGCAGAAAATAACAAACGCTGCTTTGGGGATGACTTTAAGTCTGAATAAATAAATAAAAAGGTGAAATTGAATTTTTCAGGTCAAATATGTATTTATGTTATATTTATTCTGGGAACAGGAAACTTTGGGCTGAAAATTTTAAATTTGGGTAAAAATGTGGCCGTTTCTGATTTTAATTATTATTTTTTGTCTAGTTTCATCTGAAAATGTCTTAAAATAAAACAAAACTATCTGAGAAACTTTTGACCAAATAACTTCACAAGAAATTGTTCGACTTTATACATTTTTAAAGAAATCAAAATTTATATTTCTGGATGGGTGGTCCAAAAAAATGAAAAATATTAAAAAATCCACTAATAATTTCTGTGTTTTGAGACTAAAATATTGAGAATATTTTGTTCATTTTTAATTTATAAATGTTTTTGGAAGGATTTAAAAAGTGGATCTGATGTGCAGGTTTATTTTTCTGTAAACATTTGATAAGATGAAAGTTGCTGCTGTAACAATTAAATAAAAATACAGAAATAATTTACTTCAGGATAAATATTATACTTAAAGCAGAGCTAAATGTAATGGATATATTATTTATGTTCATAAGAATGAAAGGTGGTCTTGTAATAATTTATGCCATAGTTTGTTTTGATAAATTATACTTTTTTGTTTTCTGTAGTTAAACATCCAGAAACAATTTATTTAAAATCTGAAGCAAATTTTATTTGTGAAATTAGAAATATTAAAAAAGTGCAGAAGACTTTTCACATAAAACCAGAAAACAAAAAAATAAGATCAGCTGATCTGACCGGGTTCTGGTTCTTAGACTTCATCTAAAGTTCACAGGTATTAAAGTAAGTCCAGGTTTGGTTCTGGTTCTGTTGGGTCAGAACAGCTTGGGCAGCTGCCTCAGGCGGCTCAGGTCCAGGATGTTCCCGACCGATCCCTCCGGCTGCGGCCCGTTTGGACCGGTCCGGCCCACCGGCACCGTTCGGTTTTCCTTCTCCTCGCCAGCGCCGGTTCTGGTTCCGGCCAGCAGCTGCATTTTGGGCCGCAGCTCCCGGATCAGCTGACTCTGTGGGAGGGACTTCAGGTTCAGCGCGTCACTCAGCGGCTGCCGGGCCTCCTGACCTTTGACCTCTTCTTCATCCTCCTCCTCTTCCTCGATCAGGCCGTAGCGCCTCATGTACTTCCTGGTGGCCAGGGACATGTTGCTTGGCGACAGTAGGGAGTCGCCGCCGCCGGAGGGGGCGTGGCCTCCCAGGGACAGCCTGCTGAGCTGTGATTGGCTGAGGTAGCGCAGGGCGATGGCGTTGGCCTCCAGGCTCAGGTCCACGCTGCCGTCGGCGAACAGATCACTGCCCGTTGCCTCGGAGACGCTGAGCCTAGAGACGACGGCCGCTGGGTCGATGGTCGCCAAGGTGCTGGCGGAGAGAAAGAACTGGTCAAAGGTCAAACGTCACCTATTGATTGTAAATACAGCAACTTTAAATGAGAATGTTACCCTCAATGCTGATGATAAAATGATTAAACAGGAATTTTATAGCACAATCCAGTAACTATGTTACCTTCAGATGTTATAAAAATGCTACATATATCCAATATAACTTGAAATTGGGCTGCTGCCCCTTTAAGAAGCTTCTGCTCTTTCTGAAGCTCCGCCTGCAGGAAGTAATTCCAACATGGCTTCTCTTTTAACCCTTTAATCTTTTTACCAGCGTTGCTCTGAGCAGCAGCTCCTATCATGAGCTCAGCAGCTGTTTGCTAATTGCTGCTGGCTAGTCTACAGGGACTGAGGAGCTGCACCTGGAAGGCGGGGCTAAGTTCACCCAGGCGTTTTGCACTGCCGAATGGTTGCCATGGAGATTGAAGAACTAATCCTCCAGGTTTGTTTTTGATGAGGGAAAAACGTTAAAACATGAGTGGATTTTACGTGACACTGCCCCTTTAAATAGTTAGAACAGTGTAGTGTTGCTAGCTTCATGCAGTGACGTCTTATAACCCTGTATAAACCAGCAGTCATCCAGGTGAGACCGGTACCTGGCCATCTCCACCGCTCTGATTCGGTTCTTGTCCAACTCCGTCAGATTTTCAGTATCCATGGCGACGCCGAGCTGCTGCAGCCGCCGCAGCGTCGCTCGGGTCACTGCGTCACCGTCTGGACTCCTCTTCTTCTTCTGGTCCCGCTTCCTCTCGGATGAGGACAGCTGGGAGGACTGGGAGTGGTGGGGGGACTGGGAGTGGTGGGAGGACTGGGAGTGGTGGGGGGACTGGGAGTGGTGGGAGGACTGGGAGTGGTGGGGGGACTGGGAGTGGTGGGAGGACTGGGAGTGGTGGGGGGACTGGGAGTGGTGGGACTCAGACGGGCTCTTCCTGTTGCAGCCGTCCTCTGCTTCCTGTCTGCTGTCCGATTCCTGCAGGCGGCTGCTGAGCTGAGTCTGAGGAGGAAGAAGATTCATCAGAACCGGGCCGCTTTTGGTTCCGATCCGATCAGAAAAGTGGTGTTACCATCAGGTTCTGGTAGAAGCTCTGCTGTTCTGCTGGAGGTCCGTACATGCTGACGCTCTCTCCCAGAACAGGACTCTGCAGGCCGCTGGTGCTGGACAGAACCAACAGAACACAGGTTACAGATCAGCAGTACCGGTCCGATCAGTGAAACCGGGCCGATATTTACGACCATCTTGCTGCAGTTTGTTCTTCAGGAGGGGGCTGGTCATGTGATGTTTGTTTGGTCATGAGCAGTGATGCAGTGAAGGATTGTGGGTAGTTTAACAGAGGCAGCGCTGGCGGTCTGGTCGAGTTTCTGTGATGTCAGAAGGTTTGGGAGAAATATTGGCCAGAACAGCATCATTAAACCCAGACACACTGATCCCAACCAAAACTTTACTGAAGAATCTTTTTATTCATTGTTCATACATATTGTAGACATGTTGGTAGCCTTCTCCTGACTGATACCTTTGCTACCGGTTTATGATGATGAATCACCAAAACTGCAAATCAGAAATTATATTTAGTGTTTATTCTCCCTGGAAGGCAATCCTGACCAATCAGAAACAAACTTACTGAAACCTCCTTCACTTCCTTAAAGCTGCAGTTTGTAACTTTTGATGTATTTATGAAAACCGTCTCCATTGTTATGAGATCTCCTCCTCCCTGAACTGTTGTTGCTGTCTGAAGAAATGCACCAAAAACAACCAATCAATAACAGGAGGAGGGTCTTAGCGCTGTCAATCAATCTCATGAACACATTGCTAAATAGCGGAGAAACAACTTATCATCGATCTGCCATAATTGGTGGCTATGCTAACTAGTCTGAGCCTTCATCACAGGCTGTGTAGAGGGTGATTGACAGCGCTAAGTCCCGCCTCCTGGCTCTGATTGGTTGTTTCTTGTTAGCATAATAATGTAAAAAAAAAAAAAAAAGAATTGTAGTAAAAGTTACATTCTGCAACTTTAAGAACAGAGACTCAACTGGACTGTTCAGGTCGTCTGCCCAGTATAAAGCCACCTGATACCAGTTGATCCCAGTGGGATCCTGCTGTCTACCTGCGGGGGTCTACCTGCGGGGGTCTACCTGTGGGGGTCGGATGGGGAGCAGCTCACTCCGTCCTCTGGCTTGTGCAGCAACAGGTCATGTGATGAGGTGGAGGCGCTGGTGGAGGATGAAGGCGGGGTTCTGGGGTCGGGTTTGGGTTCTGGTTCCTCCTGCAGCAGCGTCAGGTCGGGACTTTGACCCCAGAACAGACTGGCGCCTGCAAACAGCAGCGGCTTCAGAGGAGGAAACAGGTGGAGGTGAGAGCTGCTGGGAGGGGCAGGCTCACCCGTTCCCACTGCGACGCTGGCGGTGCTCCTGGGCGTCGCCGGTTGGACCTGCGGCCCGGAGGTCTGCAGCTTCCTCTGGGCCTCCAGCAGCATCTGGACCTGCAGGAGACAACCGGAACACCTGGAATCTGACACTGCATGTTCTGATCCGATTCTGTACTAGCTTCACCTGATCCAGAGATCAGAGCAAAGCTGTTTTTATACAACAAAGCAGAAACAAGTAAAGACCTACAATAAGTCCTGATGTAGAGAATAAAGTCGTACGACAGAAAAATAAAGATTTAATCTTATTAGCAAAGAAAGATTCCATCTTGAAAAAGATGGAATCTTTAAAGTCGTAATATCAAAATAATCAGAATAAAGTCGTAATGACATGAGAAAGTTTTTGCATTAAACTCGTAATTTATAAGAACTCCTACACCAAAAATAAAACTGGGAATATTCTGGATGCTTTGGATCTGTGCTCTGTTGGGAAACCCATCAAGCTGTTGAGTTTTTAAAGATGGCTTCTTCCTCTCCAGACCCTCAGCATGACGCTGCCGCAGCCAAGGAGCTGCAGTTCTTACCTGAGCCTGCAGGAGGCGCAGCTGTTGGTCCTGATGCAGCAGCAGCTGGTAGGTGTCAGAGGTCAGGACTCCGCCCACTTTGTCACAGCAGGGATTCCCACAGGGGGGGCGAGCGAGGGAGGGGGGGCCTGCGTGCCACATGGGGGCAGGAGGAGCGAGGCTGATGGGAGGAAGAGGAGGAGTGGAGGGATGGCTGCAGGGAGGAAGAGGAGGAGTGGAGGGATGGCTGCAGGGAGGAAGAGGAGTCTGTTTATAGGAGCAGGAAGGAGGAAGAGGAGGAGTTTGCTGTTGAGAGGAGAAAGGAGGAAGAGGAGGAGTGGACGGATGGCTGCAGGGAGGAAGAGGAGGAGTGGAGGGATGGCTGCAGGGAGGAAGAGGAGGAGTGGAGGGATGGCTGCAGGGAGGAAGAGGAGGAGTGGACGGATGGCTGCAGGGAGGAAGAGGAGGAGTGGACGGATGCTTGGGGTTGTAGTGCTGTGAGGAGGCGAGGGGCGAAGATGCTTTCAGAGAGGAAGAGGGAGCAAGAGGAGCAGATTGCTGGATGCGAGGTGCATCGGCAGCAGGGAGGAGCACTGGCGAGGGGAAGATGGAGGTGCAGTTGTGGGCGGAGCAGCAGGCGCAGAGCTGCTGCAGGTTGGAGTTCGGTGTGCTGTGGAGGTGAGGAAGAGGAGGAGGCTGTGCCGCTGATGAAGCGGCGGTGGGGGAAGCCGGCTTCCTGTTGGCTGGATGCCGCCGGTGGGCGGGGCCAGAGTGCTGCCCGCCGCTGTGATTGGAGGAGAAGCTGCCGTCGATCAGCAGGGAGAGTTCAGGGACGGACGGCTGGACGTGGCGAGCCTGGAACCGAAACGAACGGCGGCATCGTTACAGGAAGTGAGAGTTGCCTAGCAACACAAACAACCTTCCAGCTTAATTTCCACCAAAAAAACACCAGTTATGTGTTTTTTTAAGAAATTGAGCTTTTTTTCAGAAGCACTAGGAACTCAAACAAAAAAAAAAGGCCAATAAAATGTGAAATTTGCATTTTGGTTCCTTTAAATGTTTTTCATTTAGTTGTTATAAAATAAACCTGAGGAAACTTTGGTGCATGGTTTGGTTGTAATGGTATCTGCGGCTCTAATGGCCGAGTGTGTCCAGTCGGCTGAAGGGAGTTTTGTTTAATCACAATAAATATTGAATTTTCTGTGTAATGAAATGCCGACACGGATCTTTAGAGGCTCCAGCTTGGAGGGCGAATCCACCTGAGCTGCTGGAGGGTGGGGGCTCGGCGACGGTCGGGGAGAAAAGTCCTCATCCTCGACTCCAGAGTCCTGATCGCTGACGGACGGACCGGCAGCAGGAGGCGTCGCCCTGCCAACAGAACCCAACATCAGCGCCACACTCTTCTTCTTGGTCCGATTAGACGAAGCGTTTCTGACCTGCTGAAGGCGCTGTGAGCCGCTCTGAACGCTTCGTCCTGCCTGCTGGGATCCACCGGGCCCAACTCGCACCGCAGCGCCCCACCGTCCACCGGCGCCACCTGCTGACGGGACACGTTGTTACCCGGCACCTCGACCCGTCAGGCCCAGAAACCAGTACCGGTGGATACCTGGTAGAGCGTGGCGACCTGGGAGGCCGTCAGCAGCTGGAAGTCCAGCTGGGCTCCCGGTCCCGGTCGGGAATCTCGGCACTGGAAGAACTGAGGGGTTCTGTGGGTGGAGCCAAACACGACCAGGAGGAAGCAGCCGAGCTCAGACAGAACCCTGGAATGGAGCAGAGACGGGTCAGCAGAACTACGGCCTGGAAACGTTTAACACATCAAACTGTCGTCAGGCACAAACAACCGAGTCCGTTCAGAAACAGCAGACAGAGGAGACAGAGTCCCACCCCTTTACTATGCCGCCCTGGAGAGAGAGGCTTCTAGGTCCAAATACGGTAATAACACAGTTTAATTGCATATAATATTAGAGCTGGCAATAATTATTGATTAATCTTTGGTTGTAAATATCTGACACACAGTCAACCTGCTGGTGTGATATTTCCTGTTTATCCGGTTTTACTTCCTTTGTTTTTTATCTTTAACCAGTTTTGAGATGCGGAGGCAAAACTTGGCCGTTGCTCGGTAACCAAAGTTGGGGGGGCTGCTTCTTACCCAGCAGGTTGTTGCTAGGCAACCAGAGAGGCTGTTGCTAGGCAACCAGAGAGCGACTTAGCTAAGCTAAGCTACCAACTTAGCTAAGCTAAGCTAGCCTTGAGAGGTTTCCTCTGCCTACATCTCCCAGAATGCCGTGGCTCAGAGTTCAGTTCAGTGAATCAACTCTATTATCTATTGATATATAGTTATTGATTTATTGTCCTTCCATTTGGTTCTGAATTGTTGTAAAAAAAGAATCAGGATTGATTTTTCTGTCTCACCTTCCACAACCAGAACCAGAACCAGAACCAGAACCCTCACCTGTCCTGCAGGGCGGAGCCGAACATGAACCTGAGGCTCCAGGCCCAAACCTGAGGGTTGTAAGCGTGTGTGATGCTGCTCAGCCAGCTGATGAAAGAAAGATGGAAACATCAGTAAGCGGATTTTCATCGTCCGTTTCTGTGGATTTGAAAACATTTTTGAACCTACAGGCCGACGAGCGGCAGGCTGGAGGCTTTGGGGTCCGACTCCAGCAGCAGAACCAACTTTCTGCTCTGATCCATGGTCAGAAACCTGCCAGCAACACAAACGCATCAGCAGGAAGTGGCACCATCAGTGGATCGCAGTTTCAAAATAAAAGCAGTTTTACTGGGAACAATGGAAACACAAAATGTTCACTGATAAAAAAAATAATAAATTGGATTTTCCAAAAGTTAAATGCTTCAAAACCCAAATTTTAGTAATTGTTGAAATTGATTAATTTCCCAGCTGTAGGTCAGAGTAAAGCTGTTTGTCACCCTCTCTGCCGGCCAGCGGGGGGCGCCGGTCGGCCAACGCTCGTCAGCGACCTCAGCAGGGCGGTGGGTATGATAGGGATGGCGCGGACCGGCTGGACGTCCAGCGGGACGGCAGGACAGACGGCCGACCAGCTGAGGCTGAACGTGGCGGCGTCGGCCTGCTGCAGGCAAACAACGTGAACTTTGACCTTCAGCAGCTGGGACAGATCCAGAGTCTGTCTGCTGCTCACCAACTGCTGCAGCGCCTGAAACAACAGAAACGATCAGGATAACGTCCAACGTCTGGAGGATAAAGCTTCAAAAAATAAATAATAATATAAAAACCAGTTTAAACCCAGAAAAATTCAAGAACTTTCAGGTAAATTTTTAAACTTTCCATCAAACTTAAGAGATAAAAACAATACATATTAACTACAAAATAAAATATATTTTTATTATCTTCAAAAACTTGGTTTACTAAGTTTTCTAGATTTTGGCCTTTAATCAAACATTAGATTTCACTTTATCACAAACTGTGCAGGTTGAATTCCAAGCACTTTTGGAGAACTTTATGCAGAATTCAAAAACTTTCCAAACCTTGAAAACACCAAAATGAAATCCCAGCACCTGTACAAACCCTGGAAATCAACCAATCACCTTGAAGCAGTGGTGAAACTCAGCCTCTGATTGGACAACGGCATCATGTGGCATCTCGGGCTGAACCACGCAGGGGACCAGAACGTCTCCAGGAAGCAGAGCAGACGGCGCCGTGGTTCCGGCCTGGTCCCGACCCGGATCGAAGCGGTCCAAAGTCACGGTGACCCCATCCTCATCTGGGGTCACAGTAGAGGTCAGGACATGGAGCAGATTGTTAGCTAATCATTCGCAGGTTGGTAAGGGACCGTTAGAGGCTCGTTAGTGACCCAATAGCTAATTTTTGTGGCTCGCTAACAGACCGATCAATCAGGATGGGAACCGACTTTCACCTTCGTTCACAGAGAGTGACCCCAGGAGGAAACAATGGAGGCGGGGCTTGTTGCTATGGCGGGCGTGGCGCTGCGCCAGGCGCAGAGCTTTCTCCAGGAGGACAAGCTGAAGTTTCCTAGAAGGAGGCAAAGGTCAGAGGTCAGAGATCTTGGTTTTGTTAAAAGGTAAAACCCTGATTCACCGTTCTTATTATAAATAAGTTTGGTGGAATGTTTCAACCTAAAGCTGTAAGAAAATAATTACAGTCAAATTGTTTATTTAGTTGATTTTAAATCAAGCCTTCATAATTAAACTCCAATTAAATCTGAGCTAACGTAGCCTTAGCAACAGGTTAACGTTTACCTGTGGGAGCAGAGCTGGAGGCGGAGCTTCTCTCCTGCTGCGCTGCCGTCCCACAGAGCCAAGCGGGATTTAGGGAACGCCAGCTGAGCGAGGGAACCAACAGAGCGCCTGCTGGTTGGAAACAGGAAAAAGTCACATTTCTGGAAAAAAAAGTCATATTTCTGAGATTATAGTTACAATCATAAAATTAAAAAGTTACATTTCTGACTCTTCTCAAAGTTCTGAGAAATAAAGTCAGAATTACAATACTTTAAAAAGTATGAATTTTGAGTTATAACTCCGATTCTTTCCTCCGAGAATATTAAGAATCTGAGTTTTTACTCTTTTTCTCAGAATTCTGAGGGGAAAAAAAGATTAATTATTGAATTAAAATCAGAATACCAAGAACTAAATCAGATCAGTTACAATTTTAAGTTTACACTTAATCTCAATGTGTGACAAACAATAATAAATTCTAACATTGTAATCTTAAATTTCTTGGAAAAAAGTCAGAATTATGTGAATTTAAAACGTCACAATTCCGGGATTAAAGTAAAATCTTTAACATAACCACAAAATTATGAGTTCATGTCCCATAATTAAGAAGGTTTTATTTTAGAACTATTACTGTCTAATATTTATTCACTCACGGTATTTAGCTCGTGTTCCTCATATACAGCGCATTTTAACTAGTTTGCATTCAATGCATCCAGTTCTTGGCAACAAATTAATGTTCATAAGGGCTAAAGCTTTAAAGTTTTCAGAATATGTAATCTCCTGGATTTGGCTGCCTACTCTCATCCAGGCTTAACACACTTGTATGCTAAATATTTTATATTAATCTGTTTCTAACAATAATGAACAGAAATGGCTCAAACGCTGACATCTTGTTTTGGATGAAGGATTTGTAAACAGTGACGCGATTAAACCTCAGCGCTGCTCGGCTGTTTGTGGAAGTCATGACAGTTAAATCACCTTAACAGTTAAAAAAAACTCACTTTCTTCTCATGTTTTCTGGAGTGAAAACCTCCTGGAGAATTTCCCCGGGCAGGGCCTGGAGGTTCACCGGGTAGCTCATACTTGCTGAGGCCGGTGAAGGGAAGCAGTGAGCGGTGGAGGCAGGACGGTAACACCGGTGTCCCCGCGGCTAACGCCCGCTGCTAACTTCCCGCTCCGGCCGCATCGGCTCCGTGTCAGCTCCACGTACCGGACAAAGCTCCACTCCTTTGGAAGACTACTGGACGTAGGAGACGCTTTCCTCAAAATTTGTTTTCATCTTTGTTTGCTAGAATTTGTTTTTAAAAAAATAAAAACAAAAGTCCATTGATATCTAAAGACAAGCGCCGTTTAATTATGGCGCTGATTCTGCGTCGTACTGGCGGTGAAGGAATGGACCAATAAGAAATGTCCTCACATTCAGCCTGACCAATGAGCTTCTGCTTTGTTTCACGTCAGCGGTTGTCATCGTCGAATGTGGCAAACTATTACTCGACACTGCCTCCTGCAGGCTGAAGGAGAAATATTGTTTTTCAGATCCCTAACAGGATGTTGCTATGACAACATGATGGTTGTCAACTGCTTTCTAAGAAGTGCTGAAGTCCAGACCTGGTGGGACACCATCCTGAAACGTTTAGGTGGATCCTTACGCCAACAGACCGGGATCAGCTGTGAACTGGCCTGGTGAGGAGCCTGGAGGATGGGAACTCTGGAGGACTCTGGACTTGAGCGCCGCTGGGCAAGAAGGATGAGGCCATCACAGCACCAATAAATAACTGGAAACAAAACTCATACTTATGAAGTATGAAGTATCTGAAAGTGCCAATTCTAATTCAATAAGTAATACGACATCTGTTAAATAATACTTTAAATCACATTTTACTTTTAGTTTTTTATAATCATGACTTGCAAACGAATATTTTTGTTTAGTCATAAATAGTATTTTTTAATTGTATTTCACAATTCTATTTTTTTTTCCACAAAAAAATACATTCTTGAATATTTACAATTTTATTAATAAAGATTTGCAGATAATGAAATAATGCTGGGATTACTTTTTAAGATTAGTATCTGTAAAATTAAACATATAAATAAATAAATCTACAATGTAATTTCACTTCATGACAATTTTATTTTATTTTCATAAAACGTTTGAACTTTTTATATGGCACTATGGATTTTTGTGTCATGATGATTAAGAATTGTTTTTATTTATTAGTCATTAGGACCTAATCATTTACATTTTTCTTTTCTATAAACTTTAAGAAATCTGAAATATGTCCCAATCTAAACTGTACTACTTTTGGGTATTTTATAACAAGAACTTTGATTACCTCTTATTACTTTTAAATTAGAATTATGTCTCCTCATTAGAATTTAGTGAATTGTTATTTTTGCATTTCATAGGTACATATTTGTTCACAATAGTGACTTCTAAACTCATAATAACATTATTTCATAACCACTACTTTCATTTATTGTTAATATTTTTCATCTAATTACTGTGGTGAAATTTAAACTAACAGAAGGATTTTTCTGGACAAATTCTGACTTTCTACTTTATAATAATTCATTTTCTTAAATATCATAAGGACTTCTGAATTTATAATTATCTTTCATGTCATCATCACTTTACATTTATGATGTCCAAACAAATGAGTTTAAATCTTTTACTTGTGACTTTGAATCTCCTCAATATAACTTTTGATTGTGGCTTTTAATCTTGCAACTATGACATGGCTTTATTTTTAAATGTGTTTCCATGGATACAGGTGTTTAAAAATGCACCCTCTGAATTATTTGTGTACTGCTGGATCATTTACCATCACAGAGACTCATTTCCTGAAAAGCGACGCAGAGAGGAATTATTTATTAGCGTGTTACATGACTTGGCTGCAGCAGAGACCGAAACCAGCTACTGCTAAGGCAAAACCTTCAACTGGATCAGAACCTCTGTCACTTTGTAGTTTTAGTTCTCTAACATCCTGCCTCTAGGATCTTTGCTTCTCTTACATCAATGCACCAAGTTGAAAGGTGTTTTTCATCACTGCAATAGTCAAAAAGTGACTATACCTGCTGCTTTAGCATGTTTATTATGCTAAAATTGTTAATATTTTAGCATAAAATATTAGGCTAATATATTAGCCTAATATTAGCATAATATTCAAAGAACATTGAAATTTCACTGTTCTTTGTACATAGTTCAGGCAGTATGGAATAGAGAATTTATGGCATTTGGTAAAAATGCTGATAGAAATCCCCACAGGAGCAACTTCAGTCCTTTCTTAATCTCAGTTCCTCAAATATGACTTTTTGACGGTTGTCTGTACACAAACAGGAAGATCACATCTATGATCACAGGTTTTGTGACAGATCTCTGTAAAACAAGACTGTTTCCTGTTGTGTGTAGCAGTCCTACCACTTCTAATTTTTCTCTCTATTACATCCAGTTTCTGTTGATTTCTATTATGAGTTTGTTTTTCTTTGGAATCGTTCTAATAGTGCCAATTACTTTATGCATTTAGAGAAATTTGAATAAATAGCACTCCATTTAATTTCTGACAGTAGATAAAGAGACAATGCAAATAAGTTTAAATTTTCTTTTTCACCAAAGTTTATGTGTGTAAACAAAAACGTCTAATTTTGCAATATTTCACTTGGAAGGGACAATTAGAAAACCTGTCTGATGGCTATGACTAATTTTACAATTTAGTTTTAATCTAATTTTTACAGTACTTAAACTTATATTTGTGGGGATTTTATAAAGAGGCATTAACGGGCTTCCATACTTTTGGGGGTCGCAGATTTGCGTTTGTTGTTTTTTCTTGTTTTTTTTTCCGGGACAACGCCCACTACCAAAGCAGGCCCTTCAGAGGTTTACATCTTCTTTTGTATAGACGATCTCTGATCTTTGGAACGTATCCTCTTTGTTGTTGCGCGTTAGCCAATCCCCACTCGAGTCTAAGAAGCAACGCCCATATATTTAGTAAATCTGTCCAATCAGAGGCCCGCCTCCAGCCATTTTGTCGGTCGATACTAGTTTGTGGATGGGGGAATCCTGCTGGCCGCTGGCTGGAACCTGTTGCTTCGTAGTTCCGTGTTGTGCAATGGACGGGTGAGTTATCCCATCGACTTCACTGCTCTTCTTACATGTAGTTTCTGACTGTTTACTTCCATATGAGATCAGACACACAAACGTGTTGAAAGGTGCTGTAGTTTTCCGCAGAGTATCGGGTTCTGTTGTTGTGAAAAGAAGCTGTCGGAGAAGTTTGCGTTTGTCAAATAAACAGGAAACGAAGCTACGTTAGCAGGTTAGCCGCAGTGCTAGCCTCTCAACGGGCCATTATCTGCGGGAACAAGTCCCCTAACACTGCCCAGCAGTACGCGGTCACATATTTACCCGGAGAAACAAGCTTCATAGCTTCTTTTGTCTCGTTTATGTCTGGTTTATAAATAATTTGCTGGAGGCGTCTCAAACTTCCAGCTCTCATCTCTACGGTAACGGTGTGTCTCACGCCCACTGCTACTGTTTTATCACTTTGAGGAAGTGAAAAAACAAATAAAAAGTAACTTACAGGACATAATTCTGAGCCGAATTAGCGAATTATTGCTAAAATGCATGTTGAGCTGCTAAACAGTTGTTTATGTGTCTTTTTTGCTTTTAAAAATTGAGAAGAAATTTAAATGGTTGGAATTTTAAATGGAGTTCTGTTTAGGAGCCGAAGTTGTAAACGGAAGTAGCTTCTATTACTGAAACTACGTTGATTGGTGGGTTTTATTGATTGTTTCTTTACTTTTTTGTAGTTTTTTTCTTTTTGTTAACGTGTTTAACTTGTTAAATGTTTTGTTTTAAGGGACAGAAAAATGCGTAAAATAACTCAAAGAATGCCTTGATCCAAAATCAGAGCTATCTTATTAACCCAAAGGAAAATTTGCTTTACATTTTTTCCTATTTTCTTTTGTATTAAAAACAAATTTTTGAGGAAACGTTTAACACATTCTGAGTTGAGATTTGAAGGAGTTTAATTTTAGTTCTAAAAACTTTTTAAAGTAGTTTGAGAAATATAATCAGATTTTAAATGAAATTATTACTGGAACAGAGCTGAACTTCCCCAAGGTGTTTTTGCACACCTTCATATTCGATCAACATTGCATACTTCCAGGTCAAATTACAGGAGTTTTAAGGCATTAATGCCATTTCTGCATTCATTTTCCTTAGTTTAAACCCTCTGAGCATTTAGTTTGAACTCCTCTTGATGTTTTGCTGCATCACCAGTCCAGCCTGTTAGCAAACCCATAAACCCCTGAAGGTCTCACCAGGCGACTCTTCTGGTGCTGGAGAATATTCTTCGTCAGGAGTCATCATCATGCCCTGCGGGGTCTGCAGGCCGACCAGCCGGTTTCTCACTCATCCTATGTAGCTCTGAAAAGATCACACACCTCTGGTAAAGCGCCATGCGTTTGTGACGTTGAAAATCGTTTTCCAAATTCTCCACGTTATCTGCTTAAAAGTTAAAAAAAAAAAAAGTTATTGTAGCAACCTGGGTGTGTTTACATCCTATTATTATCACCATATAAAAGCAGCTGAGGTTATGTTCAAGATGGATGATGTTAGGATCTAAACGTCAGTGACCTTTGAAACCCAAAACTGTAATGCGTGGGAAATTTATCAGTCAGTCAAGTTTATTTGTGCAGCACATTTCAGCAGCAAGGCAGTTCAAAGTGCTTTACATAATAAAAACTCAAAAATAAAGTCATAAAAGTAAATGCAGTCGCTAATTGAGAACAAACTTTATATTTTGTCAAAAATTAGCAATAATCATCAAATATTTTGGTCAGGGTTTCATTTATTATGGTACAAAAGCAGCAAACAGGCAGGTTTTAGCGTTGATTTAAAACCACTGGTGGTCCGCCAGCGCCCCCTGGTGGAAAGCAGGATACTGCATGTAGCCTTTTGTTTATTTCCGTGACGTCATCTCAAAGTGCGACGCTACAACTGGCTGACCATGCAACTCAAGTCTACTTTTCTGTTATTGTACTTCCAAGCCCTAAAATATTATTCATGCGCACACCAGGTAGTTTAGAACAACTTCTTTTTTTGTTTTCATATGTTTGACATTATTCAACCCAAATTAGACTTTTTCACTCCAGTCTGAACTTTTACTGCACTGATTGCAGTTTCCGGGCGATTACCAAATCTGACCTGCCAGTTTTTATCTAATACCAATTTTTTTTTTACATAAAACACAAATCTCAACAAGGTGGAAATAAACACTGGTTGCTAATATCGGCCCAGTTTCACAGACTGGTTCACTTTTGTCAAGAAATGACTAAAATCAGTTGATGCAATACTAATTTTGGTGCATCTTGTGTTTTGTTTTATTGTATATAACTTCAGTTGAACCCAGTGGGTTTATTCCAGTCTAATTCTTTAGCATCTCAGAATTGTGTAGATTTTCAGACTTCTCAGAGCCACTGTGTCTTTTCTGTGTGAATCATCGTCTTTCATTTCTTTTGCAAGGATTTATTTTATGAGAATTGCTGAAGCTTTTTCACACATCCAGAGACTCAAATATTATATAAATTTTTTTTTCTCTATGTCCACAGAAAGCTTGTTTTGTATTTATTGTAGCATAGCGAGACCTCTCTGTCTGCTGCAGGTTTACTTCAGGATTTTGTCGATCATTTTGTTCATTCTTTTCCGTAAAAAGTTTTGACACATTTTCCTGAACCAGTAGGAGTAAAACAACCAGAACCAGGCTCCTAAAAGCTGTTGGACTTGTTGCTTCAGAGTTCGTTCAAAGCATTTTGGCCGACATCAGGCTGTTTTTGGTTGACTTTTAAAGAAAACAGTTTGTTAACCAAAGCAGATTTAACAGGAACAAAACTTCTGCTGTGACCAAACACATGTTCATTATTTGCATTTTATCATTTCCTGCTGCAGATGTGGCCTGACACACGCAGGAGTTTGTTTTTACGTTTCTGTAAGAATGAGGATCAACAAACTGTCCAGACTCCAGCATTCAAACTCGGTGCTTTTATTTCCAGACTTTTAAAATGCCTCATTTGGTCAGCTTTGTGTTTTTTATATAAAATTATGCATATTTTTCACAAATGTGGTGTTTTATCAAAGTTTTAGAAATCCTTCATCTCCATGGCAACCATTCAGTTTCTAAAACGCGTTGGTGGATGTAGCCCCGCCTTCCAGACGGAGTTCCTCCCACACTCAGCTCCTTCAGACTAGCCAGCAGCTATTAGCAAACAGCTGGTGGAACTGCTGGTCTCATTGTAGGAGCTACTTCCCAGAGCAAGGCTGGTAAAAACATTTAAGGTTTAATAGAGAAGCCATGTTGAGATCACTTCCTGGAGGCGGAGCTTAAAAAGAGCAGGAAGTTTTAAAGAGACAGAAGCCCAATTTAAATCAGGAAGTCAAATTTCTAAAGTAAGAAAGCATTTTTAATACCATTTCACCCACATCATCATATTGTTGTTTCTGAGTTTTAAAAAGAAAGCATTTTGGCGTTTTTAGCACAGTTATAACAAATGATGTTAACATAATTCCTTGATTGTGCTGTAAAGTGGAACAATGTGCCTGGAAAACACATAAAACTGGCCCTTTAAATATGATTGATGTTTTAATTGCACTAGCTCCAGTGCTGACCCACAGTGTTGCACTTTGGCTGTTTAATTTCAGTCTGAAACATGATTATTTTAAAATGAAATGACAGTTTTGGGTTTGGTTCCGACTGTAGAAACGGTTCTGATTTAGTATTTAGTGTGAGTCATGATTTTAGAGCAGAGCGACCCAGAAGCAGTTAATAATAATAATAATAATAATAATAATAATTGTTGGTGGTGGTGGTGCAGCGGCTCTGCTTGGTCTCACTGCCGTCTCTGCTGGGCTCCTCTCCGTCTCCTCCTGCCTCTCCGCTCGCGCCGTCTCTTAACCTCCACCATTTTCTGCCCTTTTATTTGTTTATTATTTTCTTTTTGCTGTTTTTGAGTTTTTCTCCCTGCTGCTTCTAACATGCTTTCTTTTCTTCACAGCAGTGTCCACCACGATATAACAGTTGGTACTAAGGTAGGCACCTCTGCTTGTTCTTCCTCCTGCTTTCCATCCTTGCTGCTGGTTTGTTGCTCTGTTTGCTCTCAGTCCAGTTTGAGGATTCGTCTTTAAGCTTTCTGTGGTTCTAATTGATTATTAACTGCAAACTAAATCTGGTAAATAACGGTTCTCGATGATGAAGGATTAGAAATCACAGTTCAACACGTTTGAGTTCCTAAAATTTTCCTGATTTTTCTGATTTGTGAAAATCTGATTCTCATGATCTCTATAAATGATTACACTGCAAAAAATCTAAATCTTTCCAAGTATTTTGGTCAAGTTTCTAGTGCAAATGCCTTAGTAGACTTTTAAAAAAAATTAAGATATAGTCCAAACTTTTGTCCTCTGAGGCCAAAACCAGCAAATTTAAGATACTCATTGGCCCAAAAAATAATTTAAGCTCATTTTTGCATTTCAAATTTTTGTGATTTTGTTTTACTTGTAAAATCCATAAATCCTCACAAATCCAAAACAAAAGTAAAAGAAGAAAAACTGATCATTTAAAAAAAAAAGTTCAGGGTTGTTGGTTATTTTCTGTTTTGTTGGCCAAATTTTGACCTTGCTTGAAATAATCAAAGTTATTTCAGAGGCCACAAATGGCCCCCAGACCACAGTTTTAACACCCCTGACAGACATGCTTGATTTAAGTCAGTAGTTCCTTTAATATTGATCATTAATCACGATTAGTTGTTCAAGCCCTAAGTTAAAATATTTGGTTTCTATTAATTTTCCAGCTTAGCTCTTCACATAAATTCCTGCAGAACTGATTTTTGCCAAACAAAAATATCACTTAAAATTTTACTGTGATATTTTGTTGTACTATTGCAGTTAAAATAAAAATTATGATAAAAAAAAACATTATTTTTGACATAACTGAATAAAAGTGATTGCATGACACAAATACTGCTATTGGAAAACAAACATTTAGTCATATTTCCAAATGTACTGATATTTATTGATGCTCTTGTGTAACAAATAGGTGAAGAAAATATTAAAATCTTCAGATATTTAACATCTTATCTGTTGCCATGATGAGAAATGTTCAACAGAACAGTTATTGATTCCACAGATCTGTTGAGATAATTATCGTTTAACTTGCTGTTTTTTGTCAGCCATACAGAGTTTGTTTCTCTTCGTGTGAACAGCGTTTGGCCGATTTATCACATCTCTAAGGAATGCAGTAATTGGACAGTAAAACTGGAAGATACTAGAGCGTGTTGGAGCATTTACAGCCCACGATCCGCTGAGGACAGACGAGTTTATGTGTGTGATCGATCCAGCGATATGTTTCGGCCGTATTTGGTGTGACTGTGTGAATGGATTGCTCTGCAGCCTGCTGTCAGAAAGTGTTTCTGTTCAAGGTGAGAGCAGGAAGTTGTGGATTTACTGTCAGGTCACTTCATACCTTCACACTGCTTAGTATGAAGCGTAAAAACACCACAAATCCAGCGCCGCAGTGGTTAAATGCAGCAAGGCGTTCTTACTTGGATTGAATTATATGTTTTATGGCATCACATTCCTGCCAAAAACCACGAGGAATTGCAACAACACATTTATTAAAGGGGCGGTATCATGTGAAATTTCCATCCTGTTATGTTATTTCCTTTGATCCTTTCATGTTTGAGAAATCCTTTAGTTTCCATAGCAACCATCCAGCTGTGCAAAACACCTGAGTGAACCTAGCCCCGCCTTCAGGACACAGCTCCTCCCCACTCAGCTCCTTCAGACTAGTCAACAGCAATTAGCAAACATCTGCTGAGCTCATTATAGGAGCTGCTGCTCCGAGCAATGCTAGTAAAATATCGTTAAAGGGTTAATAGAGGAGCCATGTTGGAATGACTTCCTGGAGGCGGAGCTTCAAAAGAGCAGGAGCTTCTTAAAGAGACAGAGGCCTGATTTCAAGGCATTATATTAAAAAGTCAAGTTTCTTATAAGTTACATCTAATGTGTTTATAGGCTGAAAATTGTGGAAATTTGTAATTTTTATGCTTAAATGGAGAGAATTAATAAAAGTTAATACATCTTAGGGCTGAGCAATAAGGCTGAAATATTCATATCAGTCGATATTGATAATTATAGATAATTAGTTTTTTGCTTTAAATATCTGAAATGCTGCCATTTGTATTATTTTTAAACAGTTATGAGGGACAGCAGAAAAACAAACCGCATATTGTTGCTAGGCAACCAAGGAATGAGTGGGTGAGTTGAAGCCACCAACTTAGCTGAGTTAGCTTCAGCTGGGCTAAGGCCTTTCCTCTGTGTACGT
Organism: Poeciliopsis prolifica; assembly: GCF_027474105.1. Taxonomy (NCBI): domain Eukaryota; kingdom Metazoa; phylum Chordata; class Actinopteri; order Cyprinodontiformes; family Poeciliidae; genus Poeciliopsis; species Poeciliopsis prolifica. Next base: position 1,434,881 of record NW_026562377.1, read on the forward strand.
TCCCCAGAATGCAGTGCGGAAAATGGAAGCATACTTTCTTTTACTTTTAATGAGATGTTTAGTTTTGAGCCGGTTTCCTGTTTAGTGCGGATTGGTTATTGTTTAGCAGTAAAGCTTTTTGATATTTGAAAAACGTTGTTAGCATGTGTTCAGTCCTGCCTTGGTTTCTTCCGGAACGCGGCGTCGTTCGGAGAATCGGTAACATCTGAGGGGATCAGAGAGCAGGAAGTGATGCAATGAGCGGGGGCGGCGTCCTCTCCGGTTTCCTCCTGTCACCTCGGGCGAGTAACTTGAAGCCAGTTCAGTGCTAATCCCCGGTTCTGTTAGCGAGACCAGAACCGCCCCAGATAATCCACAGAAAGGAAAGCTGCAGGTTTCAGGAATTCCCAGCAGGTCTGTGACTGTTGGGAATAATCCCAGATTAACTGATGTTCGGAAGAAAACTGGTAAAATGTTCCAATCAACATTTCTTCCCAGGTGATTAGTTTGATGAACGGTAAAGGGGCCAGCAGGTGAGCAGGGTGGCGTCGTGTTCAGACAGGCCTGATGGAAACATCTGAGAGTGTTTGGGAAAGCATGCAGTCATTCCTCATCCGTGTCAATGAGTTTCTGTTCAGATGATTTCTGTGACTCTGGTGATTAACCTGATTCAAAATGCATCACCTTTTCCATAGTTTATTAATAAGTTGGATGTCTCACTACATTGGCCTGTTTGGTATGACATTAAAGTGAAATAAGAACGTTTATTAAAATGCAGATACACTGTGTTGCACCTAATGTGGTCCCTTGAAAGAAGACTTTAATTGGTGGGTAATATTTGCCTGAATTAAAGATAAAGGAGTCGCCATCTGCATAAAGCACCTGGTGAGATAATTCATGAATTGGATTTGAGTCACAAAATAAATCAGTAACGGCTCCCGGGCTGCACTTTGGACTCTTATTACTGTGAAATGAGATTTAGGATTAATTCACGGCAGCCCAGTTCAGTCCGCTTTAATCCGACTCCAGTCCGCTTGTTTAGAAAGTCCAGTTCATTTGTGGAAGGTGAACTCGGCTCCGCCTCCAAGCCTCAGTCTGGTTCAGTTGAAGTGAACTCTGGTGCAGTCGGAAAACGTATGTGAACGCCAAGCGGACTGGAGACCACTACAAAATCAGGAAGTGGACTACAGCGCAGGGCATTCTGGGTAAATACAGACAAAACAAACACGCTAGGCTAGTGCTAGCAGGAGAAATGGCTCATTGTCTTTTATAAAAGACCAAAAGGAAATCCTTGATGCCACTCCACTTTTTTTTCCATTTGGTGAAGAAGGAAGTTGCGCTTAGTGTCTTCTTCTTCTGTGTCATTTTCTTCAGTGGTTCTTGGTGCAGCACCCCCACAGGCCAATAGGGGAACAGGTTGCTCAAAGGGTTTGGTTGGTTTGACTCAGAGCAGAGAAAGAACCACAGCAGCTGGAGATGGAGCAGATGTTTCATCTTTGGTCACCAGTCAAACCAAATCTATGGAAGTATTACGAGAAAAAAAGAGAGACGGATTCTTAAATTGTCATGAACCTGCAGAGGAACCAGTTTAATTCAGAAACATGCAGCTTTATCTGGAGGCAGAGTGGCCAAAAGTTTCACTCAAGTAAGAATAGCGATACGTCAAATAAAATAACTCAAGGTAAAAGAAACAGTACAGCATAGTAAAAGTGTTTATTTCAAAAACGTTACTCAGGTGAATCTGAGTAAATGTAACTAGTTACTTCACAACTCTGGGAAATCTTTATTATTATCTTTATTAAGGACAGTGCACATTAATGGACAGTCAACACCTGAAGTAATCTTCAGGTGAACCCTGGTAGCTTTTCAGTTTCTCGCTATATTTCATTTAAACCGTGGAAACAGTTCCTGAGCTTCAGTTTTCTATCATTTCCATCAACAATGAGATATTTTCAGTTCCTCAGTGATGCGGCGCGACGAGCCACATCATCAGTGATGTCATCAGAAGGAGCAGCGCGGCAGTTCGGTCATTTCATGGCGGTTCGCTGGCGGCCGCTGAGCGCGGCTCCTTTGTCCAGCAGCTGTCGGCCGGAGATGGAGACGGAGATAGAGGGCTCAGCGGAGAGAGGCGCTCGGGTTTCTGCTGCTTTTATTATTCATGGGAGGATCGGTAAGCAGATCCCAGCAGCTTCATGCAGGTAGAAAGAAAAAGCCAGAAACCTTTGGCTTCCTGGAGCGATGAAACGATGAGGCAGCAAAACTGGAAGCAGAGAAATGCAGCGTAGCAGTAAAAACCATCCTTCATTTTCCTTTATGGCCTTCCAAACAGCCAACAACCTGTAAAATTTAAAAAAGTCCAGATCAATAATAGCTCTTCAGACTTTTCGAGCGTTGATGTGCGTTCCGATCAATACGCTGGCTGTTTCCATTTCAAATATGAGCAAAAATTTGTCAGTTTTCTACCAATGTCAAAAAAACACAAGTCTGACCGTAAGTAATCCACACCATCTTGGTAGGCAATCCAAGAAATCAATCCAAGCAATCGATCCATGGCTTCCAGCTGAACAAACAACCTTGACCAATGTGAGAGAAAAGATGCATGAACAAAATGGCGGCTCTCAGGATGGACCCGTATGAAAATATGTCAAGCTGCCTCTAATCTCATACTGCGGTACAACTGCCTGGTGAACATGAAGCCCAACCTGGAGGAGCTTCACGGCCTGAAATCTATGAACGCGTAAAATCAGAGTTTAAGCGGCTTTTTAAAGGATGTACAAACTCTTTGGGTGAATAAAAAGGTTTGTGACAGGCAGAATAAGTACGTGTAATAACAAATACGCAGGCTACATGTTTGTCTTAGCTTGCAGCTAAAAGCTACATAAGCTAAGCTAATTTTGCTAGTAGTACAGTCAATAGCGATATTTATCTTAGTATTTCACAGTGGTGGTTAAAGTGCCCCGGCCTACCAAGATGGCGCGGATCACGCCCAGTTCAGACCTGTTGGGAGTTATTTATTAAAGTGCAAAAAATCAATATTTATTTAAAAACTTTTGTTATGGTTGCCTTTTTTATGTGTTATAGTAGTTGGTGTTTAGGTATAGTTTAATGTCTTCCAATAACATAATTACCTTATCAGATTTTCAATTTTCTTGTCAACTTTAAACACTTTTTATCTGAGTTTTTTGCATTTTTATTGGTGAATCTTAACTGAAACCTTCACTCTTGGTTTCCTGTGAAGCATTCTGGTTGAACTCTGTAGTTTGAGTCCTTCAGCCAGAGATGAAGGCCCTTCAGTTTGCTGAATGAGACTCTGCCTGTTTGTCAGCATCTGTTTTTTATTGAACTGGTTCAGGAATTTACCCCCCGGCTCCCTCTGCTGGTGGGGCGGTAATCAGAGGCTGCAGGTGATGTTCATGTGACAGGATGTGTTTCCAGTGTTCCTGCCGGTTTGATTCAAATTCACCACAGTTGCATCTGTGAGGCGCCATCTGCTGTAGAAGTGTGTCACTGCATCACTTTCTCTGAAGGAGAAACTATCTGACTGATAAAGGGTTTTTGCCCAACAGTCTTGTGTACAGGAGGAAAACTCGTTAGCACACCTGTGATTTTCCACTTCTTTAATTCACAAAGTTTTTTTGTTTTTTTTTTACTGTTTGCAAAATTAAAACTTAAAAGTTTTATGGCCGATTAAATGATCGCCAGTGTCCTCTTCTACACCGTGGTGTGCTGGGGAGGCAGCACATCCAAGAAGGACACGTCCAGACTGGACAAACTGATCAGGCGTGCCGGCTCTGTGGTCGGCATGAAGTTGGACTCTCTGGTGACGGTGGCAGAGGCGAGGACACTGAACAAACTGCTGGACATCATGGACGATAGCAGCCACCCTCTACATGCCGTCATCAGCAGCCAGAGGAGCCGGTTCAGTGACAGACTGCTGCTTCCCAAGTGCTGGACCAATAGATTCAAGAACTCCTTTGTCCCCCACGCCTTCAGACTGTACAACTCCTCACTGGGGGGTCGGAGGTAACACAGGACAGAGGGAAGAAGGAGTAGTTTTTCTACAAATGTGAACTCCATATTTATCAGGCCAAACCATACAGTGCAATACCATATCACTGGTCAATCTATCCACCAAATTGCTATAATTTCCTTTTGTGTTGTATTTATATTCTTTGTTTTGTATTTAATTTGTATTTTTTTGTATTCTTTTGTGTATGCTTACTGTGTGCCACATTTTTGCCTGTGAGCTGCTGGTAACTATAATTTCCTGAGGGAGTCTTCCCAAGGGATCAATAAAGTCAAGTCTAAGTCTAAGTCTAAGTCTATGAATTTTATTTTTATTTTCAGAGAGGATCCGACGAGCTTTTCTCCAGCGTCTCCAGCGACCCATATATCATGAGCACCACAGGTCAGAAATTCACCTAAAGTTTCATTGTTTTTCTATCAATTTTTAAATTTTGGATAAAAATGATCAGCTGTGGTACTTTGCTTCATGATTTCTTCCACACAAGAATGATTTCAAGTTTAAAATGTTTTAACATTTTGGAACATTGAAACATCTTTAAAATTGGAAAAATTTGCAACAGCAATAAAACACGAAGATCCATTTTGTATTGTATAAAAGTTTATCGTAGAATATCAAAGTTCTTTGAGGAACAGCTGGAGTATGAATTAACTGTATGTCAAAAAGATTTAGAGCTGTTGCAGGACCCCATCTCCCTGATGGAGGCCAAAAAACTGATGGCTAACAATGACTATTATTGGTTTTAGTCGTCAAGTCTCTGACAGACTGTCAGTAGAACAGGTGATTCAAATAGCTAATGTACCACTGGGGTGTTAGCTTAGCTAGTAGCAGTAGTAACTAATGTACCACTGAGCTGTTAGCTTAGCTAATAGCAGTAGTAACTAATGTACCACTGAGGTGTTAGCTTAGCAAGTAGCAGTAGTAACTAATGTACCACTGAGCTGTTAGCTTAGCTAATAGCTGTAGTAACTAATGTACTACTGAGGTGTTAGCTTAGCTAGTAGCAGTAGTAACTAATGTACCACTGAGCTGTTAGCTTAGCTAATAGCTGTAGTAACTAATGTACTACTGAGGTGTTAGCTTAGCTAGTAGCAGTAGTAACTAATGTACCACTGAGCTGTTAGCTTAGCTAATAGCTGTAGTAACTGATGTACCACTGAGCTGTTAGCTTAGCAAGTAGCAGTAGTAACTAATGTACCACAGAGCTGTTAGCTTAGCTAATAGCAGTAGTAACTAATGTACCACTGAGCTGTTAGCTTAGCAAGTAGCAGTAGTAACTAATGTACCACTGAGCTGTTAGCTTAGCAAGTAGCAGTAGTAACTAATGTACCACAGAGCTGTTAGCTTAGCTAATAGCAGTAGTAACTAATGTACCACCGAGGTGTTAGCGTAGCTAATCTACTACAGCGATCACTTACTAAGCATAAAACAAACATGAAACTAATGAATCTTTTGATCTTTGTGTGGAAAATATTTCAGTGTTGAAACTTGAAACATAAAGTGGCGTTGTTGTCCGTTGCTACGGCAACAAGTCTGTGTGTTGCGTAGCTGACACAGACAGCGAGAAAAAAGAATGCGAGTGGTTTTGAGTTCTTCTTCGGTGGTTTTTCTGAATGGACTCTGTCTTATTGCCCTGCGCCGTTGTGCACAATAACATGCAGGGGTCGAGAAAACGACCTCACCACTTAGTGGTTGAACGCTCTGACATGTTGCTCCTGCAGCCAATGGCAACGACAGCAAGAAGTTCAAAGGTGACATAAGAGGCCCCAGCCTACCTTCGAGGGTCATCCACATCCGCAAGCTTCCCAGTGACATCACAGAGGCCGAGGTCATCAGCCTGGGCCTGCCGTTCGGCGACGTCACTAACCTGCTGATGCTGAAAGCCAAGAACCAGGTACAGGTCGTCGCCATGAGCTTTAAGGTCCTGAATTTGAGTTGTTGAAATCTGTCCTGTCGCCTGTCAGGCCTTCTTGGAGATGAACTCGGAGGAAGCAGCTCAGAACATGGTGGGTTATTACTCCACTATGATGCCCGTCATCCGACACCAACCCGTCTACCTGCAGTTCTCCAACCACAAGGAGTTAAAAACGGACAACTCCCCCAATCAGGAGGTAACTCCCACTCCCTCCAGACTGGTGGCCCCTGGTTGCCCCCTGGTGGCCCCTGGTGGCCCCTGTTAACTGCTCTCTCTCTGCCAGAGGGCCCAAGCGGCTCTGAGGGCCCTCAGCTCCTCCCATGTGGACCCGCAGATGGCCGCTCCCAGCACGGTGCTGAGGGTGGTGGTGGAGAACCTGCTGTACCCGGTCACCCTGGACGCTCTCTGCCAGGTGAGAACATTGCTTTTACCAAACGTTGCACCTTTAGAGGAACGATTAGCTTCAGGTTTTGCAGGTTGAAACTAAAGATCAGGCTGAAATCTGGGTTTGAACCTTCAGAGTTACAAAGTCGCCCTTCTGGAATGTGTCAGTTTTGATGAATCACATATATTCATAACCGAGGCTGAATATATGTGACTGTTTTGATCAAGATGAATTCCAGGCATGTATAATTATATTGTGTTCAGCTCATGCTAATGTCGGCGACCACGGTCCACTTTTCTAAAGAAGCTCCATGAATGACCAGCACTTCCTTAAACACTTTGATCCAGTCTGAAATCGATTTGATGGAAAATGTTGGTAGTTTTTGATGGTTTATCAATTGAAAAGATTCAAAGCATTAAACCTGTCTTTAAACTTTCATCGTGTCTCTGCTCCTGTTTGGTCCTCAGATCTTCTCAAAGTTCGGCACTGTGCTGCGGATCATCATCTTCACCAAGAACAACCAGTTCCAGGCGCTGCTGCAGTTTTCAGACGGCTCATCTGCCCAGGCAGCCAAACTGGTAACCAGTGCTGCTCCCAGCTCCCGGCGCTGCGCCCAGCAGCTCCCGGCGCTGCGCCCAGCTGCTCCCGGCGCTGCGCCCAGCTCCCCCCGGCGCTGCGCCCAGCTCCCGGCGCTGCGCCCAGATCCCGGCGCTGCGCCCAGCTGCGCCCAGCTGATCCCGGCGCTGCGCCCAGATCCCGGCGCTGCGCCCAGATCCCGGTGCTGCGGCGGGCGGCTCCCTGACGGTTCTGTTGTGTTCCAGACTCTGGATGGACAGAACATCTACAACGGCTGCTGCACCCTGAGGATCAGCTTCTCCAAACTCACCAGCCTCAACGTCAAATACAACAACGAGAAGAGCCGGGACTTCACCCGGCCGGACCTGCCGTCCGGAGACAGCCAGCCCGGCCTGGAGCACCCGGCCATGGCCGCCGCCTTCGGTAAGGACGGCCCAACACGCCGCCGCGGGGCGTCTGCTGACGTCTGCTGCAGCAGGGCTTTGCAAAGGGTGGCAAGTTTAACCAGTGAAATAAATGCCTGTTATGCCTGGGCTTATTATTGAATGTATTTGATTAATTATACGATTAATGAATTATTGAACAAGCCAGTTCGTAATTAATGCAAAACTTAATTATAAATTCAATCCTGTGCTTTTCTACTAACTATATATTTGATGTAACTGTTGATTGTAAGGCGGTTGCTGATTTGCTCTCTGAAAGTCTCTGATCTACAGAAACAGATTTTAAAAAGTTGCTCAGAAACCAGACAGGAAGTAGAATCAGCCTCAGATCCTCCTTTCCGATAACGCAGAGCGTTTCTGTGTTGCAGCTCCAGGAATCATTTCTGCGGCGCCGTACGCCGGAGCGACGCACGGCTTTCCACCGGCGTTCGCGATTCAGCCAGCAGGTGAGTCTCACCTGAGGAGCTGCGGCCAATCAGAGGACAGCGTCACAGACTCTGTAACGGGAACGATTCATCACATATTCAACCCAAAAAATGTTTGATGCTAAACTTCTGCTGATTGTGTTTGTTTGATGAAGAAGGAAAAGTATTGATCTGGAGGTTTTTGAAGCGGCTCGTTTTCCTCTTCTAAACCGATTTCGCCAGCAATGATGTCGATTTGTCCCAAGATGAAAATGATTTTTCCTCCCCTGCTGTGAACCAACACCTGGTGAGATGATGGTGGTTTCATCCAGGTTTGTGCGTTTTCCTCTGCAGTGTCCTCCGCCTACCCGGGCCTGACGATGTCGGCTCTCCCCGGAGCGCTGGCCTCCCTGGGCCTGCCCGCCACCGCCAGGCTGGGCTTCCACTCCATCCCCGCCGGACACTCGGTCCTGCTGGTCAGCAACCTGAACCCTGAGGTGAGCGGCGCCGACGGCCAACGCTCGCCCGCCTTAACCGCAAACTGCTGAAAGTATCTGATCAAAATGTCTAAAATCACAGAGCTGAGTGGAATCCTCTGAAACACAAACACTTCCTGTGAGGATTTTAGCTCCGACTTCCTGTTATGACATCATCACCCCCTCCCCGCTTCCACACCTGCATCCTCACACAGAACACACACCTGTTGAGTCATGTTTGAAATGATCTAATTTTACCTGAGTGAAGTCGGCCCACCTTCTTCAAATCTAACAAAAAGGTCTCAAACGTTTTTTGTGCCGTTTAAAGATGTCGAGATATTAATGAGCCTCCAGAGGTCATCAGAGGTCAACCACAGAGCTCATTTACAAAGTCAAACAAGTTTAATTCAACTTTAATTTGTGCAGCAATAATTTTTTTGTGCTGCTTTTGCTTTGAAGATGACCTCTGGTGACCTCTGATGACCTCTGGAAACGTTTTGGTATCTTTGTGACGTCGGAGGCACAAACTCAAACTTGACTCCATTTTGTTAGATTTGAAGGTCGGGCGTTGAGCTTCACTCAGGCTTTTATTTTGACATTATCTAACCCCATCCTCTCCAAAGGTAATTTATCCTTCTGATTGACCCCTCACCTGTCTTTTTGTTTGTTTTTTTTCTCTTCCCCTTTTAATTTGTTGCCATGGAAACGCCTCGGACCCTCCACCTGTCCTGCCCTCCCACCTTTACCTGTCCTGTCCCTCCGCTGCCTTCTCTGCTGTCTTTAAAGAGAGTTACGCCCCACTGCCTCTTTATTCTCTTCGGTATGTTGTCACTAGCTTCTTATTTTTGAATTATCAGTACCACCTGGATGTTCTGGTTTTTGATTTGAATTTCTTTTTATTTTGATTCATGAGAAATGAGTGTCTGCTTGTTTTGTTCGACCTTTTGAGTTGATTTGAGTTTATCTGCAATACGTGGAGCTTTTCCTCCGATGTTTGACGCTCCTGTCAGGTTTCAATATTTGGCCTCAGTAATTCAGTTGAAAGTTAAAAGTGCCCCAATCAGCTCCTGTTAGCAGTGCTTTAATATTTGTGTGATGTGAATAGGTTCAACTTAGTTGGATTAGTTTTAATTAAGTGGTTGAAAAGAGGCAAAAATAGTTTAATATGTTTTGAGTATTTTGGTCTTTTAATGTATACAATTAACAGATGAACACATTTTATTAATAAACCAGAAGACTACTTGAGGAAATGTCCGTAATGTGCTGCTATATTGAAAATGTATACAATAGTAAGACTGAGCTTTATTTTGAAAAAAACAGTGGAATCCATGTTTATGGACAATTATAACTTTTAAGTAAATCCACTCAAGAATTTGGGCTTTTATACTGAAGACCAACTGTAAACTTTATTTTGAAAGTCTGTCTTGTCCCTTATTCCTGTTTCACACATTAGTTATTCAAAACCCAAACAGACAAAGATTGAGGCTCTTATTCTGAAGAAAAACGTTTTCTCCCTGGACATTGTGTCTCCTCTCAATAATAGTAACAATAATAATAGTGAAAATAGTAAAAAAATAAAATAAAAGTCTAAACTTAAAAATAATGTACTAAAAGTAAAAACATTAATAATCATAAATAGTATTAATAATGGCCAACATAATAAAATAGTAAAGAAAATGGTAAAAGAAAATACTGAATAGTAGAAAACAATGGCTATAATAACAGCAATAGTAAAAACCAAAAAAATGATGATATTAATAAAAGTGAGGACGTCCTTCCAGTTGGTTGCTGATGGAAATCAAGTCCAAACAACCCGGAGCTTTTCAGTCTGGAGCTTCTGAAACTCTGAGGAGCTGCATGTATTGTTGCTTCACTTCAGTTCACTGAGCCTCAGTTTAAGTTTGCATGCTGGGTTTCTTTCAGTTTGCATGTCCTCAATGCTGAACCAGCTGCGCTTGGTTTTGTTTCATCAAACCCTGTAATTCAGTGTCTACATGGTGTAATCTGCCATCGTTTTATTTAATTTCCTCCGACCCTTGTCCTTAATTTCTTCACTTGCATTTCCTGTGAATAATCAATCATTCAGGAATCCTTGCCTTCAAAGTTATATTTACCAATTTGTTTTTTATTTTTACTGTTAACCTCCTTCATATTAGCTTGATATTCCCATCAAAGTCCAATATTTCCATAAATAGTGTTTACCGTAAGACGAAGGGTCAGGTCTCTGCTTCATACACGACGTCATGTAGGAATGATGACTGCAGGTTATGACACAGTGTGACTGCAACTAAGATGAATATTGAAATGTTTTGATCTAATTTCTGACTGTGTGTCAAGGTGTTTATGGAGACGTGATGAGAGTGAAGATCCTGTTCAACAAGAAGGAAAACGCTCTGGTACAGATGTGTGACAGTACCCAGGCTCAGCTAGGTAACCAACCGTCTGCACACGCTCAGTGTGACCCATTTTTATTCTTCTATTCGGGTTTCGACTTCTTCAAAAAAAACTATCAGTGCAGCCCGTTACCTGGCAACCCCAGCAGAGTTCCGCCCGTTACCTGGCAACCCCAGCAGAGTTCCGCCCGTTACCTGGCAACCCCAGCAGAGTTCCGCCCGTTACCTGGCAACCCCAGCAGAGTTCCGCCCGTTACCTGGCAACCAGACGTAAACGTGGTTATCTCAGAATGATTTTGGGGGATAAATGTAATGATTTTATGGAGCAGAGTGCAGTGGCTAATTTAAACTACTGATGGGCCACAAAATTCATTACATTGAACATTTTTTATGAACTCTGCGTATCATTAAAGGTCCAAAACATTAAAAGGTTTCAGAGTTACTTAGAAAAAAAACAAAACAATCAATTTATAATATTTTTTTTGTTTGTGATCAGTTTTGTGTCTGATGGTGAAAACTGACCTATTAGCTTCTATCACAAAATCCTATCATGGACCAGAAATGGTCCCCGGGCCACATGTTGGACACCCCTGCCACAGACCTGTCCCGTCCTGCTCCACAAAGTATAATGGGTCACTTGTCAAACAAGATGGCTGCCATGTGCACACATTCAAGGAGTGCATGGATGAAAATAAAAATCCAGATTTTCCAAAATGATTTCTGCAAAACCAAAAATTTTATGAATCATTGTTGCCCTCATAGACTTATTGAAACTTATCGTTTTGTATGAATTTTCTGCATCTGAGGGTCTTTAGCATCTAAATGTTGGCATCACTAATAAGTAGGAGCAGAACGTGAAGGTAGAGGTGTTGACCTTTGACCTGCTTTGCCTGGCAGCCATGAGCCACCTGAATGGCCAGCGGCTGCATGGGAAACCTCTCCGGATCACGCTGTCCAAACACACCAGCGTCCAGCTTCCCCGCGAAGGCCACGAGGACCAGGGCCTGACCAAAGACTACAGCAACTCCCCGCTGCACCGCTTTAAGAAGCCCGGCTCCAAAAACTACTCCAACATCTTTCCTCCCTCCGCCACCTTGCACCTCTCCAACATCCCGTAAGTCTCCAGAACCCAGCCAGACTCGGCAAACCGCAGGAGGAAGGTAAGAAAACGATGCCGGCGCTCTTATAAAACTGGTCTGCTTGCGTTTTTTAGCCCTTCTGTGGTTGAAGACGACCTGAAGATGCTGTTTTCCAGCTCTGGAGCCATCGTCAAGGCCTTCAAGTTCTTCCAGTAGGTCACAGATTTACTCTTTCTAACCTTGAAACCTATGAGATCAAAACTTCCTGGTACTAAAGCGTCAGCAGCTGTGAGTCTGTAGTTTAAATCATTGATTACCACAGACTTGGCTCTGAAGAACACGATCCCGTTGTTTTTCATTTGGTTGTCTTTTCTTTATGTTTTCAGGCTTGGTGTTTATTTTGTGGGTATTAATTAGTCATTTTATGAACATAACGGTGGTAGATTAGCTCATTTAAGCAATTCAAGCTAGCGTAGAAGCCTTTAACAGCCTTTTTCTCCTCCAGGAAGGACCACAAGATGGCTCTGATCCAGATGGGTTCGGTGGAGGAAGCCATCGACTGCCTCATCACGTTCCATAACCACGACCTGGGCGAGACGCACCACCTGCGCGTCTCCTTCTCCAAGTCGTCCATCTGAGCCGGAGGATGGTTTTTATTTTTACACGGCGTCCACTACACTCCAATCATTCCGATGCAGAAACCAACACAGAGTCTGCTGTGATGTTAAATTATTGTGTGTTTTTGTTTTTTTTAGATTCTTTACCTTCAGAGGAAGGTAGGATTATCCCACGAATACGACGCTTCAGAGGTGGGCCTCTGGAGTCCTGTAGTTATTCTCTAAAGTCAGAGAAAAGTCAGTATTCTGAGTTTTAACTGTTTGATAAAAGTTGTCAGAATTTACTGTCCTCCTTGTTGGGACGTTTTTAGCGTCTTCTGCCTTTTGACTTTTAATCACGGATTAAAGTCGGCCTTCGCAAATCCTTCAGACCTGACTTTAACTCAGAATGATCACTTTAATCTCTGATTCTCGCCTGATTTAATAAATTAAGATTGTTAAAAGATGAACCCAGTTTGGGAAGTCGTAGCTTCTGACCGTCTCGTTTCACTCGGGCGTTCTCTCGAAACGCCTCTTGACCTTAAAACGACCTCTGTGCCTTATTCTGACTCAAACACAAAACGAAGCCTCTGAATTGGCAAAAGCAGGTTTACAGATGATAAAGGTTTACTGTTGAGATGTTTTCCTATTTTTGTGTATGTTATTGGTGTTGTCTGTGCTTTTCTGTTAGTGTTTTGTAATGTTGGTTACTGTAGCATCAAACATGTGAACTGAGTGTTTTAGCGGCTTCGCTACGTCATTTAGATTGAACTTTTCTTTCTCGTCACTTTCTGGCTCTTTTCTTTCCCAAATATGCAATCATTATGTAATCCTATATTGTAGCAATATTTTAATCATTCCTGAGCTTTTGTCTTCTTGTCCTGGCTGTCGGTGAGCTCGGCCGTTTCCGCTGCCTTCTTCGACCCGAAGATGAATGTTTTGTTTTGTTTTGTTAGTTGCGTGTCTCTTGAAACGTTTTTAATTTATACGTTTGTGATCCACTACAGCTAAAACCAAAAACAGCCTTTTTAGATACAAACAATTCCACCTGCCTCAGGTTTCTGATTTTTAAGGACTAAAAAAACAAGATAATAGTGGTTCAGGCTTTTATTGGTGGTGTTTTTCTTTTTTTCCTGTGAAAATGTAAATGACTTCAACCAATTTGAAGTCATTTACCGCTGGTTTCGCGGTGTGCCTTCAACCCAGCACTGAAGTCGCAACATCACAAAGTGAAATCTTCTGACGGTCTAGTCAAAGTTTGCTGGTTTGGTTCATTTATCTCTTAATTCTTCAAACCGTCGACATTCCAGCCACTCGGAAGTCCACTCCATTTTCAGTGTAATGCGATATTTTGCTGTCTGAACGAAGTGTTTCGTAGAAATGAGCTGCTGAGGTTTGCGGTGGCGATGCGTTCGGGGCACCTGGGAAAAGTTAGAGGAACTTCGATTAGAAAAGGAAAAAACGTTCCAGTTCAGATTTTAACGTGAAAATTTCACAACGCAATGAGTTTCCCATCATGTTACAACGCGAAACGTTTTGACGAGTTTTATCACGTTAAAACGTAAAACTTTTTCATTTTAATGTTTTTCACATATTGTTACGACAGAAAACTTTATTAAACTTGTTTCATTTAAACAAACTTTCTCATTATAGCGAATTTTACGTCATATAACATGAAAGTTTATTTTTTATTATGATACTGTGAACGTTTGTCTTGATGAGTTTTATCATGTTGTAATGTGAAAACTTTTCCCTACAGTTTCACAGTTTTACATAATTTTAAAATTTTCACGTTTTATATTTTATGATAACAAAGTTTCTCGTTATTGTGCGAAAGTTTTACGTTTTGACAAGCGTTATATCTTATGTGAATTTCTCATTTAATTAGTTTCATATCTTGTCAAAGTGTGAAACTTTGGAGCTGAAAGAAAAAAGTTACATTATAATGAGATGAAATTCATCAACACATTAAACTTTCACATTGTAACAATATGAAATCAGAGTTTTTCACGCAACACAATATGAAACTCGTTAAAACAAAGAACTTGTGTTATACCAAGATGTAAAACTCGTTATAACAAGAACTTACTAAAACTTGAAACTCGCTTAACCATCAGAAGCGAAAGATTTTTTTAACAATAAAATGTCTAATTTTGACAAGTTTTAAATCTCTAACATTCAAGTTTCTTGTCTGGAAGCGTTTTATATCTCACTATGACAAAAATAATGCTCCTGAATTTATTTCCCACTTTTGGCAGTTGCATTCTTCCATAGATGAGATGAGTCATAGATGAGTCTCCTCTGATTGGTCAATTCCAGTGGTCTGATCTGACTCCGCCTATTAAATCTGAATTAATTTTATTGGCTGAAATGTTTTCTATAAAACTAAGAATATTACATTGTTTTTTTCAAAGATTTTTGTCTTTAAATGACATTTACTTTGCAATTATTTTGGTGTTTATACATGAGTTTTTTTCTGTTGGTGTGGAGAGTTGCCAGGATTTCCCCCCATGACGTAAAATGGACCAATGAAAACACTCCAAATGCTGGACATAAAGTCCTTTTATTTACTGTGAAAAAGCTTTTAACTGCGAACACAGCGATCCAGCTGCGTGTTCAGTTTCTCCCTGAGTGCACCCGAATGCATCGTGACCTTTCATTGTCCGGTAGAGCGGGAGCCCGAACCGGGTCAAAGGTCACCTGACTGTACATACATGTTTTATACACGGCTGTCTGAGAGGTGACTATTGGTTTTATATCCAATGAAACGTGTATATTTTGATTCAAGTGTGCAACAAGTTCTGAGCCTCACGTTGTGTCACAAAGAAAAAAATAAATCAGTCTTTTTTTTTTTAAACAAACATTTCAACGTTTGTTGTTTTTTTTTGTTGACAAAAGCATAAAAAAGAAGCATCTCCTCTTAATTTTCATCCAAAAGTGGATTTTAAAATCTGGCAAACTTCACAATTTAACTGAAAACTACAGTGGCCCAGAGGTGCAAATTCATAGTTAACACAGGAAGAACACAAAGCTGGAAATTTGCAAAAAATAAAAATAAATAAAACTATAATTTGAGATTAATGTAAAACGTTTTCTAGAAAAAACATAACTTTCTGAGTTTGAAAAGTTTTTTTCCTGCACATTTTCTGTGTTTTGGAGCTCAAAAAGTTTATTCCTAATGTCTGAGATTAATCTCTTAATTTGAGTTTTCTTGGTGGAAACTTCCAGCACTTTTTCTATTAATGCTGGACAGGATGGGCCTAATTCTCAATACTCTGAAGGATTAAACATAATCCATAATCTCTAAACATAATCCTTCAAGCCTTACATTTTCTGAGGACTTTGAGTCTGGATGAGTCTTTATCTGTCTGCAGACTAATTCATGTTGACAGAGAACAACTTAACACAAAGTGAAAACTAAATCTGAATAAAATCAAGGTCAATCACCAGCAGAGGGCGCCAAACTCCAGAAAAAAAGTTTATACAGAAACTGGGAGGCAAAACAAGATGAATGTAAAAGTTTTAAACTTTTAAAGCTGTAGTTATAATTAAGCTCATCCTTTCCTCAATTGTTTTAGAACATAAATTTGTTTTTGTGCCTGAAATGCTTTTGTTTTTCCATCAAACTGAAATATTTGAATAAAAATAAAAGTTGCTCATGTGATGCGTGGTTGAAATGAGAAAATAATTAGAAAAACGTGAAACTTTACAAATTAAAACTGACTGAAGTTTGGTTTTATTGTGTTTGTCATTGTTCTGGTTTCAGCTAAAAAAGAAAACAACTTGTAAAAAAGTTCAAACGGAGCCAGAAGTGACCAGATGATCTGCAGGAAACATAAAAAGTTTAAATGTTTACACAGACATAAAATTCTTCAAACTAACCACAGTCAATTTAAATCTGTTTATTTTCGTCACCAGTTAGTCTTTTTAAAAACAGATACATTTTACATACAGTTTGTTCTGTCCAATATAGACAAAGTGGTGTTAGTTTCAAGTATTTGCAGACCATTAAATAAATTAGAATATTATTTAAAACGTCCATCAGGATGCGCTACATAGATTAATTTACATATATTTGGAAGTTTGAAAGCATTTATTTATGATAATTTTCCTAATTACAGTTAAAAAGTTTTAAATGAGAATATAACAGACAGCAGAAAAGATTGTCCATTTTCAAAAGCTACTTTTATTCTGACAAATGATCTTTATTCCAATTGCAAACTAAACAATTTAATTCATTAATTAAATCAGTTAAACTTTCTAAAGATTGGATGGCGTTTCTGATTTAACATATTCACTCCTCCAACAATTTCCCGTCATTTTTGTCGTCGTTTCCGCCATGACACTTCCTGTGTGATGTGAAAAAAGTGTTTCTATTGCAGTTTTGTGAAATATGCTGATTTCAAAACAGCCAACAAAACTTGCCTCATTCTAGCACAAAACTGGATGTTTTTAATGAGTGTTTCCATTTATATTGTAGGACATAAGAAATGTAATTAAAACCAAACGTGATGAAGTTTGTTTGTGCAACAAGTCATCAAAAAACATCCTATTACTACTTCCCGTCTTCTTCTTTGTCGTTTCCTACAGTAGTAGCTTCCTGTTGTTTATCATGCAACTTGTGTGATGTAAAAAAAACCTTTTCCATTGCAGTTTTGCAAATTATGCAAATTTTGAGACATCTAAAAAACCATCAGTGTAAAAACATTAATGTTTCCATGAAGCAAATTTCTTTTCATAATTTCAATTTTGTGCCATTTTAAGGTAAATGGAAATGCAGTGACTGATTTTAACGTGTTCTATTTGTTAACGTGTTCAGATTTTCCATCTGTTTGGAAACTAAAACATTTTCTCCTTCAGCTTTTCTCCAACCGTTCTTCATGCTAAAATTAAAAACCGGACATTTGTCCGTTTGCAAGCAGCTCTGATGGCGTCAAAGCGGCGATCTGCAGACGCTTTGTGACCTGAAGATGAGATTTATCCAAGAGAACGATCAAAGCTTCTTTTCTTTTCTGTGAGCGGCGGAGATATTAAAACCAAAGAAGAAGAGAAGTGAAGCGTTCACTTTCACAGTCAGTGCTGTGGAAACAACCAGAGGAGATCTGAGGCTTTACAGACTGGAGAAAGTTCATATCCGTGTCTTCTGACTCGCAGCCGAACAAAGAGGAGGAGGGAAACCAAATGCCGGCACGCCAGCTTGCTCTCACACGGCTGTCAAGCAGGAATCCCTCCAGTCCGAGCCGAGTTAGCATAATCCCCCAAAACGCTGCCGACCCCAAGGAAGAGGAGGAGCCTGAGGAAGGCTCTGCTGAGGTCAAACCGGCCTACTGGTCTGACTGGGACCATCACAAACACAAACCCATCGCAGGGGACACAACTGAATTCACACATTTTCCATAAAGTACTGAAACAAAGTCATACATTTCAGATCAATTTGATGCTGACATGGAAAAAAATTCAATATTTGTAAAACGGTTATCAAAGTATAACTTCACAAAATACTCAACAGTCCTAATTCAATTTTTAATCTTTTCATGAAGGTCTTCTTTTGTAAAATTCATACTTTATTTTCCTAAATTTCCAACTTTATTCTCATAATAATGGCTTTTTCATAAAGCATTACGACAATTCTCAGAACAACTCTCTGCTGTAATGGTTAAAATATATATATATATATATATATACAGATTTTATTCTTGTATTATTACAATTTTATTGTGGTGCAACATTCTGGTATTAGTACAACTTTGTTTTTAATTACTTTTTCATTAGAAATATTTTACTCTGGTATTACTGCAGTTTTATTGTCATCTGAATTTATTCCCATGATATTACAGCTTGTTCCAGTAATATAACTATTATCGTTATATTACATTGTTTTTATATTATTAGGACTTTTTTCTACTTATATTACAACTTAATTCTAGAAATACTTTTGTTTTTATTCTTGTATTATTACAATTTATTGTCGTCCAACCTTATTCTCATGTTATTATGGTTTTATTCTCATGTTATTACAACTTTTTGTAGTAATTTATGATTTCATGTCATGCATATGAACAGCTGTGAACTGTTTGGAATTAAATGGCTGTTGGGAGTCATAGCTTCTGCTGCTGCTCATTTATGCCCTAAATGTGACAAACTTGTTTTTACAGGGTATCTCAAGTCAAAACAGACAGAAAATGGCCATAAAAATCAGTTTAAAATAGTTTTGGAGAAAGAAAACGGCCTAATGAGGGACTTTGACATCTCTGTTGTGATGCTGCTGCTCTTGTCTCTGTGAGCCATTTACATTCCTCTCCTCCTCTGAAGTGAAATGATTTTTAGATATTTCCCCTCCTTGTGGAGTTTTTCGGAGGCCAGCGGGGAACATATTGGCTGAGCCCACCAAGGTGTGCTAATGCCTGGTGGGCAAGTACTTTAAATGCTAATTCTCCCCGCCTATCCGTCCTGCACTCAGAAAAATAACAAATAAAAAACACCCTCTGTCCCGCTAACTACCTCCGAGGCAATTTCTTCCTCCACATAACGTTGGTCCGGCTGATGCCCACCGACTGACCGCAGCTAACCGGGGCTGTCAGGACGCTAATGCTAGCCTAGCCTCCCAGAAAGCACTGTTTGTCTCATGATGAGCAGTCACGCGTGTTTTGACATGTTTGGGGGACAGAAGGAGAGGAAAACAATATTTTGGCAAGAAAAAAAAAAGAGTTGAGGCTCAGCGTGCAGCTAATGGCGGCCGGCTGACAGGTCCATCACGGTTTTTGGCGGCTACTTTGCATCCGTCAAAAAAAAAGAGAAAAAATGGCCGATTATGCAAACGTCCGGTTCACTGGTCGCCATCACCAGCACCAGCGGCTCCATCAGGCGTCGCCATCCTGGTGTTTTGGTGATTGGAGCCGTCCAGCAGGGGGCCGGCAGGTAATTCTGTCCAGGTCTGATGAGACGTAAATAATCGTCCATTTTCAGTCCACATCGTCCTCTGGGTTATAATTAACCCCTTAATTCTGCGGGTTGCAGGAAACTCCTCCACCATGATGGCTGGAACACATTCTGTCTCTAAAACTTGATCAGAACCAGCAAAAACCTCTCATTGGTTCCTCCAGCCAAGTCCTCATAATTCACATTTATGTCCCTACAACACCACAAGAAAAGCTTCTTCTCACACACACACACACACACACACACACACACACACACACACACACTGCAGGTCAATTAAAGGCTGATGGGCGAATCAGCAGACAGTCCATTAAGTCGTCTGTATGTGTGATTTGGAGGTCGGACCCCCACGGAGACGCCTCCGTCTCCTTCAGCAAGGACAAACCCACAGCCGGGGTTCAGACGCAGCGGGGTTCCGCCGGTTCTGTTTGGTACCGGCACAAAGAGCCCGCAAGACAAAACCGACACGCACAGAGTCGGAAAGATTGACAAAACGACCAGAAGCCTGGCAAAAAGAAAATGGACCAAAATAGGTACAAAACAACCACTGACAGAAGGCTGCAAACCAGACGGGATAACCAGAACCAGACCAGAACCAGCACCAGAAACACAATCAGCAGTCCTACAAAAACCAAAATACAAACCAGATCCAGGTGTGGCTGCACACACCTGGATCCGGAGCCTGGTGTGTGTGTGTGTGTGTGCGCGTGTGTTTATCTTCCCCCTGTAAACTGTAATTAGCCTCATTAATTAGCCTGGTTATTGAAACCAGCTTTTAAAACTCCCTCAGTCTAATTATTTCCTCTAAAGTCAAATTACTTTTCTAGCAGACACGCTTCGCCCACAGGGGGGCGCTGTCATGCACCACCTGGAGTGTGAATGTTATTCCAGTGAGTAACATTCAGTAACATTCACTTGAACACTGAATGTTTTATCTTCATGTTAATTTAAACATCTGTTAAGAAAATCAAAAAAGAAACTGAGCTTCTGAAAAAGAGTCTGGAATAAGAAATAAACTTAAATAAAAACATGGAAGAACAAAACTTGAAATGATGTGAGAGCAGAACTTGGTGGTCAGATTTGTGACCTGATTTCATAATTCATAACACCAAACAGATTTACAAGCAGAACCAGTTTGTTCATCTGAACATTGAGATGGGGAGATTTAAAACAAATATATTTAAATAAAGACAAATGTGTAATAAAGGCATAATATGTTCATGTTATCACAACTATTCTCATATTATTTCAACATTTCTCTAGCAACATTACATTTTATTTCCAGTAATATTATGACTTTATTCTAGCAATGTTACAAATTAATATGCAAGTAAAGTAATATTTCTAGAATAATGATTTTATTGTTATACAACTATTCTTGTTTTAAGTTCTTATTCTGGTGTTATTACAACTTTATTATCATATTGATACAACTTTTTTAGTCATATTACAAATCATTTTCTGACTTTTTCAAAGTAATTCTACGTCTTTATTTTCATACTTTTACAACATTTTTCTAGTAATATTACATTTTATTTTTAGTAATATTATGACTTTAAAACATTAATTTTCACAAGACTGTCATTTTAAGACGTTATTTTCATATTACGATTTTACTATCATACGACTTTATTTCGTCTTTTTTCTAGTAAAATTATGACTTTCTTCTACACTATTCAGACGATTGTTTTTAAGTGTTTGAGGCTGATGTTTGCTGACCTGGACGGTCTCACCTGACCCAGACGCTTCCTCTCTGCTCAAACATTCGCCGATGATGCGATGCTCTCGTTCTGTTTTGCGATTCTTCTTCCTCTGTCGTTCTCTGCGTCTTGCTGTCCAACGTTTCTGCTTTTATTCACGGAAACCTCTGAAAGTTTAATAGAGCAGCTCCCATTAATCCGTTGGTTCTATTTTAAAAGCAAGAATTAAAGATTCATCTGTATTCCTCTTTCTCCCTCTATCCGTTGCTTTTCCCTCCAAAGCTGACTCTCTGAAATATTTATGAGTGCTGAATCACTGGATGAGAGGAGGAAACTCCTCACTGCTTCAGAGGGCAAAGTAGCAGCTTCAGCTCCAGGCCGAGCAGCTGAGGGGCGAAACGGAGGCAACGGGAATCAAGAAACTGAAGACTGACATACTGGTCCAAATGTTGGTGTTTCCAATAAATAAAAACACAATTAAACCTGCATGTGAATACGCTTGATCAGTCAGTAAAGTCAGTCATTCAAAACCATGCAGCAGCATCATCCTCCTACCACTTTCTGTTGTCTTCTTCGTCATTTCCTACAGTAGTAACATCTGGTTATTGATCACATGACTGTGTGATGCAAAACAAAAAAAAAGAAGAAAAAAAAGAAAGTGTTTCCATTGCAGTTTTGCTAAATATAATACTTTTGATACAGCCAGAAACCAGCTCAAAAACTAGCTGCAAAATTTTACGCAAAAATGTATTTCTGAAAAATTGGCACGTTTCCATTAAGCAAATCTATTTCTGTAATTTCAATTTGCAATTTTAAGGTCAGTGGAAATGCATCCTGTAGCTACATTTCCTTTACAAATGTGAGCAAAACTTTGTAGACATTCTGGTAATGTGGCAAAAACACAATATTGCAGTTTTAGCGTTTCCCATTTAAAGAGCATTGAATTGTGCATGAATGAGCTTCACTGGATAATTTTGAACAATTCCAAATGTATGCAAATACAAACATTTTCTGGGAGAAGTCTTCATTACTTTAAATGTGGCGATTAAAATCTTTAAGCTATTTGCAGGATCTAATTGCAAAGGAAGCCGGTTGCAGTGATTTATAGTTTCCAGATCAATCTGAGGACGATGGGAGGAGAAAATCTGAGGAACCCTGAAACTTTGGCTGAGTCACATGTTTCTAATGTTTGGAGAGCGCTGCGTCTCTTCAGGG
The DNA here is from genome assembly GCF_027474105.1 of Poeciliopsis prolifica. Lineage (NCBI taxonomy): Eukaryota > Metazoa > Chordata > Actinopteri > Cyprinodontiformes > Poeciliidae > Poeciliopsis > Poeciliopsis prolifica. The sequence goes on from NW_026562377.1 coordinate 1,457,005, forward strand.
CCCACTAGGACCCACTTCAAACATGAAACCTGACCTGAACAAGTGTTTAAAGGTTTATTAGACACTAAAGGAAAACAGAGAAGCTCATAAAACCCCAAACTGTGGGAACTTAGACAAGGAGCAGCTAGAAATACTCTTTACTGTTACTTTTTTTAAAAAAGTGTGTCTTAGAAACTCTTATATGTGACTTTCTGAATGCTGCAGATATCTTGATATTATGACAAAATTATGAGAATTATGTCATAATATCACAACTTTGGTCTCTTTATATTATGACTATTGTTAACCTTATTCTCATAATTTATCATTTTAACATGAATACACTGTTGTAATGGTATTAAAAGTATTACATTTGGAAATTTCTCAGTTCTGCTGAACATTTTCTAGAAAAACAAAAACTACGAATCTTTTAGATGAACCTCAGAAATTTTCTCGGAAAAACATGAAAATTAAAAGTTTCACAAGTTGACAGTTTTCACCTTTTGAAACTCGTTCCATGTTTTTCTCAAAAATTTCTAAGATTAATCTCAAAATCTGTTTTTTTGACAGAAATTTGCTCCCTTCATATTTTCTCTATAATTGTCCTCATACCTTGTTTCAGCCATTTTCACAGCAGGGGTTCCTCTGCTGGAGGTGGGCGGGGCCTGGCTGGATCAGAGGCCCCGCCCACCCGAAGCCCCGCCCACCGGGACGCACCGGGAGCTGCAGTTTGGAGCTGAGCCGGTAATCAAGCCAAACGCTCCTCCTGCAGCTGCGACTAAACTTTTCTCTTTGTTCCCGTGTGCACGGGTCCGAGCCGACCCGGTCCGGTCCGGTCCGGTTCTCAAAGTTTGTGAGCAGGAGTTTGCGGAGCGGCGGAGATCCGCTCGGTTGGACCCGAAGGTTACATAAGAGCGGACATAAATCCTGAATGAACTCCGTGTCCGGCGGCGCGCCGCTCCGCGCGTAAACGCGCCGCCGAGTCCAGATTCCAGCTGAAAAGCGAGGACGCGCGGTTCTGACCCGGTTCTGACTGAGTGAAAATGAAAGTTTGGAGCAGGTTTCCCCCCCTGGATGCACGCTCGGAGTATCTTCCTGACTTTAGAGTGTGGAGCGTGAAGCCGCGCGTCCTGGCGCTGAACGGGATGGATGATCGTGTGAGCGGCGGGATGAAGCCAGGCTGCTGTGAATAAGACTCCGCTCCTTCCTGTGGATATAAAGTGACTGAAGGACGGTGATTTTCTTTTTTTTTTTCATGCGCTTCGGTTCTGGTTCGAGAACAGCCGAACCGAAGAGACGCGGATGCTCGCCGCGCCGCCGCTCATGGCGCGCTCCTGGCGGCCGCCGCTGCCGCCGCCGCTGCTGCTGCTGCTCGGACTGCTGCTGCGACTCTGCTGCGCCGTTACCGACGACCGGCTCATCTCGGACCGGTACGCGGTCTACTGGAACAGCACCAACCCCAGGTAAGACCCGGACCGGCCTTCAGGCCGAACTCTGCTCCCTGCAGGATCGGATTTGGATCATGATCTGATCAGAAAACTGAATCGACTTTAAATTGGAAGTTTTTTTAAAAATCGAGTCGAATATGAATGGAGAGTCGTGGAGAAATGAAAGTTCGCTGCAGGGTTTTTACAGCGCAGATAAAAACTCAAAATGCCTCCCAGATGTTAGAAACTGCAGCTTCAGCTCCAGTTTTACAGCCTCTGGTTCTGCTTGGCACCAGAAACCCGAACGGTTCTGATCCAACAGGTGACATTTCTCAGCTCTTTTCCTTTCAGCTCCAGGTTGGATAAAATGTTGGCAACTGATGTTGATGCAACTTGGAGAAAAACTTTCACCCAAACGTTTTAAATTCCCTCTGAAAAATGAAAATCACTGAAGCATTTTATTCTTCAAAAATATGCAAAAAATCAATTCATTTTGTCTTTTTCAATCAAGAAATTTAACATTTGTTCCTTTTTTCAGTTAATAACTTGATAAATTTTGGTTGCATGATATTACTGTTACTGCTCTTGTTATTTTCGACTAAAATTAGCAGGGGAACCGTTTATCATTTGATATTGTTGCAAACATTTTAACAGTTAGTTTAGGTTTAGTCGTAATAAGGGAAAAATGGCTCCTGGCCGCTGCGACCGGCTCAAGGTGACATCTTGTTTGGTCCAAAGATCTAAAATATTTGATTTATGGGAAAATGTGACGGAAATAACGAACAGGAATCACAGAAATCAAACGTTTCTGTATTTTTATTATTAATAATGTCTCTGTAATGGGGGAGATTTTTTGGGTCAGTTAATTAACATTTTTATGCCACAATATCAAATGTTTCCCATTTTCAGTGAAGGTCAGCCATGTTTGGTTCTGAGTTGCTGGTTCAGCAGGAAATCTGAGGACGACTTCATGGTTCGTAGGAAATCGCAGTTAATTTTTCAGCGTTGATTCGCTCGGGCGTTTTGGCGCCGTTCGTCAGTTCAGACTCCAGATGTTTCGATCTGCTTCCACACAACAAAATAGTTCCCTTTGTTTGCCAAAAAACTGGTTAAATTGTCTGGAACACATCCGATTTTTGTGTGACCTCTGACCTTCACTTGAAAATTGACATTTTTTTCTCTTTTTTTGTGCGCCTAGCAGCAGAGTGTCGTCCGTTCTGATTGGCTCCTCAGCTGGCCAATAGGAGGCGGCGCTGTTTTACGGATTACTGCAGGATTAAATATGAAGGTGTTACTGAGGAAGAATTTTTTATTGAGATTTGTTTTAGATTCTTTTAAAAACGTTGCTTTTTTAAAAAAATTTCAAAATAAAAGCACGATAATGAGCCCAGCAGAAAGCAGGAGCGAAAAGTTTGATCTGGAGAGTTTCAGCTGCAGGAAAAGTAGTTGCAGGCCGTTCTCGTAAAGAGTTGGAGTGTGTGTGTGTGTGTGTGTTGGAGTGTGTGTGTGTGTGTTGGAGTGTGTGTGTGTGTGTGTGTTGGAGTGTGTGTGTGTGTGTGTGTTGGGGTGTGTGTGTGTGTTGGAGTGTGTGTGTGTGTGTGTGTGTGTGTGTGTTGGGGTGTGTGTGGTCCTCCAGATGTGAGGTTCTGGGTTTCCAGCTGCCTGATCGTTTGTGTCCCTGCTGCGTTCCTGTAATAACAAGGCAGAAAAAAACGATTTTTCTCACTGGAGAATTAATATATTTGTTTCCAGCGAAGCATTAATTGATTTATAGCCAATGGAAGTTCATGAAATACCCAGAAAAGGTTTCTCCTTTCCGCCGTTCATCTGCAGCAGGAAATCCGTTTTCTATTAAACGCCACGCGGAAGATTTCAGGAGGGGAACCTGCTGCTCCCCGTCCCGCCGTGACGGTTCTGTGGTTCAGCCCGATTAGGTCTCGATTAGAGGGTTTAAACCACCGTTCTGTTACTGGTTCTGTTACCGGTTCTGTGACGGTTCTGTGACCGGTTCTGTTACCGGTTCTGTGACTGGTTCTGTGACGGTTCTGTGACCGGTTCTGCTCAGGGACGATTGAGAGATCTGTTTGGGTTTGCAGGAACGTTGGCGGGTGGTTTGGGCCGAGTGAACAGAAACGGGTTCGCTGTCATTCCTGCAGCTCAGGCGTCTTTAAATGTTCACTTTCGTACCTTTTAAACTCTAATTTAATGGAAAATAAAATAACAAACATTAAATAAAATTTGGCAGATTTTTAAATAAGAAAATTACTGAAATTAGATGTTTTACTTTTTTATCTAACAAAATTGTTGAACTGTCTTTCATATTTTTACAGTTTCCTTTTAAACAGTTTATTAGTCACTTTACAAATAAACATATTTTCTGACATTTTAAATGTTATTTTTCAGCTTTCTAAACTGTTTTAAATGAAGAATATTAATTTTGCCACTAGCAGCTTTAACTGACAGAAAATGGAGACGTTTCCTGCGACGTCGAGACGCAGCGAACGTCTCAACGTCGGGAATCGGACCCGCAACAGCCGTGACTGGGTTCTACGGCGACGCCACACCAATTGGTTTCCATTGGTTTCTAAATATTTTCATTAGATAATTTGATTAAACGTCCAAACTGACAAACTCTCCTCCAATATTTTAAAAATATTCGGTTTGCACAGAAAATTGATTTAAACGTCGGTCAACTGAACGAATCCAAACAAAATTTAAAAATGTTTTCGGTCAAATTTACTGAAATATTAAATCCAGTCTAATTTGTGTTTATTTAATCCATTTTGTAATTTCAGGATAAAATCTCCCAGATTATGATGATTATATTTTGAAGGTTTTTGAAAAACCTGTAATTTAAAACCAACATTTGATCGTTTAAACCTGAAATAACGAGCAGAGAAAATCCAATCAACAAAATTCTTTTATAAATTATAAAATGGTGAAATAATCCCGGAATAGGTTTGAATTTCGTCTCGGTGAATCCTGCAGACCCTGGTCTGTTTTTGTCTTCAGCGGATTTGACTGAAGGAGACAAAAGGTCATGAAGTTGACCTCTGAGTAAAAATAAAAATTACTAATAAATTCAGGTGTGACAACTTTAAATATGCAGATTCAGAAAAAGGCAGAAATATAGAAATAATAGTCTTTACATTCAGAAAAAATACTGTGAAATTAGTGCCTTTTTAAGTTAAACTGGGTCAAAGGTCATTGTGCTTCACATGCAGAAAAGAGAGAAACTTGGAAATTTGTTGTTACAACAAAAATATTTTGGAAATGTACGTATTGTTAATGAGTCCAGTTTGTGTTAGCAATAACTTTACGAAGCAAAATGAACTGCAGGCTTAAAACCCACCAATAAAAATCCAGGAATCGGGTTGGGGGTCATCGGGTCGGGCTCATCGGGTCGGGCTCATCGGGTCGGGCTCATCGGGTCGGATCAGCTGGCGGAGCTTCCCTTTCTCGACTCAAACTGTCAAAATAAGACGAATTAGTAGGCTGGTTTGTGAGCATCTGCAGCAAAGGGTCTTAACTTTGAATGTTGATTCTGGTTTGCAGAAATTAAATAATTTCTTTCTTACTAGAAATAGTAATTGTAAATTAGCTAAAGACGAATCACACTATTGATTCCTGCAGCTCTGATTACGGCTCCATCCGCCTCCATCTGTAATTCTTATGAAAACGTGTTGATATATATTATGATAGATTTGATGTTTTTAACTTGTTGTCCACTCATTTTAATTCTCCTGATCTTTTTGTCTCATTGGCTGACTTCATTTATTATTTTTTTGACCTTGAAGCAGCTCGTAGATCTTCTCTCTGTTTCTCCGCTGCAGCAGGAATGTCTTTGGATCGGCACATTTAGGTCCAAGCTTTCTCTCTTCATTCATAGAAATCTGTTTCCATTCATAAAATTGCAGACGTTGGAACTTCTGCTCCCAACATTTTGGCTTTGAACTGTGAAATATATTCAAAAATGACTCAAATTTCCCATATTTTTTTCCTAAAGTTGCTTTGGGAAGGTCAAAACATGCATCTCAACGACACTGATGGTTTTTGAGCGGCCTGTAATGGCCGCTGCCTGGACTCGCTCTGCAATCTGATGCCTGTTCAGTTTGTGCTAATTGAATCTTTCTGACCTTGTTCAGTTTCATCTGAAGTGTAAATGTATTTATCTCGTTCTGAGCTGCCTCCTGACACTTCAGATCTCAGCAGCCGGATGATGGGAGGAATAATTAGAGGTTTATTAGGAAATAAACACGGCCGTCCGGTGGTTTCAGCAAATGAGAGCAAAAGTAGAATTGTAATGTACAAATGTTTCAAAAATTTGTATCTTTTTCTCCTTTTGTTTGTATTTCGCAAAACGGGCCAACCGTTCGCTTCACTTCTGATTTCTCTACTCATCCATGTGCCTCCATTTTTGCAGGTTCGGTCTCCTGCCCCCGTCTTTCTTTTAGGGAGTCGATGTTCACCCAGGCATCAAAATGGCCCCCAGCTTTTTGGTTGAAGGGCTTCACCACCACAACTTGCCCCAACAATAAAGAGGTGCACAGTACGGCTGTAAAACGGAGGGAAACGGTCAAAAAATGTTGGAATCGTTTGAGTAAAGACAAGAATATAATCATGATATATTTCAGAACGTTGATCCAGATTTATCACCATGAAGTTGAATAATGGCGTTCTCTCTCGTTCGGGCTTCGTTTTATTTGTATTTCCACTCTGCAGATAATCTCCTTCAGCATCTTTCTCTGATTTTAACATGTAAAACTAAATAAAAATTTGATCTTTTTATTCACGAAGCACCAAAACAGATTGGTCTACTTTCCCGTCACCTTCTCCAAGAGCTAATCACCAAAGACACAAAAAAACATTTTTATTTTACTTTACAATTTTGTATGGAAACCAGGAATTTCCAGTCACAAAATGTAAATAAATGATTAAATAACGTGAGCATGAAGCTGGGTTCTCAATGTTAGACTTGGGACTAATCCGATATTAAAAACTGTATTGTTTTAATTCTAGTTTTTTTTTACATGTTTGACCAAAGTAATCAAGCTTTTGTTTTTATCTGTTTCAGTCTCTTGATTATTTATTTTACTTTGGCTGTTAAACCTGCCACAATCTGCAATTATTCAATTAATCCATGATAAAATGAGTTTGATTAGAGATGAACGATATATCGTATCGGAAGATATTAGTAAATTTCGAACATATCGGTATCGGCCCAATATGTTTATTTTTGTCTGTTTCTGTTTCTTTTCCCAAAGCTGTCTAAACGGTAGTGAAATATATATATCAATAAATATTAACATTGGATATGTATATAACTTATTAATGTTTTTTGAAGGTCTGAGTGGCTCTTTCTGAATATGCAGCTCCAGACTCAATACTGTCAGAATCACAGATCTAAAAAACTAGACAAGTCTCCCTTTAAATGATGGACACGTTTAACGGTGGATAAAAAAACATATTGTAACTTATTTTCAGATATATTTTTTTAAATGTTATTTGTATTCAAGAAGAAGCCTGGAAGCAGAAACGTGCAGACAGTTTGGTTGTATTTATTAGGTTTTCAAGCAGACCTACATTTCCAGTTTGTTTTTCGGTTTGGGACGATATTAGTTGCCCATTTAGAAAACGTTCAGGAGACACAATCTAGGAAAACTAGAAGTTGGGATGGTCCGATGATTGCTTCATTGGTGAATCGCCATTTGGGACCAATAAGCGTAAATTTAGCTTGTTTGAGACTGAGATAATTTTTTTCCACCGTATTTTGTTTTAAGTTTGCATTTTTCTTGTCTAAATGTTAAAAAAGAATCCATCAATTGAATTTAATGTTTTTCTGTTTCTGTTCACAAGAAACTGTTGAACTTTATTGATGTTTTATGGCCATTAAAATAATTGGGTCTGAACCGAGAAATCGCGAGAAAATTGTGATAATTGTGACGCTTTTGAGTCAGAACCAGATGGAGAAAGAAACTGGGTTTAAATCTTTGTGATCTGAGCAAATATTTCTTATAAATCGTTTCTTGTATCATTTAAATGTCTGAATCTGCTTCCAAATGTCGGGACCAGTAAATGTGGGATTCCATGCTGTTCTCAGACAGCCTTTCCTTTTCCAGTGACGTCTGTCAAAACAAAATTCTTCTTTTTTAAAACGTTATGCGACACAATAAGAAGTCTTTTCTCTGCTCCAGTCGGCTCAGGTTTTAGCGCTGCTCTCTGCAGGGGGCCGGCTGCTTTCCCATCTGATTTTTGTTTAAATGTTCCTGTAAGTAGCTGAGAGTCTGTCTGTGGTTTGTGTTTACTGTGTTTTCTATTTTAATCCAGTCTGATCTCATTTATTCTGTCAGTGAGTCATTTCACTAATGTCAGCGTCTTTCTGGGAGCAGAAAGGAAGTCGGAAATGTATTAATTATTAAGCAATCAAAGTGGCACTTGATGAGTTTTAGTATCAAAAACAGTTTTCAGTCATAAAAATTCAGTGATAGGAAGCATTTTGTCCGTAAAAGGCCAGAAAATAATTTAACGGCAATAATGGAAAGCTATAGTAACAGATTTTCTCTATTTAGAAGAATTTCTAAATAAAATCTTTTAATTCTTTACTTCAGATTACAAAAAACGAAAAGGAGACAAAATTTCTAAAAATAAAAATCTTCAATATTTGACTATTGTAAAAAAAAACACAAAAAATATCTATCGAGCAATTTTGGAAACACAAATCTAACACCTAAAATACGCACAGAAATAGAAATCGTATTGCTTTGCATTTCAAAACATCTGCATGAATTTTTTACCAAATGTAAATAACAAACTTCCCCATATTGGACCAGTTAGTCACTGGACTGTTAACCCTGCTGGCTCATAAATCAGGAGATTTTTGAGGAATAACACCAAAGTATCTTTGACTTTAACTTTGAAATCTCGTCATATTAAGCTGAAATCTTTCTTTTTCCACAGTGGAAGGTCGGAAACGAGCAGCCAGGTTTTTGCAGTGTATTGGTGAGGTCGTGTGATGGAGTGCGAGCGTTCCCTGAAGGCGTGCTTAAAGCTCCCCAGCGAGGTTCTGCCGGTTTATTATTTCGGTGGCAACGTTTCTGGGTCCTGGGCGAAGTGTAGCGTAGTGTGTTGACAGCTGTGGCAGCAAATCCATGATGTGGAGCCTGCATGCGTGGCTGGACCTTCAGGAAGCCGAGGCTCAAATTCAGGGAATCCCATCAACGCAGCAGTTAGCGCTGGGCCAAAAAATCAGTTTCCATAAAAATGACGATTCTCATTTACTGTGATATAGAATCGATATAAAATGTCCCAAAATCAATTTAGAAAAAATAAAACTCATTTGTCGACAGCAGGCCTCTATAATTGCAACTTAGTTTCATCACAATACTATTTTGGAAACAAAAAAATTGACGATAATAACGATTTATTACTTCCTCTTTAAGTCATTGTACTTAAAGAGGAAGTAATTATTGTCCCACAAACACTTGAAAAATATTCACCAGTTGCATAAAGAAATGTGAATCTGAATTTAATCGTATCTTTGAATTTATCTTTGTTGATTTTTTTAAATGGTTCACTATCAATGCCAACAACACAGACAGATGTGGGGGTTTAAACAACATTAATTAGAGTTTTTAAAAATGATTGATAAATTTATCAGTATAATCGATAAACGTCTCGCAGGGCGTCTTGACGTCGCTGCGTGAAAATCACCAAGACAAATTAGAAACCATAAAAATAAGAGAAAATATTCAAGCAGCCAACATTTGGCAAACCTTTGGACTAATTTAGTCTTTGCCACATTCAGAAACTTGGACTGAACTGACTGTTCAGTCTGAAACGAAGACAGAGCGATTTGGGTTCTGGTCCGGTTCAGAACAACTGCAGGACAATTCAAATGAACCACTTGCTAGCATGCTAGCTATCACATTAACTACCGCTACCTATGCTGGCTACTATGCTAGCGCTACGCTAGCTACCAGCTACCAGGCTTCAGAAAAGTGACATAAAAAAGAAACAAAAAGAAAACTGGGAATAGTGAAGCAAAAGGGGGGAAAGAATGAAAACTGAAAATATAAAAGTAAAAACCAACCATAGTTCAGAGCTATTAGCTCTCAATGCGTCGCATGTTAATCCTCTCTGACCTGTTGGTGACGTCACTGTGTTTCGCTGTTGCCTGTAGGTGTCGCCATTTCTGTGAGAAACCTCTGAGTTTCGATAATAAATCTAAAGGATTCGTGGTGACGCTGATTCTTATTCTTGACGATTCTTCACATTTCAGTTAGCTTGGTGATGAGCTCCAGCTAGCTGTCGCGATGTTTCCCAGCCAGCTGTCGCGATGTTTCCCAGCCTTAGCGTAAAATCATTTGTTTTAGTCCCGCCTCTGGTCGAAACATGTAATTTGGTTTCAAAGTATTTCATTTAGTTTTCCTAATGAACGTCACACTAATCGAATCCTCATGTTTGAGAATCATCAGCGTTCGTATAAACTTTGTCCTCCGCTCCTATGAGGCAAGAAATTGTTGCTGTTAAAGTTAAAGAAGAAATTAAACGCTCAGATCAGTCAGCGTTCCTCTGCTGCACATGTTTTTCCGCAGTCTGAAGATCTTTGTGTTGGTTTCCTCCTCCAGACTGGCTGTTCAGTCTGAGGTTAAGTAAAACATTTTTTGGTTATGGCTCAACTCTGTCTCACTAAGTAGAATCACGAGGAAGTAAAACGGTCCTCTGTTACCGCTGCGCCGCCTCCTCGACCCAAAACCCCCAAAAATGTTAACTTCATTAAGGTTCCCTCAAAGCAGAGCGAGACTCCAGAAAATGTCCTGAGGCCGCCGGAGGGATCCGGGCGAGAAGTTCCTGATGGATTCAATCAAAACCAACGTGTGAGGCTGGAAAACACGAGTTCACGCTCAAACGAGTCACTGTTTCTGCACTGAAGGGACCGCAGAGTTCAACAGCACACTGTAATAAAAGCAGTTTGATCTTCTTATGAAATAAAACTGGAAAATTTATGCAGGAATTTAAAACATGTGCAAGAAAATTAATTCTTCGTTACATTCAGACCTTGTAGCAGTTATAGTGCATCAAATGTCTTCCATCATCTTTTCTCTGATTGGTCAGTTTGAATTTTCCCTCAACCAATCGGATTAAAAGATGGGAGAGAAACTCTCATTTGGGAACTTAAAGGGACAGAATCGTGTAAAATCAACTTTTCTATAATGTTTTTACCCTCATCTAAAACAATCCTGGAGTGCTGCTTTGATTCTGTCCTACATGTTTCAGACATGCTTTAATCTCCATTCAGCTGGGCCTAGCCCCGCCTTCCCGACTTAGCTCCCCCACTCAGCTCCTTCAGACTAGCCAGCAGCAATTAGCAAACACCTGGTGGAGCTGGTTATAGGAGCTACTGCTCAGAGCAACGCTGGTAAAACATAGTTAACGGGTTCCTAGAGGAGCCATGTTGGGAAGGCAGAGCTCCAGAGAGAGCAGGAGTTTTTAAAGAGACAGAGACCCAATTTCAAAGTCTTAAATTACAAAGTCAGATTTCTTTATATTTGATACGCATGGCATTTTCATAACTACTGAAGGTAACATAAGTGGCTCTAAAATGGCTTTATGTGCCTGTAAAACTAATACTGCTTCTTTAAGAGTCATGCAGTTTGTGAACTATTCATACCTGAGGAACTGTTCAATCTTCAGGTGGGAGTTTGCATCACTGAAATGTTTGTAGGCATTTTGATATGAACTCACAGTTATGCCTTTGCACAAAAATAAGCAGGGATCTTTAGATTTTGTGTGAATTTCCACAATTTCAGAATAGTGAATAAGCGACTGATTGGCAGCTGGAGACTCGAGGGCCACTTAGAAAACTGCGGCGGGCCGCATTTGGCCCACGGGCCACGAGTTTGACACATGATTCCAATGATTGTTGATGCAAAGATTCAGGTGTTTGGTTGCAGGATCTCTCTGGTTTAGGTGTGTCTGTGTGTTAGAATGGCGTAGTCAAAGTCCAGACCCAAGGCTGAATCTGGAATCAGTGACAAAGTAGATAAATGATGCTCAGTTATCCTTCGTATTCAATCTGCTGAGTTTGAGTTGTTTGATAAAGAAAATATGGACAAAAAGTCTCCAGATGTTCAGATTTAGTTGAGACGAAACCAGAAAGGAGGAAAAACAGCAAAACTTTGTCAAGTGACGCAAATAATTCATCGTTCTTCACAGCGAAGCTGAATTTCTGTCCCCAAATCCCAGTGAAATACAACAGATGGCCTGAAACGTGGAAAAATAAAAAGGTTGAGCATTTTCACTAAGAGACTAATTAATTTTATCATTTGTAATTTATGAATGCATTAATTTCAGAGAATAAAAACGATTTCGTTTGAGTTTAAAATCAGTAATAATGAATGAATGGTGATCTAAAGCAGGGTGTCCAACGCGCGGCCCGGGGCCCATTAGTGGCCAATAGTTCCAGTTTAAGAAACTCATATTATTGTTACCAAACGTTTTATTTTTACGTCAGCAGAAAATTCTTGCAATGGACAAAGTATTCCTGGTTTTTCAGCCAAACTTTAATAATCAGTAGAACGTCGTTTATCCAGAGACTTTTACCCAAAAGACGACTTTGCTGCATGAAAATGAGCTTTTCTATAATTTAATAAACTCCGTTAAATATTGCAATCTTTTTGAAAGAAATCCTATTATTATAACTGAATAAATTCTTTGTTTTTACACAGAAAATGTGCAAAATCTTTTGGATTTATAGAGAAAAGAAGAAATTGGACAACTTCTTTTGTTTTATCTTGTGACAATTTAGGATCAGATTTTTTTCTCCAAATGACAAAAAGTTTGGACAAACCGAACCGAAAGTATTTGATTGAGTTGATGGCACTGATTTCTCTGCTGTTAATTGTTCATTAGTGTTTGGTCATGTCTGACTGGTTAGCGCCGCGCTAACGCCCCTCATCCCTCTGAAAGCGACTCCAAGGTGATGCGGCTGGACTGGTTTCTGGAGTTTGTCTCCCAGTTTGTCTCCCAGTTTGGCCCCAGTTTGTCTCCCAGTTCGTCCAGCCTGCAGCTCTGCACCGCTGGAGGAGAAAATGGCGGCCGGTTTGGTTCAGGAAAAGAAAGCGGTAACGCATCGCTGCAGCCGCCATTTTGTTAAGCCGGGGTCAGATTCCTTCCTCCTCCGGATGAAACTTCACTCAAACTTTTCCTTTTTCTTTTTCCGATTGCTCTCAAAATGAGCCCAAATCTTAGTAGAAGTTTAATTCTGTTTATTGTTTGTCATTTTTTTCAGTCAAAATTAAAGACAAAAAATCGTTTGTACTGAAAAAGGCGAACAATAGTTAAATTCCTGTCATTTTATGAACAGTAGGATGAAGCACAAGCTTCACTTTTTCATACTCAAAGCATCATAGAAATGAAAACTTTTCTGTATATTTTCTAAACATTTCATGAAATTCAGTCTGCAGAAAAGAAAACAATCAAACTTCAGTTTGTTAAACTAAAGTTATTTATTTAGAAAATGATTTTCAGAATTTTTTTTTTTATTCTAAAGGGAAAAACATTTTTAACTCTTGAATTACTGAGTCTCTTTAACTGAAGTTCGCTTGTTTTTAATATTCGTCTTCATCTTTAATTATTTCAAGTAAATAATTTTCATTTTTTCTTTATTTCAAACGGCTTCTGTTTAAACCTGGGAAGGAGTTTATAGTCCTAAAGCTTTAACGCATCAGACGCAGATATAATTATTTTAATGTGTGTTTGTTTCATACGAGTTTCTCCTCACAATAATTCATGTATGGAAGTAAATTCTTTGGACAAACATCATTTTTATATATTTTTGTCTTAAAGGTTGGAGTAAGATCCTGAATCTGGATCCGCGTTAATAAAAAGGTGATAAATCGTGGAGAAGGGGCATCGTTTGAGCGTAAATGAGCGGTTTGGGTTATTGAAGCACGTTTAGCTCTTCATTACAACCTCATAATTCTCTGCAGGATTTATCGCCTCTGTCATCTGGATCCAGAAAGGAAACTGAGACGAGTCGGTCCCAGAGAGACTCGCAGAGTGAAACTCATGTGGGCTGTTAATTATGTCGCTGCTGCTGCAGCTCCTGCTGCTGCAGCTCCTCCTGCTGCAACTGCTGCTGCTGCAACAGGAGCTGCAGCTCCTGCTGAAACTGCTGCTGCAGCTCCTCCTGCTGCAGCTCCTGCTGCAGCTGCTTCATTCAGTTCCACCAGGAAGTGTTGCAGTATGGAGGACCAAAACTGACATAATTAGCAATAAAAGCAGAAATATTTTTGTTTTTTCTTTTTCTGACATGCATATTTTGACAAATGTATTAGGAAAAGGAAACAGAAGATATGTATAGATTTCTTGATGAAAACACGTGTCAGAGAAAACGAGGAATCTACTTTTATTTTAAATTTTGTGGTTCCTGTGGCTCCAGTCTATTTTAGGTTGCAATGAAAGAGATTTCTGCTAATTGGCTGCATAAAATGAACCTTTAACGCCTCCTGCTTTCAGGCTGATGCACATTGAGACCAAGAGAGAAAATCTTGACATTTAAGGGATTTTATCTGCTTTTTTTTCATAGTAGGTGATATTAGAAGTCTTTCTGTTTCAATTTAAATCAGTGAGTTGATAATAGAGAAAATATTGGAATATTTTGATTATGTGGTAAAATTGCGTTTTGCTTTCACTTTGTCTGTTTTTCCAACATGTTGTCCTTCAAAGTAAAGCGCCGTTAACCACGCAAACAAAATATTCCTCTGTCACTGTATTAAACCTGAGCCTAACCAGAACCATGACCTTTAACCCCAACTGTGAACACGACTTTCTTTTCGTCACCAATGTTAAAGCTGGAAGCCAAACACAACATCCATCATCTGTTGTGTCATCAAACTGTAGGATAAAGATAAAACCTGCTTTAATTTAACTGACAGAATAATATTTAAGTTATCATGTAAATCCTCTGTTTTTATGAAGAGGTTCAATGAAACGTCATATTGAAGCCAGTAAAATCCTGATTTTCTTTATTTCATCAGAACTTGAAGATATTATTAGTTGCCTTTTATTTCCTTTTTCCTTGTTTCAACAGAAACTTCTAATAAATCGTAATTTGCTCCAAATTAGGTGATCAGATTTAACTGAAGTGCATTTAAAGGCAGCTGCATGCAAACAGCAGTGATGTGATGTAACCATGTGCAACAGCAGCAAAGTTTGCATTCGCTGAACAGAAAGTTTGATCCGTTTTCATCGCCTGGTTCACAGAGAAACCGAGTCAACATGGTTTCCATGAGAAAAGCAGAAGTTCAGGAAGATGAAACCGTCCCACTGTCCTCGCCGTGGAGGACGATGTAGATCAGGAAGTCTGAACCGTTTCCTGTCGCACGGCGGCGGCCATGTTGGCTCAGAACACGCTGGTGTTTATAGAGTCACTAAAAAGAAAGTACACCCCGTTTAATTCTGGGTACAAATGATCCAGGTTTTAAAATGGTGTGAATTGAACTCAGTGCCATTTAATAGTCAAACAATTTAATTATTTATTAATCTATTGATAAACAGTTCATCTATCGATTAATTGTGTATTGTGACGATTAATTTGATTTTAAAAGAATTTGCACATTATGCTGAATTTTCATTAAGTCCTTTTAATACAATTCTAGAAATACGTTGAAAGATGCAAATAAATAATTACAATCCTTTAAAATCACAAAATAAAAATAACATTCAATAACATTGTTGTTAATGCATTAATGCAGGTCTGATGGGTTGATTATGTTTTGGATTTATTGATAATAAAACATTATGTTCTTTTTCTGTGTTCCTCAGTTTACGATTAATTACTAAATTTGTTGACAATTATTAAAACAATTTATTCAAAGCAATTAATTGTTTCCTCTGTTAATAACATGCAGGATTATTTTCTGCCAGACATCTAAATAATGATCCATTCAGGTTCGGATGGGAAGCTGATTAAAAACTCTGACATCACAAGTTAAATTAAAGGGGCAGTATTTTGTAAAATCAACTTTTTTAGCTTCACATCATGTAATAATGTTATTTCCTCAACAAAAACAAACCTGGAGTGTTGTTTTGATTTGTTAATGCATGTTTGAGAAACCCTGTAGTTTGGAAAACGTCTGGGTGGACGTAGCCCCGCCTCCGAGGCGCAGCTCCTCCCCTAAGCTGCTCGGTTTGGTTGAAGTGATCTCTGGGTCGGTTTGAACGTTTATGTGAACGTCAAGCGGACCAGAGACCGCTCCAAAAGCAGGAAGTGGACTACAACCCAGGGCATTCTGGGTAAATACAACCAAAACAAACATGTTAGCCTAGCGCTACCGGGAGGAAGGCTTGCAGTTTTTTAAAGAAATTGACAGACTCAAGAGAAACACTAAAATCTGACGCCTCCATCTTGTTTCCATCTAGTGAAGCAGGAAGTTTCTCTCAGTCTTCAGAGGTTTTTAAGTTGTTTCCTTCAGTGGTTCTTGGTGCAGCGCCCCCACAGGCCAGGAGGGGAACAGGCTGGTTGGATTCAGCACCACAGCAGCTGGAGGTGGAGCAGATGGTGGAGTTCTGGTCCTCAATAAAACTGAGTCCATCAGGTGTGAAAAGAGCCCTGGTTCTGTAACAGTGAGTTAAGCTGAGTTCATCAGAAACATGATCCGTTTGTGAAGTTCAGGTTTGGAAACGGAGACATGAATAAAGGCAGCGAAGCAGAACCTCTAAAAACCTTCTACTCAACTTTATTTCCTTTCATTTGTCAAGTTTTCTCATGTCTGCTGTCATAAACCAGCCAAAGATCCTCCCGCAGGACCTGCAGACACTAATGCTGATATTTGCAAAACATAGATTTTCTGCTGCGCCTGGATAACTTGGCTTTCCATTGTGTGGACAGTTGGAACCTTTGTGCTACCTGGACATCTGGAGAAGATTAAAAACTGTGATATAGGGACCAATTTCACACTCACTCAGTGTTGCTTCTGCATAGAAACCACAACTTTAGGACCATATTTATGGCTTTTTCCACATCCCACTCTTTGTTTCCATTAAACTTCAATTGTAGCCGGAAAAAGTTGATGGATGAGAGCAAAGGATAAATGATGGCAAAGGAAATGGTTATGAATTCTTCAGAAAACGCTTTAGCCAAACCTGCATTGAGTCTTTGACTTTAATGGTTGTTACAGATGCTGATTTCATTCAAAAGTGGCGGAAAACAATAAATGTTTAAAACATTAACCTGAACAGCGGAGTTAGATGTTTTCCTGGCTCAACGATCTGTGGTGTGTCGTTTCATTTCCAGACTTCTGCAGGCATGTGGAAATGTTTAAATCAGATGAGACGGCGCAGAGACGCATCTAAAACAATCTGGACGCCTCTGGCCCAAACCGTCGTCCATCTGAACCGTGTCGCTGCAGGAATCCCGAGACGCGTTGCAGCGTGATGTCACACCTCCCGCCTCCTGCTGGTGGGCTAACAGATGCTAACCGGCCATGTCTGAGCGGTCAAGTTGTCAACATAAATCTTAGATCTTATGCCTGATGTGTGGAAGAAAATGATGCAGTGCTTTACTATTAATTGTCGACACAACAACTTCATAACAAGGTCAGGAAGCGGGAAGGAGTTCAGCTATGCTAGCTTGACTATGACGACCGAAACATGTAGATGTGCTGCAGAATTTGGTGTTTCGCTTCATCAACTCTGACAGATCATCAGTAGTTCAGGTGCTTAAATGAGCTAATCGATGTATTAATTACCTTGTTAATTAACAGTTTTTCCTGTTCTCTTTTAGAAAATGAGAAAGTTTGATTTCACTTATAACATTATAATAAACTGTTAGTGGAACCAGTGTGTATTAAAAATCGTTGGTAAATAATTTATTTAAAACAATCTGAAAAGTTGCTTGTTTTGTCTTAAAGATATTTGTGTGATAAACTCGACCAAAATACTTGCCAGGATTGTGTTTTTTCAGTGTAAATGCTGTAAATTTGCGTTTATCGTCTCTTATTTCATAATGTTTCCTTTTGTTTGATCCACATGCTTCCATTTGAACACTTTGTTGCTGTTGCACCTGAACATTGATTACTGATCGGTTTTGTAAATTCTGGTGTTTTTCTGGATCTGGACAATCAGGTTAAAACTTTGTCTGAATAATCTCTGCTTTCCAGCGTCGGCTTTGTGACGTTTTTCTCGCGTTTCCGTCTGACTCTTATTGTTCTGCAGAAACAAACAAACAATAATTATCACCGTTGTTCCTGGAAATCCTCCACCTCGTCTCAGATAAGCGCGACGCTCTGTCAGCTCTGCACATCATCCAGGCAGCAGGAAACGCTCCTCTTTCTTCTCTCCCCCCTCCCCCACCTCTTTCCTGTTGACTGCCTGGACCAATGGCGTGGCGGCGCGGCGTCGGGGGGAGAGGTTTCTGTCAGAGCCGCTCCTCCAGTTATTTTTACATTCTCTCCTCCTCGTGTCTCAGCACTTCATCATGCTTTCTGCTCCCTGCTCATACATTTTAATGTCTGACCCACATTTCACTAGATCTACACACACACACACACACACACACACACACACACACACACACACACACACACACACACACACACACACACACACACACACACACACACACACACACACACACACACACTCGGAGAAACGCAGGGGAAACTTTGAAGTCTTGGCTCAAGCACACAGAGGTGGAGGGAGGAGGGTGAAAAGCTGCAACCTTTCACTGTTTTCTGATGAAATTTGCCCTGAGAAGCATCAGAAGCTGCAAAGCGGGTCACACCAGGAGACGAGATTTTCACTTGTCTTGTTTGTCTGAGCTGCAGAAATGCAGCTACAAATCAGCGTAAAAACCAAACAAGAAGACGACCAGCAGAGCGAATCGTCTGTTTCTGGTGTCCAGAACAATCGTCCAGTTCCCGACCAGAACCGTCCAGAACCAAGCCCAAAACCTGAATTTCCAAATAAACGTTTATGAACCTGATTGTTTGGTTTTTATGGACAAAACTGCAGGCATTAAAAACATGACCTGAAATCAATCATCAACTGGAGCCATGATTTTATTTTTTCCTGTACGGCTTTAACACCTGCAGCAATTTTTAAAACGTTAAAAATTATAGGATTTTTTATTGATACATCAAAGATTTTTGTTCAGGCATAGAAAAAGCATCAATCAGGCGCCGTCAGTGTTGAACCTCAAAGTGTAAAATGAAACTGAACAGATACGTTTCACTTTTACTTGATTTTCCTTATATTGCTGCAGAGATTCTGACTAGATGAAAGAAAATGTAAATATTTCGTTCAGGAGTTTCCTGATGAAATAATTCAGGTTTTCATCTAAAAGCTTCATTTCCACCACTTTCAGGTTCCAGTTTAAAAACATTTTGGTTTTAATTCAGAGAGTAATCGTAATAATTTAATGGTTTATTTTTACTGCTAATCTGCCTCTTTCTGTTTGTGCATCCATTAGTGTAGCTTCACATTAATTTAGCGTACATAAAATCCCTCATATGTTTGTATTTATTACCTTGAAAAGAAACGTCAGAGTTCAGCGACTCTGTTTTAGTCCCTCTGTGATTTCAGGAGCGTTTTAAACATTCTTCAGAAAACTAATTCTGTAATATTTTAAGAGCACAAATGAACTTTAAGAGTGAAGATTATAGAAGAATTCAATAAATTCAATATTGAAGCTCAAACTGCTGAGTTTTCAGTCAGATTTAAAATAAAATCAGAGATTTGATCAATAATTTTACGATTTATCTTGAGTTCTGTTTTATTGTGTGTGTGTGTGTGTGTGTGTGTGTGTGTGTGTGTGTGTGTGTGTGTGTGTATGTGTTGGAGCTGCAATTGAAAGATGAAAATCAACTTTTATTGATCATTTATTAGATGATTTTACAGATGAGCAGCAACATTTAGAAAAACCCTGAAGCCGTAAAAACCAGATTATAAATCCTGTTTTTCTTACAGTTTTTTTTTTTTTTGTATTTACTAATAATTTCTTCACACATAAACACTCGACTTTTTAAATATTTCTGAATTTCAAATATTAATTTAATTTCTGTGGCAAATGATCTAAACGTTGATCATTCTGGATATTTGTTTGAAAATAAATAAAAATCTGAACTGTGGAGGGATTCGGTCGCTGCTTCGTGTCCGGACTGATGGACTGTTGGCAGATTATGATGATTAATTAAAGTAAAAACTGAAGAAAGGAGGACATTCATAACTTTGAGCTAAATCTGCTGCGTTTTCTCCTTGATGCAGATCTTCTGAATATTTCAGAGAAAATACAAACGGCCTTTTTGATGATTGATTTTTTGGTTCAGCATTGGCTTCTACTAAAGTCCATGTTGATGTTTCGCTTTAGCGTTAGCCGACTAGTGTTTATGATAACTTCTTTAAGGTTAGCGCTGCTAATTGTTTAGCTAGCAGTTAGCGAAACATTCAACCACTGGTTAAACGTTTGAACAGTAAGAGGCTTTGAGCATTTAGCCTGTGCTAGATAGCATGTTGCGTTAGCGTTAGCCGACTAGTGTTTATGATTACTTCTTTACGTTAGCCTGGCTAATTTAGTAGCTAGCGATGCTAGGTGCAGAGATCTTAATTTTAGTTTTTGCCCGCTTGTTGAGAGTTTTTTATACGTTTGCCAATCAGAAGAGAATCGTTGTTCCCCGATGTTTTCGTTCATAGACGCTCTGACTGGTGCATGATGGGATACGGCGAAGTGTCTTTGTTGCTGGACATCCTGAGACGAGACGCGTCCATGTGATGGGTAACCGACACCGCGCTGCATATGGCTGCCGCTGCCGTCGTCTTTAGGTTTCCCTCCACGCCGTGGCCTGATTGGTCCGCTGGGTCCCGGCTCAGAGACCCAGCAGCGGTTCCTGCAGCTCGCAGCAGATGGTGACATCTGACCTTCTGGCAGGCCTGAGAGTTGAAGAAGGGAAAGAAAAGCAGAGTAACGTTACATGCGAGATCTCGGAGGATCAGGGAGAGCCAGCGCTGTCAGTCACAGCCTCCCTGAAAGGTTGTCTTTAAGGTTTGTTTTCCTTTTCGGGGAGTTGAAGGTATTTCTGAAGCTGTCTAAGTTTACCGCTGAACTAACAGCTGTCAGACTGGGGAGGAAAACCTTTTATTCCTCCACAAGTCTGTTTCTGATCAATTCAAAATGTTCCCAGCTCTCAACTGGTAGCAGATGATCAACTCAAATAAGCGATGTGGATTTGATATCTCCATCTGGACCCACAAACTGAACGATTCGACCTCTTCCACCTTCTCCCAAAGCTAAATAAAAACAACCAATCAGGGCCAGGAGGCGGGACTTACTGCTGTCAATCACTTCTCCTTGCTCTCTGCTACGCTACAGCTAGCAGAGCCTGCTGTGAAAGGTCATGCTAGCTGTAGCTAGATTGACCTTTTCACAGATTATTTGTCTCATAGTAAACTGTCAAAACATTAAATATGCAGAAATCATCTTTTTAAAAAAATAAAAGTCACTGCTGATTCTGACCTCACTGAATACAAAAAAACTCAAGTTAAATGTGGATTTAATTTTCCACATATTTGGGACTTTCAGTATTAAAAGGAATTGAATGAAAAGTCCTGAAGTGTCTCCATGAAAACTACAGGAAGGAACATTTTCTGATGTATGTGTGAAACGGAGCCTGAGCGACAGCAGGCGACTGACGGCGTCTGTGTCCAACGCCGGCGCTGAATGTGTCTCAGCTTCCGCACCATTCAGCCTGACAACCTGTCGCTGCGTTTAAAGTTTGTCCAGGTCCACAAGCCGCCTCCTGAGAGCTGTGTGTAGCACATGATGTGACTCACAAACACCCACATCAGCTGTTTGATATGCACGCTTTCGTTCTGATGCTCCTAAATGTGCCGTCAGCTCACGTCCTCACATCGCCCCCAATTCCTGTAACATTATGAATTTCCCCAAAAATCTGAGCCAGAATTATTAATAAAGCACAAAACAAGAAGCCAAACAAATGTTAGACATGGAGACACTAGGAAAGAAACTTACCAGTTTACACTCGGCTGGTTTTCTTAAATTTTATAAATGATAAAAATTGTGTCCATAAACAGCGGAAACAGAAAATGTCTGAGGATTGATCCTTGTGGAACCCCACAAGAAAGCGGCACTAGAACGGACCAAGATGTTTTTAGTTTGTTATGGAGTCTTTGACACAAAGCTACAGAATCGACCTGAAGTTTATCGCATATTTACCTGATCAGGACCAGAACTTTCTAGTTTTAATAAAAACTAAACAAAGTTCGTTTTCCTCATAAATCTAATATTTACCCCCCAGGCTGTGGATTTTTGGGCTGATGGAGGCTTAAAGTTTTGCAGTGGAGCAGATGCTCGCTGCTCGCTCTGGTGTGCACAGGTGGGATCTTTTTACCTGCCTTATCCTCTGTGGGATCCAGAGAAACGTCCGGCATCAGGGATTGGTCCTAATGGATTAGGAACTCCTGCTAATCCAGCCTGATCAGTTTATATCTGCCCAATTAGAGCTGAAAGTGCGTCCAGGTGTTATCGGAGTGCCGGCCGGCCGCGGCAGCTTGTTTATTGTGTGTGTTGGGGTTTAAAAAGGATTAGCCTGCAGCTCAGGTGTTCCTCTAACAGGATTAGCGAGTCCTCTGAGCGCTCGCGGCGCCGCTAATCCCAATTATCGCTTTCTGAAAACAAAAGGTGGCGTTTGTGGATGCAGCCGGTTGGCTCCGCCCCCTTTAGCCCCTTCATGTCCCGACTGGAGGCGACCCGCAGGTGGATCGGGCTCCTCCGGACCCGCCGTGCTGCTCTCCATGGAAGCGCGGCCGTGTTTAACCTTTCACCTCTGAGGAAGGCCGCTGCCTGACTGCAGGATGCAAACGTCCTGAGCTCTGGGTCCGTTTCCTCTAAATTTAGTTCTTTTGCAGTTTTTTTTATTTAATAGACCTAAAATATTCACAGCCTTGCAGAAAAGCCTGGAAATGTTTGTGTTTCAGTTTATCACCGTTTTCTGTTTCAGACGAAACGTTTCTTGTTTTAGGTCCGTTAGAATCACAAACTGTTTGCTCAGTGATAGAAAACTTGGTCAGAATCTGCTTTAAATGTTTTTTTGTTTAAGAATTTAGTTTAAATCCTCTTAGTTTTTTTTAATCTAATTTTCATGCATCACTGAAAGGAAAAACTTGAACTTTAATTAGGTTCATGTTGCTCTTGTTTGATAAAAGTGCAACATGTGAAACCAGGTAAAAACAAACAAAAAAACTTTTTCTGATTTGAATCATTCTGAACTTTTCCTGGTTCAGCTCAGTTAGAATCACCAAAATAATTTCTGTTTGCTAAATTACAGAAAACTGCAAGAATTTTAAATTTTTTATAAATTTATTGTTTTTAAGTATTTAATTTAAGGAGTATTTTGGTTGATTGTAGAATATGGAATACATCCCAACAACACTAATAACAATAATAAATAATATAGTGAATTAAAACAGTTGTTTAGCCCATTTGTATTGTTTTTATCTCCAAAGTTGTGCTTGAATTTTGCTGTGGAGAAAATTTTTCATGAAATTAGACCAACAGCCTTTGAGTAATATTAATCCTTTCTAACACCTGGATCGCCTTCATTCAGGAAAACGTTTCCCTGCTGAAATTTCCTGAAATGAAAGTGCTGATGCCGCATTAAAATCCTCCATAATGAGAAGGAGAAAGAATCGCAGTCGAACTAATCCTCTAAATGCTGCTGAATCAGCCATAATTCCCGGTTTGAATTAAATTGGCCTCATTTCTTTTCACATTAATTTGAGTTTTCGAGGAAGAGATGGAGCAGGTTTCACTCTGCGCTCTGCTGATGTTTGACATTGATGTGAAGGAGGATTCTTAACGAGGGGCGTTTGATTTCTGCCTGGTGACAGCCCAGCAGGGCGGGTGGAGTGAAGAAGGTTTTAGTTTCAGTTTTTATTTTATTTTGTGAAGTGAAGTTGCTCTTCATCTCTCTTTGAAGCCCATCATCCTCTTCCTCCCTGGTCCAGCAGCCCCTGAAGGTTAATTAATGTCCTTGAGCCTCCGACCTCTCCTCCTCCTCCTCCTCTTTCTTTTTCTTCTTCTTCTTCTTGTCCTCCATGTTGCATGCCGAGACGTTCTGGTTTTAATCAGAGCGGAGATGATTTCAGACTGGTCCAGGCCTGCTGGTTTTGCTGGTTTCAGGGCGTCCATGTTGGGAGCAGATGGGAAATGTCACAAGCTAAATTTTCTCTGTGACTAATTTATTTTCATAAGTTCATAAGTTATCAGAAGTTCAGATGTAATTATTTAAGATGTGTTTTTGGCTCCCAGAGGGGAAACCTTTACCTTCCTGGAAATGCGTTTCTCCATTTCTGGCATCCAAAGAGAAACTGAGCATCGAGTGATTTATTTGGTAAACCTGCTTTGCTTCAGTTGGAAACCAAAGGTCACCAAAATAAGCAGAATTTTAATGAAATAATATAATATGAGCTCAACAACAGAGATGTTGTTTTTAATCTGTTGTTCAGGCTTTTCAACCAGAGTTGGACTATAATTGAAAAACAATATATATTGATTAATATCAGGGCTTTTTGCACCCGAGCTTCCGGGTTTGAGGAAAAGCGGCTCAAATGTTTCCGATCTATTGACAACGGTGCTTTACTGGGTTTCTGCAGAGCTTTTCCAAGGTAACTATTAATAATGAACATCGATCCGAAGCCCCAACAGTAAGCCAGAGAAAGGTTTTAAAATGTTCACATCGTTATACATTCACAGATATGAAGGTCAGTTTTACTTTCTTTAAACTTTGTGGCTAACATTAGCTTTAGCTCATTGTGGCTAACATTAGCTTTAGCTCATTGTGGCTAACATTAGCTTTAGCTCATTGTGGCTAACATTAGCTAGGAAAAAGTCACAACACTAGTTTCAGATATATTGAACAAAACTGATCAATAATCATCAAAATTGACCGAGTTAATAATTCATTAAACTTCTTTGGAAATGTGGACTGCAGATGCTGACAGTAGCATTAGCAACATGTTTAGCATTGACAACTGAAGCTGCACAATATTTAGCATATTTCAAAACTCAGACACTGAAAAAACAAGATAAAATAATAAACCATCAAACCAGCAGCAAAGAAAACATGACTGAAAATATGCACTGGATCTTCCTGCAGCTGTAAACTGTTTGGCTCAGTTTGCCGACAACCTGAATGTTCGTAGAGAAGAAGCAGAGTTCGCGTGTTTAACGTGAAAGGAGAAATTACTGCTCCACCTAGTGGCAGGAAGAGGAAGTGGTCAGTGGGTGGATCAAAAACTGGGACAATAATCCCAACAGCAGCCATTACCCGACCGAACCAGATGAAAAATGGGATTTGAAGGAAAATCCCAGAATATGAAAGAAATGTTTTTTTTCCAGTGAGATGCGGTAAAAGCTGCTGGTGGCTGTGGATCCCATTTCCAGCCAGTCAGAAACCCGGAAGTCGACTTTATTGCTGCTACAGATACTTTTCATGAAGAGTGTGATTCATTATTAAAGTACCTCTTGCAACTTTAATTATTAATGCTCAAATTATTCTTTCCTAGTTTTTTATTTTGCAAACGAATGATTATTTGTTTCCTATGAAATTTTCGGTTGGGATTAAATAATTTTGGTTTTCAGAGGTTTTGGCGGGAAACCTGCGTTCATTAAAACTCTGCTCTCCTCTTCACTTTGTCTTAGTAGAAATTGTTTTTCTTTACTGATATTAATTGACCTGGTTGGGCTTGTTGCAATAAATAAATGCTTTATTGTTTTTCTGTTTCAGCCGGATGATAAAGTGTTTTCAGCTAACAATAGAAAACTTCATGATTTAATTTTATTTGTTGTTTTTGTTTATTTTGGATATTTAAGTGTCTTCCAGTGTTAAATGTTCATTAGTATTTAAAGTTGATCAATCTTTGAGAACGTGTTCTTGCATCATTATGACAATATTATCGTTTATTGCTTGTAAGATTGTTTTATTTTGCAGTAATTTTACTCCAAACATTGATTCTCATTACTGGATTCTGCTGTTGGTCACAATCATGTTTTTCTGTCGTCATTAAATAGGAAATATCCGGGTTGTCAGCGTGTCGTTGGTCTGCTCTGCAGTTGTTGGGGAGTTAACCCCTTGTTGCTTAACGGCGGAAAGCAGCAGAAAAGCAGCTGCTGACTCAGCTGCACGCATCACAAGCCGCTCTGACCGCGCCGTAAAACATAATGTGAAATGATTGCGTTTTAAATCTGCCCTGCAAAACCAAGCGACCCACCAGATGCACACATTCTCACTCTGAACTAAAGCCGTCTTTACGCCGTTTAGGTCGGAATGGAGGGTATTAAAACACACACAATGTCTTGTACTCATTGTCGTTTGGGTTTCTCCCAAAATTTGCTCTCAGTTGTGGTTTTTGATCTTTCTCCAGAATCACGGGTGGTTTTTTTCATGAAACGGCGTAATTGAGCCTCACAGCAGACTTCTGTCATCAAACCAATTATGCTGGTTCTGTCAGATGAGGTCATGATAATATCATTAATATTTTATATCCACTCCTGAAAGCTGCTCTGAGTTGCAGTTTCATCTTCCTGGTGAATGGGAAGAGCCCTGAGGAGCATCCAGCTGGGGTCGTCGGGTAAACAGGAAGTTCTTGTTCTCTCAGCAGCTCAACCTCACAGGATCCTTCAGAATCATTTGATCGGATCTCCACAGACGTTCCAGGTGTTCAGGCGTCTTCATTCAGCTCTGAATAACTGGCAGAAGCTGAAAATGGAAAACTGAGGCTCTCTGAATGAACAGGTTGAGTTTGATTCGGTCCATGTGGTTCTGATTGGTTCTGATTGGTTCTGATGGCTCTGATCTGTCAATCCAGCTGGTCCTGATTGTTTTAGTTGGTCCTGTCTGTAATTTATGGTTTTGGTTGGTTTATTTGGTCGTTCCCACGAACCCAGATGGTTCCTATTGGTTTGATTACTGATGTCCTTTCAGCCAAATAGTTCTGATTGGTTTCCGTGTTCATGTTTACAAATCTCAATGCTTCCGATTGGTTTGCTTGGTCTTATCAATCAATCTTACTAATTTCAGCTGGTTCTGCTTGGTTTTATTTGGGCCTTTTTGTTGCTGTCAAAAGCTTCCTTGTGTTTTACTTGGTCCTACCTGTTAATCCAACTGGTTCTGATGGTTTACTTGGTTATTTTCAGGAACTAAATTGGTTCCGATTGATTTTTCTTCAGTAACACAGCTGGTTCTTATTGGTTTCCATGTTTTTTCATTAACTCGGGTGATTCTGACTGGTTTCTTTATTTTAGTTGAAGGTTTGTTCATGTTCATCAGTTTTTTTGTTTGACTCGTTGATCAGTTTTTAGTTTGACTCGTTGATCAGTTTTTTTGTTTGACTCGTTGATCAGTTTTTAGTTTGACTCGTTGATCAGTTTTTAGTTTGACTCGTTGATCAGTTTTTTGTTTGACTCGTTGATCAGTTTTTTTGTTTGACTCGTTTTGTCATCGGTTCTGTTGGAGCTGCTCTGTCAGCTAAATGTTTTCAAATGGAGAGAAATTTTCCCCACTAGTAGCAGATTAGCAGAAATTAATCAATCTCGTTTGTCATTTGGGAAATTTGCAGCCAGCGGGTTGGTTCTGATTGGTTGAACTGGTTATTTCCATCTCTAACTGGTTGTCCTGGTTGTGCGTCTGTTATTTTAGTTTAACTGTTTCTGTCCAGCTGCGTTGAATCCAACTGGTCTGTTTTGTTTCTAATCGGCTTCATTTGTCAATATGTTGATTATAGTTATGAATTGTAGTTTTTTTGCATCACCTTTAATCATGAAGTCTGTAGCTGCTTTAATGTTGGTCCAAATAAAATCCTGCTTTTCGTCTGTAGGTTCTGGTGGTGGTATCTTCAGCAGAGCTCGTCACGTCAGAGCAGAAACCCTTTAATGTTTGCTGTTATTCATTATGAATGACCTGGATTTCTGCTTGGAGACGTCTCATGAATCATTGAAAGCAGACCAATCAGAGCAGGAGCGCCGAAGCTTTTGTTCTGCATATCGTCCGGGTCTGGGCTTGACCTTGGTCTACAGCCAGGAAAACAAACTCGTTTTTAACAAAAAAACTTTATTTATTTGTCCATTCTGTCAGTCTTCCTTCAGTTTCCGAGGAGTTTTCTTTGCCATCAACGATACTGACAGAATGCGCAGAAAAGGGAGATTTATTGTTTATTGGAAGCAGAACCAGGAAAAATGTAATTTTATTTATCAGTCAGAAATCTTCTAAAGACTCTTATTATGTTAGGATTTAAAGCCTTCATTACATCTGAAGGAAGTTTGAGGAGTTTGTTTCTGGATTAATGGTCCTTGAAGCAGGAAACGTTGGTGTCTGTAGCTGAGTTTTAGGTTCCAGCTGCTTGACCTCGACCTGCTTGACCTCGACCTGCTTGGTGGGTTTCGGCCCAAAACAGGAGCAGAAACTAAATGTTAACAGTAGCAAAGTGTTTGGATCTGACTGGACATTCAGGGCAGAAACTCATCCGACAGTTTCTTCCATCTTGGCCTTTAATCCTCTGAAAATCAGATTCCATCCCCCTGCAGTCGTTATATTATAGTTCTGCACTGCAGTGTTTGAATACATTTGGAAAATAAATTGTTTGCATCAAAGTATGACAAAAAAACTGCAACAAACAAAACTGGGTGAAATTATTGCTTATTTCATGACTAAATTAAGATGTTTATATTGACATGGCAATAAGTTAAAAGAAAATTATGCTAATTAACATTTTTTTAAAAATGAATTAATGCTGCTGGAAGAACCAAAATTGTTTGTTCAAGTTACTATTTATCTTCAGGACCTGAAAGCAACAGGATCCAGTTAAATTCATAATAATATGCATCCACTGTGATTGTTGGCTTTATTACTTTTTCTTATTGAAATGTCAACTTTTTGGCATAATTAAAACCAGCCTGATGTTACACTCTAAGGCAATTAATCTCTTATCAGTGTATAAAACCTATTTAAAATAAACAGCGCTAAGCCTGGCAGAGAGGCTTTGTCTCCCCACCAGGCTGAAAGGAAGCCATCATTGTACAGCTGATAGATTATTATACTGGCGGGGAGAGAAGGAAAGCCTGGCGGGGGGGGCAAGAATAGCCTGGTGGGGGGGAGGCAAGAATAGCCTGGCGGGGGGGCAAGAATAGCCTGGTGGGGGGGGCAAGAATAGCCTGGTGGGGGGGGCAAGAATAGCCTGGGGGGGGGGCAAGAATAGCCTGGCGGGGGGCAAGAATAGCCTGGTGGGGGGCAAGAATAGCCTGGTGCCCCACCAGATTCATAATACACTGGGAGAAACCCTGATGGTTAGAGTGGTTCCCAGTTTCCACATGTACAGCAGACTTTTTGAGTGGAGAGGTTCTGTCCTGCATCAGTCTGGAAGAACCGGTCCAGATTACGGTTTCCATCTCGACTGGCAGTAATCCAGAGCTGCTTCGGTTCTGGTTGGCTCGATCTGCTCCAGAACTTTGTATTCAACCTCTACAGGGAACATGAAGGGATCCGTTTTCCTCATAAATGTGCATATCGGTAATTTGTGCAAAACCTTCACACGTTTTACTGTAATTACGTTGCGTCGTTAAATCAAACCGCAGCGTTTTTATGGCTGTTTGGTGGTTGCTGAGCGCGTCGGTGCTGCGTGTGGGCGTCGTCTCCTCATCTGGTTCTGTTTAGTTAAAATACTTGGTTCATGTTCAGCAAACACCGGGTGATTAAACCCTGAGACCTGCTGACGTCACTGCAGGCAGAAGTCCTGTTTTCTGCTCAACATGTTGGGAATAAATGAGTCATGTTTTCACAAAACATGCCGCCGCTGACATGTTAGGATCTTTTTTCACCTCGTCATTCGTCTGCAGAACGAAACGGATCCGCTTACTGCCCCCCTCCCCACTATTGCCCCCCGCCCCACTATTGCCTCCCGCCCCACTATTGCCCCCCGCCCCACTATTGCCTCCCGCCCCACTATTGCCCCCCCTGCGGTTCATTAGTGTTTCCCCCAGGAGGCATCTGCGGTTAATTAATCACCAAACCACTTTCCTGCTTTTTTATCGACCTCTTGATGTGTGATGGATGTTTCATTTCCGTT
Organism: Poeciliopsis prolifica; assembly: GCF_027474105.1. Lineage (NCBI taxonomy): Eukaryota > Metazoa > Chordata > Actinopteri > Cyprinodontiformes > Poeciliidae > Poeciliopsis > Poeciliopsis prolifica. The sequence continues at coordinate 1,486,548 of NW_026562377.1, forward strand.
GTCGTCTCTGCGCTCTGGATGGATGAAAAAAGGACTTTGGGTTTTTCTCTTGAAAGCGGTTCTGGCGTTTTTACGAGCCTGGTGAGGAAAACACCCAGATTTGGTCCGAATTTAAATTTGACCTACTTTCTTCGTCATCAGAAAGCGTGAAACGGTTTTCCCTCCCAGTCTGAGGCGGAGGGAGACTGAATGGAGGAGGGAGGCGACAGGAAACTCCTGGACGGACGTTTCCAGACGCGGGACAGAACCGGCAGCTTCGCTCCAGGATGGAGCCCCGGCCGGGTCTCCCTCTCCGCCCCGAGCTGTCAGCCGCCTCCTTGTCCTGCTCGTCTCCTCATTCAGAAACCTGACAAACTAAATCTGGCTTTTCTGCTCCGGTTTCTCTTCCACCTGAGCTGCGGCTGCTGGCGGCGCGGCGGCTGCGGCTCCAGAGTTAATGGGATTATGCAGATGGCAGCGCTTTTAAAGCGCCTATTTGAAGTGTTTAATGGAGATTATGGAAATGGTTGAGCAGCTCAGACCTTTTCCCGCTCAAAGAAAAGACACAATGACAAGAAAGGAGCGGAGCTGCAGCTGCTCTGGGGTCGTCGGGGTGAAGGGTCGGCCTGCTGATTGGCAGCTCCATGCCTGGCTCCACAGCACTTCAGCAGGAGCTTCACGACAATACAAAAATAACAACAGACACATTATACTGTACAAAACTCCAACATGACCTTAAGATTTCATTTGAAGCTGATATTTCTTCTCATTTATTCAGTAAATGACTTTAAGAAGGAAAATCATCATGAGAAATAATTACTGCTTTACTTTTATCCTCAATGTTGTTTAATCAAGGTGTCAATAATATTGATGTGCTTCTAAATCAATGTTGATTTATTGATAAAGTCTCATTATGGCAGTATGAATGCACTGCAGCAGTTATAATGACATAGAAAATACTGAGAACGTTATGAACAAGTTGACATGAAAAGTCATTTATTAGCTGATGCTACAGATGTCAGAGGGCTGGCTGTAGAAATACACTTCACTAATATTATCCTTTTGTTTTGAGTTAGTTTTCACTGTACATAACTTTATTAAATGTCATGTAATAAAAAATAAAGATGAACTCTGTTTCAGGAGCAGAAACGTTAAGAATTAGCAGAAGTCCAAAGAAAAGTTTAGTAAGCAATTAAAGACGATCAGCTCTGAAGCAAAACATGTTTAAGGTTTTATCTTTGAACCTGAAGCAGAACAAGGCCTGAAATCTGAGTTTGAACCTTCAGAGACACATAAAGACAGTTACAAAACCAGCCTTCTAGAAACTACTCTGTGTTTATCAGCTCTGCCTGAAAGCATTCAGCTTCTATTAAACACAAATCTGGAACAAACTTACAGAAAACTGCAAAGAGCCGAAACACAGAGTTCCTGTAAATCAACGTTCAGAGCTGCCTTTAAAACTTAATAAACATTCTCTATTCTCCTATTGACCTTACAGTTTGTATTTATTTTAAAATATTAAACGTCTTTACTGTATTTTTTGCCTATGAAAGTTTAAATCTTTTTGAATTCTGCACCTAAAAGTATGAAAAACTAATAATAACTAAGACATACTGAGCTAGCAGCTAATAAAAACTAGCCAACATTCATTAAAAACTAATTAAAATGAACTGAATTAGACAAACAGAATGAAACTGCAGTGATTGTTTTTCTGTCTATGTTTGGTTGTATTTTTGTAAAAAGTAACCAAGGATGTCACTGCAAAGCCGACTTTCTATAGATCGACCAGAAAAAAACACTAAATACTCTAAAATCAAAACTTTCTGCTGCAAGTTTATTATGTTAGCAGACATTTGGATTCAGTGTCACTTTATCATTAAAATGTTTATGCCAATAAATGGTCCAACATCACGATTGCTAACTGCACAGTCCAGGGTTATAAACTGGGGAAACATCAGCTGGTCTTTGTTTCGGTTTGTAAGATTCATGTTTATTTGCATAACCATGTTTATTAATGAACCAAACTCGCTGGTTTCCTAACATCTGACTCTGTTCTTTCAGCTCCTAATCAGTCAGAAACAGGACTGAAGCGTAAAGCTGGAATCCTCTTTAGACCATTTAAGGTTCAAATATTCCTGCTCTTTGGAAGCTAATTCTATTTTTTTTTTAATAAACTTGTTTTCCATTGAATTTAAGATGAGCCAAATGATGCCAGTAATTACACACAAAGCAGCAACTTTAATTCAAACGCGTTTGTTTTTAGGAATTCCCAACCAGCCAACGCTTTAATATTGGGAAAACATTAAAACTGCAAAATTATTAAAACTAAAAACTATTTTTTCTCAGTATTCATCAATCAATTAAAACTTTTACTTTACATTAGATAGGAATATATCTAAGTTATGCAAGAATGAGATTTTTTTGTTGAGTTTGTCTTCAGCTGTTTTCACAGCTGGTCGTCTGGGAGATTCTGTCTTATTGGGGACAAACATGGCAACATTTGTTACATTTTCAGTTGGTTTGGTTTCTTTCTGACCATTCCCCTCCTTACCTGTGGGGGCGCTGCAACAAGAACCGCTGAAGGAAACGACACAAAAACCTCTGAAGAAGAAACTGTGTGCATCTTTCTTCTTCTTCTCTAAATGGAAACATTTACCCAGAATGCCCTGCGCTGCAGTCCCCTTCCTGCTTTGGAAGTGGTCTCCAATCTGCTTGGTGTTCACATCTGCATTGTAGTAGCACCAGAATTCACTTCAACTGGATCGAGGTCTGCAGGTCGGCCAGAGTTCACGGTTCGATTCCTCGTTCACGCATTCCCAAGCGAACCGGACTTTCTAGACAGACGGACCGGAGTTGGATTAGAGTGGACTGAACAGGGCTAGTGGGAACGGATCAGAACCGGAGCTTTTGGTTCAGGTTCAGGTCATCTTGCTGACTCGCCAAACACTTTAGTTTCATCAGACCTCAAGACAACATTTAGTTTTTCTTTGTCCCTGTCTACATTTTTGAGCTGGAATCTGTGATTTTTGTTGCTTTTGGGTTCATGGCTTCTTCCTGTCTGAGTGGCCTTTCAGCCATGTTGCTACAGGGTTGCTAATGCTACGTAACACGCTATTGGCTGGAGTTTATAAAGCGGCCAGTCAGTTTTCCTGGGTTCTGATTGGCTGAACCTCCAGCAGCCAGAGATAAAGAGGATGGTAAATGTTAGCTCCTCCCGTTGAGCGAAGATGGTTTCTAATTTGAGTCTTAATGCAGAAGGAGGCATATTTAAAACGGCCAGAAGTGATTTTAGAAGTTTTTACAAATTTCATCTCTTGTGATTTTGGTCTTGAACTCCAGCAAATACTGGATGTCCACTGTAGTAAACGTAATTTAAGTAAACTTCTGACTTCACTAAGAGAAGGAAAGTAATGTCACTCAGGTTTGGCTGCAACTAGCGATTAATTCAGTAATCGATTATTCTGTCAGTTAATCGATTAATCAAATTTTAAAAATGGAACTTTGCAGATTTTTTTAGCCTTTTTATATAATATTCAAAATAAATAATTCAAAAAAAATTTAAAAATAAGAAAATAGGCATTTTGTGCAATAGAAGCTTTCTAGTAAATCTGAAGCTAAAATGTCCATTTGAAGCGTTTTGACTAAAACATATTTACACACACAGATGTTTTTATCTAAAAATAACTTTAGTTAAAAGTATTTTCAGTACTTTTTGTACTATTTTGGCTGAATCACTTCTCTAAATATTTTTATCAAATGGCAATTTGTTTTGAGTCGTATCCTCCAGTTAATGATTAATTGATAACATTTTTCAGTAATCAATTCATCATGTTGAATCTGAATAATCATAAAGATGTTTTCATTTCTTGATCTGTTCTCAGTTTCCTCCTTCGATTATCCTTATTCCCTCTTTCCTTTGTTTTTTAGTTTTTATCTTTTATCCTGACTGAGCTGTTTTTCCGGAGCAGAACCAGCTGAGCAGCTCACATGTGGTGAACTCATGTTATTGGCTCAAACCTTTTTTTGTCTGTAAGTCTAAACTCGTGAGCGATGTGCTCCCTCCTGGCCTCATTCATAAAAAATGTGGTTTGTTAATAATAAAACGTAATATTTCCTGCTGGTGGAACAGCCGGGGTAAACAACGGGAGCGCCCTCGGTGTGTTTCATGCTCTGATTGCTGCAGCGTCTTAACGAGGTTTACATTGACGGAGCTGAGCGGGCAGAGCAGCGGCAGAGCAGCGGCAGAGCAGCGGCAGAGCAGCGGCGCGTTCCTTCTCTCCCAATCACAACAATCACAAATCTGGATGGGAGAAAACTCTGGATCTGCCCTGCGGCCTCTGAGTCGGACTCCGTCTGACTGATGGACCGTCTGAGGCTTTCTGAATGTCACTGAAGCACTGAAAGTTATACTTTTGAATGATTTATGCCCAGTTTTCACCACCTTGTTTTCTGCTGATCATTTCTCCAAATCTTCCAACAGTTTAGTTGCTTCCAGCTTGGCTTCATCTGTGAAAAATCTTCCTGAGGAAACGATTTTATGTTCCCTCTAAAACCCCAAATCAGAGTCCAGTTACTAGCACTGGCATGAAAACTTATTTTTGTAAAAGGTTTTTATTTAGTTACTGATCATTGTTACTTCCTTAAAAAAATAAAAGATAATCCCCCTGCCTGGAGATATTTATGTAAGTGATGGAAGATTGATTTCAGATTAGGCTGAAGGGGATGTATTACACAATACTCACATTTTACATGTTTTTTCACTTCCATTTGGGTCTCAACTGCTTCTAAAAACAACCCAAGTGTTAAAAAAACAGCCATTTTTAGCAATAAATCATATTTTTGGTGTCTGGAAAATGAGCCAAAAAGTCACATTCCAAGGGCACTGGACCGTTACCTAGCAACCCCAGCAGAGTTCTGCCGTTTCCTAGCAACACAAGTTGAGTTCTGGCGTTTCCTAGCAACCCAAGTTGAGTTTGGAGCGTTTGATCAACTGATTGTTGTAACTGTATGTGCTGTACAACGGCTGCTGGAAAAAAACAAGTTTTTGTTGTTGACTTACCATCCAGAAACCACCTGCTGTCTGTTCCTCTGTCTGACTGATGGATCGTCTGACTGATGGACCATCTGACTGATGGACCGTCTGACTGATGGACCATCTGACTGATGGACCTTCTGACGCTTCCTGAATGTCGCTGAAGCACTGAAAGTTCTACTTTTGAATGATTTACGTCCAGTTTTCACCGCCTTGTTTTCTGCTGATGTTGGTTGTGCAGGAGGCTCCACTTCTGCTTTTCATAGATGTATGACTGCGTACAGCTTTGGGTTGTGGGGTGTGGCCAGCAGCAGCTTATATGGATTAGTTGAGTCCCTAAAACAGCTCGTTCTGAAAGGCAGACTGAAATCTGATGAAGACTGAAGTTCTGCAGAGAATGTAATGAATTTGTTTTGTATAGGCCATAAACTGATCCTAACCTGTTCAAGGAAGCATAAATGTTGAGTGTAATTTTGGAAAACTGATGGTGGACATGTTGATGTCTTACATGCAGATCATAAAAATTTTAAAGAATCATCCACTTTCCAAGTTTGAATCTGGAAAATTTGTTTTGAAACAGAAAGTTAAAACTACTAGATTTTTTTTCCTTTTGAACAAACATTTTGGCCCCAATTTAGCTCCATAGATTATCCTTAGAAAAATATTTCAGATCTTTTTTTGTGTTTTCTATAATGTGAATCATTTTGGAAACATGAAGTGCAAGCGTATTCGGGACATGTCTACTTCCTGGACCGACCGGCGCTGAGGGCCGATAAATCTCCTCGGATCGGCGGCTCAGGGCTTCCTGCAGGAAGCTGTCAGGTGACATCCTTTCTGGGAGATGAGGACCGGGGAGAGCCCCGAGGCATGCTGGGAGCTGTAGTTCCCTGCCTGTGGAGTAATGACCTGGTGTGGATTTTCTCTCCCTCCCATTTTTGGTGAAACTGTCAGGGAAAATGTGACAGACTTTCCCCCAAATCTGTTTTGTTTTTTAACTTGGAAAGTTTAAGTGAAGCTCAGAAGTTTTTGGGTTTGTTTTCAGGATCCTTTGCTTGGTTCATGTGGCCCACATGAAGAGTAGCAGAGCAACGAGTCTCTTTGGGAATGCAGCTGACATTTTAACATGCAGGAAATCCAGAGGAAATTCAATGAAAGCCGTCACTGTTCATTATCATTCATTTATTGGAAAGTTTAACTCCACAGGATCTAAAAAAAGACTTTAAATTAGTTTAGTCCAAACTGGCAAAATTAAACTGTTGACAGGCCACAAAATGTATTCAAAATGCAAAAATTAGTTTTTTTTATTTGCGTAACAATTAATGTTTGTAAAATAAAATCTGTATATTATTAAAATCTAGAATGTCAAAAGGGTTTTAACTGTTTCTTTAGAAAAAAAGCAATTTCATAATTCATTAAATTAAAAATGGAAAAATTAACTATGGTTTGTTTTTACCTGCTGAACAATGAGCAAACTTTTTATAAAATCTGCATATTATTAAAGATCCGAAACATAAAAAGGCTTCAAACTTTTGCCTTATTAAAATAAAAACAATTTCACCATTTAAAATGTAAAAATTAACATATTAGTTTACCTGCTTAATAATAAATAAAATTATTATTAAATTTGTATATTATTATTATCCAAAGAGTAAGAAAAGACTTTGAACTGTTGCCTTAATAAAATAAAAACAACTTAAACAATCATTAATTAAAAATGTTTAAAATTTGTTACATGTCATTTTTTTAAACCTGCTCAACAATAAAAACATTTTTTAATTAAATCTATATTTTATTATATTTCTAAAACACGTAAAAGGCTTTGAACTGTTGACCCATGAAAAGAAAAGCATTTTCAATATTTTCTAATGTAGAAATGCAAAAATTAGTTTGGTGTTTTTTTTTCCTTTTACTTGTTCAACAATAATCATTTTTTAAATGAAATTATTTTATCTTTAGAGATCCAGAACATAAAAACACTGTTGCCTTGGTAATCATTTTTCATCAGTTTTTTTTTCCAGAGTTTTGATGCAGGGCCAAACTATATCATTTGAAGGACCATAAACGGCCCGCGGGCCACACTTTGAACATCCACGATGCTGAAACATCACAATCAGTTGAGTTTGACCCGTTGGCAGCCAGACGACCCAGAATGCATCAGTAGGACGTCTGGTTTTGTGTCGATGTGAAATTCATGGCGACCCCGTTGGTCGGCGATGAAGAGCCGTCTGCACCGGCCGACCTTTGCTCCTCTTCCTCTCGTCAATCTCAGCCTATTTTCTGGGAGAGACTGCAGGATTCTGATGATCTGCAGTTACTCTCTGCTTGCGTTTCTTTTTTATATCTCCATCAATGCATGTTTTATCATTTTCCATGAATAGGAATGGAGCTCCTGTGATCCACATCAATATCAAACAGTTTTCTGTTTGCATCCCAGCCTTCCTCCTGCTCCTCCTCCTCGTTTTTTCTCTCAGAGCTGATTGCTGCAGCAGCAGGAAGCTTTCTGAGAACCTTGACCTTCTGTTGCAGACAAGCTGCAGATTTCAGAAAATACTTGAATTCAAGTCTAGCATTGGCTGAAATTAGTGACCACAGTAAGCATAGTAATCTTATTCCTCTGACTTCATAATATCAGGCAAACATGCTCTGTTTTTAAACGTCTTTAAAAAAAGCTTGATTGGTATTAGCTGCTAGCGCACTAATAGCAGAGCACCTAGCTTACACACAAGTCATATTTCCAGATGAGCTAATTTACTTTGGTATTTTATAACTTTCAGTTTGTGGAACTTTAGCATTAGCTTCCGCTAAATGCTGCTACCATAGCGGCTTAGCATTAGCTTCCGCTAAATACTGCTACCATAGCGGTTTAGCATTAGCTTCCATTAATTGCTATGTCGGTGTAATGCTGCAGCATTAGCTCCTGCTAAATGCTGTGCTGGTGTTTGTTTAGAGCTTCGGGGTCGGAACAGTTAAGTTTAGTTTGTGATGCTCATCAGCATCACTAAGAAACTGAGTTTGTCTGGGAAATATTTAGTGAGTTCTGGAAAACGTCTTTCTGGAAAGCAGGAACATCGGCTCATTCAAAGTGTGGAACGATTAGCTTCACAACTGAACTGAAATGATCAGAAGTCATCCGTAGAGCACCGCCTGATCGCTCATGTTGACCATTTGCTTGGATGATGTGATGTGAGGACAGGGGAGGGACTGTGGCTCCATCAGGTGAAGATTGCTTTGCAACACATCTTCAGGTCTGCGACTGTATTTCTCCTTGATCAGGATGTTTTAAAGAAGGTAAAAAATACCAAGCAGACGCTGTATTGTTGGGAGAGCCCTGCTGCTGTCGGTCCAGCTCATTTTGATTACAGTGCTGCGTCGTTTAAACACAGAAAACCTTTCAGTCGCTGCCATCAGGGAGTCCATGTGAATGCCTGACAGAACATGACATGAAAGCCAGATTATTGGACGCAGCTTTTGACTTTTTAAGGCTGTGATCTCCAGCTTTTGATCAGCTGATTGACATTTCTTTTGGTCCAGTGTCTCCTTTGCATTTTGAAGATCCACCAGCACAAAATGGAAACATTTGTCTCAGATTATCAAAAGTTCAACGATCTGATCATCTGTTCACACAATACAGAACAGGAAACTGTTTTATTCTTCTTTCTTTATATTTAATCTTTTAGCAGGTTAATTAATTCTTATTTTGAACAAAATGTTTGAATTAAACTATTTCACAGGCTGAAAAAATATCATGATATTAGCATTTCATATCGGTTGATATCGATAATTATTGGTCCGTTTTCTGTCTCAAACATCTGAACTGTTGTTGCCGTGACATTTCCTGTTTTATCCAGTTTTTACTCCATTTTATTTTTGAGCGGTTAAAACGGTGACTAAACATTAAACTGCTGCTGCGCTGGTTACTCAGCAGGTTGTTGCTCAGAGTTCAGTAAATAGTTTACATATTTAATTTCACTACATGCGTCCTGGGTTGATATTGGTCACGTCTTATCGCGATATATATTATAATTGATTTATTATCCAGCCTGATGATCATTATGATAAATCTGAGGAAACATTTTTCTTTATCAACCTCATTTTAAAAGTCAGGTTATGATTCTAGTTCAGTTTTTTTAAAGCAGAAATGCTGTAAACAACTCTCGACTCCATCGTTTCTCACAGTTTTTTCTTTTAAAATCGCCCAAAATCCAACAACTTATGGTTAATTTCATAAATCTTTATATTTATCCAGGCTTTTGTTGCGTTCTTTTCCTTGCTGTAACCCGGTTTTACGTCTCTGAATGCATCTGCTGATCAGAACCTGCAGCAGACGGTCTCATCCTCACCTCAGGAGGACGTGGGCGGAGCCACGCTGTCATGTCAAAGAAAATCACTTCAGTCTTCAATGAATACATAAACAGGCCCCCCGTCACTCGGCGCTCCAGTGACGGCGAGCCTTTCTGAAGGGAGCGGCGCCCGCAGAGCCCATTTGTCGCCGCACGCAGCGAGCGTCTGCTCGGCCTCGGACGCCGGTGGCGTTTCTCTGCGCCTGGTTCAGGTCAGAGGCGCCGGCGGATCAGGATCCTGAGAATCTGAAGGAAAGATGTTTCTATAAACCACCAAAAGACTCCGTTACATTTACTCAGTTACTTTTACTTGAGTAACTTTTTGGAAAGAATTTACTTTACGGAGTATTTTTTGTTGTATTTTACTTTTTACTTTTTAATTTTATTATGAAGTATTTCTATTGATTTATTGATAAATCCTGGTGGACTTTTACCACCAGCTGAAGGTTCTTGTTGGAAGTGTCAGTATTTGGATTAATAATTGATCAACATTATTTTCTTAATGGAATAAAATTGAAGAAACTTGAAGAAATGAAAGAAAATAAAATATTTTTAATCAAACTGAGTATAAAGAACCTAAATATGATCATAAATTCCTCCAGTGAAGTGGCTGCAGTGCATAAAGGACAATCCAGATGTTTATTGGTTGAGTTATTGCTGCTGCGGTTCTGAGTCAAACCAGCCTGTTCCCCTCCCAGCCTGTGGGGGCGCTGCACCAAGAACCACTGAAAGAAACGACACTAAAACCTCTGGGACACTGAGAGCAACTTCCTTCTTCACCTGATGGAAACTAAAATGGAGGCGTCAGATTTTAGCGGTCGGTAAAAACCAGTCGGTTGGTGGATTTAACTAACTCTCTCACTCTTTGTTGCCTAGCAACAACCTGCGCAGCAGCAGTTTCAGGTTTCTCCATGGTGCCTCATAACTGACTGAAAATAAAAAAAAACAACGGCATGAAGTGAAAACTAAGAATAAAACAAAGTATTTCACATAATTATTGATAATTATCGATTTTGATTTGAAATGTGTTTGTCAGCCATTTTGTTCAGCCCTGTGTTGACGGCGAAATTCAGCACACAGAATAATATTGTGACTTTCTAACGTGTGGATTTGTTTAGATGAGTTGGTTTCAGGTAAATCTCCCCAAACATGTTGATGGCTGAAAGGTCGTCCCGAGGTCAAACATGGCCGCCGATCTCTGCCCTCTGGGAGCGCCTGTCCTCCCATCAGGTCGCCTTAATTAGCCCTGTATTAATCACCTCCTCTCCTGTGTGTCTGTGTGATCTCAGCAGGCGGTGACCAGCGGGGCACAGCGATCCGTGTTTGCTCAGAAAACACACAGTTCATTAATTACAGCGACCCGCGTCGGGACAAACCTTTCTGTGTGGGTTAAAGCAGCTGGACTCGCGCTGCAGAGGCTCAATCACAAACAGAAGCTGCTTTTAATGGGAAGAAGTCCTGGAAAAAAAGGATTTGTTTTTTATTTGGGTTCTGTCCTCGTCCGTTCGTCGTCCTGATTAATTCGCTCCCATGCCGCCCCCTCCCCGCGCTCTGATTGGCTGCGGGGAGGGCCCGCTGCGGTAAGACGCCACATTTATACGGGCCGGTTTCCGACAAACAAGCCGCAGCGGGTCGCTGATGAACTGGCGGGCCGGACGGGAACGCCGTTACCCAGAATGCAGCTGTGAGCGACTGGAAAGGTTGGAGCTGAAAGTTCAGAAGTGGACGATCCTTTGAGATTTTTATGTTCTGCATGTGAGAGATAAATGACGGCAGAAAAACTTTCACCCTGAAAGCTTTAAAGGCGACACGTTGTGCTTCATCAAAGACGCTGGGATTCGTCTAATTACAGGATAATTAAAGAAAAATAGCAAATTATTCACCTAATCAAATAATGAAACCTCTGTATTATTTAATTTATACTGTATTTTGTTGAATTGATCAGTGGAGAAACTCTTCAAAACAGGAAATCCAGGAGAACATTGAAGTGAAGCAGACAGGATGCTTTAATCTTCCAGAGTGGATTTAATTGAACCGTTAAAGGCTCAGTCGGTGGAGGTTTTAACTCTTATGTTTTAATGGATCCGGGTCGGGCCGGTCCGGGTCGGGCTGATCCGGGTCGGACCAGGAGCTCCTGTAATCCCTGCGGCGCTCTGGTTTCTGTTCGTTTCATGCCTGAGATTTCTTCTCCTGTTCCTGAATTCACTGTTTGTGTTGCAGTCTGAGCTCCAGAGGTCAGAGGTCATCTCTGCTCTGAATCTTTCTGCAGACGATCAGAACCAGGAGATTTGACAGCGAGCTCAAGAGTCCCTGAAACAGAAAACGTTGATAATTCAGCAGAAAAACATCAAACATTGTGATTTATTTGGCGTCACATGACCGGGAATGAACGCATGAGAACCCGCGCCGGGCCGAAGCCGGACCACCGGGCAGCCACAGGAAGCAGTGCATTATGGGTTAAACAGGCTCTGGATTTACAGCTGAAGGATGAGTTTTTACCTCGGGAGGAAACCTCTGACCCCCCGCCCCGAACAGGATGCGATCCGTCTCATCCGATGAGTTACGGTCGGGCTGGGAGGCTCGGAGGATCAGCTGCCGTCAAGGTGAACCGGCGGCAGAAAGACGGGCAGAAACCAGCGAAGCAGAACCAGAGAAGAAGAAAAATAGGTTACATAAGGGGTGTTTCACAGGAAAAACGACATTTTATTCATATAGCACCAATTCACAACAGATGTCATCCCAGATTCACTTCTCCGTTTAATATGTAGCCGAACTGCAGGGCAGAACAGAACCAGGCCGAGGTTTGGAAGTGGACCAGAGTTCAAAACCAACCGGATTCTCCAGCCGAACGGCCTGGAGTCGAACTACAGTGGAATCAATGTGAACGCTGGTTTAAAATAATTCATGTCACTCCGATACAAATCCGGTCATATCGATTGATTCAGATACATCAATACCTCCAGTTCAATGATGAAAGTTTTGCATTAATGCTGCTTCTTCTTCTTTGCTTGCTTTTCCGGTGCGTCTGCTGCCTCCTGTCGGCCTGCTGCTCGTCTGCAGGTACGTGATTCATGTTTCCTCCATGTTTCCTCCTTGTTTCCTCCATATTTCCTCTTTGTTTCCTCCATGTTTCCTCCATATTTCCTCTTTGTTTCCTCTTTGTTTCCTCCATGTTTCCTCCATATTTCCTCTTTGTTTCCTCCATGTTTCCTCTTTGTTTCCTCCATGTTTCCTCCTTGTTTCCTCTTTGTTTCCTCCATGTTTCCTCCATGTTTCCTCCTTGTTTCCTCCATGTTTCCTCCTTGTTTCCTCTTTGTTTCCTTCTTGCTTCCTCCTTGTTTCCTCTTTGTTTCCTCCATGTTTCCTTCTTGCTTCCTCTTTGTTTCTTCCATGTTTCCTCTTTGTTTCCTCCATGTTTCCTCCTTGTTTCCTCCATCTTTCCTCCATGTTGCGTTTTCTGTCTCTGGTTTCATATCTGCTGACCTTGCAGGAACAAAAAGTAACAAAAGCTGCCACTAAGCTTAGCGTGAACTTGTGATATCATGTTTAACTGCAGAGGATTTTCCTGTGAGGGACAACAGAAGCTTTCATTCATCCTGTCATCATCTGAGAACCTGAACCTGCAAACTGTTTTTACTCCAAAGACTCGATTTCAGACTGAAACTGAAGCATTTTCTGGCTGAAACTCTAAAACTTCAGTTTCTCGCCAGGACTTTCCTTTTTCTTTGCTCTGCAACTTGTTTTGAAACGCCCTTTTTTAGTCATACTCCAGTTATCGATTAATCAATTACTAAATTAGTTGATTTCAGTATTTGATTAATCACAATTAATCCAATTCATTATTTCAGTTTTAAGCATGAGAGCATTCAAAATGATCTGACCTGCTTTTGTAAAAACAGCCGAACAGAAACCAAACAATAGAAACTCGAGAGCATTAAGAAGTGAAAGCAGCTGCTGCTGATCAGATGCATTAATCAACTGATCAACGGCTTTAGAGAAACATTTTGCTCTGCCTATCAATCTGGGTCGAGCTGAATTGCCCAAAGTGTTTGAAATCATTCTGCAGAGAGAAAAACACTTCAGACAGCTGCTAATCTTCCAGGAGTGGATCCCCGGTCAAAGGTCAGGGCCAGAACACCCACAAGCTCCCGCTCAGCGTCTGCAGGGTTCAGCCGGGATGTGAAATGTTAAAGTTCGTGACAGGAGGATTAGAAAAAGCCAAACAAGTACAGCTTGTCTGGGAGGGTTCAAAGAGGTCCAAAAAGAAAATGCCAGCAGAACTTTAGCTTGTTTGTCGAGTTGGACCTGAATGAACAACAAGCACAAGCTGAGCAGAACCAGCAGAACCAGCAGAACCACCTCACAGCGGTGAGATCTCTGCTGGCGTCACCGGATCGTTTTCCGTCAGTTTGTAACGGCAACAATGTCAGAATCAGGCCTGCAACTATTTTAATAATCTGACCTTTAATCAATTCATCCAGTTAAGAAATTTGCATATTCTCCAGATTTTCATTTAACCGCTTAAGTTTTCTTTTACAATATCAAAAATATTTCAAAAGATGTCAAAGATAAAAGCAAATTATGTTCCTTTTTTAAATAAAATGCAATAATAAAGTATTTCTGTAGTGGATCTGAAGCTGGTGAAGCTAAAAATGGAGGTTTAGGTCAAAGTTGTTTCATCTAAAAGACATTTAAAAACATCAAATGTAGAATATTATCACACGACATTATTAATATCTAACAGACGACATCAGTTACTTTTTTAGTTAATTTGTCCTTTTTATTTCTAACGTGTTGCTGGAGAAGTTTTGTTCATGTGAAAAGTTTGGTTGTTGAACTGATGGTGCAGACTGACAGGCAGTCTGCCGGGTCAGTCTATCGGTTCAGTCTGCCGGGTCAGTCTGCCGGGTCAGTCTGCTGGGTCAGTCTATCGGTTCAGTCTGCCGGGTCAGTCTATCGGTTCAGTCTGTTGGGTCAGTCTGTCCGCTCAGACTGTTGGGTCAGTCTGTCCGCTCAGACTGTTGGGTCAGTCTGTCCGGGCAGGCTTTGAGAAAGCCGATTGGCCGGCCTGAGACATCAACGGTGGCCGTCTGCCAACCAGAAGCCGCCGCCGCTGCGTCCGGGTCCGGATGGGATTTAATATTAATGAGCGGTCCGATTAGCAGAACTCCCAGCAGGCACTGGGGCCGGGTAATCCAGGCAGTGTCAGGGTGCTGATAAGAGCAGAGGAGGCCTTTAGCGTGACATTAAAATATTATTTATTTATTATTTGTTGTCAGAGTTCAGTAGTAACCAATTACATTTACTCAGTTACATTTACTGGAGGAACTTTGCTGAAAAAATGTAGTTTTACGAGTTTTTAAAATTATTTTATTATGATGTATATTTTTCTCTTACTGGAGCGAAATTTCTGGATTTTCTTCCCACTGAATGAAAAACAAGCGACTCAAACTCACCTGCAGTTTTTAAGTTTCAGTTTTTCACTGAAAGAAACTGATTTTATAAATTTTCTTCTGCCTGATTTTTTGTTGTTGTTGTTGTTATATTATATAAATTATATTCACTTTGACCCTTAAAATACCAAAATAAATGTAATTTTTAAATATTAAATGATTGATGGGTTGATCACTTACTAGAGTATTTTCTTGAATGGATACTTTTTACTTTTACTTGAGTAAAAATATGTAGTTTACTTGGGTATAATTTTGGTTGCTCTGCCTGCCTCTGTTTGTTATTGAATATCCTGATTTTGGTTCTTGTCTTGTTTTGTGTTTTGTTGGAAAACCAAACCGGGTTTCTTCCTGTTAAAGGCGACTTTTTTTCTCCTCACTGTCGCCACATGCATGCTCAGCACCACAGACTGTTGTGATAATTATAAATGATAATAATAAATCATACTGCAAAAACACAAAATACTGTCAAGTGTTTTTGCAGTGTTTTTGCAGAACCAAAAACTCATCTAGTTTTTGGTTCATACATTTTCGTACAATTTTTAGATTGATCAAAATTTTTTTGAAAAAACAAGAAAAAGTTTGATTTTAAAAAAATTAGCTGGAGAAAACAGCCTTTTTTAAAAATGTGTTCACTAAAAAAAATTATACATTTTAGTTTGAAAAGTCAGAAATGTACTAATAAAAAAATCAGAAATATTTCTAGAAAAAAACACAAAATTTTCTGAGTGAGAAAAGTTAAAAATGTTCCACTTTTGAAAAAGAAATTCTGAAATTAATCTTAAAATTGGACATGAATTTCAAAAATTCAGATTTTTTTTTCCGAGCAAATTTTCAAACACTGGATCTAAAAATGTACCTTTTTCTTTAAATTGTCAGAGTTTGATCTGAAAGTTTCTGAGTTTTTTGGCTCTTCTCTTTGTTTTCTGTCGCGCCGCGGTGGATGTAAGAGTTGTCGTCTAAGCCGTCTGGTTTTTGGATCAGAGAGTTGCTGATCTCCTCCAGAAACAGGAAGACGAGGAGGATCAGAGCGGTTTCATGGTAGCAGCTGAACGCGAGGGGCCTCAGGTTTCATTAAACACGGCGAGGCGAGGACATGGAGGGGGGCTGCTGAACAAATTAATGTAAATTACAGCCTGATCCATTTGGGCGACCAGCAGGAGGCCCAGACCTGCTGAACCAAACATGTTTGCTTCTGTTGGGTTGCGCGCCGTGTCGAAGGGGCCGCAGCGACGACGCCAAGGCCGTGACCAATCGCCGGCCCCGCCCACTGCGCAGCCAGGAGGAGGGTTAGCGAGAGGACACATTGTTCCCACTGAAAGCCACTGGAAACCTGAGAAAACAGACTGGACTGGACCAACAAACTGTGGCCGGACCAGCTGGGTCCGTCCTCTGATCTGGGTCTTACTGGGAGTTTTACGTTCCCAGATTGAGGTTCTGTTGGTGAGTGATTTCTAATGGGGGCGGCTTAACAATCAGAAAACATAGAAAGTGCCAGAGTTACCGGACCCGGTATCTCGGGAACCACCAGGTTCAGCACTGGGTGTGGATCCCATTTCGCCCGGACCCGCTGAGCGGTGCCGGATTATTTCTGTAGCTTAAGAAGTGGATATCTGGCCCTAAAAAGATCCAAGTTCAAACAAAAACCAGATCCTGTTTCCTAGTTGTTCTTCTAACTTTTAGCAGCAACTTTAATGCTTCCTGGAACAGGTTAGCATCGGTCTATGGCCTACACAAAACATGTCAGCTAATCTTTTTCCAACAGTCATTCTTAGATTATGAGAATTTATCTGTTCTCTGTCATCCTGTCACTTTAAATCCAAACAAACTGCTGCTGGCCACGCCCCCCAACGCAGCGTTTACACTGGCTGTTAACAGACACGCTATTATACAACTGCACGTTTGAAAAGCAGAAGTGGAACTATCTGCACAACCAACAAGAATGCAGGGAGTGGCTTCTGGATATAAGTCAATAACAAAACTTTCTGTCTTTTCCAGCAGCCATTGTACGGCTCAGAGGATTTGTTTTAGCAATGTTTTGAGTTTTCCGATTAAAAAATGTTGAAGTTCTATGTAGAGAATTTCACAAAATAATCTTCAGATTAAAGTTTTCTTCTACTTCTGCAGCTCAGAAATTTCCTTGTTTTTTTTAGTTTTCTGATCAATCTAAAATTTTGAGGGTTTCTCTTCAGTAAAGTTTTGACTTTTCAAGCTCATAATTTTCCAATTTACAAAAAAATTCTAGAATTAATCTAAAAATGTCTGTTTTTTGTAGAAATGTACCCATTTCTTTCTACTTACAGTGGCCCTGATACGCCGTTGTAAAAAATCACCTTGGATGATCTGAATTTAATTCTTGTTTTTTGCTAGCACTCCTTTCCAGGATGGTAAATTGAGCCGTTTTGGAGGCAGCGTGTCTGTCCCAGCTCTGACTGCTTCAGGAGGAAAATGGTTGGGAACTTTACCTCGTTATCTCCTGTCATCGCTGATGCAACATGGCCGCCCTCATTTCTGGCTCATCCCAGCTGCAGCTCTGCTCAGCAACACGTCCGCCTGTGGCTCTGTTTATGGGACTGGAAACTTCCAGTTAACTGGTCTGCTTCCAGTGTGACCTTGACTTATGGGACAGAACGAAGTGTCTGAAGCTTTTCGGGCAGCTGCTGCTGCGCTTCTGAGCGCGCTCAGTTCAGCTGTTGGTTTTAGTCTTCAGCTGGGTCAGGCCAAACGCTGAAACGTTGCAGATGTTTTCGTTTTGATCCCGGGAAAATTAGAGCAAATCCTCGATCATGTTTAGACATTTTTTTCACTAAGTTAACGTTATTTTTTCTCAATTCCTATTAAAATAAACAAAATTAAAAAATAGCTAAAAATTTTAACGCAAATAGATGCACACATTTTTTCTAAATTAAATTTATTCAGTCAGAAAACTGAGCTCAGTTTTAGTCTTTCTGCATTTCTGTCACATTGTACATTTTAGATTTTCACGAAAGTTTCCAGTGATATTTGTACAAAATACGATATTTTTCCCTCAGCTTCTTTAAATATATGTATATCCAATAAAACTTTTGCATTTTGCTTTATACAAGAGTTTAAATATATTAATGTGTAAAACATAGCAATAGTAAAAAAAATAATTTTATTTTCTTACATGGACGACATTGTTTTTGCCACACTTTGAAACATTATATAAAAAATCTCAACTATAATACAAATAAACAAAAATATATACATATGTAAAACAAACAATCAAAATGTGTTCGAATAGCTGCATCGTTTAAATGGTCGGAAAACATCATTTTGCTTCGTAAAATAAGTTTTAAGATGAAATAATAAAATAAGTCAAATCACAATGAAGAACAATCAGATATTTATGGATTGTTTGTGATATTTTCTCAACAGACAAAACATTTTTATGAGTCTTTCTTGGCTGATTTAATTCGACGTTGGTGTCAGTTTCTCAAGCGTTTCTTAGAGTTCCAGCCGCACTTTTTATTGATCTGGTTTTAATAAACCAATAAAGTGACGTGAAATTGACTGGAGCAGCTGAAATCCGAGCGAAGCTCTTCGAGGATATTCATGAACAAATAAACATCACATTTTGTCAGATTACTGCCGTTATTCCCGTGGAGGAGTGTGAAGTCTCCTCTGTGTGATGCAGGGGGGGGCGGCGGTAAAGGTCGGAGGTCAGGCTGCGTTTGATTTGCTGCACTCTGGAGCGTGAAACCCGAAGCCTCGCCGCTCTGCAGAGACCCACTGAGCGTGTGCAGAGTGACGCCTTATTTTTGGAAAATCCGATCAGCCTCTGCAGCAGACTGTGCTTCCTCTGTTCGCACTTTTTACGCTTTTCACGATTGACCTGGATCAACTGTTCAAACGTAAACACAAAGACGCCGCCGCCGCCGCCAGCGCCGTTCTGGTTCCACAGGAAGTGAGCTTTACACTCGAATGGATCTGAAGTTATTAATCATGTCTCAAATCAATAAGAAGTTTAATAAAAAGCTTTATTTAAAAAGATTAAATCAATCAGGAGGCGTAAAATATGTTAGCTTTGTCTTTTAATGAAACTTATTGATATAATTTATTATGCAATTAAATCAAATAACTGCATAAGTTAAAACAGAAACAATAATTTCCACATACATGATTTATTATTTTTCTTTTTGCTCTTTTTTTTGCCAAAAACTGGATGATAAAAGTTTTCAGTATGGCATTTTGGTCTCAACTAAACCTTTACTTAAAGAGACTTTCATAATTGATTTTATTTTATTTACTTTGACTATGTAAAATGTGTTCTTGCATTATTACACCATTATTACAATTATATTTCTTAACAATGGACTCAAAACAACAATTTTATTGTTTGTCGCAATAACACCGGGGACAATTTATTCTAGATCTCTCTTGAAAATGAAACCTAGATCTCAATGGAGTTTAATTGGTTAAATAAAGGAAATAATTGTCCAAGAAAGTGTCATTGTGAGATTCCAAATAAAAGCTAAAATATAAACCTTGTACACAATCACTAGAGAAGTTTAGTTCTTTAAAAATGTAATGAATACGGCCTTTTACGTTTTGCCATTTTATTGGAGTAATAGTTCAAATTTAAAGTTCCTTCAAATTCAACACAAGTTCAATTCAGTTTGGTTTCCTGGTAAATATTCATATTTCATATTCATAAATTTATTTACACTCAGATGTTTCTTGAAACTCAAAACTGCAAAACCACAACATTTCGTCTAGTTTCTAGTGCAAATATTAGAGAAATTAGAGAAATTAAAGAAAATCAACTTACAAATTACATTTCAACAAGAATATTAGAAGTGAAATAATCTGCTGAAGGAACCAGTACGTCTTGAAATCAATGTTAAAGAATAACTGATGTAAAACAAACTCCTATTTCTTGCTGAAAATTTACTTGCAAATCATATTTGTCTTTATTAAAAGTGTAGTAAGAAATCAGAAGTAGAAACTAACCAGAAATATTTGGGAAGATTTTTGCAGTGAAGGAAAAATGTTCTTGTTTTTGAGCTGATTTTTTTTTTTAGTCAGTTAACTGTAACATTATCCTTGAAAAATCCTAAGTCAAGTATTCTTTTTTAAAAAAAAAAGAAAAATTACACTTGCAGAGATTAAGACTAAGAATTTCAGTTTTTGTACCGATTTTCTGAGACATTTAAATAAAAAGTGGAAAAGTGTCTGAAATGTTAAACTGTGTTGATTAACGAAGATTTGATGTTTTTCTGACTATTTACTGGGAATTTATGAGTTTGAATTGGGTTGTAAATGACTTGAATTTGAGGGAACTTTAATTTTGATCCATTACTCAAATTAAAACTCTAATTAACAGAACCCATATTTATTACGATAATTTTAGTTTCCTTAAAAAATGTGATCTGCTGATGCGATCTCACAAATTCTCATTATCTGAATGTATTTTACAATTTTATTTTTTTACCCTTTACTGAATACAAAAACACAAGAAATTCAAATATTTTCTACATTCTCAGTTGGAAAAATAATCACAACACCTTTTGTTCATAGTATTTTTTTATTCAGGTTTATATTCAATGAGTCGGCAGCTAATCACTGCCATGTTTTTCCAGATCGCTGTAAAACAAAGAAATAAAACATTAAAAATAGAATTACACGACAAAACAAAGTTACTTGATAGATGAACATTATATGAACTCAATAATAAAGTTTTACTTCTTTAGATTACATTACGTACAGTGTGTGGTCAGTCTAAAAGCTGCTTTAATATTTTACTTTAAATTTTTTATTTTACCGACCTCCAATCCAAAGTTAAATACAAATGTTTATATTTATATTTAAGACTAAGAATTTCAGTTTTCATACCAATTTTCTGAGATGTTTCTGAGACATTTACATCTCAGAATAAAATGCAAAGTATAAAATGCAAGAAAAACATATTAGCTCAAATATTTTACTGTTTCTGTCTTTAACTTTTCCATTACATGTAAACAGTTTAACTTTTTTCCATTTTATAAATGTTATATATAAAATGTAATTTAAAAGAAAAATCAAAAATATTAAAAAATGTAAATGCAGAATCAAGTGTTTAGCAGCTCCAGAGAGTAAAAATCTATTTTCTGAAGCAACTTTTCAGGTTTTCCTGTGGAATCTGGTTCAGGTCTCGTTTGTGACCCCACCGCCCCGCTAAGCCCGACCGGGCAGGGTCCGGCGGGTTTATGGGGACCGCTGAGTCCGGGGTGAGGAAGGGGGTGGATTAGTTCCACTTGGTCGGCCATGACCCCCCCGCGGCACCCCGGCCTTTGTCCCGGCTGTCAGCGGCGGCCATGCTCCACCAATCACACGCCGCCGTCAACAATAGCTGCCATCATTCCCAGAATTCCCTGAGTGGATGCAGAGTTTTCCTGCAAAAGCAGGAATCGCTCCGTTTACCCATTTCATTTACTTCAGTAAAGGGTTTTACACTAAAGTATATATATTTTAAAAAAAACAATAAAAAAAGGAATTTATCAGAAATATGTTGATTCAAGGTGAGACGTTTTGAAACAAATTCTGCAAATAAATTATTTTTTTTGTTAAATTATTTGGTTTTGCCTGAAATTTTGTGGTACCAACTTCAAACATTTAAAAGGAATGACTAAATAATATGTGTGTGTTTATGTACGTTTCTATATTATACGTAAATATGTAAAACCCAGAAAAATCATTGGCAAGTAGTTTGACTGATAGTTTCACAATCTTTATTATCATAGTAAAAATATTTTTATTTTATACGTTTTTAACATGACTTGTCCAGCAGTGTTGAAGCCCAACATTTATTTTAGAAAATTATTAATCAAATAATAAGCAACATTTCAGAATTTATCCATAAAGTAGGCTTACTATGTTTTTTTTATGAAAGAGACCATCATTTAAAGAAAAATAATAACATTTTGAGAGATTAAAAGTAAGCTCTTTAAGTTCATGCAATTTAAGACAGATAAAAAAACAGATTTATTTGGTTTTACTCTGCATGAATTTCTTAATCAGAGATATTTTGGTTTATCTTGCAAGAAAAAAATTAAAATAATTTTTTTACTCTGGTGACTCCATGTTTGTTTTTTCTTAAAATCCTATTTTAATCCAAGAATTAGGTGAAAATTTGGTTTGGGTTTTTATTTTAGATGATGATGAAATGCTTTTGGCATCAGAAGGCAGAATCCAGGTAATCTGTGATTCATCCTGTTTTCTCTTTCCGCTGACGGGGATTAAAGCACCAA
Source organism: Poeciliopsis prolifica (assembly GCF_027474105.1). Classification (NCBI taxonomy): domain Eukaryota; kingdom Metazoa; phylum Chordata; class Actinopteri; order Cyprinodontiformes; family Poeciliidae; genus Poeciliopsis; species Poeciliopsis prolifica. Next base: position 1,508,599 of record NW_026562377.1, read on the forward strand.
AACATCAAAGCTTCAGATTCTGGTCATTTTCTGCTTTTCTTCCTTGAAGATTTCTTCACCTGATGAAAGAAAACTCTTTATTTTTTTACATGTATTTGTTTGTTTTCTGGGCAACAGTGTGAGATAAATCAACTAATCTGCTTTTTGAGATCAGTGATATTCAGGCTTCACATTTCAAAACTAAACACCTGTGAACTGACTTCAGTCTCCGCCCACTCAGCAGGTGAAGCTTTATTTATTAACAGGGGCATAATTAACACTCAGGCTCCAGAAAGGGCAGCCTTGGCCTTTCAGGATCCCCTCCCACATTAATCACTGAACCCTGCTGCCAAGGTCAAAGGTCGCCACATTTTTCTTCTGACACTCACTGAAGTCTTTGTTTGTCCTGATCTGATCCGGGATCAGATCAGATCTGCTTAAATCCAGACTAATTTTCCGCAGATCAAGTATGTTTATCTGTACAACGTAAAAGGTTAATTTATATTATCACAACAGAGAATGTTTTCTAAAAATTAGATTAACGGAATGTTGATGTTCAGACAGTCAGAAAACGATGTAAAATCTGATTTTACATTAAATTTCCACTTCTTTTGTAATGCTAACAATACTAGTAAAACTAGTTAGCCTCATCATGAGATACTTTTGATTTGATAATTTTGTGGTGGACACTCTTAAGCTAAATCTCTAACAGAGCTAATCTCTCATTTAGCACTTTTACTTTTTCACTAAATCTGAAAATGTTCCGTGAACTTAGCTTCCCCTAAATGAATTTTTCCAAATGCCTTTGCTAATTAGGGCTGGACAAAAATAATCAATCAAATAGATTGCAAGCAATATCAATAAATAGTGTGATAGAATATTCATTTAGCATAATATTTACTGAACTCCAGTCCAGAAACACACAGCATTTTGGGAGGCAGAGGAAAGAATGCTACACTTCTGCTCAACTTCTCACTGCTAGCGCAAAAAGGTTGGAAGCATCAACTAGCTTATTCACTCTTTGGTTACCTAGCAACCCATTCACTCTTTGGTTACCTAGCAACCCATTCACTCTTTGGTTACCTAGCAACCCATTCACTCTTTGGTTACCTAGCAACCCATTCACTCTTTGGTTACCTAGCAACAACCTGTTGAGTAACTTGCGCAGCAGCAGTTTGATGTTTTGCCTCAGAACTGCTTGAAAATAAAAGTCATGGGCTTCTTATGCTAATCTACTGATTGCGTTGTAGATGTTTTGTTTAGTGCTTTAGCTTTTTTGCTAAATCTGAAAGCTTTAGCACACTTAGCTTTCCCTAACTTAAATTTTTTCTATAAATTCTATCCTGTTAATTTGTTCAAAAGTTTGAGTGGGACAGCAGAGTTTGATGCGATGATGAGTGACTTTTTGGCGTGGCATGAATGAACGCTTCTTCTAGAATTAATGATGAAACTGATCGGTACAAATACGCCTGAGTAGAAAACAAATACATTCAGAAAGTTTATTTCTCCTTTCTTGACATTTTTTCCTTCATATTCCTTGTTGACAAGGTTGTTGCTGCAAAGATCTGCTGTGAGAAAAATCTTCATAAATCCACTGTTGGAGCTCTTTGTTGGGAGCCGATCTGTTGATGTTGTTTATTTTTGATTTAAATCATATCTGCCGTCAGAAACACCCTGTTCTGCTTCAACACCTTGATATTTTTAAGAATCGTGTGGGGAACAGAGGGGGAGGTGTACATGAAATGAAAAACTTTAAAACACAAAGCTGAAACCTCTGAAGACGCAGCGAGCGGGAGCGACTTGTTCGGCTTTGATCACTTCTCTGTATCTTCAGCTGCAATTCTCATTGGAAAACCAGTTTTTTAATCATATTTGGCAAACTTTTAGCAGCTCTAGTTTTTTTTGATAGAATACAGACAGGTGGAAATAAACACACCTGCTATCTTCAGAGGCAGAAACTGTTCAGCATATAGTTAGCATGTAGCGCACAGATGGCAGCAGGTGAGGTGAGACTCTGATGACAAGAGCTGTGGGACAAGCTTGTACTTGCTCCCATCTGCTGCTGTGTGTGGGTTTCTGTGCGCGTGTCCAAGGCTCAACAGTTGCTGATCGCGCACACAAAAATTCGGGAGCTCGTGTTACAGACAGAAGCAGCACTGACAGATGTTTCCTGCCATAACAACATGCAGAGACCGGACCAGACACACACACACACACGCACACACGCACGCACGCACGTTCATGAAACTGTCCTGAAAAGAAAATTTCTGTGGAATGAAAACTTTGCTTTGGTTGTGATAAATTATTGAATAAGTAGGTGAAGGAAGACTGACTTTACAGGAGTGGATATAACAGTAAATCCACTCAGAGGTCAGAGCCAGCAATTCTCAGAGAAACGACTAAGAAAATAAAACCCTCCGGACCGCCATCCTTGATTCCAAAGGCCTCAGTAATTTGTTAAGCAGAAAAGAATCCAGATGCAGTAATGATATTATGAACCCTTATAGGTTTTTTTATGGACATAAAGCAAATAGAGTTAGCAATTCATTGTGATGTTCCTCAGGGCTTTGTTTGAGGACCATTGTTATTGTGCTATATTTATAGGCGCTGCCAGCAAAGAAAGCCTCTTCTAAGCACAATTTATGCTTCCACAGTTGCATCTGAGGCTATGTTCACGCAGCAGGTTTTGATCCTCAATTCATGCTACTAATTAAATGCAATCAGAATCAAACTTCTTTGTGAAACAGAAAATTATCTGGATGAATTATGCTTTATCTCATGAACCAGGAAACAGGTTGGATAAGTTATTTTCTTTGACAAAGCGCAAATTGAATGAGCAATTAAATTTGGTGTTCCACAGGGCTTTATTTTGGGGCCACTGTTGTTTCTGCTTTTCCTCCTTGGTCTGATTCTGTCATCTTTCAAGAACATTTCCTTTAGAGGTGGGATTTTTGCTGTAATCAGATTTTTTTGAGTGTGCAGTTGCTAATAGTACTAATGCGGCATTTTTGTGAACGTTTTGACGAATGTTGACATCACACAGCAGCGCAATGTTTATGAAAGTATTAAAGGGTGCCAGGGCGATACATTGATTTTGATAAATTAATCAAATCTTTGGTTACTGAAAATATAACATTAGGAAAATTGTTCTTTTTCACCAATTCACTGCGTGGGTTTCAGTGATGTCACCACACCCATTTTTGTTTATCAAACTTCTTTACAGCTTCTTTTTATTTGGACTTTGAATTCAGGTCAACTCTCTCTCACCAAATATCAGGACCAGGGTACAAATGTTTTATGTTTTTAATTATGAGAATAAAGTAATAGTCATAATATTACACAAATACAGTCATACGAAATTAGAGTTTAAATAATAAAAGAATGAAGTTATATTAATAGTATAAAGTAGTAGTGACTCAATCACAAAATATCAACAGAAATGCTGAGCATCTTGTTAAGTTATACTTTAGTAGAAGTTTTAGAGATAATATCTAATAGAAGTACTTGATCTTTGAACAAAACAGCATCAAATGATTATCAGCAGAACTTAAACTCTAAGTATTTTCTGATTAATATCTTGTATTGTCTCACAGTGGAGAAATTTGGGTGTAGCAGCATCAAAGTGGCAGGTAGTCAAGGGATCTATGTTCAAACACAGATAAAATTATTAATATATGTTAAAATAGCAAACAAAGTTAGAAAACTACAAGATAAAACACTGTAGAGTTATTAAAGACATCAAACTGGTTCAAGGAATGTGCAGCTAAATGGGAAGATATTTAAAAATGTACAAAAGGTAGATTTTAGTTATTTCTGCTGAAATCATTTGTTTCTCATTTTGCTTAATTTTCAAGTCCAATAATTTGTTCCTAATTTCCTAAACTATCCATCTTAGAAAATGTTTATTTTCAATTTTATATGATCCATAACTAGATTTCTTAAATATTTAACTGCAGAATCAGCAAAGTGTTCTCCAGTTACGGAGACTTGAGGCTCATACTTTTATTTGTACAGAGAAACCAACAGTTTAGAGAGAAAATTAAGAGCTTTTTACTTGGCCCTAAACGTTTCCCAGGTTCTTAATGTTAGGCTCATTAGCCTTTAATGACTTAGTAATTACCTCATCCTAGTGTTCTGTCCGTGGTCCCGAACCATGACAAACAATGACTAATTAGGACATCATTAAAATGAAGAATTATTCCTGTTTTTGTGCAAAAAATCCATCTGCACCTGTGGTGTTTGTAAATGACCTGATTACCAGCAGATCTGCATGTGACTTTATACTAATTTGATGATTAAACCAAGAAAAAAACCTGAAGGATGCGTGTTTGGGCTTCACGCAGTTTTGAAAATCTGGTACTTATTGTACCAATCATGCAAAGTTATTTTGTTATTCATTAACCCAAAGCACCTTATTTTAATTTACACAACTTTACTGAGCAGTCATCTATAATTTGCCAAATATTTTTATTTTCATTCAAAGAAAATATTTAAGATTCTTCTACTTTTAAATTGCATTCTGAAACATTTTTATTTAGATTTTTTTTGGTGATCTACTGTTATTCTGTGTGTGTGTGTGTGTGTGTGTGTGTGTGTGTGTTTGTCTCTGATGATTTGATCCATTGCCTCTTAACGAGGTCATAAGTGATGCAGATTGACTTGATTGGTTGATTTGTTTAATGAGCGAAAAACAAGACACTAATTGCAGTCATGTTTGTGTGCGGCTGTCATGGGACGACATGTTTTTGTTTCACTTTATGAGACTTTGGAGATTTGTGGTTCTTGTGTGTAAGAACATCTTTGTGTCTCGAACCGGTTCATGTGTATCCTTCTAAAAACAGCAGCTGTTTTTATTCATTAAAATGTTGGGAAAAATCAAATTTTTTAATACAAAATAACTAGTTTTTAATTAACTTAATTGCAGGGTCTGTCACAAATTAATTGCATTTTGATTGAAAATGACACATCAACAAAATAGACAACCTTTTCAATTGAGGAATATTTTTTGCTGCTTAATTATTGAACAAATACACATAAAAGCTCAACAACAAAGACATTTATTATTTTTAATCTGTTATTTAGGTCTTTCAATCAGATTATAAGTAAGGTGTCATTTTACCATACAGTTTCATTCATTTAACTTTTTTGTTTATTGATCATCATGCTGACAGTTTTTAGGTGTTTTATAAAAATCAGGAAATCAATTATTGTAAATCAAAACATACCAACGGCATCATAAATTAAAACGAGCTCAATGATTGACATTTGCAAGCTTTATGGTTTTTGTCTTTTCTCTTTCTTTTCCTACCAAAAGTTGGATGATAAAGTCTTCAGTCTGATTCATTGGTTTCAATTAGCCATTTTTTGAAGCACAATTTGTTTGCAGAGATCTCATAATTCATTTGATTTGATCTTTTTGTTGTTTTGTTTGTTTGTTTTGGATATTTAAAATGTCTTCCAGTTTTAGTGTTAAATGTTTGTTAGAATTTAAAGCTTGTTTCTTGAAATTGTGTTCTAACCCCATTATGCCATTATGGTTGTATTACCTGAAAATGTTCTAGTATTATTTATCGCTATAACTTCTGCAACTAGAATTTATACATGTGCTGGACACATGCATAAATGTGTCCAGCAACATTTGTTATTGTGAAAGGCCTATTAGCAACTTCTTTTTGTTGATTGCATAACACGAGTGATGCAAAAAAAGTGTTTCCACTGCAGTTTTGCAAATACAACTTTTGATACTGCCAAAAAAACCAGCTTTAAATGAAAAACGTCAGATTTTTAAAAATTGGTGTGTTTCCATTAAGCAAATTTATTTTCGCAATTTCAACTTGAGCAATTCTATGATTAATGGAAATACAGCTATTGTTAGTTATGTAACAAGACAAACAACTGCTGTGTGTGTGTGTGGTGTGTGTGTGTGTGTGTGTGTGTGTGTGTGTGTGTGTGTGTGTGTGTGTGTGTGTGTGTGTGTGTGTGTGTGTGTATGTGTGTGTGTGTGTGTGTTTGTGTGTGTGTGTGTTCATTCTTGTCTTTATGGCTAAATATGGACCAAGAAAATAGTGGGGACGCTCTGGGTAACGAGGACATTTGAGTTGGTCCTTCCCTTAAATGGTCCAGAGTTGGTTTTAGGTTCCAGTTTAGTCGAGTTTTGGTAACAGAGCTGAGATGTGGATTTTTTATGTTAATGAAGGTCCTCACAAGGATAGAATAATGGTGTGCATCAGTTTTGACTGACAGGTGATTGACAGGTGAGAACTGATGCTGAGGTGAGAGATGCATCGTGGGAGAGGGGGCCATGCTCCACAAGTCAGTCCTGACAGAATCAACACACACACACACACACACACACACACACACACACACACACACACACACACACACACACACACACACCTGTACTCCCCTGTATCTAATTCCAATATGAGCCCTCTAACCGTCTTTGGAGGATTTGTCCCACAGTGAGGACCAGACAGAATGTCCTCACTGCGTTTATAAAATTTGTCCACACACACTCAGATTGATGTGGACACACTGGTCTTGATGGACAGCTCTGATGGTTCCAGTCTTGGTCGCCCCGGTGACCACGTCCCGCTCTGTTGGTTCGTCTCAATTGGCCGGACCTGCCTGCCAATCAAACGAGCCCGCAGCCAAACACGAGGCGGCCCGTCCTCCCACTCCTCCTCCTTTCTCCTTCCTCAACTCAACTTCCTGCTGTCATCTTCCTCCTGTTCTTCTCCTCTTCATCAGCTCGCTGCACATAGCTGTTAGTTGTTCCCATGGCGTCTACGACCGGCAGCCGATCGGCGCTGATGTGGCTGGCTGAACGCAAATAGATGAACAGAAGGAAAAAGAGATAACTCTGAAAGCTAAGGGAAGAGTCATGTATTATTACTTTTTTCAGTTTTCCATCATGTTTTAATGTTATTCCCTCATTAAAAACAAACCTGGAGTGATGCTTTGACTCTTTCATTTTGCAAAATGCCTGATTGAACCTAGCTCCGCCTTCAAGCTGACACTCCTCCCCCACTCGGCTCCTTCAGACTAGCCAGCAGCTATTAGCCAACAGCTGATAGAACTGCAGAGCTCATTATAGGAGCTGCTGCTCAGAGCAATGCTGGTAAAATGTTGTTGAAGGGATAGTAGAGGAGCCATGTTGAGATGACTTCCTGAAGCCAAAGCTTCAGAAATGGCAGGAGTTCTTAAAGAAACAGAGGTCCAATTTAAAGGTATTAAATCAGGAAGTCAAATTTTTAAAGTTATTTTTGATGTATAAAGCATTTATATATGTCACCTTCAACTGAAGGTAACAGTTTTCTGATTGTGCTATTAAAATACTTAACATTGCTCCTTTGAGGAGAAATGTTAAAGTGAACTTATACTTAATGCCTCTAACATGTACTTGATCTTAGAAAAACTACCTTCACCTTTAAAGGTCCTAACATAGTTTTCTCAGCTGACCAGAGGGTTAAAATTGCTATTTGGACTGTATTTTACTGCAGAATCGTGTCTCATAAGCTTCTAATCTGTCTCAGAAGACATCAGGTTAACTGGGTTTTGTCTCCTAGATGATGCAACTAAAAGAGCTACTTTTGCACTGAACCTTTAATTTCTGTCTCTCGTCAGGCCACTATGGCAGATGGCTGCTTGTATTGAGCCAAGTTCTGGTTCTGTTAGAGGTTTCTTTCTGTTAAAGGGAGATTTTTCCTCTCCACTGTCGCTGCATCCATTCCCAGTTTGAGGGATTGCAGTAAAGTTAATGACACAAAGTAATTGTCTACTCTTGACAAGTTTTTTTAATCAATATAAATAACAAACTGCGTTGTCTGATAACTAATAGTCTTTGTGAATTCTCAGCAGTATAAATAAACTGAACTGAATTATCACCTGAGATAAAACTTGTGAAGGAGAAACCAGAGCTTAACGATGAATTTCTGAAACACCTGAGGTGAGTTTTCCCTCCCGGCCCTCCGGCTTTAAACTCAGCCCTGCGGTAATGAATGCAGCGTGGCGATCGCTGCCTTGTGAAACACAGAAACTCGTTAGCATTTCAAAGCTCGTCAGGTGGTGGGGGTTTAGGTTAAACTGCTGTACGATGGGGGGCACCGGGGGACGCAGGGTTAGAACAAACACTGATGCTGGTGACCTTCAACAAGTTTGTTTGTCATCGACTCATCAGAGGAAACGGAGACCTGCTGCAGGGGTGGAAATCATTTTTAACTGTATTCCCCTCAGAGATCACTAATGTCCCTTTTTTATTTCTTTCCCTCTTTGTCATTGTGCCTTTGTATTTCACCGTTTCATGTATTTCTCCCCTCGTTTGGCTTCTTCCTGGCTTCTTCCCTCTTTTTAGCAGCCCACTGCACTGCAAAAACACAAATTATTACAAGGACTTTGGTCTAATGTCTTGTTTATATGCCTTAGCACAACTGAAATAAGAAAAACTGACTTACAAATAACTTTTCAGCAAATTGTTGGAACTTGTTTTACGTCAAAAATTCCTTCATATTGATGAAAAAGTTCTAGTTGCAATGGCAGATTATTTAACTTACAAAATGGGAAAAAATGTTTGTTAAAAGTGAAATAATCTTCCAGTGGAAGTAGGAATTATTTACTCAACTTGAGCTCTTATATGTTGCTGAAAAGCTACTTGTAAATTAGTTTTGTCTTTTATTTCAAGGAGAGGCACTAGAAATTTGTCCAAAATTTGTATTTTTTTGTCTTTTTGCAGTGCAAATGCAGCTTTACTTCCCTTATTTTATTATTTTTTATAGTTGAACTTTTCTGCCTCCTCTGTTAAAGCTGCAAACTCTTTCTTTACATTTATCCATCTTCCTCCTGTATATCATTTACTCCTTGCGTCTCCTTATGTTCTTTATTTGACCTTAAATAAAAGCAGACAACGCATAACAGAGCAGTTAAGGAGGAGTTTCTGAACAGTAAGTTCTGTTATGCATCGGTAACTTCATGCTAATGCTAAGGAAGTTTAAGGCAGCATGTAGCTGGGTTTGTTTATGCCGACTTCCTTCATCAATGATTGAGAGGCCGATAAGAATTTTCTTTTCTTAATGTAAAACTCTTTATGTCAATATTGATTCGCTTTATGGCAAGAGAATATCTGTTCACAAAATCTTTCTGGGACTTTCATCCATCCATTTTCTAACACCCTGGTCCCTGATGGGGTCAGGAGGTGATGCTGCCTCTCCAGCTAAGGTTTCGGGCGAGAGGCGGGGTCACCCTGGTCAGGTCGTCAGTCTGTCACAGGGCAACACAGAGACACACACACACACACACACACACACACACACGCGCGCACACACACAAACACACACACACACACAAACACACACACACACAAGCACACACACACACACACACACACACACACACACACACAAGCACACACACACACACACAAGCACACACACACACACACACACACACACACAAGGAGAATTTAGAGAGTCATGTTTATGAACTGAGGGAGGAAGCCGGAGTACCAGGAGAGAAACCACCGTGCGCAGGGAGAACATGGCTGGGAGTCGAACCCAGGACCTTCTTGCTGCAAGGCAACAGTGATACCAGCTGAGCCACTGAGCTTCACATGTGTTATCTTTTAATATTGAAAACAAAATAGGACAAAACGAACACATTTACACAAAAATATCACAATTAGTGTGGAAAATTTCTCAGAAAGGATTCAGACCAATTTATATTGTTGAGTTGAAATGAAAAAGTTGATTTGGAGCTTAATTACGTTTTGAAAGCATTTCTGAATGGAGAATATTTAGTCTTAGGGTCAGGGTCAGGGTTAGGGTCAGGGTCAGGGAAAGCCGACATCCCAATAAGTTTTCTACTCTGACCCATTTCTTCCCACCTCCCCAACGCCACATAATAAAAATAAACAGGAAAAACTGGAAGTAATCCAATCAGCCGTGGAGCGGTGACACGTTTCAGACTGAGCGGCCGGGTGAGCGGGTCGCATTTCCTTCGTCTGCTGTAAACTCTATGAAATTAGTCTAAACTGTCTGTAAGCTGATTTCTGAGGAGGCGGCGGATTGAGGAGGCAGTTCGTAATTCCAGGATTTTCTCCAGCACAAGTGTGAAGTGTGACGTGTAATGGCAGCCGGCCGCGGCGGCACTGAGCCGACATCAGGCCGGAGTTAATAGAGGCGATAAAGAGTCTGCCAGCTGGCAGGAGAAACCTCCTCGTCTTCCTCGCTGAGCGCTGATCGCTCTGAAATCCTCCAGAGAGAGAATCATGTTCACATTCAAAACATTTCCAGGATGTTCAGAGCAGGAACGACCACTAAATTATCCTTCTCCACTAAAACGTAGAAACCAAATTCTCTGCATTAGAGTCCAGTGAAGTAAAATGAGGAGCTGTTGGTTTAAGACTGACTCAGTCAGCAGGAGGCTTGGAGGGTCTATTAGTCCCAACTAATTGTCTTTGTTTGAAGGTTTTTCTTTCAGATCAGAGAGTTATCCAACTGGAAGCGGCATACTAACCCCCCGCCGCCACCGCCGCCCCTAAAGGGGAGCGCGGGGTTTCCTTCCTCTTCATCCTGCTGCAGATTTAATTTTAAACCTGAGAAACTTTGAGCAAGGATGCAGATATTGATCAGCAGGCTGCCGACTGATTGGCTGATTTTCAAATGAAGCGGTCAGACCCATGTTGGGTTTCAGTTTCAGCTGGGTCACCAACGCCGCGTTTTTGATCGTTTTTTAACTTCAAAGTTAAAGCTGATAGTATTTTTTTTAATATGCAGGTTTTGGGCTTCAGTTCAGCTGAAAATTGGTGATTAGAAAATCCAGGGTTGTCACAATAAGCAATTAATCAATTAATTGATTGATAAATTGAAACAAACTCCATAATTTTCATTTGAATGATTTATCATTTTTATCTTTTCTCATTCAGTTTTTAGTAGAAAAACTGAATGAGAAAAGACAAAAGTCTTCAGTCTGGTGTTTTGGTCTCAACTAGACATGCTTTAGCATTAGCTTCCACTACTGTGTTGGTATAGCGCTTTAGCATTAGCTTCCACTACTGTGTTGGTATAGCGCTTTAGCATTAGCTTCCACTACTGTGTTGGTATAGCGCTTTAGCATTAGCTTCCACTACTCTGTTGGTATAGCGCTTTAGCATTAGCTTCCACTAAATACTGTGTTGGTATAGCGCTTTAGCATTAGCTTCCACTACTGTGTTGGTATAGCGCTTTAGCATTAGCTTCCACTACTCTATTGGTACAGCGCTTTAGCATTAGCTTCCACTACTGTGTTGGTATAGCGCTTTAGCATTAGCTTCCACTAAATACTGTGTTGGTATAGCGCTTTAGCATTAGCTTCCACTACTGTGTTGGTATAGCGCTTTAGCATTAGCTTCCACTACTGTGTTGGTATAGCGCTTTAGCATTAGCTTCCACTACTCTGTTGGTATAGCGCTTTAGCATTAGCTTCCACTAAATACTGTGTTGGTATAGCGCTTTAGCATTAGCTTCCACTACTGTGTTGGTATAGCGCTTTAGCATTAGCTTCCACTACTCTGTTGGTATAGCGCTTTAGCATTAGCTTCCACTAAATACTGTGTTGGTATAGCGCTTTAGCATTAGCTTCCACTACTGTGTTGGTATAGCGCTTTAGCATTAGCTTCCACTACTGTGTTGGTATAGCGCTTTAGCATTAGCTTCCACTACTCTGTTGGTATAGCGCTTTAGCATTAGCTTCCACTACTGTGTTGGTATAGCGCTTTAGCATTAGCTTCCATTACTGTGTTGGTATAGCGCTTTAGCATTAGCTTCCACTACTCTGTTGGTATAGCGCTTTAGCATTAGCTTCCACTACTGTGTTGGTATAGCGCTTTAGCATTAGCTTCCACTACTCTGTTGGTATAGCGCTTTAGCATTAGCTTCCACTACTCTGTTGGTATAGCGCTTTAGCATTAGCTTCCACTACTCTGTTGGTATAGCGCTTTAGCATTAGCTTCCACTACTCTGTTGGTATAGCGCTTTAGCATTAGCTTCCACTAAATACTGTGTTGGTATAGCGCTTGTTTCTGATTAGCGCTTTAGGTTTAGCGCAGCTAAAGATGAGAGTTTGGAAAACATAAAAAAGTTTCTGAAAGTACAATCCTGGAAAGTTTCAGTAAAATTTTAGAAAGTAACATAAAATTTCTCACTAATATTGAGAGATTTTACGTAAAGAAGAATCAATAGATTTCAATTCTCTAAACACACTGAAGGCCAGTTCCAGGCATGGCATTTTTCTAGCAGAACGTTTACCGATAAATTAGTTCTGACAGGATGAAACGGCGTAACAACATCCGGATTCCTGGACCGGAACCACAAAACCTGGAACGAATCAAATGCTGCCGCCAGAGCGTTTCACAAGAGAAGAAAAGTTATTTATAAAACCTGGAGACGACAAAGAGGCCAAACTGAAAAGTTTTTTAAGACTCTTAATGGTTATAATTCAGGAATGATCAGATTTAGAGGTTTGCTAATATTGTGACAAATTGAAACAGAAGATGTAAAGTTATAACAGATTTAATATGGAAATCTTTTACTTAATTTTACTATCAGAATGAGAACGTGTTTTTTTAATTCCTGTTTCACTGATGAGTCAAGTAAAATGAGTTTTATGCAGAGTTGCTCCATTTTCATGTGAAATGTCTTATTTTCTTGGACACTTTTCTGTCATTTCTTTGCTGTGATGGTTGATGAAACTCCCTCGCTCCCTCCGTCGCTCCTCCAGGACTCAGAAATAATCTGCTGCGACGGTTTTAACATTTAAACATGTTTCCTGTCACAACTTCTCATGTTCTGTGTGAGAATTTTGTCTTGTTTGTTTGAATTTTAGCGGCTCTCCGCCCTCCTCCTCCTCATTGTGTGTTTTCCACTTTAAAAAAGTCCCTGATTGACAGGAGTAGAGATAATAGAGCGCCAGGCGGGGTGCTGGGGCCAACAGGGGCCACCTGACCCACATGACAGCCGGGATGGGGGGCTCCTCAGGGCTGTGTGTTCGGATCTGACAGGCTTCACCTCTCAGATCAGGAAACACAAAGCAGCAGCAGCCTCTTATTGTTTTTATTGTCTCCCACTGAGGAGGGGAGGCTTTAGGGGGAGGAACAGGGTCAACAATAGGGGATGGCAGAGGGTGACGGGGCATTTTTACATGAGCTCACCCTCTATTGCCCCCGCTGCTCTTTGAAGACGCTTCGGTTCTGTGCCACTGTCTGTGTGTGAGCAAAATTCACATTTTGCTTGTTTTTGTTCTTCCATTTGTGTCTAAACTTCTAAAAACAACAAAGTGCTTAAAACCCAGAACCATCCAGCTGCATTCTGGAAATGAGCTCAAGTTTTTTGTTGTCTGGAAGACGAGCCGCTTCAAAATCCTTCAAAATGTTCACAAATCAGCAGGCGCTGCCCGTTACCTAGCAACCCCAGCCCCGTTACCTAGCAACCCAGGCCCCGTTACCTAGCAACCCCAGCCCCGTTACCTAGCAACCCCGGCAGAGTTTTTTTTTAATCCACTTTTTTTAACTTCAGATACCAAAACAGATTTGAGGTTTATTTTCAGCCGAACTAACAAAATTAGCTTAACGAATGTAGCCTTTATCTGCAAGCTAAGCATGTAGCCTACCAAGATGGCAGCTCTTGTGGGATCTATGTATAGCTTCACCAGCTTGGTCAAACATGTAAAGATAAACTGCACCAAACTTTCTTTCAAATGGCTCAGAAAGGGACATCAGGAATTCTAAATAAATAATAAAACATGGCGTCACTCGTAGCACAAAGTGTAGAATTAGACTGAATAGATTGGCCGCGTTGTCACTGATATTGATATCGGATCAGTTCATCTGTAGCTGTACAATGGCTGCTGGGAAAGACAACTGTTTTGTTGATGACTTACCATCCAGAAACCACCTACTGCATTCTCGTTGGCTGTGCAGGAGGCTCTACTAATACTTTTCAAAGACGTATGGTTGTATAATTGTTCATGTCTTTGCAGCCATTTTCATGGGCGAGTGAAATGAGTTTCTTCTCCGATTTTAAACATTTAAATCATAAAGACGTCTTTGAGCAGAGCCAGACCTAAAACGGATCAGTGTGAGAGCAGCACACACTGCCGACTGTGTTCTGGTCACACACACACACACACACACACACACACACACACACACACACACACACACACACACACACACACACACACACACACACACACACACACACACACACACACACACACAGTTCATCATGGGTCACTGTGGTACCACAGCCAAGAGCCCCAGTGTCATTTTACAGTCAACATGTGGCTGCTGCTGTGTAACATGTTCAGTTAACACGATCCGACATTTTTGGAATAATACGGCGGTGAGGAATCCTTCAGCTCCGACGCGGCCGGTCAGGACTGCGGCGCTGCTAACACCTCCTGTTGGAGAATTATGGCTCAACTGCCACCTTACTGATATCATGTTGGACTCCATTTTGCTTTCATGACTGTCTTAAATCTTCGTGGCGTAGATTCAACAACGTGTCGGAAACATTCCTCAGGGATTTTGGGGCAGCGAGGAGACGGGACACTTTGGCGGTGCATTTTCCCAGCATGCAATGTCTGTTATGGAAGCTTTCTGCTTTGTGATGTGTAAAATAACGGACCATTCTCCTCCAAAGGAGCCCGTGTTGCTCTGCAAACGTCAACCAGTTTGATATTTGGAAAATAAATTATGTCATGTAGGGTCATATCACTCCACACCACAAGGTGGAGCTGCCCATAAGAAGATGGCAGGAAGCGGCAGAAGGACGATGGCGCCGGAGGTTTTTAATCACTTATCATATGAACTAACTTATTTGCTTGTGATTTTCATTGTTTCTTATTTAATAAAAACACCAGATTTGTTTTTTTTCTGACATTAGCAGAATACAAATAAACTTTTGCACATTTGAACTGACTTTATTTTGGAAAATTGTCATTTACATGAAACACAGGAAACAAAAAAATAACAATAAACAAACCAATAATTTACCAAAAAAGGAACCGGCTGATGCCAAAGCTTTACTAGCCTGCCCTATTTTTATACATAACAGTTTACCAAAATATCAAATACACATAGACATCTGCATAACTGCACACATTTGTAACAGAAGCTTTTGACGTCGATGCATGACGAATATTGGGGTCATTTTGTTTGCAGAGCAGCTCATCGCCGGGTCTAAGATGTTATTTCAATGTAATAATGAGAGTAAAACGGCTAATATTAACTCCTGAATGGACATTGCAACATTGCTGCATTTATAAACCGCAGAGTTCTGGTTTTACTGCGAAATGTGTCGCAGACAGGTGGAAAATCCAAAAACTGCAGCCAATTAGCAGCAGCTAAAAAGTAATTAAGAAATGAATCAAGAGTGAGAAAGTATTTATTTGGTGAAAACTCGACTCAACTAAGTTGATAAAAAGATCAGTTGTTTAATATTTAAGAACAACATCATCAAATTGACCAAAATGTAAAATCAATAGAAATTTTTGTATTTTAAAGATCAAAACCAAAAATAATTAGGCTGAAGAAATTTTTCAAAATTAAATTCTCTAAATGCAAAATGTAGGAAACGTTAACGAAGTGAGGTTTTAGTACGTTGTTGGGATGGAAATAATAAAATGATGGAATAATTTTTACTTTATAATCTGGAGTAAAAAACAGACTAAATGCTGTTTGTCTGATTCCTCAGTAAAACATATTTTGCTGTAATTATGGTAAATCTGGTTGTTGTCATCTGGACTCGGTGGGAAACCAGCAGCGGCTGTTTCAATGAAGGAGTGAAGTTGGAGCTGTTGTTTTGCTCGGGTTTGATTGGGCGACGTCGTGTGAGGCAAAGGCTGAAGGTTTCTCCTTCCTCTAGCCCGGATCGGACCCGGATCGGACCCGGATCGGACCCGGTGTGTGTTCAGCTGGGAGGATCAGGTGTTCACACAGCAAATCAGATAGTTTTGTCTTGCAGCTTGTAACTTCTTGTCTGAACCAGGAGGAAACACTGCAGCCATTGTAGGCCAGCCTTGTCAGTGCAGAGTCACGTTACATTAACGCACAATGGAGAGGCGAGTATCTCCAGAGGGCATCGATCATGTGACTGCAGGGCAGAAATAATAAAGCTGCTCTCTGCGGCTGCTGTGGGAAAATCCTTCTCCATCATTAACTCTAATCCAATAACTGCAGAAATGTGGCTGCATGATGTCACGCGTCGCTGTTCGGATATTCTGGGGAAACTTCGGAGGAGTTCCAGCCGCACTGAGCAGCATGTTTTCATCTCACTCCGCTTGCACAACTTGGATTTATTAAAGCAGCGATGCAGTGAGGAGCAGCATCGTTAAAATCACTCATCAAAAACACACCTGCAGTGTTGCTTTGATTCATTCAGGTCTCAGAGATCCTTTCCTCTCCATGGCAACCACTCAACTGTGCAGAACGCGTGATTGGACCCAGCGTCGCCTCCGAGCTCCTTCAGACTAGCCAATAGCATTTAGCAAACAGGAACCGCTGAGCTCGTTAAAGGAGCTGCTGCTCAGAGCAGCGCTGCTGAAAGCGTCGTTAAAGGGTCAATAGAGGAGCCATGTTGGAAGGACGTCCTGAAGGCAAAGCTCCAGAAAGAGTAGGAGCTTCTTAAAGAGACAGGGACCCAATTTCAATGCTTCAAATTTCTTCAAAGTCACATTTGATATATTCAGCCTTTTTATAATAACCGAAGGTAACATAGATGAATATGCGATAAAATGGGTCGATGTGTCTGGTAAACACTTTAACAACAATATTTTAAAGTAGAGCTGAAACAAGTAATCGGATTAATCATGATGATCAGTTATTGGCATCATCATCAACTAATGTAGCAGTTGATTGATCTTTCACTGGAGAAAAACGACTCAAAATGCAAAAGAACAGCTTAAAACTGTACAGAAGCATCTGCCAAGGAGTTTTTTATCGGAATCAACAACTGATCTGGTTCTGGGTCGGTTCTGGGTTCGGGTCGGTTCTGGGTTGGTTTTGGGTCTGTTCTGGGTTGGTTCTGGGTTCTGGGTCGGTTCTGTCACGGTTCGGCCAGCAGGCTCGCTTTGATACTGGAGTCCGGACCACCTGAGCAGAATGAACCTGGTTCCTCTGGTCCCATTAGCGGCGCGTCGACGCTCCCTGAACCGGACCTCGTTAATCTGTCGGCAGCCGGTCTCTTCTGTTCACGCTGGAGAGCCTTTGTTATCTCCGCCCTGTCAGGAACGCTGATAAATGACCTTGACCCGACCCCCATCGGCTCGTGACCTGGATCTAATCCACCTGACCTTCAGAGACCGGCCCAGATTAAATCATAAATCACGCCGAGGGGTTCTGGGAGTTCTGACATCACAGCAGTGAATGGAAATGAAATGGATTTACGTCGATGTAAGAGCAGAGGAAACATGCTGCTGCAGCAAAACAGATCTGCTTCTGTGATTTGTGCTCTGAGCTTTTTAACATTTATTTTACATTTTATTTAGAATTGGTAATTACATTTCTGACCCTCTGAAAGTTTTTTCAGGTTTTTTTTGACCAACATATTTGATCTGCTGTTTCTGTCAGTTTCAGTTTCTTTACTGATCAAATTCATGTTTTTTAACGTTTTCAGTCAGTTCAGGTGTTTTTGTGTATCGGACCGGTACCAGTCAGGTACTGGATCAGTTCATCCGTAGTTTTAGCTCCGCTTTGGTTCAGTATTCCTTCGACATTCCAGACTTTTCCAGATTTATCAGTTTATTTAACGCAGGTTTTTCTGCAGCTGTCAGGTTTTAAACTAAAACAAAAAACAGAGAATGAGGAAAGATGAACACATGACTAATGGAGGGATGAATGTGATGGTTGTCAAGTTTCTTCCTGGTTTCTCTGATGTCATTTGGGATTTGTAGTTCTGGTTTATTCCATCATTTTATGATTTATTCCTAATTTGCAATGAAATATCTTGTGATTTCCGTCTGAATCGGATTCAAAATGGCCGGAGTTTTGGTTTGTTTTGGTATTTTTTTATTTATCTAGATTTCAGCTGGTAGTTTTCAGATTGTGCTGAAATGATTTGCTGTGACTTGTAGTTTGTCCTCCATGATTTTCCTCCTGTATTCTGATGCTGTAACTGATGTTTTGATGGCTTTAATGTTTGATGTTTGGACGAGTTGCCCGAAGCGTTTAGCAGAAATAGATTATTTTCTTGGTTTTGTTTTACCTTGGGGTATCGCTCCACTTCATTTTCCACCCTTTAGTCCTAAGTGCATCAAATGTTTGCTGTTTTAGCTGCTACTCTCCCATGTTCTTGTCTTTAGTCCTGGTTTTCAGTCATTTCTGTCAGTTGCTGCTGTGTAGAGAAGTTTTGGGCCTCAGTCTGCAGAGTTTGGTACTTTGTTCCTTCTGCTTCAACTCCAGACATTTTGTTTTCTGCTGCTTTTGCTGATTCTTCTCTGGTTTTAAACTTAATTTCCTGACTCCTCCGTCAGTCTTTCAATCAATTAGTCAGCCAATCTCTGGTCCTCTAAGGATGATGCTAATGCTGATGGAGGTGGTGACCCTGGTCACCCAGCTGAGACGGACAGAGAGCCTCGGTCCATTAGAGTGATGAGTAATGATGTGAGAACCGAGGGGGACAGAGTTCAGTGAACGCATCGCCTCCACTCCCAGCTGTTAGCGTCACCCGATCCTTCAGCTAACCAAGTTAGCATGCACTTTGCTAATGGTGTTAGAAAAGACAAAGAGGGCGAAGCGGAGGAGAGAAGCATCTCGCTGTCCTGTCTCATCATCGGGATCGTTTTCATTCAGCAGGATGCGTCTTCTGTGATGCTCCAGCTGCTCTCATCCAGCAACCCAAACTCAATCAGGGCAGCACTGATGCTGCATTCAGGTCAGATGGGAATAATCAGCAGCGAGGAACTCTGAAGTCAAAGTGTTTTTATGATGATGCGGTTTTAAGGGAACCGTTTGGATCGTAGAATAACTCCTCTGTGTTTGTCAAGGTGCTGAACTTCCAGGAATTTCCTAAAGTTATTGGGCAGAAGTTTTAAATCTTATGATTCTTGATGTTTTCATGTCAAGGAATCAAACTTTCTTGACCAACAAGTTTTCAGACTCCCTAAAGCTGTTTTGCCATTTTCCTTTCACCGATATTCTGGAGGATTTTTAAGGCCTTTTTCCCCCCTGATAGTTTGATAAACTCCAAAATTACATCATTTGTGGTTCTTTCTCTTTCTGCTGAGTCAACCAACCTGTTCCCCTCCTGGCCTGAGGGGGCGCTGCATCACAAACCACTGAAGGAAACAAATCAAAATCCTCTGAAGACACTGAGACCAACTTCCTTCTTCACCAGATGGAAACTAAATGAGACGTCAGATTTTCGTTCTCTTTAGTCTTTGCTGATAAATCATGAGCGTTTTCTCCTGCTAGCGTTAGCATTACACCATTGATTTGGTTGTATTTACCCAGAATGCCCTGCGCTGCAGTCTACTTCCTACCTTTTTAGCAGTTACAATCATTACTGTACAAATTGTGGATTTATTGCTTCGTTAAAACTAATAATCTGATAATTACATGCACAGCTGTCTGACACAAACGCATTCCTGCTTGAAATAATAAAAACCTCATTCTCTCTGTTTGCCTTTATTTTATAAGTTTATTTTTATAAGTCATTTTCCAGTTAGGCTTGATTTTTTTTCTTCTTTTTTATCTTTTGGAAAATGTTGAGAATAACTGAGAGGCTTTTCAACATATTTCCAAGCATATTTTATGATTTTCCTTCACCTGATGTTAGCTTAAAAACACTTTTCAGTTCTCCTTTAATTAATAATTACATATTTTCTTTCATCTGTTGAGCCTTCAATAAAAAAAAGAAAGTTTTCTGGAGTTTGGATTGATGTAACCAAACCTTAAAGTTTCTGTAGTTAGCAGCACAATCAAAGTGATTTAATAGGTGTTTAATTTGATGTCAATAAACGATGATTTCATCACAGACATGTCAAAATGTATAAATCTAACGGTTCATTTTTTGGTTCCACGTCGCTCGAGCTGAATCTGAAACAAGCTGTGATTAACCAGCTAATCAGGACCGACCAAAACAAACCAAATCAGCGCGAGGAAAACCTCATTACCAAAATCTGAATTGGCCCCGTTAATTGGACTGAATTGGCCCCGTTAATTGGACGGCCTCCACTCCCTCCTCTGCTGCTTCAGCAACTTTAACGGCGCCGTCGATTTTTCCTGAACGTCGTGAATATTCAAAGAGACGTGAAGTTTGATTAGTTTGCTTTGGTGAGATCGATTGTTGCATCTGTCAGAGTAAAAAAATCTGTGTCTTTGTGCTAAATTATGCTAATTATACATCAACAGTGCAGCAGCTGTGAGGAGAAATCAGGAAACAAAATCACTTTAAAAGTTTAAAGTTTCTCTGCAGTTTGTCACGGATCCTCCAGATTCCACGTCTCTGTCAAACTGAAAACCATTTAGATGAATGAAATAAACCAGAACATCGAAACATGAACGTCTCACCATGTTTCACCAGTTTGCAGGAACCCGGGTCAGAACAAATCGGGCTTCACCTGGACTTTATCCCACTGGGTCAGAACCAGGAAGACAACCTGAAACTTCCTCACTGGAGCATTAAAACATCAGAGTTCATTTATAATCTCGTTCTGCTCATCAGCCATCAGCACTGGCGCTCCGCAGGGTGCCGTCCTCGGCCCGGTTCTGATCCAAACCAAACAGAAAGTTCTTCCCCAGGACCGTCTGACTGGAACCAGGCATCTTTGCTCTAATACAACCTTATCGTCTTTTTGTAAAAAAAAAAAAATAATAATAATAAAAACTTTATATATATATATATATATATATATATATATATATATATATATATATATATATATATATATATATATATATATATATATATATATATATATATATATATTTACAAAAAAGAAAAAAAAATTTGTGTGTCCAAAATGTCTAAGCGGGTTTATTTAGGTTATTTAATTACAGAGATTTTAAAGCGTTAAAAATTACGCCTGGAACTTCAGGATTGTGTTTCTGGTACGACTGTAAATCTGACGCACAGGCGAGGACAACATGATGGGACTGGAAGAGACGATCAACGTGTCGTGCTAAAGGAGTTAGCCAATCAGCAAAGCTAATCAAATATCCTGGATGCTAAACATGATGCTAATGCTAATGTCAGCGTTCACGTTTCTAAAGTGGTTTGATGAATGAAGCTGATGAAAAACAATAAATCTCTGTTTCTGACCATTTATTCAGTACTTTAGCATCGAAAAGGTTTTGAAATGAAATGATAAAATTTATTTCTGTTTGTTGAAGGGCAGAAGAATTTATTTAAGATTTTTTTGTATTTTTACTCAAATTGGAAAGTTTGCAAACATTTTGTCAGTTCAAACTGTATGATGAGTCAAACATTTAGAAATAATTCAGATAATTTTAATTAAACTAAAACAAAAAAAGTTTGGTCTGATTTAACTTCATACAGAGGAAAAATGTATTTATGTCTCTTTATTCAAAAAAGGATAATAAATAAACCTTTATATTTGTGATTAAGAAAACTGAATCTCCCAGTTTAGTAAAATGAAAATTTACCAACAATTTATCAGCTAAAAGTGATTTTTGGCACTTTTTTTAAACCCATAAATGAATTTTTTATTGCAGGATCTCACATTTCTGAAAAGGTAAAAACTACATTTATTCAGTGATTTACTCTGATTCCTGTTTAAGTTGGGATTTATTTGTGTGGAAACTCCCCGTTCATAACAAGGTGCTCTGTAAAGGTTGACCTCTCCGTATATTTGAAGAGTTTTTGTTCTCTGATTGCATAAAAAGCTCAGATTTATGTGTCGGTGAGGAGGAAGCTGTGGTGCTGAATTAGTTTTCAGACCTTATTACCAGCAGGGGAATGATTTAGGAAATGCAGGCCGTGTAAAACTGCCTCCTCTCGAGCTCAAACAGGAAATCTGGGTTTGGAACATGTTTAGCTGGCCTGAGATTTAAGTTCTGCGGACTGGAACCGGGTTTTCCGGGCCGCAGCAGGGGAACGAGGCGAAGCTCCAGCTCAGAGCTGCAACACTTCCAGGTGAAGACTCGGTTTAAGGTTACGGTAATGAAACCGCCGCCGCCTCCCGTCGTCTGCAGGGACCGGCACCGCGCCGAGGGAGCGCTCCTTTTCCTCACCTGGAATCCCAGATGGGTGGAGTTCCAGTTTTCCAGCCTCATTAGTTTCTGTCTCTGGAGGTTTCAGCCTGCAGTCATTACATGTTGATGCGTCTGAGGCGAAGCCTCCAGAGGAACCGGCAGGACGGATTCCTGTCAGGTGTTTCATCAGGGACACTTCAGGTTTTCTCCTGAGTTTGACCTTTGACCTGCTCATGAAGTGTGTGGGGAGAAAATGGAGGAAACTAACTGGTTATAGTGAAGCTTTGGTCTCGTCTTTATTTATTGGTGTTTTGTTTTCATCTGTCTGTTTGTCATAGTGAAATTTAACCGTTTCTGCTGAGTGACGGGTTTTTGGTGTCTGCTGCTGTTTGCATCCGTTTCATTTTGTTTCATTTCTTTTATCTCCTGGAGTTTTCCCGCCTCCTCTGAGCGGTTCTGAGCGGCCGGCGCCGGCAGGAAGCGGGTCCAGCTGGTAGCCGCGTCTCCCATCTGTAAACAGCAAATCGCTCTGATAAACGGCGCGCTCTGATTAATCGCTGCCTCTCGGGGAAACATGCACACACAGCCGGCCGCTGATCAATTGTTTCCATGTGTGCAGTTTGGAGCTGTGTGCGCTGAGCTCTGGGATGGATTAACCTGGACTCAGAAAGTTTTTTTCTGCTTTCATGTCGTCTGCAGGCTCATGTTAGAAACATGAAGCTGCTGCAGACCTGAAATGTTTCAGTGTGTGTTTTTATTTTCAGGAAACAGTAAAACATGAAAGCAGGAAGTCGCCGTTACGGTTCTCGTTGCGTTAGATCACAGGTTGTTTAGCAGGACTAAAAGTGATTGATTAAATAATCAGTTTCTGGTCCAACCAATAATTATTCAGCTTGACCTTAAAATCAGCAAATTTAACTTGATGAACCTCAGATCATCGATGCTCTGCTAGGAAAAACTTTATTTTTTCCTTCTTGTTTAGTTTTCTGCAGTTTTTCTTGTATCCTTTGGAATAAAAAAATTAAAAAGTGTACAGAAATTGTAATTTTTTATTGTTTTCTGTTCTGTCTTGTTAGAAGAAACATTTTACATGAAAAAATCAAACTTTTCAGCTTTTTCTTTCCCTTATTTTCTTCTTCTTCTTCTTTTAGGAAGGAAAAAAACATTTTAACATCACAAACTCCTTTTTGCTTCTTTTTCCCAGTTGACTTTTATTCCCTTTTTGTCCTTCACTTTTTTCTTCTCTCTTTTTTAAGACCTGATCAAAGGAAAAAATGTCAAAAATAAATATATAATATATTTCACTTTATTTTTGTGACATTTTTGTAAACGAGCTGCTTCAGAAACCTTCCTTTGTGGTTAGCTAGCAGCCGCTAGCAGCCGAGCTCCAGGACGGTGTGGTTCTGTCTGCGTTGTACAATGGCTGCTGGAAAAGACAAAGTGTTTTGCTGTTGACTTCCCGTCCATGTTGTTTTCTTGTTGGCTCCACATGAGGCTCTAAAATACAAAAATCTCACAAAGTAATTTTGGCTTCATGATGCTTTACACCTTTCATCACTGTAAAAAAAAAATCTAACTATTTTGTAAATATTTCATGCTCAATTTATTGTTGAGCCGGAAACAAATTCTCTTGAAAACGTTTTGATTTTAGTTTTTAAAGTAGGTTTTGTTTTCTGGCTGTGGAGTCGGCGAGTTGCTGTTTGGACGCCCCAGACGTTTCCCGGCCTGTTGAAGGATTTGCGGCTGAACGTGAAACGTCCGTTTTCCCTCCAGGTTCTTCCGGGGCGACTACACGGTGGAGGTGGCGATCAACGACTACCTGGACATCTACTGCCCGCACTACGAGGCGCCGGAGCCGGCGGAGCGCATGGAGCACTACATCCTGTACATGGTGAACTACGACGGCTACATGAGCTGCAGCCACTATCGCAACGGCTTCAAGCGCTGGGAGTGCAACCGGCCGCAGAGCCCAAACGGGCCGCTCAAGTTCTCCGAGAAGTTCCAGCTCTTCACGCCCTTCAGCCTGGGCTTCGAGTTCCGGCCGGGACACGAGTACTACTACATCTGTGAGTACCTGAAGGTCACCGGAGGGCAGCTGCAGGTCTGGGCTTTGACTGGACCGCTGAAAACCGCAGCTGATTCTCTTAAGCAAATTTTTAATTTATTCTGACCAGATTTTGGGAATAGCTTTTTTTTTCAGCTTTTGGTGAGTTTCCTTTCCTCGTTCCCTGTTGGGGTGTACTTACTTTTCCACACAGTTTTCCCATCTGGGCTTCTTCTTTAATGAAAGAGAGGATTCACTTTCTTTTTCTACTTACTGATAAACTGGATCGACCAGAACCAGCTGATTGATTCACTTTGTGAATTATTTAATTATCCAACATGAAGCCGTTATTTCCTGTCGATTGGATCGCCGTCTGAACGCGCCGGGTTCACTGGATCGGGTCAGAACTGTCAGAAACTCACTGCAATTCTGACGCTTCTGGACGTAATTTATCCTCCAAGCTGGAAAACATTTCCTACATTTTCCTAAATAATTTTCCTAAATTGTCCCGTTTGGACTGAAAGGCTCAGAACCGCCGCTCGCTCCAAATGACACTTAATGACTCTGAGTGAAATAAGCAGAAACATGAATAAAACATCATCTCTCTGAGTCTCGCTCAACGTCAAACAGCAGAACAAAGAATCTGAATCTGCAGTTTCATTCAAAACCGTTTTATAAATTCATTTATTCATCTGGATTAAATTCAGCTCAGCTACCAGAAAACCAAATTATCCCAAGATCAGAAACGCTGCTGTGGGGAAAAGCACGGGGAGATGTGGGCAGAAACACACTGAGGCTGAAGCACGGCAGTGGAGGGGTGATGAGCCGGGACGCTTCCTTGTTTCCTTCCTTGTTTCCTTCCCCTGTTTTCTCACATTTAAATTCTGAGCACTTTAAAAATTCACCATGAATTCATGAATTTAAAAAAAAACGACTGAAGCTCAGGAACGCCCATATATGGCGCTTTTGTTGTTTTGCTGTTTTAAACTGGTTTCCATTATGATGTGGAGGCTTCAAACTGGTTTCCTTTGTGTTTCCTCTGCAGCGTCTCCACATCCCAACCTGGCTGGGAAGCCGTGCCTGAAGCTGAAGATCTACGTCAAACCGAGCAGTGAGTCGTTTTTAACCTTTGACTTCATGTTCAAAAGGTCCAGATCTGATCCTGCAGGAGCTGAAAGGCTAAAAACAGCGAGTCCGAAACAAAACCCACGAATTAAAAAGGATTCATTCAGCACTTCATGGTCACCAGGCTTTTATTATTCACATAGTTTATAATGAAACAATCATTTCTAAAGAAATTTGAACCTAAACTTGACAGACTTAATTCATTTTCATGCTTCAGTAAATAGCTATGGAGCAAAACTGTGGCCAAAAAGTTAAAACTAAAAAAAAAATTCAAAAAAGTTCAAAACTACTTTTCAGATTCTTTTTTTTTCAGTTTCAAAATAATTTTTAATTTTCATTTTTGTCAGTTTCATTTTGTTCTGTTGAACAAAATTTGTGGCTGCAATTTAGCTCCATAAACAGCTGCTGCATTAACACACCAACTAAAGTCAGACAGCCTGTCTGCCTTCAACAATGATTGATCTCATAATTCTGAGATTAAAGTCAAAATTTTGAGGGAATAAAATCAACTTTTTTATTTGTTCTTTGTATTGGCTCTAATATTCTTCCATAGACACCAAATGTGTTTTGTGTTTGTAAATGTAGAGAGCCTGACCTTTAATGACCTCTAGAAATATTGATTAGTATCTTTAAAATCAGAATCACATCAAACTTTTGGCACCAATTTTGTTTCATTTGAAGACATTTCAACCAAACTGGGATGAAACCAGTTTGTACTGGGTCAGGCGTTCTAACGTTCCTCAGGCTGAAAACATAAAACTCATAAATAATAAAGAAATTTCATGTGAAATGAGCTCTGCTGAAAAAATATTTGTTCAAATGTACAGGAACATTTTTATCATGATGGAAGTGAAATAATCAATATTAATGAATTATTGACTTAAATAATCTCCCATATGGAAAGTGATTTGTTAGTTTTGTCTTATTTTAAGCATATCACCTAGCTAGTTTTTATCTAGCTGTGAAGCCTTTCCTACATCTCCCAGAATGCTGTGCAGCTCTGGGTCAGAGTTCAGAGAATATTCTACATATTGAATATTCTATACCTATCGATATTTATTGCGATATGTATCGTTATTGGTTTATTATCCAGCCTTATTGTTTGCTGTTTGCCGACTAAACTGTCAAATATCCCAGCTGAGCAAATCTATAAATATATAAAGAGAATCCATTGCAAACGTTCCAGAACCGTTAATTGTGTCAAAATGAAGATGAAATCAAACCCAACAAAGATTTAAACTGGTTTCTCCACATCTTGAAGCTGTTTCTACCAACCGAGGCTTTTCAGAGTATTGACTGAAACATCAGTACTTACCGCGTATCGTTTTCCCTGATTCACACGTGAAGAGGATCACTGGGGTTGTTCCGACATCTGGTGTGAATTTGGGCCGTTAGAAGCGTGTTTGTGTGAAACACTTGCTGCTCCTGCAGTAGGGGGCGCTCTCTCCTCCGCTGGACGATGCTCAACTGATTCTCAACTGATTCTCATCTCCGCTTTGTGGAGCAGATGAGCTGAAAGACTCATTACTGAGACCAACACTAGAGCGGCGCCGGCTGGGCCTGTCAGTCACTCTGCTGCTCAACATGCACAGCTGCACAGACCCACCTGACGGCACCCAGGCTCGGTTCTGCCCGGCTCGGTTCTGTCCGGCTCGGTTCTGCCCGGCTCGGTTCTGCCCGGCTCGGTTCTGCCAGGCTCGGTTCTGCCCGGCTCGGTTCTGCCAGGCTCGGTTCTGCCCGGCTCGGTTCTGTCCGGCTCGGTTCTGCCAGGCTCGGTTCTGCCAGGCTCGGTTCTGTCCGGCTCGGGTTGGTTTTATAAAACGAACCAGAACCAGAACCTGTGAAAACACAGTTTGCTCGGTCGTCTCTGAGCGATGCTGCAGCTGCTTGTTGTTTTTACTGTATTGAGTTATGAATAAACGAAAAACGAAGCGTTTTGAGTCGGTTCAGCTCTTTCTGTATTGGATCAGCCGATACTGGAGCTCAGAGAGCATCGGTATCAGAGTGCATCATCAGTTTAAATGTTTTTCTTTCAGACGACTCCATCTATGAATCTCCAGAGCCCTTCCTGACGGACGACACCACCGGCGGCGGCAGCCCGGCTCTGCCGTCCGCCATGTTGCTCTCCCTCCTCCTCATCCTGCTCCTCGCCTCCTCGTAGCACCTCCTCCTCTCCCTCCCGCTGCGGCCGGGACACATTTGGGAAGCGGGCGCAGCTCCCGCTCCCTGACCTCTGACCTTTTCCTGGACGTGGATGAGGAGGCGGAGACCGGCAGCGGGAGGAGCTGCGTCTGGAGTTTCTGGAAACTTTTCTGTTAAAAAAGCAAAAACTCTGTTTCAGATCTGAGCGCTGAGGCTCCACTGACCTCCATGTTCACAGCTGGCTGGAATTCATGCATTTCAGGAAACGTGTTTAAAAAAATCCGTTCATTCTTTAAAATCTCATTTTGTTCATTTTCAAGTTGAAGCCAAAGTTTTGTACGTCTGATCTTGAAGCCTCGCTAAGGCCATGCCAGCTGTTGCTCACCTGAAACAAAACGGTTTGAAACGTCGACATGTTTCACTCTTTTCCATTAAGACTAACTAAATCTTACTGAAACCTTAACGAGCTTCTATTACGTAAAATTCACATTTTGCACGTTTTAATGCTTCCATTTGAGTCTCAACAATTCCTACAAACAATTTTAAGCATTTAAAAAATCAGCCAGGAGTTTTTCTGGCAATAAATTTATGTTTTTTGGTGTCTAGAAAACAAGTCGTTTCAAAAACCTCTGGAACGTTACCTAGCAACCCCAGCTGAGCTACGCCCGTTACCTAGCAACCCAAAGGGAACTCCAGCTGAGGGTAGCGCTGTACAATGGCTGCTGGAAAAGAGTGTTTTGTTGTTGACTTACCATCCAGAAGCCACTTGATGCATTTTAGTTGGTTGTGCAGGAGGCTCCACTTCTGCTTTTCAAAGATGTACAGTTGTATAATTCTGCAGTCATTCTCACATGCAACAGTTGGGGGCGTGGCCAGCGGCAGCTTATTTGGATTTAAAGAGACAAGACAGGTAAAATCTCATCCTCTAAATATGATTTTGTGCAGGAAATGTGAAGAACATATTTTATTTTATCCATAGGTCTGTCCTCACCTGTTCTAGGTCACCTGTAATGAGAAAGTCAAACTCTCTCCAACTAGTCTGTGGTTTTTAAATGGAAACTTCATTTATTTACCCGAACTTTGAGGAAAATTTAACCAAATTCACACTTTCTATGTTGAAATCTCTCCCAAAATAATACTTTTGTTTCACAAATAAAATGTAATTATGCTTCAAAATATTTTTTTTGATTGTAATAAATTTGTGAATTAATAAAAAATAGCATTTTTTAAACTAGACATGTTAATTTCCTTATAAATATGACAGATAAAAATAGTTTAAAGGTTTCATTAACAATGAACAGTGCCATCTGGTGGCCACATTAAACACTGCCGCTTTAGCAAACTGTCAACATGTCTGGAAAACTTCACCAAAATACTGAAGTTTCTCCCTGTTCCATGAAATCTTTTAGTTTCAATCTGCAATAATTAAAAATTACAGCAATAAGAGATCAATTGAAGCAATGTTTAAATGAACGATGAGTAGTTATTTAGATAAATGAGTTATTTTTGGATCCCTTGTGAATGAAAGGAGTTCAGTTCTACCTGTGCAGCTTGTTGGTCAGTGGAGTCCAGCTTCAGCCTGAGAAACTCATCAGAGACTGAAACCATCTGCAGCTTTCATCACTGGGAACTTCATCTGTCTGCATGAAGAGGGGAAGGCTCCACCCAGAGGCGGCCATGTTTCAATCACCGATGGTCGCAGCGAGACAGTTTCCACCGGCAACAAAATCAATGCAAAAACCACAAAGTTACTCAAATATTCATGAGTCACATCAGTCAGACATAACGGGCTGAAAGGTGTGTTACTCTCAATAACTGTTTTCATTACATATGTCAGCAAAACGTTGATATTCTGCTAATGTTGAAAAACTTTCAACATTTCATTAAACGGACACTTCCTGTCATCTTCTTTGTCATTTCCGCCAGTAGTAACATGTGGCCCGAGTGATGCGAAGAAAGGTTTCCATTGCAGTTTTGTGAAACACATTAATTTTGATACAGCAGAAAAACAACCTCACCTTGGCGCATAAAACTGGAGTTTTTTTTTAGAAATTGATGTTTCCAATGAAGCAAATTAATTTTCTTGATTCCAATTTGCACAATTTTAAGGCCAGTTTCCAGTTTAGCTGCATTTTCACTACAAATGTCAGCAAAACGTCGATATTCTGCCAACATTGACAAACCCTTCTTCAAAATTGCAGCGTTTCCATTAAATGGACACTTCCTGTCGTCTTCTTTGTCGTTTCCTCCAGTAGCAACATCCAGTTGTTGATCAAGTGACTCTTATGATGTGATAAACGTTTCCATTGCAGTTTTGCGATGGTGCTGCTTGCGATGCGTCTAAACGTCCTCAGACTTGGTGAACTGTGTTTGTGGATGTTGTGGCTCAGCTCTGACTGTGATCTTCATCGTTAATAATCGGATTATAAACCGTCCGGCCCAGCAGCAGCCAACGCCCCGACGCCTTTCCTTCCTGAAAACCTGCCAAAGACTTGCTAAACTTTTTTATTGGATGCTTCTTTGGAGTCGGGTTTGGGCTGGTGGATGATTTAAAGGGGCGGAGCTTCCTTCTTATTTTCTAAATTTTGTCGTTTTGTTGTAAATAAAAAGTAAAACCGAATGTCCTGCGAAAAATACAAATGTACAAATATATAAATGGCCTTTTTCTCCCCCTCCCCCACTGGTGCTGAATTTTTAATGACTGCGAAACAGCGCCACCTTGTGGTGGCGCCTTTCATCAGAAAAACCCCAAACTTTGTGTTGTCTTCATCACCTCATGACGTCCTTCCATCCCGATGGAGGGAGGCGTGTCCTTGTGAGCGGAGGAGCCAGGGGCATGCTGGGAAATGCAGTATCTCAAACGGCGGCACTGTGACGGAAGACGGGCGAAAACGTTTCCAGAACGGACGTTTCCTTTCGCCATGTTGTTTTGAAACCCAGGAGATTATCACACGATGTAAAGTCTGATGTTTGCTGTTGTTTTAGTTCCTGTTTGGTTCCTGCCTGAATCACGATGCATTCTGGTCGCTGTAGTCCTGTGAGTTCTGGTTCTGTTGCTGGTTCTGGTTCAGTGGGTTCTGTTGCCATGTTAACGATGATTTCGTGTGAATGAATTTAGTTTTTTTGTGGCACTAAACATAAAAGAAGAGGAATAGTTACAGAAAATAAAGCTAAGTGTATTCAAGAAGGAAATGTTTTTCTACATCAAAATGTCTCCATATTCTATTCTTTCAAAGACAAAAAAAATCCGTTTTTTTATATTTTCTTATTGGATGCTTATAAAGTCCTGTTGTAAAGTTAAAGCATTTATCTGATTGGCTCCGGAGAGGTCAGAGGTCACAGGCCTCCTTTTGTTAGCCTGCGCTGCATGAGCAGGAGAAATAAATTATATTTCAGAGAGAAAATGTTACGATATGAACCTGTGTTTGATAAAAAGTCACTGCTATTAAAAAGAAGATTTAAGTTCCACTCAATAAGCTTTGTCTGAATTATTTCATATAAACTGATTTGTAATTGAAATTAGAGCAAAGTATGAAAATATTTTAATAATTTTTAACCCTGACGGGAGATTTTTAAACATAACAGATATTAATCTGTTAAATTAAATTATGTTAATTTAAGGAAAAGTCCAAACTGTTCCTTTAAATGTTCCTGGTTACAACATGAAATATTTTCTCATTAAACCTGAAACTGTGAGACGTTTAGCTTCTAAATATTGAAGTTTTCATTTTTATTCTTTTACAAAATTTTTAAAGTAAATTTGTTTTTATTGTATCTATAAAATTGTGAAAATTTCCTGGATTAATTTTTAATTTTCTAGGATAATTAGCTACTGTTTAAGATAAGCATTTCTTATTTTGATACAAAAATTTTACATTAAAAAATTGACGTGTAACTGCAATAAGTTCAAAAAGATCCCAAATAAAACGAAGCTCTATGTTTTTGTACCATAACTGTAAAAATACAGACAAAAAAATCCAGTGAAAAAACTCCAGATCAACTAAGGTAAATATATTTAGATGCATTTCAAACATTGCTAAGCAAATATTTGAATCTAAAGAAGTTTATAAATATGAACTACATTTTTAGGTAAAAAAAAAAAGTTTAGAATTATAAAGCAACAAAATTTTGGAAGTTTAAAAATTGTCATGAATAAGAATAGATTACTATTTTTAGGCAAAACAAAGTTTATAAATATGAACAAAATATTAGATGAAAAAAAATTTACTGTTAACTTTAAAATGTTAACAAATGACAAACTGAACACAAACGAACAGAGAGAAGCTCAGTTTGAACATTAAAATGGAACATTTAGACCAATAAACAAAAAGCAGCTGCTGGAAAGAAACTGAATGAATCTTAAAGGAACAGGAAGGTTTTTCCTCTGAACTCACCACTGAACTGTGGAGACGTTTCACACCTGCAGATCTTCCTCAGAGTTTCCCGCTGCAGCCGCTCAGTCAGACAGAGAAACCTGAACACAGAGAAACCTGAACACACAGAGAAACCTGAACACACAGAGAAACCTGAACGCTGCGCGAGAAGCGGGAAGGTGGCAGCGCTCCAGCGCGCCGCAGTTCAGCCATATTGTTATCATTATCTCATTATGAGGTCGGCCGGAGCGCTTGGAGGCCAGTTGAGCTTGGCACGCCGCCCAGGAAACGCGCCGCCGTCGGCCAATCAGTGTGCAGAACTCTCACACTGGAAGTAATCGAGTATTTTTACTTGCAGCTCCAACACAAATTATTTAGATACATTTTTTTAAACCTTTTATTCTGCAGATTGTGAAGATTTTCAGGCTCAGATTCAGCAAAGACCTTCAGAAATGATTCAAAAAAGATGAAAATTCTCATTAAATAACATAAATAAGGGTTTTTTGCAAAAAACCAAATCTAACCAATAAATTTTCATCTGTTGAACTTTGTCATCAATATTAAGAAATTGTGGATGCAGAAAAGTTACTTCTAAGTTAATTTTGTCGTATTTCAATTGTAAAAGTATTTGCACTAAAACGGCATCGATCTGTTCATTTTGCAATGTTAAGATTTTCAGGTTAATTTGTATAAATTTGGTTTTAATCAAATATAAAACCAGATCAGTCGATTAGTCTGGTTTCGTTTTCCTGAAAATGTTCCTCAGATTCTTCACTTAAAATGTCTGAAGATTTTCCCACTAAATGATCATGTTGGTGATCGATTGTTCTGGTGATTAATTGATTAATCGGATAAAGAAGTCGTCATATTTTTTACTTAAGCAATATCAAAAACACATTAAATGATGCAAATAAAACAATTAACTTTCTCTTTATTTTTTTGACTGCACAAGGGCTGAGGTTCTCATTTAGTGAATTCAAAGTGGATTTTTGTGAAAACAAAATTACATTAATCACAATTAAGGTTTTTTTTTAATCTCCAATACAAAATATGTTTTTGTCTTAATTGATGCTCTGTGTTGCCTTTTTTGAGTGTATAACCAGTTATTACCTAATTATTTGACTATTTCAATAATTAGTTCATAATGATTAATCATTTCAGCCTCATTATCGGTTGTGATAGAATATTAGCTACATAGTTTTCTAGTTTTAAGCTCTTTGCCTTCATCATGTAAATCAGTTTAACAATTTAATCTTTTATTCTGATTTTCCATCTTTCAACAATAACAGAAGTTTATTCAGCCTGGGAAGCAGCAGGAAGTTGATCTTGTTCCCTTCCTGTCATGTTTAGAATAATGCTGAGTCATCATCTGCAGAAAACTGAAAATTAAACTGATTTGATTCAAATCGACTCGATCAAAACTGAGCAGAAGTTTAAACTCCTTCACTGAACTGAGCAGCGAACAGATTCCAGGTCGATTCTTGACGTTATGCTGCCACCTGCTGGTTGGAATGGATCACTGCAACTCAGCACTGTACTGCATTTTCTAATCTTGATTTTCCAAAAATCAGAAAATCATGAAAAAATGATATTTTGTTTCACCTCTATGAGAAAGTTTCCAGCTTTTTATTGCAAAACAAACAGAAAAATCTTGACTGGATACAAAAAGCACCATAAAAATATTTGAATCAAAAGTGACTTGAAATCTAAAGAAAATTTGGAATAAAAGAAAGATTTGAAAAAATATTTTTGAAAATGATAAAAAGTTTGAAACTGAATTAAAGATTTTATC
The DNA here is from genome assembly GCF_027474105.1 of Poeciliopsis prolifica. Lineage (NCBI taxonomy): Eukaryota > Metazoa > Chordata > Actinopteri > Cyprinodontiformes > Poeciliidae > Poeciliopsis > Poeciliopsis prolifica. The sequence continues at coordinate 1,542,240 of NW_026562377.1, forward strand.
TGAATCTGAAAAAGTAGCTTTGAACATTTTTTTTTCACATCAATATTTCAGTTTTAATTTTTTTTTGTTCTTTTCAGCTTCAAAATGTTTGAAATACCTTGGTTTTTTTCCGCTCCTCTGAACAAACCGTATGGCACTGATGACGCTCCGTAGCTCTCCGCCTCCATGTCGCCATGTGGATGCGCGGCCAGCAGGGGGCGCCAGCTGCACAGAGGTTGGTTTGCAGGCTGCAGTTTCTCCATGATGTTTCTGATTAAGTAAAAAACTCAGATGATCTGGAAGGTAAACATGAAGAATTAGCTTCACAGGTTTTACACAGAAAAAAATTGATTTGGAAAAATATACATTTTGCCTGATTTTTATTTTTTATTTTGTATTTATGAAATTAAGTTGAAATTTTGGTATTTTATATTCACATAAGTAACATATTTTTGTCCAACTCATGACTTAATTTTAAAATATTAAATGATTTATAGTTTGATCAGTTACTCAGTACTTGAGTAACTTCATGCCAAAGTTTTACTGGAGTATAAATATATTTAACTCTCGATCAATCTGTGGGAACTTTGATTTCTACGGAAAAGGATTAGAGCCACTGGGACAAAAATACAAATTCTGGGTCAAAATTATGAGATTAAAGTCATAATGAAAAAATTATGACTATTGATTTTTTTAAAGCGGCACTAATTTTGCTCCATAGATCTTGATGATTATTTTCTGTATAAATGCGAAACTGAATTTAAACACCTGATCAAAGTTCTGATAAATGGCAGAATTTATTGAACTGATCAATAACTGATCACCACAGTAGCCTGTGGTTGTCAGTGGAGGCCGCCAGGGGGCGCTGTGCAGGGCTCAGTGAGCTCTAATGATTAGAAAATAGGTCAAAAATAACATAAAAATAAATCCCAAATATTTTTTAATCTTAAAAATGTCATCATAATTTTTGTTTTCTGTTTTTCAATCTTTTATAAAATATAAAATGTGTTAAAATCATTTATTTAAATGTTATTTCTGATGAGCTTCCAGTTAAATTCAACTTTGCTTCTGAAACTGAAATAATATTTAATGTGATCAACATGAATTATTACATATTTTCCATAAAAAAACACAGAGTTCACTTGAACAAAAATAATATTTGGTTAAAAAGTCAGAATATAAAATCTGATATTAAATTTCCCTCCAGAGTCAGGAGGTCAGAATTAATGCTAAATGAATGTAATAATTACTGAACCGTTTAGTAACTGGTTATATTTATTCAAGTCATTGAAAAAATGAGTTTTTCTGAGCATTTTCACTTTTTGCTTTTACTTTTTGGTTTAAAGTATTTTTTTGCTCTGGAGTCAAATTTCTGTATTTTTTACCCACAGAATGAAAATCAAACATGTTTTAACTGAAAATCATCCAGACTCAGTTTGTGTTCAAGTTTTGTAATAAAACTGATTTAGAAACATTTTCTTTTTTCTGATTTTGTTGTTATTTTTGTCACATATGAATTATTGTCATTTTGGTTCTTAAAATACCAAAATTTCCACTTAACTTTTCATTCTGGTTCATCTGAAGATTTAAATAGTAACTAATGGATCATTTTCACTTTTACTTGAGAACAAATATGTTGAATTAGAGCAACTGTTACTTTAACTATACCAGCATTGATTCCTGGACACAAACCAATAACTGAAAGTAAAACATGGCAGGTAAACACTTGTGACCTTTGACCCGAGCAGAAGACGGAGGGGGCGAGGGGGGCACGACGTGCAGGAGGTCGTGACGGAGTGGGGGGGGCAATAAGGGGAGCAATAAGGAGGGCTGCAGGTCCCAGGGGTGCTGCTTCCGGCCAGCGGGAGGAGAGGAGGGGGGGGGGGTCTGAGATCCAATGAAGCCGCCAGTACCGGCGTGGAAACGACGCCAGGCCCCCAGGGGGGCCACGCGGGGGGGCCACGCGGGGGGCCACGGGCTGCATAAAAACACGCAGAGACGAAGCGGAGCTTCAGATGAAGCCGGACTGTCTGCAGATCCTCCAGAGACAGAAATGCTGCGCGAGACCAGGTGAGAATGAAAATCATAAAACATTAAAAACAACTTCCTGTCTGGAAATAAAGTCTCTGAAGCGACTTTCAGTTTCTGCTTTGGTTATTGTAGCATTTCCTTTATCATGGTTCACATTGATAGATGTTCTTATTCTGCAGAGTTTGCTGCGTCCCGCTGCAGCGGAGCGGAAGTCCGGATGAGACGGGAACCAGTGGTGGTGCGTTCACGGACATCCGTTTATTTTATCTGTTCTTTAAGATGAAACTTAGCTTGAAAACGAAACAGTTAATCAGAAACAAAGAACATATTATTATTATTATTATTATTATTATTATTATTATTATTATTATTATTATTATTATTGTCCTGCTCTCCATATTTTGGCTATTTGAAGGTTTTCTTGCTTCTTAAATTTTAGTAGAAAAGTATTTTTATCCATTAAAAACTTAAACGTGTCATTTACTGTGGAATCTCTTCATAATTAGAAAACTTTCATGTTTCATAAACGTTTGGGCTTTTGGAGTCAGTTTACTCCAGTTATTGATAAACTAACTGATGATTACTTCAGTCATCAATTAATCATTTCAGCCTAATTAAATGTTTATATTTTGATTAAATGTTTATATTTTGATTAAATGTTTATATTTTGATTAAATGTTAATATTTTGATTAAATGTTTGTATTTTGATTAAGTGTGTACATTGTCTCAGTTTGTTTTCTGACCCTCAGGGTCGCGACCTCTGGGCATTCATCGGGTCTTCACCAACATCCGGGAACGCCGGCGGCAGCAGAGCGTCAACGGGGCGTTCGCCGAGCTGCGGCGCCTCATCCCCACTCACCCCCCCGACAGGAAGCTGAGCAAGAACGACATCCTGCGCCACGCGCTGCGCTACATCCACTTCCTGGACCGGCTGCTGGTGGACCAGGATGGCGGCGGCCTGCAGGGGGCGTCTTCGCCCCGCTGGGCCCGGAGCTCAGAGGACGGCGTGTTGGAGCAGCAGCGCTACCTGCACCGCTACCAGGTGCAGCTGAGCAGCCAATCAGAGCCCGCCGACGGCCAGACCCCGCCCAGACTGGAAGCTGAACTGGAAACCAGTTCTGGTGTTTGGCTTCTATGTTAAAGACTTTTGGCTCGGTGCGGATATCAATGTCAAAAACTGCATTTCCATTTGAAATGAACATAAAACTTTGTTGATTTTCCACAAAGTAGGAAGAATAACATTTCAACATTAGCAACATTTCGCTAATGTCGAAATAACACAATTTTAAAATTCCAGTGGAAATAAGGAACACAATTAAAATCACATGGTGAGTCAGTTCACACAGGAAGCTGCGCCACCGTCCACTTCCTGTCGCCTTTGTCGTTTCCTCCAGTAGTAACTTCCTGTTGTTAGTCATGTGACCCAGAATCAGTGTTTCTGTCGTTGTTTTGTGAAATGAAACAATTTTAATACGAAAAAAAAACTACAAAATGTGAGTTTTGTCTAGTTTGATTTAAGTGAATTTATTCAGCAAACATGAAATTGTGTAACAGCGTCGTCAACAGAAACGCAACGAAGTTTATAGATTGTTAGGCTAAAAATGATGAAGATGACGATCATCATCATCATCATCATCAACCTTTTGTTTCAGAGAAACTTAAGAAGTGACGCCATGTGACATTCACATCTACACTGCAAAAACACAAAATAGAACCAAGTGGTTTTTATCTAGTTTCTGGTTCAAAGGTCACTGAAACTAAATTACTTCAGGAAGATATGAGATTTTTAAAGTAAATAATTCCTTATATTAGTTAAATATAAGGAATCTGCAGGTAGATTATTTCATTTATAATATTGGAAAAATGTTTTAACTGAAATAATGTGAAAGTAACTTGAAGTGTTTGGTCAACAATCAGAATTTATTTCAACACCAATAACTTCTGGCTGAAAAGTGATTCGTAAATTGATTTGAAGTTAGTGAGATATTTTCATTAGGAACCAAAAACATTTTGTGTTTTTACAGTGTCTTTGTTGTTTCAGTAGAAAATGAGTTTTCATGTTCAGGATGTGAAATTCTTTCATTTTAAATGAACTTTTTCTGTTTTTTAACTTTTAATTTCTGTATAAAACATGTTTTTCATTTTTATTGTTAGAAAAATCTGTTAAGATTTGATGCTTTTGATCTTTTTCTATGAACACAAATAAAAACATGAAATTAAATAAGTGATGCTTTCCAATGTAGTAACTGTTTAATCTGCTTTTCATGTAACAAAAATAAATAATTCTGGTTTTATTTTACTTATTTTAAAGGAACGATGCCTATGATTAATAGAGAATAAATATCTGTCACTGTTCAGCAGGAGGAAGTTACTGGCGTTAAAGAGAAATGGAGCAAGAAAACCAATTTCTGAGAAAAATAAGAATAAAGGCATAATTACAAAATTATATATAAATTATTAACCAAAAATATAGTCAGATTAAAAGAAGGCTACAGCAGAATGGGATAATTAAAATACAAATATTACAAGATGTGCATTTATGTATTAGTGCATAAAACGAACAATATGATGTTGAAAAGCTGAATTTTACATTAATGTTTTCATTTTAGCTTAATCGTCCTTGTTATGCAGTGTGTCCATATCTGAGACAAACAAACAAACAAAACAAACAAACAAACAAACAAACAAACAAACCTCAAAAACAAAACCGTTCAGGAATGTTTTGAATCATTTTAAAACAGCCTGAAATTTTTGATCTTCCTCCGTTTTTTAATCTGTAATAAAGAGGAAAAGGTCAAGTGAAAGGATGATGGCGCTACAGCTGATAAGCATCTCAGCCAATCAGAGGGCTGGACAGAGGGAGGTCACTGACGGCCCAGAGGAGCGGAGGGGCGGATCCAATTAGCGGAGGGCAGAGCGGGTCGGTGTGATGGTCGCTGCGCCGCGGTTCCCACCTCCAGCCGGGCTCCTGCTTCACTATAGTCCAACTAGAGTCCCGACTGACCAGATTTACTGTTTGTGATGCGTTCAGGGACAGCAGGGTTCTGTTTTTAACGCAAAACATGTCAAAATCAGGAGGCAAGTAAAAGTAGAACTACTTCAAACTTTTCTTCAAATAAAAGTACAATTACACCAGTAAGAGTGAAAAAGTATTTAGAACAAAGTTCTGATTGATCAATAATCAATAATCATTTAATATTATAGATTTACATCAGGAGATGGACCAAAACACAAAGTTCTGACAATTATTCTGCATTTTAATTGACATGAATGACAATTACAAAATATTAAACTTATTTCTTTCAATGTAAGATTTATGAAACTTTAATTATAACTGCAACTTTTTGTTTCCGAAAACAAAACTGGAAAATTAAAGTTCAAACCACACATTTTGTTAAATTAAAGATACAAAATTAGTTCATTGTGATTTTTTTTTTGCTTTGTTTTGTTTTACCTGCTCAATAATAAACATTTTTATAAATTCTATAAATCCTTAAAAATACAAACATAAAATCGGCTTTGAGGTTTTTCTCATGAAAAGAGGAACAGAAAATTCATCAGTTGTTTTCGTTGGTTTGGGGGCCGATCAAAATGCTTTCATGAGCCACAAATGGCCCTCGGGCCTCATGTTGAACCCCCGGGGTCGAGCACCCAGTAACAAATACGTCATAATAAAGTTACTGTACAACAAGTAAGACATAAAGTACACTAAAATACTCCTAAAAGTATTTTTTTCTCCAAAAGTAAAAAAAAACTAAAAATAATTTTTTCCATTATTTTGAAATTTATTGACGTTTCATAAAACAAAATGGTAAAACTATCAATCCAGGAAATTATTGTGACAAATATGAATTAAAGTCATTCCTTCATCCAGCTGCTGGATCCTGGTTGTACTTACTTTCCTGTCACAGAGACTGAGACGCCCAGCAGCTCCTCTGGGATCCTTCGTCTCCTTATCGTCTCTCTGCGTCGCCTCAGATGTTTATCAGCCGCCATCGACACGCCCACTCATCAGCAGCTAGTTACAGGGTGTGTGTGTGTGTGTGTGTGTGTGTGTGTGTGTGTGTGTGTGTGTGTGTGTGTGTGTGTGTGTGTGTGTGTGAGTGTGTTCCTCACTGTGGGAAAACACTTTGCTGCCTCTCACACCGCAGCATCCAGTCATGGTGACAAATGGATGCATTCATGTGGAAATGATCACCTTCCTCAGGTTCTGCCAACTGAACACTATCTGACCTCAGCAACATGGCCGCCAACGTCAACAACATGCTGATGATCACAGAGCACTGCAGGTTTACAGACTCAGTTTGATTTGTTGATAATAAAGTTAAAAAGTCGATTACTTTTAACTTGCACTTTAAGAAAAAACAAAATAAAATATCAGATTTTACTCATTTAAAAATCTAACAACGGAAATCTGAAATACAAAATAATTGCTTGTAGTTTCCTGAAAAATATAGATTTTTAACTTTTACAACACAACCATATATTTTTACTTAAATGTATCAAACATTTGATTCATTTTTATTTTCTGAAGTTTTAAACTGCTTGCACTTTTTAAAAAAGCAAAAAAAAAAAAGTTTTTCTTTATAACATTTTACCAATTCAAAATAATTTTAAAAATCTAATAAATGAAAACTATAAATAAAAAACACTTTTAAACACAATATAAAATATTAAAAAATGTTCAACTTTCTCTGCAAGTAAAATTTGCAGCAATGAGTAAAAATGTTAAACTTTTATTTACTGAATGATTTCACTGCAGTTTGTCACATTTGCAGGATTTTACTCATCAATGTGATTTTTTTTAAATCTACTTGTTAGTTATATATTATTAAATGTTACCAGTTTTACTATTCAAAATTAGAAAACATGTAGAAATGAAATGTAAAATAATTTTATAACTCTGAAAGAATGGTTTATAAAAACATTCAACATTTTAAAACTTTCATTTAAACTCCATTTTTATTTGTGAATTTTTTAACTAATTGCATTTTACAGAAAAAAATTAAAAAGTTTACAAAAAAACTGAAAATGATAAAAAAAAACCCAAAAAGCTGCAACTGCATCTATTAATGTTTAAATATTTTGTTTTTACGTTTTTAAAACATTTGATTTTTCTGCAGTTTCAGTTGGAGCTCTGGCGACACCTGCTGGAAATGTGGCGCAATTACATCACCGACCATAAACTCCATCAATGACGTCAGCAGATTTTAGGATCTTTCAAAATTTCCAAAATAAATAAAACAAAGACAAAACAGACTTTTTGTGATTTTAATACTCAAAGACTGAAATATGTTTATTAAAAATGTTTCCAAACAAACAGCTGCTGCTTTTACAAACATTGTTTTATACTTTAAATATATTTTATGAATATTTGTGTCCAATTTTATTTTAATAATGACAATATGTACATCCAATAACTATTATTTAAGTTACTTAAAACCTGTGGTGATATATATATAAAAATAGAAATTAATTAGTTTTTACATTTAAGTGTCGTTTACGTTTTGAGAGCAAGTTTATATTTTACATTAAAGTTTCTTGCAAATTTAAAAATCACCTGAGTTTGTGTGTTTTTTCCTCTATTTCTGGAAAGTTTTCCATTTTGTTTTAACATGTTTGTTAGTAACAAATGTAAAATTAAAAATGAACAGAATAAGATGAAAAACAAGAAGAAAATTTTATTACAATCCCAAAGGAAACAAAAGTAAAAGTAGAAATATGTCAAATCCAAGAAGTTATTGTTATTTTATTCCAAATTAGATCGTTAGAATCAATACAAGCAGTTTTCCAAACACTGTGTGTTTATTGCAGCAGGGAGGAGGGTTAAAGTCTACCAGCAGGGCAGATCGCTGCTGCCCCCTGCTGGCCCTCCGCCTCCCTGCAGGCAGCTCCCAGTAGTTAAAGCACAAAATCAAAGCAAAACCAACAACACAGGGAATCCGGAATAATCTAAACGAAAATCCAGAGAAGAAGAAAAACATTTGGCCTTAGGAGGAAAAGCGTCCACTCGCTCCAGGAAGCAGCGCTCCGAACATATTGATCAAATATTGATTATCCTGCTCTGCTTCTCTGAGCAGCTTTTTGGTCCTCTTCCAGTTCGTCCTGGATCAACACGGTCAGGCGGCGGCGGCTCCGATCTGTCCGACCCGGCGCAGCAGAACTCATCTGGACAACAGATAAGACCTGATCAACCTGAGGGCAAAGGTCAGCAGCTCCACTGATACGACTCCTTCAGGTTTTCTGACCAGTCAGCTGGAAACACCAACAGCTTTTAATCTCCAGAAAAGTATCAGAACAAGAATATATTTATTCATCCATTTTCCCCTGGAAGACGAATCAGTGGCACATGATAGAGAAAAGAAGAATCGACTTTAATCGATCCAGAGGAAAAATGCAGAAAGTTTTTCAGGGGTCGTCCGTCTGCCTCTCAGTCGCTACGGAAATATTTCAAACATGTCGCATCGTTTACAAGATCATCAAATAACTTCATGAATCTCTGTTTAGCATTTATTTAGTTTTTCCATCTTTATTAAAGAATTTAGAGGGAAAAACATGAAACGTCGATAAATAACATCTTGTGACAGAAAATCAACCAAATTGATATAAAAATGTGTTTTTTTGTTGTTTAGACCTTCAGCTAACGCTAAAGCTAACGCTAGCCGGAAATGAGAGACATGCTGCTAACAGCGCTAACTTCACTGACTTTCAGAATAATAATGATTATTATCGTGACCATCAGCAGAAAACGCTTCATGTTTTCTGCCGGTGACCTGTGTTGACCTGTGTTGACCTGTGTTGACCTCTGACCTGCGCAGGCTGCGGGCTTCGTACAGGGTGTCGTCGCCGTCGCTGTCCACCGCCTCCATCTCCACCGAGTCGTCGTAGTTGGACAGCAGGCCGTACTTCTTCCTCTGGGCCGGCTTCTTCAGGCTGGCAGGGTCAAAGGTCAGAGATTTGAAACTCTGAAATTTCCATGTTTTGTTTAGAAAATGTTTGAAATTTGTTTTTTTTCTTATTTCCATCTAAACGTCTGAATTTCCTCACTGATCTACATGACAAATTATATTTCCTCATCATTTTACTGCTAATAATCGTTTATTGATCATCTGATCAGGTGGTTTTGTGATTTTCTTTCTAACATTTGAAACAGAAACTGAAAGGTGAACAGATGGTCAGACAAACTGACAGAACGATCAACAATGGAGGAAAAGTCAAATCAAAGCTGGACTAGATTTTGCCAAAAAGTTCAGAATTGTGTGTGGGACGTTGGAGTTCTGGTTTCTGATCCGAACGACACGGAAAGTTCAAAACGGAAAAAACATTCAGCCTTCCTGTTCTCTGGTGAAAGCCTCGCTCTCCCTCACAATGAGGGATGAGAAGATTAATCACGATTAATCGACTGCTGAAAAAACTCAAACTAAATCAAATTTAGTTTGTAAACATGTTGGATGTTTCATCTTCATCCAGTTCAAATTCTGTAGAAATAAAAAACAGCAGAATATTTGCTGTGCAATTATTAACCAGTAAATGTAAAAATGATTCAATTAATCAACAAGTGCACACTAAAATATTCAATAATCAATAATGTTCTTATTTAAAAAAAGATTTCATTGTTTGTTGATATTTATTATATAAAGGTTTTTTCTATAAAAGGCTTAAAACTGCAGATGGTGACAATTTCTTTGTACGATTAATCGATTAATAGTTCAAATAATCAATTAATGGACTGAATAATTGATTAGTTTTAATATCAAAATCATCGTAAAAATAAGAACGTTTCCGACATTGTGACTTTAAAACGTCGATCAGCTGTTCTGTGTTCAGATTTGATGAATATTCATTTCTGTTCTTATTGGAAACTCTGTGAAAAACGAAGTTCAGCAGCTGAAGGAAGACTTTTAGCACCAACGGCTCTCCGTACATAGTGTCAGTATTTCATGTTATTAAGGAGAAAATCTGGTTTGTTTATTAAACGTCTCCTGTCAGAAAAATCATCTTGACTCAGAAATTCATCGCACACAAAAAAATTGTTATTGAATATCAGTTATTATTATTTCTATTAAAAAAACGCTTTATTGGGAATTTGCATTTTTCTTTTTTGGCTGAAGCAATTAATTGTGTTTAACAGTGATTAATCATAATTTATTGATTGTTACATTAATTGCAAACTATGTTTTTTCTCTTCCTCTTTAATGTCTATTTTCTCATTAAACTAAATTCTTGTTGCATATTTTATCTTGTAACATTTGAAAGTATTTTCTGTGACTTTAGTTCTGTTTTGTTTTTGAGGAAAAAAGTGAAGAAAAACCAACAGGAGTCAAACAATGAAAAAGATTGAATATGGAGCTACAACAATGTCAAAACTTCAACCACCATAACACAAAAGTATCTCACTCACATTATAAAGGGAAGAAGGGAATTAACACAAATATGTATAATAATGAGTTTCTCCCTTCTGTCTGTTGTTTCATTACTATTATTAACAGATTATTATTGTCATTTCACTGCCATTATTATCATAATTAGTTAGTTTAATTTGTTGGACATAAATTATGAAGTATATTATATGACCAGGGGTGAAAGTAGGCGGGTACGGTCAGGTGACTGTAAAGATTTAGCGGAGCTGCGCAGCTCCTCCAGAGTGGAGCGTCTGTCTGCTGTGAAACTGGATCCACTGCGGCCAGAGGAAGCTGCAAACCGGCCCATTGATTGTCCCTCTGTCTGGACACGGCATCAATAGAACCAGTTAGAAGATAAAACGAGGTCATAAGCCAGACATGGATCCTCCTGGCTGAGTCAGCGTTTGGGTCTCCTGGCTGAGTCAGCGTTTGGGTCTCCTGGCTGAGTCAGTGCTGCAGCCGGAGGGAAATGCTGCTGCATTTTATACCAATTTAAGAGATTTACAAAAAATCATCAGCATAGAAACTCCAGAGCAACAAAGAAGTGATTAGTTATGTTTTTGTCATATTAATGCCAATAATAACGAAGTACTTCCTCCTCTGTGTGACGTCATGATAAGAGGAGTTGACAGTCGCTCCAGTTATTTGATTTGTTATTATTGTTGCTGCGGGTCAGTAAATTGTTCTGAAATGTTTTATGAGTTTTAATGACCAATTTGTGATCATTACTGAGTTTGTAAAGTGAATCATTTTTCTGCTGCTGTTTGATTTAAAACTCGTCATTTTTAAGCTTTTTGTTGAAACTCAGTGAGTTTTTGTTGTGAACCAAACTGCGTGACAGATGCGGGTTTGCGTGGTTCTCACCGCACGGCCCGGATCAGGAAGTACAGGACTGCGATGATGGTGATGCCGATCAGGACGTACAGGGCCCGCTTGATCATGGAGGCGTCCGCCTTCCATGGATCATGGAGCTGCACCCCGTCCGGCCTGGAGCTTCCGCCGCCGCTCAGCGTGCTGTTCGGCCGGCTGGAGTTGGTCACGGGGGGCTGGGCGTTGCTGGCGGTTCCGGTGGTCCCGGTGGTTCTGGTGGGGCTGGTGGGGTTCTGGCCAGAGGACAGAACCAGCAGCCAACATGCGGCCACGATCACCACCAAGGAAACTCTCCAGAGACTCATCTTCACATCCGAGACGAGATCCACACCGGAGGGGAAAAACGGTTCGGATCCTGGAACCGGTACCGGAACAGAACCGAACTTTCCCTCGTAAACGCGTCGCTTTAACTGCCGAAACTTCGTCACAGGTTTTGTTGACAAGAAAAGTAAAATTCCAACCAGGAAGTCCACGCCCCCTCACAGCTGACGTCAGAGAAAACGTGGAGGGTGTTGCGTTCAGGGCAGCTCGGAAGTTTGATGTTTCACCGTAAACAAAGAGATTCTGCCCCCTTGTGTCTGGAGTTCGTATTGCAGCCGTGAACATACAATCAAGTCGAGGTTTTAACTTTCAGTTTAATCGGCAGCTGTTGTTTGAAAAGAATCAATAACAAAACTGTCAAATAAATAAACAAACGAGGTTTTGTGTTGTTATTTGAAACGACAAGATAATCTGGTTTGTTTCCAACTTTTGTCTCTTAAGCCTGACAGAAATAAAAGTCAGTCACCAAACAGTTTTCCGACAGGTTGATTGTATTTCTCATTTCTCATTGCTGATATAGTAAGACATAAAAATGAAGATTCCTGTAAAGACGAGGGAGTAAACTTTCTGGTAAATCCTGTTTTAATGTAAAATATGTCAGATTACTGGATTAAGGATATTTCTAATATACTACATGCTATTACATAACATTTTTTGAGAATTTGGAAACAAATGCTCTTTATTTCCCGAGGTTATGAGGGGAGGAGAGAATGGAAATAATCTGTTCCCCCTGCATAAAATGGGAACAAATGAATTTACCAGCAACTCTTTAACTGTGTTTATTTCTCTCATCATCAACAATAAATCACAGAAGTTTCAAAATATTTATTTATTATTTGCCAAAAGTTATTATGGAAGTAAATATTACCAAAATCCTGGGACCTGCTGAATGTTACAACCTTGACATGATTATATGAGTTATTTTACCGATAAATTGATCAGAGAGCAAAGTTAGTAGAAACAATTGATCTGGAAAACATTTGATTTACGACCAGCAGCAGCTTTACAGCTTTTGCCATGGAGACGGCAGGGCGTGATGCTGCGACTGAAATAAACTTCAAAGTCCGAAAGATTTCATGTCTGCAGGTTTTAATCCTGTAGCTGCGGCTGCCCTGACAGCCACTGAGCGCGCTCACATCTGGACCTGAACCAGACCTGAACTGGACCTGAACTGGACCCTGAACCAGACCTGAACCAGACCTGAACTGGACCTGAACTGGACCCTGAACCAGACCTGAACCAGACCTGAACTGGACCTGAACTGGACCCTGAACCAGACCTGAACCAGACCTGAACCGGACCTGAACTGGACCTGAACTGGACCTGAACCAGACCTGAACCGGACCCTGAACCAGACCTGAACTGGACCGTTCACAGAACATTTCTCAGACCTTTGTGTTTTCACAAGACACAGATGTCTGGTTTCTATCCAGTTCAACTGTTTCCATAGTCCATTGAAACAAGTCCAGTTCATTTCAGTAAAGTCCAGTTGTTTGATCAGATCACACTCAGTGCAACATTTATTACATTTTCAGCTGCTGCGGTTTATTTTCACACTGTAAACCTTTCAGCAACCTGTTCCCCTCCTGGCCTGTGGGGGCGCTGCAACAGGATCTGCTGAAGGAAACGCTGAGCACAACTTCCTTCACAAAATGTGAACAAAAATGGAGATTTTAGTGGTTGTAGGATTTCTCTTCCTTTTCGCTGGAGACCATTTCTCCCGCTAGCGCTAACCTGGCATGTTTGTTTTGGTTGTATTTACCCAGAATGCCCTGCGCTGTAGTCCACCTCTAGCCTTTGGAGCGGTCTCTGTTCATAAATCCATTCAAACTGCACCAGAGTTCACTTCAGAGTTAGCACTGCATTCACATCGCCAACAAACTGGACTTTCTAGGCAAACGGACTGGAGTTGGATTAAAGCAGGTCGTGTGAAAACAACCAAACACTATATACTCACTATATACTCAGATACATTATATATATATATATATATATATATATATATATATATATATATATATATATATATATATATATATATATATATATATATATAAAATTTTAATTAATTCCCTTCTCACCCACCGCGGGTGGTTCTTATCCTCTGAGCTCGGGTCCTCTACCAGAGGCCTGGGAGCTTGAGGGTTCTGCGCAGTATCTTGGCTGTGCCAAGGACTGCACATTTCTGGACTGAGATGTCTGATGTTGTTCCTGGGATCTGTTGTAGCCACTGCTCCAGTTTGGGGTTACTGCCCCGAGGGCCCCGATGACCACAGGCACCACTGTGGTCTTCACCTTCCAGGCCCTCTCCAGTTCCTCCCTGAGGCCCTGGTATTTTTCCAGTTTCTCCTTTTTCCTGATGTTGCAATCACTTGGTATTGCTACATCTACCACAACGGCTTTCCTCTGTTGTTTATCCACTACGACAATGTCTGGTTGGTTCGCCATTACCATTTTGTCTGTCTGGATCTGGAAGTCCCACAGGATCTTAGCTCTGGCGTTCTCCACCACCTTTGGGGGTGTTTCCCACTTTGATCTTGGGGTTTCCAGTCCATATTCTGCACAGATGTTTTCTGTACACTATGCCTGCCACTTGGTTATGTCGCTCCATGTACGCTTTCCCTGCCAGTATCTTGCACCCTGCTGTTTTATATATATATATATATATATATATATATATATATATATATATATATATATATATATATATATATATATATATATATATAAACAAGCGAAACAAGCAAAAAAAACTGAATTATGAAATTAAAGTCAAATTTCTTACAAAAAAGACTAAATAAAAAAATTGCATTCTACATGACAATATAAAATATTTAAAATATTAAATTAGTTTTATAATTAAAAGTACACATTTAATTCCACATATGAAGATAAATGTTAACTTATTTCTTGATTTCTGAGTCATAAGAAAGTTGGCCTGTTTAACCTTTTGCATTAACGTGTAATGTTTTACAGTGCATCTGATGCTGATGAAGGTTTCAGCTGAGTGACGGAGTCATGCAGTGAACACGTGACCACGTGAGGGTTGCTGGTTTGATTCCCAGAGGATCAAAGCCTCCAGATGTCACGCTAATGTACATTTATGTATTTGGGTTATTTCCTTATTTAGGCTGCTGACTGAGCGCCTCGTGCCTGACGGAGCTGCGGACCAATGGGAGCGCGGCCCAGCGCTCGTGCAGCGCTCTGATTGGTCGGCTGGGATGCAGACTGCAGCAGCATCCTCTCCTCCCGCAGATCCAGCGGACATCTGGAGCGGTCCGGTCCTGGTGCCTCACAAGCAGAACCTCCAGCATCCGAACACCGACTCCCCGCGCCGAGCCAGCCCGGGGTTCGCTGCTCGTCCGCCGTGGTGAACCCAGCCTCTCCCCGGGGCTGACATCGCTCTGCTCGGCCGGATCTCCGCCGGGGAGCCGCTGCGCTCCGGACCGACTGACCAGCCGGAGGAGGAGGAGGTGATGGACTGAGCGGAACCGACATCTGACGGGTCGGAGGCCCGATGGAAGCTGCCACACAACTGGACCTGGATCATCCCGGTCCTGGTTGCGGTTCGGCGTAAAGACGCGGCTCCATCAGCGGCCGGTTCGGTTCTGTTTTTCCTCTTCAGTTTGTCTCGTCACAGACGGACTAAACGGTCCC